>NW_015971580.1:1313050-1918308 GCF_000835475.1 Cladophialophora bantiana CBS 173.52
GAAACGTTGACGTCGCGCTCCCAGCACGCTCGGACTATTTAGAACGCTCCGTGGTTAGGGTGGTGAACGAAGGAACAAGGCTTGTAGGGAAGAATAACTCACACAGCAGCGGGACCAGATTCGGATCCACGATCGCGCAGCGCAAGGCTGTGGGCGTTCGGATCGGAAACTGGCTGGGCCAGCGGAATTCGATCGGCTTATCATGCGACCCTCGTTGCTGGTTTATACTATTCCAATGGCGGATCCAGTCACCCAGATCTTGACGCATGTAATTCCTTTTTGCTTGCGATATAGCTGCCATGGGGACATTAGGTGCGCCAACTCTGATATGCAGCGCGGATTAGTTTCTAGACAGGCCTGTTCTCAAACGGTGTCAACTTACGCTTTGAACAGCGCGCCCAACAGTATCGGCTTCATGACAATCTCGACGTCCGGGCCGAATTGTCTCTTCAACCGGTCAAGCTGTGTCCACCCGAGAAACGCCCAGGGACTGCTGAAGTCGTACCAGAACTCGACGCGTTTTTGGCCAACCGAAGGTCCTGGCAGACATCGCGGCTGCAAACTTGCAAGACGGGGGACTTGGGTGTAGTCACCACCTTGTCTCAACGCGAGAAGTGCTGCCTCCACAAAGTGCATGCGATCTTGTCCCCAGTAAAGCCGGCCTTGACGAGCCTTGCCATCGGCATCCACCCAGTTCTCCTCAGCCACCCAGAAAGAGGGTAGTCCGGGCGCACCACGAGCGATAACTTCTGCGGTCGCCTTGCGGAGCGCGTCTTGAGCGTCCTTGTCGTCAAAAACAGTCTCAGAAAGCCGCGAGGCGCTGGGAACGCCGCTGCGCCGCGCCACGTCTAACAGGACTGATCTGTCGGTGATGTCCAGGTCTTCAACCCAGTACGCTCTATACAGTGCCTGACTGAGGGCCGGGCGTTCCTCGACTGGCACATAGTATAGCAGACGAAGTGCTAGAACGGGACTTCTCGGGTGGACAGAAGGCCAGCTGATCTCGACATTGTTGCGCTGCAGTGTCCGGCGCAGCGCCCGCGACGTGAGGCGTTTCTTCGTCGGATTGAAGACATCGGACGCCGAACCAGCGGCGCCCTGAGGCGCAGCGGTTTCTCGATAGATGGCGCCCAGCAGGACGGGCGTCCAGACGAGGTCAGCCTCGGTGCGACGGGCGAGGACTTCGACGCTAGCCGACACAAAAGGCCACCCGAGTCAGAAAGCTGGAATATTCTGGGGAGGACCGAAAGGGACCTGGCATTGATGAAACAAGCATCGATCGCCTACCGAAGCGCGCCCATATATGCGAACGGACATGTTATCTGTATTGTAGCCAGGATCAGACCAGTGGACTCGACTTTTCAAGCGGATCGACCAAGGGTGCGAGAAACAGCAGGTTACATACATCGTAGTAGAATTGAAGCGTTGGCCTGTCCTTGCGGGCCATTTCTAGGTGTGAGGGCTCTCAACTAGACAGTCCTGCAGGAAATAGGTGTATGTGAGACGGATAGATGAGTCTGGATATTATCACTGCCTGGTAGTTTAGTGTTTTGAGCAGCGGGAATATGACGAGGAGGATGGAAGATGGACCTCGGCTTGCCGGTATTCGAGTATAAGCGGCACCAGCGGGGTCTCAGAGACAGCCTCACCCGCCTCACTGGCCTTATAGTCTGTACAGCCTCGCAGCCTAGCGGCCTTTCTACTGGGCGGTAGGCCCAGATTCACTCTGAAAATGTATCCAGAGGATCCACCCCAAAAGACAGGGAGGGTGGTGCTCCCCTTGCGGATCGAACACGGTACATATTAATGCGATGAATACGACGGTTGAGACTCTGGAAACTCGGGTGTCGGCGTCTGACCAGACCCCATATAGCTTCTGATCTTTCTCTAGCAAAAGCTCCCTTGAATGCAAGATCTTCGTTAGCTACCGGGCAATGGCTTCACCTCGACAGAGGTCCGTGGGACGTTCTTGGCGATCTCCGTCTTCACTCCCGTCTTGCGCCACCCACCCAGCGTTGCGGGCAACACCTTCAGCGCTGGTTCGAGGAACCCGTCGTGGGCCAGACACACCAGGACGTCCTCTCTCTGGCTGAGCTCGTGGAGTTTACCGATGGTGGCCTTGGCCGTTTCAAGGTCCTTGTGCATGGAATACGCGCCGTTCGGCCCATGTCCTTCTCCCAGCTGGCCCTCGCCCGTGAATATCTTCCTGTGGTGGCAACAGTCGCCGCCCATGACCACGTACTCGTCCACACCCGTACGAGCAAGCCCCATCAGATGACCTGGCATGTGTCCTGGAGCATCGAGGAGAAGAAAACTTCCATCTCCAAAGAAGTCGAACGCCCTGGGGAACGGACCGAACGGGATCCAGCTGTCTTCCTCGTACGAAAGTTCCCGAACACTGGGATGTTCGAGGATGGACCCGAGGAAAGGCGAGTCTGGGTTCGTCGGGTAGCCTGGGTATGCAGCCGCCTTTGAGCCTGGACCAACGACAACCTGACTGCGCGGAAACTCGCCCGGGTTTCCAATATGATCAAAGTGAAGATGACTGTAGACCACATAGTCGATCGAGTTTGCGGAAATGCCTGCCTCGTCGAGCAATTCAGCAGCGCTCTTTGGCACTTGCGGCTCTGTAAGAACAAATTCTTCTCGAATGCATTTGGGATATGCCTCTAAATCCTGGACAAGTGTTCAATATACCTTCCCTCGAACCTGTGCTCTGGAGACCATACCTTGCGAATGCCCAAGTCAAACATTAGACTCCAGCCGCTTGGCTCATGGTGGACGTAGAAGCTGTAGTCCGGGTACAAGCTCTTCGTCGCATGGTCTGAGCCAGCAAGGATCCATTTGTCAGGCAAGAAGAGCTGTCCCGTGGGCACCAACGAGACCTGGACGATCTGTTCTGCGTGAGTTCCGTTCTCCATGGTCGTAAACTGCTTTTGTGGCAGGGCGTACAGCAGACTTCACATGTTGCCGGCTCACCGAGTAGAAAGACCTTTATCGAGTTCGACGTTGGTCTGTCCAAGCGGCTCCCCGCTACGGACGAACACCGCGTTCGATTGCTTGCCCAGCTCTCTTCATCTCAAGCTCCGACGGGGGTACCCCCTTTCACCACAGTGAGACGAAGATATGGCGAGCTGCCGGAGGAAGCCTTCGGGATCTGATCCCGAAGGTCACAGAACATTTTTCATTAGAGGTGAAGCCGCGGCTTGGACGGCAAAGCCACAAAAGTTCTGCAATTGGACGGTGCCTTTGGTAGCTCCCTGTGGAGAGGGGAGATGGCTAGCGAGGCCGAGAGAAGCCTAGGGTTAAGGGTTGGGGTTCCAGGGTTAGTTAATGCAGCCCGCTAATCACCCTCCACAATCCCCGCAAAGGCAGCTAAACGCACAGGCAGCACGTGGAGAAATTGGGGTGCGAATTGTGGGCTACTAGGCTGTTGTGGGATTCTATGTACCTACTAGGCAGGTCGCGGGGGACTTGAGCTTAGACTAGATCCTGCAGTTTGCCGCATCCTCGTGATAGTGATACTCATCCTCTCTGCGCGCCCGTCCCTGTCTGTCAAGTCCAAGGCTCTGTCTCCTTCGAACACACCAAGTCTCCTCTGCTGGATACACACTTGTCGCTGTGGTATTCAGCGCCCTCACTGCTGAAACTTGCAGGACAGACGGTGATGGACCAGCTCCAAGATCTCGACTCCAGCCATGAAACCACATATCCCCCCTCGAAGCGACGACGCGTTGGAATGGCTTGTATCCCTTGTCGGACGAGGAAGGTGAGGTGCGACGGGACCCGGCCAAAGTGCTCAGCCTGTTCACGCAATTGCACCACATGCGCATATCAGCCTGCCAGTCAGATGGTCAATGTCTCCCGAGAGTAAGGAGCCCTCCAGCGTTGTCTCTCGTCACCACTCTGACAAAATCATAGGTACATAATGAAGCTCAAGCAAAGAGCAGAAGCGGCGGAACAACGTCAAAGGTTGGAGAATCCTACCGACCACAGTCAAGCTTCGCCCCAAAGACGGCAGGATCTCCAGCGCCGCGAGTCTGCGAGGCATCCCCTTGAGGAAGCCTCCTCAGGTCCATCGGACCCAGTCTCATATTTGCGTAACAACAACATAATCCGAAATCGAGGCATTGACCGCGCCCAAGGCCGAATCTCGTCAGATTCGATCAGCGGTGCAGGTACCGTCACCCAACCCGATAGACCCTCCATTCACGGTCGTTCACCACTAGTCCTAGAGCTCGACGAGAATAGGATTTCGAAAAAGGACTTTCCTTCGAAGGCCCCTTCTGCGGGGAGATCAGAGAAGACGCAATCATGGTCTCTCCAACCTTGTCATGAAAGCGCCCCAGATTTTGAAGAGCCAAACCCCGATGACTTTTACGGAGACTCGTCCACCCTTTCTTTCATGCAGGCTGTTCAAACAACCATAATCTCGAACTCTTCTCCGGATTCAGTATCGCCAGAATCAAATTATCGAAGTGGAACAAAGCCACGCCCAGCCAGAGCAGTCTCATTTAGGTTTGGGGTGGAGAATTGCTTGCCTCAGAGATCGCTTGCTGACGATTTGGTAAACTCTTACTTTCGCTACGTCCATATTCTGTACCCGTTCTTGCACCGGCCCTCATTCGAGGCCCAGTATGAACGTACGTGGGTCTCAGGAGAGCAACAAGACGATCAGTGGCTTGCTATGTTGAACGTCATCTTCGCTCTTGGGATTCATTTCGCCTATGGACAGGAAGATAAATCCGCGGCGAGTGATCGGTTCTTTGGTTATGCGCAGAAACTCGTGTCGATGGAACAGTTTGCTCACGCAAATCTGCAAACGTTACAGCTCCTTTTGCTCAGCGGCCTCTATTACCAGTCCACCAGTCGACCAAATCAGACATGGAACGTGATAGGGTTAGCAATAAGGATTGCCACTACCATTGGTGCTCACGTCGATCCCATGCCGTCTCAATATAATCCCTTGCAGATTGAAGTACGAAGGAGATGCTGGTATGGGTGTATTGTACTGGATTCGTGGGTACAAGTGCTATCTTCTCGCGGGAATTTGCTAACCACTTCAAGAGTTTTAGCCCTTAACTTCGGACGTCCTACTGCCATTCCAAGCACATTTGGCGTCTCGCTGCCTTCAGATCTTGACGATGAGTATATCACCGAAGAAGGCTACCTTGAACAACCAGGACATGTTCGGCCCAAGGCCACGGTCTTCACCAAGTCGGTGGCGTTCTGTTCCATCATGAAAGATGTACTATACACCCTGTACTCGCCTCTCAACGGTTCTGGCCATCGACATAGCGGCAAGGTATTTCAGCCTCCCGAGTTCAAAGATGCTGTCAGTCTAGACAAGAGCTTGGTTGAGTGGTTTCGAGGGCTCCCAGAGTACTTGAAAGTAGGAGCCTTGGACGAGATGGAAGAATTCCGGCGGACCAGAAATATCCTCCTCGCTAGGTAAGCTGGGGGTCACTTTGTGAGCTGTATGGCTAACTAATCTTTGCAGATTTCTGAACCTAAGAGTTCTGATACATCGACCATTCGCTTCTCTTTGGCAGCAGTCCTCTGTCATCTCTGAGCCGGTGTACCTCGCTTCTCTTGACAACTCCCTTCATTCCATGTGCGTCACAGTGTGCAAGTCAGCTGCTATACAGCTGGTGAATGTCATCAGCAACAATTATTATCAAGGGCTGTCAAGCGCTTGGTGGACAGATATGACCTGTAAGTGCACAAACGTACCGGCCCCGCTCGCAGTTGTGCATTCTCGCATATGAGCATGGCTTCAGCCCTTCCGCGAGAGCCTGCCATCCTGACTTGTTGGTAAAGGCTAACGACATCACCCTTTGGACAGATCTATTTACTGCAGCAACAGTTCTGCTGGCCATAGAGTACGAATGCGAGGACCCAGAAGAGAGCGATGTAACCGAAAGGGCCTTTGAACAAGCTCTTATAATTCTGGGTGAGATGCAGGGGCGCTCTTCTATGGCATCATCATATGTCACCATGTTGAAGAAGGCGAAAGAAGCCCAAGACTCCGCACAGATAGCCCCGATAGCCCCGACCTCATCGCCAAGAACGCGATCAAACAATGCAGCACCCAGAAATTCTGGTTCCGCCTCTGAGATCGCGTCTAATGGGATCAACTTGGACGAATTTTTGAAAGACGACGCCCGAGCCGACGCACCTTTCCCGTCGTGGAACATGCAAGACTTTTTCCTGGTGCCTTGGGATATGATGATGGTAGACAATCCCATGCCCACATTCCAATCATGACGGCTCAGATGAGATGTCTAACACCGTAGCTTTCGCTTTGGATAATCCAGAAGATGGTTCTCAACGCACTTTGGGAGCGAAATCTATAGTCCCACAGCTCCGCCTTCTACCCATTTCTTGCATTGCCAGTATAGTTCATCATGAGCTCTGCCACAGTCGTTTTCGCCTTCGCGTCGATGGCCAGGCATGTCCAATTTCACCTTTACTCCCATGACGGCCTCCTGACAGTATGCCAGATAGCGATACCCTACAGGGTACTTGTTCCACTTTTCGTCATCCAACACCGGTACCTTACAAGGGTTGACGGGGATCAACTTGTCTTTTTCGTACCAGTGCCGGACGAAGCGAGCAGCCCACGCGCCGGTGATCGAGTCTCTCTCCCAGAAAAAGCAGAACCGGCAGTCCGATTCTGCGTCGGCCTCTACCCCATCAAGGTTAAATCGCTGAGTGATTGCGGCTTTCATCTTGGTCACAGCACGCGTGGCTTCAGGGTTGATGTCCGTCGTCGACCCGTGGACCCGGTGCATTATAAAAGCGCCCTTGTCCATACCAAGCTTCGAGGCCTCGATGAAGTCCCTGTAGGGCATGCGACCCGTCCACGTCGTGTACACGTACGCGTCCGGGTGGAAGATTGACGCAAAATTCTCCCATTCACAGGCATCTCTGGAAGAAGCTTGCTGTCAATAGAGATCTAGCTTGAGCCTTTCGCTTTTCGGAGAGGAAGAGCCATACCTGTAACAGGGCCACCCTTCGGCCAGTTCGCGCAGCTTGTATCGCTGTAAAGCGAGGTCGTTAGGACCGTTGTTGCGAACTGCACTGTCTGGTCGAGAACCGCTGGGCAGGGAATGCAGGTCGACCATCGTTCCTGGCTTGTCTGACCAGAGGTACGCCCAATTCCGCTCAACATCACGGGGCTTATGTCTCTTCTGGCCTACTATGTCTGGCGAGTCTACCCGCAGAGAAAGGAGTGAAGCCTCGCCCCTGGATGCCGAGCAATGTGGCGCTAACCAGATTATATTTAGCGTGATATCGTGAGAGACACTGCGGCATCTCTCTCTATGGGGAACTGCCCACAAACATCGCCTTCTAGTTGACTTTGACAATACGGTCAATCACGAACAACAAGTTCTACAAGCAAAAGCTCAACGGTTTAAGGCGAACACACATGCCGAGCCGACCGATGCCTTCTACCCGGCACACAGTATGTATTTGGCGCTCGGATAGCTGGCTTCACGGTGCACGCTTTCGGGAACAGATCCCGCAGTGCCCGCACAATCGATTCTGCCACTTCCCGCCGAGCGCAGCTCGACATCCGAGGCTAGAAACGGAGGCGCGGGCAACGCCCGGGAGGCCAATGAATTGCGCTCGCGAGGTTTAGGGGCCCATCTACCCCAGAGCCATAGCCTCACGACCCATGGGAAGCATTGTTCCAGCGTGCCCATGCCTTCTGGCCCGTATGTCATCCGAGACTAGGAGGAGTTCTTGGGAAGACAGCACGATATAACGGCTATGTCTGGACGTCTGGGAGACCTTCTCCGCAAAGGTTGCAACATATGGCAGCATGGCTTCACCGAGAGTTGTTGACATCGCGATTGACACCGCTTCTTATGTCCGGTCACATCTTTGGTTGACCTTGGCCGTCTGTGGCTTGCTTTATTTCGTTTCTCAAAGGTACAAGACTGGTCTCCGACACATACCAGGACCATTTGTCGCGAGCTTTTCTGGCTTCTGGAGAGCCTGGGAGGTCGCCAAGGGAGCCTGGCATATCAAAAACCTTCAGTTGCATCGGCAGTATGGTCCGCTTGTCCGCGTCGCCCCGAATGTCGTCAGTGTCTCTGACCCAGACGCACTTCGAATCATCTACGGACTGAACAGTGGATTTACCAAGGTCTGGAGAGCCATGCTTCTAATTTAGATGGACAAGTCGATGATAACAGTTGAGCAGACAGACTTCTATCCTATCCAGGAAATGAAATATGGTAAAATCTACTTGGCGAATCTCTTCTCTACAAAAAGCGATGAGTTTCACGCAAAGCAGAAAAGGTCTGTTGCGAGTGCGTATTCAATGACCTCCATGCTCGCCTTTGAGCCATACGTCGACAACTGCTCCGAACTCTTTTTCAAGAGGCTCGATGAACTCTATGTCAACCCTCATCAGCCTTGCGACCTGGGTAAATGGCTCCAGCTTTACGCCATGGACGTGATCGCGGAGGTCACTTTCGGCAAGCGATTTGGCTGTATGCAGGAAGGCGGGGATGTGGGCGGCTTGATTGACACCATCGACAACTTCTTGGTCTACGCATCCGTGGTAGGCCAAGTTCCATACCTGCACAAATTTCTCTTCGGCAATCCCCTGCTCCCGTACATCATGCCCAAGCTGGATAGCATCAACCACGTGGTGAAGTTTACACTGGAGCGAATCGCCGAGCGGGAAAAGGACCCGGAGAGGCACAAGGACTTCTTGGGGAGACTCTACGAGGCAAAAGCGGAGGGCAAAATGGAAGCCGTCGACACCATCCGCCACAGCAGTGCGAACGTGTTTGCAGGTAGTGATACTACAGCCATAGCGCTTCGGTCTGCGATAGACGGACTTTTGACGCATCCTGAGTGTTACCGCAAGCTTCAAGCAGAGATCGACCAGAAGAGAGCCGAAGGGAAGCTCTCACTGCCAGTCAAGTACGCGGAGGCACAACAGATGCCGTATCTCCAGGCTGTGCTAAAGGAAGGCATGCGATATCACCCTTCAGTATCGTTCCTGCTGGAAAGGCATGTTCCCAAAGGAGGCACCGTTATCTGCAACACCCGAATTCCCGAGGACACGATCGTCGGCATCAATGCGTGGGTGGTCCACCGCGACCGCAAGGTTTTTGGGGAAGATGCCGACGTCTTCCGACCAGAGCGGTGGCTGGAGGCAGACGAAGCGCAGCTCAAAGCGATGGAAAGAGCATTCTTCGTGGTATGTATTATGTCCCATGATCTTTCAAAACGCCCTTCCCTCCTTTCACATTCCAAACGATTTTCGTTTCCGTCTACTCTCCCTCCTCTCTCCTTTTTCCCCGCCAAACTAACGCATGCAAAATTTCACGGCACAGTTTGGTGGCGGTTCGCGGACTTGCACGGGCCGCAATATTAGCCTAATGGAGATGTCCAAGGTGATTCCGTCCTTACTCATGGTCTACGACATTGAACGCGCGGATCCTAAATCCCACGTGCGCACCAAGACTTACTGGTTCGCCGTGCAGAGAGGTTTGATCTGCAATATTAGAAAGAGGGAGCGGCCATTAAAAGCCTGAGACAGAGTGGCCTGAACTCGTTTAACTGGCGTTTTGGGTAAGCAAGCGGGCAGGTATGCATTCCATGACTTCCAAAGCAGTTAAAAGCAGCCAAACTTGAAAATTTGGAAGAGAACATCGAATGTGGTTGTCGATTGAACAGTTCAAGTGGGAAATCGATGTTTTGATGGGAATGTTCAATTCAGGCGAGATCTGGAAATGCCACAAGCCCCTCTTGTAGCTGCGTGTGATTGTCTTGGAGGGCCTGGCTCGGCGGGCGACTCCGTAAATAGTATGTCAATGTGATACCTTTACCTGTGTTCTGTCCTCGCTCGAGCGTTTACAAGTCGCGCATACATTGCAGTTACCAAGTAGAGTCTTATCGAGAATCAGATGAGTGCAAAAAAAAATTAACGAACGAAACCAAGCGCCAGAAAGTGTGGTTCAAAAATCGGTGGGAATTCTCCCTCGATGCATTTTTACTAGGTCTGGCGAGTAGACAATAATAATAATAATAACGATGATGATAATATGCGGATAAAGATGCAAGAGCAGATAGCCTGGCCTGAGTATACTGTGTACAATTTTCCCCTCAGGTGCTGACGGATGGTGTAAGTGTGTATGTACGTATGTATGTACTGAAAACACGGGACACATGATCTACCTCACAGTGCGATTCTGACGGGCCCTGCCCATCGGCGCAGCCTGGCGCCGTAAACCTGGACGCAGACAAGGATAAGGTAGGCGGCGACGACGATGACGGCCTGGAGACCGAAGGAGACGTCAAAGCCCATACGCAGGCCCCATGCCTGCTGGAAATATCCGACGGTGAAGCCGCCGAGTACGCGGGCGAAGTTGATCAGGGCTGACACCTCGCCGGAGGCGGACGGGTAGCAGTCGAGCACATATGCGACGGTGGCGACGGAGACGATCATGACGCCGAACTGGAACATGCCCCAGCCGAACACGATGCCGACCCAATGCAGGTGGCGCTGCAGCGTCTGGCCCACCAGCACCAGGCCGGGCACCATGAACGCGCCGCCGATGTAGTTTGTCCAGAGCCGCGTCTCGGGCACAAACAGGCCGTGGTGGTTCTCGATGTACCGCGTCGCGATCCAGTCGTTGAAATAGTGCCCGAACGCCTCTCCAATGAGAATCGCAACAAACGGCGTAAAATACATGTATCCGCAGGCGATAGAGCTGAACCCGTACCCGCCGGCCTCGACGGGCGTTTGCAGCAGGATCGAAGACGTGATGTTAATCCCCACCGACCACATGAATATCATCAAATAAAACATCATGCACAGCGGGATGACGGGCTTGAACAGCACCTCGGCGAGCCGGCCGTAGCACCGGGGCAGGGTCGAGAAGTAGCCGTTCCCGTGGTGCTGGATCTGCCACAGACCTAAAACCCGCGAGAGCCGGCCCCTCTGGCCGCCGGGACGACGGGGCTGCTGCGCCCGCGGCACCGAGCGCTTATAGTAGGTCTCGTCGCCGAACAGGAGGATCAGGCAGAGCAGGAAGCAGGACCAGGCAAAGACCAGCCAGAAGACTGGGCGCCACTCACCCAGTGTGCCGACGATGAAGTTGCCGCAGAAGGGCCCGACGAAGGGGGATATGATGTATATCGCATACCAGACCCCGATCTTGCGCGCGTGCTCGTGGAAAAAGAACATGTCGTGGATAAACGCCAAGCCGATGGTCTGTCCCGTGCTCTGGGTCACGCCTTGCAGCGTGCGAAACCCATAGAAAGCGGCAAAGTTGGGAGCCAGGGCCGAACCCAGCGTGAAGGCTGCACCCATCACGGAGCTCCAGAAGAGCACAGGGGTGCGGCCCCAGTAGTTGAGCAGCGGCATCCAGATGAGGCCTGAGACACCGCACATGATGACATTCAGATTGCCCGCGTAGTTGACGACCACGGGGGACATGTTCCATTCAATCCCTTGCACGACGATGGTGCCGACCCCGGCGCCAGACCCAAAATCACCGGCGAAGGCTCCAAAAGCGACACAGATGAGTATCATGTGCTTTTTGAAAGACGGCCAGTTTAGGGGATCGTCAGGGTCGTCAGACGGTTGCGGAACCAGCACGGTTTGGCCATCCTTTGCGAGCTTGAGGTTGGTCACATTCGACCCTTTCTCAGTGCCGGGGGCCAGCCGTAGGAGAATCTCTCCGTTGTCCAGTTCTATCTGTTCCCTTTTAGAACATCCCCCAGGTCCATCATCTATGATTGACTCACCTCCCTATCGTCGTGTGCGAGATGCGACTTAGCGTCGACCGGCACATCTTCTGCGTGGATCGTATTCTTTTCCTCGCCTGCCATTATGCTGAGGTGTTCCTGACCACAACAGTTGGGCAGGATCGAGACCGATAAGACGTCCTCTGTTAATATGCTTGTTCCACCAGGGTGGGACATTGCATAAGACGGGCATAGTCCGGGGTTTGGTTGAATCCAGAGTTCGGTCCAATCCGGGGTATCAGTTCGGGGTCGGGAGAGTCTCCCGACCTTGGGCAAATCGAATGGCAATAAAATACATCGACTTACAGTTTCAACTATAGTCCTTGCATCCAAACCGTCGGAATCACTTGCCGGAGACCACATGACCTGGGAGAACTTTGTAGGCTGAATACCTCTCCGGCCATACCCTGGGCAGCCCTTGGCCAAGTTGAGCACCTTGCTCAAACTCACCTAGGATGGACTCCCTTGGTGGAGCAACCCACAGACACAATGGGTCACATATTCTGCCATCTATTAAACCCTACCGAGGAGACGGAGTCTGACAGGGCCCCGCGATACTGCGAGATAGACGCAAGGTCCGGATGACCGCCAAAATAATTACACTGCTTATCACGTCCAACAAGTTAGGGGGAAATGATAGACCAGCCTGATTGAAAGGCATCAACATGCTCGCGCCAAATGGACGGGCGAGATCGTTGCCATGAATAAGCAGGCCCAACTTTTTTGAAGTGCTGTGGGGTAGAGATGGTGGAAAACACAAAACGAATAGTCAGGTCGAGGTAGTGTTCAAATACCGAGGAGAGATTAAAATGGAAAGAAAAAAAGAAAAAAAAAAAGACATTTCTGAAAAGAAACAAAAACAAGCTCCGAACGTGGTTCGAACACGTGACCTAGAGATGTTGGTAGTTTTCTGACTGCAATCTCTCGCTCTACCACTGAGCTATCGAAGCAGGTTTCGTCGAGGCAACTTTTGAGCTGAAATTTGGGGCTTCAAAAATATATCAGATTTGCAATGTGGGGACTTGGTGGAAATAATTGGCGGCCCGGGGCTGGGGCTCAAAAGCGGCAAGGGCCGGTGTGAGTATCTGGCGAGACGAGCTGTATGTACCATGTACCTAGCGGATAGGGGCTAGGGGAGTACATGGCTACGCGACAGGCATAACTTTGGACGCACTGCCAGATGACCAATGCATTTTGTAAACTCCTGACAGTGAGACAATACTGAGTAATAGCAGATCATTGCAGGATACATTTTTGAGCATTCTTCCTTGCACTAGTTGTACATGATTGAAGTCTTTAGAACGATGTGAGAGGCAGCTTAATTCGCTTATGGCTGTGAAGCTGCTATGGCAACTCTACCTAAAGATCCACCAACCTGGCTGCCGGCTCAGCGAGAAGGTCTTGTGCCTTTCGGATCATGCCTTTGATTCTAATTAATTCATGGAACACCATCTCATTCAATGATTCACTTACTCTCAAAGTTGTCCAGGAATTCCTTCTCTGGATCATAGCCCCACAAGAATGATTGTGCCTTTGCATCGCCTAGCAGGTCAGGATTTTCACCGCCCTTTGAAACCTCTTTGAACTTTTCGTCTCTCGCCTGTTGGTCTGGGCCATCGTGGAGGTGCAGAACTCGGCGCGTGGCGCCACCCGTACCAGCAACGTGCTCTGCCCGGGATTTTCGTGCTACTTCAAACGCCTTGAGAAGCGTTGGTATCTCATCTGGCTTCGAGACGCGGTTCAGGGCCAAACAAAGGACTCCGACGTCTTCGATCGCTTGAGCGGCCCCCTGTGCCACATAGGGCAGCATGGGATGGCAAGCGTCACCGAGCAGAACCACTTTCCCCATCACCCACGTTGGAAGCGGATCATGCTCGCATAGCCGCCACTTCATCACGTTCTCGTCAGGGATGAAGTTCAAAAGCTTGCGCAGTCGAACTGGATCCCACGATCCAAACTGATCCAAAATCTCCTGCTTAGAGGCTTTCGCGGTCCAGGATTCTTCTGAGAAACCCGTGTCTGGGTGGCACATTACCTACGACTCAGTCAGCGACCGCGGGCTTGGCAGTAAAGCATTCTCCTACCATATTATAGAGATTTCCATGCCGTATTGGATAGGCCTGGACATGTCTATCAGGACCCATCCACCTTGTGGCGACAGGTTCTGTAATAAAAGCCCGCAACTCTGGATCCGTAACGATATCCAGGGGTATGCAGGCACGGAATGCAGCGTCTCCCGTTGGCCTCGCTTTGTCGAGCAGACCCAGCGTTTGGTAAATCAACTTTCTGCAGGTAGATTTCATTCCTGATTTTGTGAGTAGATCCCCAGATCACGATACGGGACGCGCACCATCTGCACCAACAACCGCATCTGCCTCGAGCATGCTGCCATCAGATAGAGTTACCGAAGGCTTGTCAAAATCAATACCCGTGACCGTACTGTTGATGCGAACTTCGGCCACCAACTCAGCCTCTTCCATCAATGCTCCATGAAGATCCGCACGGTGGATCGCATACTGTGGAGCGCCATGTCTCCTCTCGATCTCAGGCATGAGAGTTGCTGCGCCGAGAAATTCGCCATCTTTCCATCGTCTCAGGTCGATTCGAGTGAGAGAATTCGTATGCTTGAGTACACGCTTGTCGAGGCCCCATCGGGCTAAAAGGCGCGTGAGGTTTGGAGAGCAATTAATTCCTGCGCCCACTTCAGCAATCATCGGTGCTGCTTCTAGAACAATGACTTTGTGCCCAGAGTCGCCCAAGATGCCGGCGAGCGCTAGACCCGCAATACCAGCTCCAACAATAATAATGTTCAAAGGGTGATTTGCTTTTATAAATGGACCATTTTGATTGGCACCTGAGTGGGAATTTCCGTTGACGCTGTTGCTCTGGACACCATTCGTGTACACTGCATCTGACGCTGTGGCTTCGGACGAAGGCATCGCGGTGGGCGATAGTAACAGAGTTTGTGACCGCGGCGGGAGCAATTTAACGATCGGGCCTAAGTATTGAGGATATCAGTCTGATATCTGAGAGAATGGCTAATATCTTTCGTCCTTGCTTCTTGAATAGCCAGTTGCGCGTGGTGCAGGATCCCAAAATAGACCGGCCGGCTTTTCCAAGTGGTAGTCTTGAACTACTGCTTCACGGCATAGGTTGGGCTTCGCGATGGCGATAGACTGTTGCTCGGAAACTCGATCCTGACTATACGGGATCGTCTCCCGCAGACAGTGAGAGGCCCCCCGGGCATGACCAAGAATCACACGTGACCTTGATGGTTCGAGGTCTCGAGCACCGAGACCTATTGTATCATTCAAGAAAGTGATTAGTGGGACGGGACTCCAGACTGGGCTGCAATTGGTGACAGCCAAATATGGGCTTGTGCATAAAAGCATACCCTATTCCACTGAACAATGTGCGGAAACAGAGAGAATCAGAAAGCCCAATCGCCCATCAAGCAGACATCAAGCAAGAAAACAAGATGGGAGAGAATAGTGTGAATGGTCGGAAAATGAACAATGTTCCCCTCTGGATCGACAACAAGCCTGTGCAATCGAAGACCACGTTTAGCGTAACAAATTCGACGTCGCAAAAAGAAGTATGGACTGCGTCTGCTGCCGATGTGGAAATTTCTCGAGAAGCTGTTGATTCTGCTTCCAGCGCGTTTCAATTGTGGGCTCACACACATCCAACAGAGAGGAGACGCATTTTCTTCAAAGCTGCAGAATTATTCAGATCCCGCCGCGACGAGATCGTCGAAACCATGGTTCAAGAGACCAGCTGTAGCAGTGAATGGGCTTCTGGAATCAACATGCGCATGGGAGTTGAGTTCTTGGAAGAGCTTGCAAGTCTTGCCACAACTTGCAGCATGGGATGGTTACCAACGACAGAAACTGAAAGTCTGTAAGCTCCAAGTTCCGACGAATTCTCAGCTAACCGCGAAGATCGCTTGGCTCTTGTATTCAGGGAGCCGTACGGTGTTGTGCTCGGAATTGCACCATGGAATGCGCCGTTCATCCTGGCCATTCGAGCAGTAGCGACACCCATCATTTGTGGAAATACTGCTGTGCTCAAAGCGTCGGAACTGAGTCCCATGACCCACCACATCATTGGACAAGTTTTTCGCGACGCTGGCCTGCCACCTGGGGTGCTAAATATCATCCAACACGCCCGCGAGGATGCTGCTGATGTGGTCAACGCCCTAATAGCCCACCCCGCAGTTCGCAAAATCAACTTCACAGGCTCGACGGCTGTGGGAAGAATTATCGCACAGCAGGCAGGCAGACACCTCAAGCCTGTTTTGCTAGAACTGGGCGGCAAAGCTTCGTGCATTGTCCTTGAAGATGCAGATTTGGTCAAAGCCGCGAAGGCCGTAGTGATGGGAGGATTCTTGCATGTAAGTTGATCCCCAGAGAGCATGACAGTTATTCACGCGCCATAGCATGGACAAATTTGCATGGCGACTGAGCGAGTGATTGTCATGCGTCCAGTTGCAGAAGAATTCTTGAAGATACTCAAAGAAGAGGCCCAGGCATTTGTCGTAGGCAATGCCGTGTCAACCGACGGGGCAGAGCGAACGGCATCCCTAGTCCAGACTGCGGTAGAACAGGGAGCTCGCCTAGAATTCGGACATCCCTCGTGTCTCAACGCATCTCTCCGACCAACAATTCTGAGTGGTTTAACAAAGGACATGGATTTGTTCTATGCCGAGAGTTTTGGGCCTACCTTGAGCTTGACCACGGTTGACACTGTGGATGAAGCGATCGGGCTGGCCAACGACACAGGATATGGTCTCTCAGCGAGCATATTCTCCAAGAATATCCCTAAGGCGTTGAGATGTGCGAGGCGGATTGAGACCGGAGCTTGCCATATCAATGGAATGACGGTCCATGATGAGCCATTCTTGCCGCATGGGGGAGCGAAAGAAAGCGGATTCGGTAGATTTGGCGCTCGATGGGGAATGGACGAGTTCCTCCAAGTTAGAACCGTCACAATCCTCGACGAGGGAAAATAGTTAGGAATCATGGTTGAAGTTCGGGTTTCCCGTAGAAATCTGCCATTGCCAGAGCGCCACACCAGCTGTGCCACAAGAGAGCCGAACAACATTTCCACGTCATACGGCATTTGGACCTCCACCTTTTGTTCGGCATGTTCGGCCCTTATACGGGTTCATATACCGGCCACCCACCATGACCCCACGTGAGCTGTTTGCCGTTGCTATAACTGCTGTTCAGTCTTCAAAGGACCAGACGAAGACACCTAAAGCAAAAAAATGGGGTCCGTTTCCAGTCCAAATGGCGCAAGCAGCACAGTCGCTCTGGTGGTCTCTGAACACAACGGGCCTTTCGAAGTTAAAGAAGTACAACTGAATGATATGCGACCCGATGAGATTGTGGTCCGCATGATAGCAACGGGTGTCTGTCATACCGATGTGGCCACTTCCATAGGTCACCGAGGTCCTGGGCTACCTGCAATCCTCGGCCATGAAGGTTCTGGAGTCGTTGAACAAGTCGGTTCCGAGGTGAAACATGTGGCTATTGGTGATCATGTGCTTTTGTCCTTCAACTACTGTGGGAATTGCACGCCCTGCCGTCGCGGGAACCCATCATACTGTCGAAAAGGACCCCATTTGTGTTTCGGCGGCTCTCGCTTGGATGGAAGCAAGCCATTCTCTCTCAACGGCACCGACATCAACTCATCCTACTTTGGCCAGTCTTCCTTCGCTGCCCGTTCGATTGTGAGCGGAGTCTGCGCGGTAAAGATCCCTTCAAATGTCCCGCTTGACATTCTTTGCTGTCTAGGCTGCGGGATCCAAACGGGAGCTGGTACCGTCTTGAATCTTCTCAAGCCCACTGTGGGAGCATCGATTGCAGTATTCGGTGTCGGGTCAGTCGGTCTGGCGGCGATCATGGCGGCGGCCAAATTGACACCTGCCACAAAGATCATTGCTATTGATATCGTGGATTCCCGACTGGAACTGGCTTCGGAGCTGGGAGCAACACACACGATCAATTCGAAAGAGAAAGACGTGGTTGCACTGATCAAAGCCGCCACCAATGGCGAGGGGGTCGACTGTGCCCTTGATGCGACCGGGATCGTTGCTGTCATTGAGTCCATGATCGCAGCAGCAGCAAATAACGGAACAGTGGCAACAGTCGGAGGAGCGCCAAAGGGGGTTTTCGTCAACATTGAAGCGGCGTCCTGGATAGGTAGAAACGTCAGTTACGTGGGCTCATGTCAAGGTTCTTCATTTCCACAAACGGTATGATCGGTGTGTATTCTATGCTTGGATTCGAGTTAACGATTGACAGTTCCTTCCTGCGCTTGTCGACTTCTGGAGGCAGGGCCGATTTCCCATAGATCGCCTTGTCACCCAGTATCCCTACAGGGAAATCAATCAAGCGATCGATGATATGCATCATGGAAAATGCATAAAACCAGTCTTGATATGGGAATGAGAAAGGGCCAAGGACATGAGTTTTTTGAGCAACCCCGTCCGGTCAAGCTTCTCGCCAATATCAAGAGAATTCTGCATGGGGGCATGCCCAACTCGTCTCAGTAGAATCCATTCGTATCATGATTGATGTTCGGAAATGGTTCGAGGATCCATTAACCCTGGGCGACAAGACGCTGAGTTGAGCTATCCATCCTTTCTGGCATTACTGGGTACAAGAGAGAGACTTCCTTGATTCACGATAAGTCTTCTCGTGGATAAATAATAGCATTTGTAGACGAGGATTAGATGAGGAAGACACCTAGCGAGCTGTTGCGAGCTGACTGGATAATCTAGTGTTCGGACTAACATTATCCCGGGTCTGGGCGCAATTGCTCACGCTGCCACTCTGGCGCGTCTGTACGTCGCGAGATGTAGTAGAGAGCATGGGTTGGGCAGTGAACAGTGTTTGATATACTGTTTTCCACCCAAAGGCCATGCCTTTATAACATTCACCCCCTCTGATGATTCCTCTTCTAATAATCCTTAAGGATGTGGCTGGACCGCTTGACTGCTGGTGCTGCAACGCCCAGTGGCTCTCGTGAGTCGCTTGCCCCGACCAGGCCATACTCTCCCTTGCCACGCAAGAATTCCCAGCTTGCTGCTCCGACTCAGCGGACACTCTCTGGGCTGGGCCTACTTGCGACTCGATCTTCGACATCCCTTGACCTCAGTGCGAACACTTCTACGACATCTCTTACAACTCCGCCGAGACAGCCCAATGGATCATCTCTAAGATTCGAGCAGAGGCCACCGCCTAATGTGCCGGACCCTGTGAATGTAATGAAGAGCATACTGGGAAACTCGGAACGTGGAGCAGTACCTGGAGGAGGGTCCAGGAAGCAAGATGTCGAGATCAGCAAAGAGATTGACTTTGGAGGTCTGAACCTTGAAGAGTTCGTTGCCCAAGATATATCGCCACGACCTGCTGGCAACGGCTTTCGGGTCGAAATATCAGCAAAAGAGAACAGGCAAAAATTTGAAGAATTTCACAAGTCGATTGCAGAATGCGATCAAATTCTTACCAATGTCGAATCCTACCTGACCAATTTCAAGGCCGAACTCGGCCAGGTCTCCGCAGAAATTGAGAACTTACAGGCTCGCTCTACCCAGCTGAACGCCAAACTTGACAACCGCCGTAATGTGGAGAAGCTTCTGGGACCCGCGGTAGAAGAAGTCAGCCTTTCTCCTTTCACAGTAAAGTCCATCGCCGAGGGCCCTATCGACGAAACATTCGTCAAGGCTCTGAAGGAAGTTGAAGCAAGATCATTCATAATAGAAGCCAATGAGGAGAAATCGGAGCAGCTCAAGGCGTTGCAGGACCTGAAGCCTCTGCTTGAAGACCTCAAGATCAAAGCGATCGAGCGAATTCGAGACTATATCGTGGCACAGATCAAAGCGCTTCGGTCACCCAACATTAACGCCCAAGTAATCCAACAGCAAACTTTCCTAAGATACAAAGATCTTTATGCCTTTCTTGCTCGAAATCACCCAGTCTTGGCCGAGGAGACTGGGCAAGCTTATGTCAACACGATGCGGTGGTACTACAGCAGTCACTTTTCCCGATACCAGCAAGCTCTCGATGCTCTACAAATCCACGCCTTCGATCAACATGACCTGCTCGGCTCAGAGTCCCCCCCGGCAAGACGAAACGTGCTAGGTACGCCCAAACCTGCTCCTCCACCGCATGAGGCCTTCAGCCTAGGACGAAGAGAAGACGTCCTCAAATCCAAGAACGACACAGCCATCCCTGCCTACCTGGCCGAAGAAAGCAAGTCGGCACATTACCTTGAAGTGCCCTTCCGGAACTTCAACCAAGCGCTCATCGACAATGTCTCGGCCGAGTATTCAGTCGTCACCGAATTGTTCTCTACCAGTACGTACCACCAAATCTCCCGACGGGTAGTCGAGATCTTCGAGCCTACATTCGCCATGGGCCACAATCTGACCAAGGGCCTTGTTGAAAACACGAACGATTGCCTGGGCGTCCTGCTCTGCGTCCGACTGAACCAGCACTTCGCATTCGAGCTGCAACGGCGCAAAGTCCCCGTCGCAGATTCGTACATCAACTATACAAACATCCTCCTGTGGCCGCGTTTCCAGATCGTCATGGACGCACACTGCGAGTCGCTGAGAAAAGTCCCCGCTCCGACGACCAGCAATCGAGGCGCAGCAGCAGCATTTTCCCTCGTCAGCGGAGGATCATCGTCAGACGCCTCGAAAACCTCGGTCGCTCCTCACGCCATCACACAGCGATTCGGCCAATTCCTGCAAGGCATCCTCTTGCTCGGTGCAGAGGCCGGCGGCGACGACGAACCCGTCTCCAACAGCCTGGTCCGTTTGAGAACCGAGTACGAGTCTCTGATGGGCAAATTGGCCAAGGCGGCGGGCGACGCGAGCAAAAGGGCAAAGTTCCTGTACAACAACTATAGTCTGGTGTTGACGATCATTAGTGACACGAGAGGCAAATTGGCAGAGGAACAGAAGGAGCACTTTGGCGGTTTGGTACGAGAGATGAAGAAGTAAATGTGATAGGCAAATAAATAACGAGGCCCGGTGGAGAAGGGCATCAGACAGATCTACTGGTGCTCCTCCGTGACATGGACCATGGGTCCCGCTCGGCCGCCCTCCTTGCTCGCATAGCTCGTGCGTAACCTATCAAGCTCGAAGCGTAGCATAAAAGAAACTCGACTTAGACGTGTCAGAAACTGGAATCGCTCGTTCTCGGTTGCAGAGCGGAGAGATGAAACATGTCATGCCAGCAAGGCATGAGCAGAAGTAGAGATCCCACGCCGCGATGAAGACGAACGTGGATCGATAGAGCACCGGGTTCGCAGGAAAGTTGAGTGCTTGGGAGTCACCTCCAACGATGATCACCTGCGTTCAATGCAGACAACGAACCCATTGTGTGCTCGGTCTGACTCTACTAAGCACATGCCCAGATTGAAGTAGGTGAGGCAACGCTCTCCCGATTGATCGCACTCTTGTCTAGGCCTTCCGGGTGACCTGAGACATGGAACTATCACAATCCAATTTGTAGCCCGACAAGAATGATAAGTCGATCACCCCTATCGCCGCAAACCAGAAGCACTTTTGAGGCCCAACGAGTTATCTGAACTGCAAGTAATGAAGCCCAGCAAGGTGAAATTCACCGATTGCATTGTTGGTGAGAGTGAGACGTCATTTTTGAGTTTGTATGCATCATTATTGTCTAATGTCCCGTTCCATGGGACCCGGACTGACGTTAAACACCGATTGAGAGGAAGGGGGCGAGACTGTGATGTCAAAAAGGACTATTCGAGCAGACATCTGAAAATGACATTAATATTCAAACAATTCGATAGCTGTGAAGCAGGGCATCGCTGATCAGCAACCTCTGCCCGACCGATTTGGGAAATGGTTCAAATTATTAGAAACCTGTGAGTTAGCAGATTCGGACCTTGATGAAAAACCTCACCTAGAGTTTAGGGTGAGAGTCGATCATGGTAGGAAATAGATCGACGGCAGTGAGACGCGGAAGAGCACGCTCAGACGATTCTCCTCGAATCCCGAAGGCATATCTAGGCGAGCGAGGCTCGGTCGCCAAAGGCAGATGGTCGAACCTTGGCGAGATATCCTGCTGGCTTCAAGCCGTCACTGGGACGCCAAGGCTGCTCTTGGATCGTGACGATTGACAAGCTTGTCCAGCTGAATTCCGGCACCAAGCCATTTGCCACAGAGTACTAAGAGCAGGCGATGTTCCAGAGGTTGTCTGTCAGGAAAGGTGAGCCAGCCTGCCAGACATAACGTGGTGAGATGCTTGAAATTGCCTCGATGTGGTCGAGGAGGAAGGTGAGGGAGCATCTGAACACACAGTCAGCCGAGCACTAGGGGGCTGAATACCTTCCCGTCGGGTAACGGGATGCTCCGTAAAGTGCTCAAAGAAGCGCTTATTCTCGGGGGGAATATTGCATTTGCTTTTTCTTCCTCCTTGATCTGGCGCATCGGCATTGCACAAAGTCAAAAAAGAGCCAGTTGCCCCTGTGGCAACGCACTTTGCCGAGGACTGAGGGTTAAGAGTTAGCGAACACGAGCCGCGGTCTTCTAGAATTGTGTATTTGCGGTGGGAAGGTAGGGTTTGGGCGATCCGGGTCGGGAAGAGGATGTCAGCACTGTGTTGATTGCAGAATTTCCTATCGAATGATGACAGTCAGAAATGAGGGAGTGGTTGCCAAGGCACCTATTGGGAAATACTCGAGAGTAAGAGATACGCCACCGCATGCGCAGCTAAACACCGGCTTCCTGCGCCATGGCTTGGCCGTTAGCCCGATGCAACTTTCCTTTGCCGCCCTTCCAGAAGCTGCTTCTAACTGACTACTCATTCGAGTCCAGCGCAGGCCAGCGCATCGGAGGCGGGGACCGGATTGGGGGACCAGGGCCGCTCCCTGCTGCCCTGTTGCTGCTTAGCTGGAGTCTCGCTTCGAGTGCCCGAAAACTGCTGGGCTCCCCCCTCCCCGCGGTGGTGTTGGTCAGGTCGAGATTGAGTAATTCAAATTGGCAATGGCGCCATGAGCCAGTGAGAGGAGACGAGCAGGACGTGTCTTGAGGTGCTGGAGGCCGTACTGGGTGTTGGTGATATGGTTGCTGGTGGTTGTGCTGTGGTTGGTGTCGTGGTAATTTCAGCAGAGCACTTTTCTTTTGTTGCGTGCAACTAGTAAGAAAGTTGCGAGACAGTTTCTTGGGGAGTTGCTTGCCCGTTGCTTGCCCATTGCTTGCCTAGTGCTTGCGTGCTCTTGGTTGCTCTTGGTTGCTCTTGGTGGCTCTTGTGGTGCTTGGAAGCTCGGCCACCTTCCGTTCTGGATGGCACCTGGGAGCACAAGATGGAACGCTACTTTACCCCACACTGCGCTACACCAGCAACAGACAAGCAGGGCAAGCAGGGTCGTCACGGGCCTGCATCTCAATTGTCTCTCACTTTCACCTCACCTTCACCTCACCTTGTCCCCTCGTCGTTGGGCGCAGTTTGTACTGAAAAATGAAAATCGGCCTCGCCGCATGTCGAAGCCTCGCCCGAGAAATCAACGGCGTGCAGTGCGGTAGCGTGCCAATACACCACAGGCGCCCTGTGGAACGGGTTATCTGCAAGGCTCACCTGTTCGAGCAGCCTGAAGTGACCAGGTGAAGGGGAAAAGATAAGAGAGTTGCGCTGTGAGTGGAGTGGCTGTTGGCTGCGCTATGCCTCGCCACCCTGCATCCACCCTTCGTCCACCCTCCGACTTGGTCTTCTTCTGGCTGCCTTTTCGCGCCTCCTCGCTCTTGGTCACTCCTCACTGGCTTCTGGCTCTGCCCTTGAACTGCCTTGAGCTGCCTTGATCGTATCTCACTCCAACGGAGATCACACCCTACCTGCTCCACCTCAATTCCTCCAGACCGGCGACTTCCACCTGTCACTCGGCTTCCTCTAGCACGCATCGAGCCATCCTTCCACCTAGTGCCCCTCTCGTCCCCTTCGCCAACCCTTGTCGAGACCGCCTACAGCTACCCCGTACCTTTGGTGATCACCTTTCGCACCATCGTCCTTGTGTCCTAGCGCAGGCCTTTTCCACCCTCGTCCTCGCAGTTCGCCTTGCTCAAGTGGGTCGTAATGTCACACTCTGGCACACGGGCTTTGAGTCTCGACGCTTTGCATCTCGTGGTCTTTCGGCGCAAGCGATCATGCCAGAGCTGTCAATGGGCTCGATGCGGCCAGGGTAATCTGCCCGCCCCCCAGACACATCCCATCCCATGGCCCACGCGCACTTCTTGTTGTCCCTACATATAACTCTCCAAGCCGCCCTGAACCTGCGAAGTCCCCCTTGACTTGTTCTTCCCATCTCCAGGTCTCAGGCCTTGTTGCTCGACCCTGCCTGACCCCCAGCAGCTTGTCGAGCTCTGTTAACTGGAAAAATAGTCAGCACTCGACATCCTCAATAGCTCCAACAAGCTCCAACATGGAAAAGACCGCCGATTTCCGTCTCGGCTCTGGATCTGAGTCGCCAGAGAACATCCCAATTGACTACAGTGAGGCCAACAAGACTGAGGTGAGTGGGGCTTTGTGCGCGTCCAAACAGGTCTGTTCAAAGTCGCTAACGTCTGTCTCTTTCCTTTCAGGCCCGACGAGGCTCCAAGATCAACGAAGCCACCGATGTCTTTGGCGATATCGCCACTGCTGAAGAATATGGCTATGTCTCGCGAGGTCTCAAATCCCGTCACATCCAGTTCATTGCTCTGGGTGGCACCATTGGTACTGGTCTGTTCTTGGGTATTGGCCGTGCTTTCCTGCAAGCCGGCCCGTTATCAGTCCTGCTCGGTTATACCTTCACTGGTCTTGCCGTCTTCGCCATGATGATGTCGCTCGGTGAGATGGCCACATGGCTTCCTCTCCCCGGTGCCATCCCACAATTCTGCGCTCGTTATGTCGACGATGCCATGGGTTTTGCTGTTGGCTGGAACAACTGGTACTCCTGCGCCATCACTCTCTGCGCTGAAATCTCTGCGGCATCGAGCGTCATTCAGTTCTGGCCCGGCGCCCGAGACGTCAACGTAGCAGCATGGATCTCGATCGTTGTGGTGCTAGTCCTGGTCCTCAACATTTTCGCCGTCGCCATTTATGGTGAAGCCGAATTCATTTTCGCATCCATCAAGATTGTCACCATTGTCGGCCTGCTCATTCTCGCCCTCATCATTGATGTGGGTGGCGTCCCAGGGCAACACCGTCTCGGCTTCCAGTACTGGAACAACCCCGGTGCTATGAAAGCATACATAGCTTCTGGCAGTACTGGTCGTTTCCTCGGTCTCTGGTCCACTTTGGTCAACGCCGCTTTCTCTTATGGTGGTGTCGAAATGGTGGCCGTCGCTGCCGGTGAGGCTGAGGATCCACGACGAAACATTCCCAAGGCGGTGCGCCGAGTGTTCTGGCGTATCCTCTTTTTCTACATCCTGGGCTCGTTGGCAATTGGTGTTTTGGTCCCTTACAACGACCCCAATCTCCTAAACGCTCGCGAGACGAATGCGCCTGGTGCCGCTCAATCACCTTGGGTTATCGCCATCAACCGTGCCGGAATCGATACCCTTCCATCCATCATTAACGCTGTAATCTTGACATCTGCTTCTTCTTCGGCCAACGCCTTCTTGTACACCGGATCTCGATATCTTTACGGCATTGCGCAAATCCGCCAAGCACCCAGATTCCTGCTCAAGTGCACAAAGACCGGTGTCCCCGTGTGGTGCGTGCTGGTCACCTGGTCAATCTCACTCCTCACCTATATGTCTTGCTCCTCCGGCTCAAACACAGTCTTCACGTGGTTCCAAAACTTAACCACCATTTCCACCCTCTTCACCTGGATCAGCATTTGCATTGCTTACCTTCGCTTTTACTATGCCTGTGAAGCCCAGGGCATCAACCGCAACGAGTTGCCTTTCAAGTCTCCCTTCCAACCGTACCTCGGCTACGCATCCGCCATCTTCTTCGGTCTCATCATCTTCTTCAATGGCTTCGATTCGATTGCCGGAAGCTGGGATTACCAGGCTTTCATCACCGACTACATCGGAGTACCCATCTATTTCGGACTGTATTTGTTCTGGAGAATCTTCAAGCGCACGCACTTCCGCAAGGCGTCCGAAGCCGATCTGTACACGGGCAAGGCTGCGCTGGATGCCATAGTATGGCCCGAGCGCAAGCCTAGAAATATCTTGGAGAGGATCTGGTTCTGGATTGCATGAAAGACGAGGGGGTGGCGATGATGTATCTTGGACGCTTTTCCTTGTTAAAAAATGATATACCATACCCTGCACGCGTTTCATGTTATATGTACCTTTGAACAAACCAGTCAGACAGCTCGAAGGCTAGCCATGATATCAACATATTTTCAAAACTGTCAAAATGAGAGAAATACTCGACATACCTCGATTGACTCCGGATGCGTCTTGTTGTATCCCTTGTCTCTGTTCGTATCCCGTGACGCCTGTCCCTTGCGGCCCAGTTCCGTTCTTCCTTGACCGTGTTCGTGTATGTGGGCGCGCATTCTGAGTGATGGGTCAGCAACTGAATAGCCGATTGACTGACTGGGCCTAGGGAAGGCGAGGCGAGGATAGCCTTCGTCGGATCCCTCCCGCGTCAAATGTCACGTTCCCATCAAACCCCCTGGTGCCTCGGGTTCTTGACGAGCCGAGTTATTTGGGCCGCGGTGGTTCGAGGGAGAGGATGAGTAACAGTAATGAGGATGGTGCTCGCCGAGGAGTTTGATTGATTGATTGGTTCATTGATCGAGTGAGTGGGTGAGTGGCTGATTGACGGACGAACGGACGGACTGGCCGATACATCAATCGAGACAGGGTTTGCGGATAGGCAGGTGAGGAGGTAAGATAGGCAACGTAGGGAGGTATAGTAAGTTGAACCCCGAACCGTCTGGACATCCGCCACGTGCTCATTAGCTTGCTAGCTCGCCCGCTCGCTCGCTCCCTCTCACCTGTCGATATTGCCCGCGCTAGGGACGCCAGAGTCCCTGTTTGGTGGAAATGTGGTTGGCAGCGGAATTGCAGAGGAGAAGCGGTCGTGCATGCGCGAAGGTCCTCCGGGAGGCTGAGTCGGTAAGTAGGTAAGTGAGTACGAATAGTCTCATGCCCGTGCCGGGGGCTGAGTGCCATCGAGCGAGTCGCTCTGCGACGTGTCCGTGTCAATTCGAACAGAAGGAGGTACTTTGTCTGTTGACGGAGGGAAGGGGGTTTAGACGGAAAGACGGATCTGGCGCTGCGACGACTCTTGAGCAACCTGCGTAGGTTCCCCCTGTAGATCGTGTCGCTAGGGGAAGTCGGGTTGAAGCTTCCCTTGCGCATATATCAGCTTTGCCCTCGTGGTCCCCTCTTGTTCTCCTTGTTCTGCTCCAGGGACGGTTGGTTCAATGAGTGAGCGATCGAGTGACTGAATGGGAGGCCGAGTGGACTCCTGGGTTAGGTTTTCCCGACTCTGCGGATTGCAAAGGGGTCGAGGCTGTTGAATGGATGGACGGCCGAGCGAGCGATTGACTCTGTACAAGTTTCTGAGAACACCACATCGGTCATTCAGTCAGTGAGTCACCTCCGGGGGTTGATGCATGCTCCTCTCTGAGCCAGCCTGCGTGATGCTTCTCCGTGCGCGTGAGTGCTGGTTGTTTGTAAATCAGGCCTTTCTTTCTCTTCATCATCGCCGCTCGGACGACGTCCCTCATTTCGCGAGCAATCAACCGCTTTCTTTCTCCAATACCCCCTTCTATGCATCACACTGTATTTCTCCAGGGTTGTTCTTCTTGGGTAAATACACCAACGCAAGGTCGAAAGCGGATCAAGTACGCCCTCTGAAGAGAGACAGACCCTAGAATATGGTTGGCGAGGACGGGAACAAAAAAAAACAAAAGAGAAGAGAGTGTAAGTGAGTAAGCCCGGAAAGTGAAAAGAACAGACGTCAATCCCCGACGAAGAACAAAGGAAAAAGAGCCAACATCACATAAAACGCAAACCTTCTACTCCAGAACCCACCCTCCGAGGCTGTCCTCGCAATACACACTTCGTACCGAGTACTCCGTGTTAGGGCCGACAATACCAAGGACAAAAGCCCTTGTGGACGTGGCTTGTGTGCCTCTCTGCGGAGGAGCAATTTCTAGTGGTCGAATTCGGTATTTAGCGGTGCCACGTTCTGGGGCTAGCACCATCTTAGCCAGGTCGATGTGGGCTGTTTGGATCCAGCACGGTTACCCAGCTCGCTAGGTGCTTATGGTGGGTTCTTGCATATCAAAGGGCGTGGGATATGGGGAAAGCAATGTCAACTGTTTGCCATCTTGCATATTGCCGAGAACTTGTGGTGTTTTGATCCTTCGTTTCTCTAGGGTGGCTTGCGACTCAATCGTGTAGAGAGGCAACAGGAAAAGCCACCGGATTGAGGACCGGTTGGACTTGTTCCATCTGCCGACGTCCGGCGACGCTAGGGGATAGAGCTTATACTTGTACAACGGAGAAGGATTTGGAGGAAATCAGAAAGAAGACGTAGATATACAAGGACAGACTCAGCCCATGAGCGACGAGACAAAGATTGAGCAAACCTGGCGGTAAGCTGGAGATTCCTGGGGGCATGATTACTGTCACGTTGTCGCCGTCGTGTCAGCAGATAACTGCTGCTCCACCACCTCCTTCCAGCGGACGCAACATATACCCAAATCTGGTATCCGGTAAGCCTCACGCGCGTATGCGTATAAGGGAGTGCTCGAGTGATTCAGATGTTTGTCCCTCTTTTTTTGCACAGGGCACACTAATTCAAAAAGCACTTCCCCCATTGGGGTTGGGCGTACCCTCTACAGCGGAAGCATGATTTGCCGGGATTGCTTCGCTTAGCCACGTAAAGTACTGTATGCCTCACGCCGAAACAAGTTGTGTCCTGTGCTAGCCTCGTCCATTATCATTGGTTGGGTTTCAATTTCTGTTAGTGAAGGGCGTAGGTAAAAACGGGCTGCACAAGTAAAATATTTAACACAGTGGGATGACAATGGCTCCACTGGGTCAAAAAGAATAAGGTCTTTGAAGGACGCGCCCTTCCGACGTCGGAGGCTCCAAAGACTCCATTTATGCTGACACCAATCCGAGATTGTTTAAAGGTTCAATTTGCGGGCGAGTTGATGAATCTGTCGACATCCTTTTGCGCCCAAGGGGATTCGGAGCAAAAGAAGACTCTCTTGAGAGAACGATCAAGCATCTGCGTCTTCTCCTAGGGAGAACGACAACGAGGCCCTGGAAATGCAAATGGTTGAGCCAATGCATTCCATGCAGCCCTGGCGAGTGACCGTCGCTAATGCCACAACAATAGCTGCCATCTCCTCGGGCTTTGCGCCACTCACATCCTCAGGGCCTGAGCTGTCAGTGGCAATTAGTGTCTCCGTAACGCAAGAGGCTGGTAGAAGCTTCCTCTGTTATTCCCAAATCCTTCCACATCCACACTTGTCTCCTCCTGGAAGACCACGAAAGGCTAGATGAGGATCGGTTTGTGAATCTCACAACTGGCTGTAATTCCACGTGCATACTTAGCTTTGAGCTTTTGTGCTTTCTGAGTCGCAGTCTCCTGGAAGTATAGCTGGAATATAATATTGGTAGCCAAAATATGAGCTGAAATAAACCCTCGAGAAGGCATCACCACTCGTCTTGTGGTGGATCGCGTAATTGGAACAAAAAGCCAGTGTTTCGATCGGCCTTGACAATTTCGCCTACCGCTGCAGCGCAGTTCTTGTTCTCTTACCGCGCTTGGTTGACGATCTTCTCTTGACCAATGTTAATCTACCACAGGGCCGAAGCTGTCAAACGGAAAGCCTCTAAGTTCCAGATCAGGATTCTTTCTCACTGCACGTGCTCGGTAGACATCGTTCCTGTCGGAACATGAGTCCGGAGCCATGATTCGTGCGTGTATCCCTGCAACCCGGTGTAGTCGTCTGCCTTGTCGCGAATCGCCCACGCTGATTCGCGTGCAGAAAGAACACAGTCACTCATTCCGGGAGCGCCCCGCCACCAAGGGCCTGCAAGTTTCAACCGTCCGTGATACATGGACGTTAAAGCCTCGTGAATGGTGGCCATGTCCTGAGCATACCCGACGGGATACTGCGGAATGCAATCGCGGTTGAGCCGCGCTTTGGCCACTTCGGGAGATTCTTGGATGTTGAGGTGTCTCCTCAACAGGGTTTGGGCCATTTCAATTGCCTGCTCTTCGCTAGGAAGGTCGCTCGGAGCCCATTCACTCCACCAATGTCCACCCAACATGACCGTCAACTTTGTACCCGGTGCGGTGTCCTGCAGCACAATCTCTGAATCATCTTCGGGGGGATCTGGATCCAGGGGGCCACCCCGGTCACTGTCAATAGAGATAAAGTAAGGGCCAGCGGATCTGGAGGCGATTGAATCAGACCGGCCAGATGTCTCGGAACTGAAGATAACGCCCAGAGCACGTTCCGGATTCTGTTCGAGCGGAACAGAGCGCGGAATAAGGTACCCAAAGCCTCTGACCGATGGAGGCAGCAAATTCTGGTTGCTGTAGTACAGATTGACAACCATGACATTGACAGAGGCATCACTGTGGTCACAGGCATTTGTGACCTTAGGATCTAACGCCGAACTCAAAGCTTGAGCGCTGCGGGATAGAAATTGCTTCAATGTCCGAGGCCCCAGTGTTGAAACAACATAATCATAGTTTGAGGTGATTCCAGACGGATTGCGTCTAACGGAGACTTGATTCTTGTTTTCATTGAACACGACATCTTCGACTGGACTTGACTGCAAAATGGTAATGTTCTCGTTTTTCCGAAGCTCTCGTTCCAACGAAGAGGTTATCTGGCCTAACCCCCGCCTGAATGTAAAAACACTCATTTCGCCGAAGCTGTCCAAGTTCGGTATTCTTTTGTAGTAGGTCTCCAGCGACCTGAGCGCAAGAACCTGCCGGTTCGCGTGTAGAACCCCATCGACAGGATTAAGAGTAACGCGGTTTGCCATGTTGGATAAAATCTCCAACAGGATGCCGGGTGCTTTTTCTCGGTCTCGCGTTTCAAGATGCCACAACTGCGGCAGTAAGGTCCTAGCGCTGAGCCTGTAAATGTCGCCGGCGAAAATTCCGTGACACACAGCAGAAAGTAGGTTATCCGCAACGTTCTTGTCAAATCTTCGGGACACGAAATCTCCGACGGATTCGTCCCTCACATTTTCATCTCGGGGAGGCACCCACGGTTCTCTCAAGCATCTCCATATTCCATCGTATAGGGGTTCGGTGAGCACGTTGTTCACAGCCCGAAGCAGCTCCAGGAGCGAAGTGTGTCTATTCAAGACAGGTAAACGAACAAGATGATCAGGATAGTAGATGTATCGATTGAGGGCAGCCGGGCTAGATTTTGATATCGCGACAAGATCTTTGCCGATGCGAAGTTGCGCAAGCTAGGAAACCATGTTAGCAACACGGGCAGAAGATTCTCGGTGTTGTGCTTACCAGCTCCAGCATAGCAAGCGGCGCAGGCCCCAGCCCAGCTCTCAGCGTTCGAGGACCCCATTCAAAAAGAACCTCCCCCTTGTCTACCCGAACCACTTCTGAATCGACCCATCCTCCAAGCCTATTGCTCTTCTCCAGTATTGTGATCTTTGCAGTGGGCAGCTGGCTGCTTAACAGGAAGGCTGTAGCAAGACCCGTAAACCCTCCCCCCAGAATGGCTATCTCTCGAGCATGTGGGTTTGGAGGAGGTAGTTCATCTTTACCACCAGGATGGCGTATCTTGATGTAGCCATGGCCGGCGGTCGTGTGAAACGTACGGAGGGTCAGCGTCGCTCGAGACTGCAATGCGTACTTTACGACATTTTGGTAGGGAGCACTACAGCCACCCACGCGCATATCCAGGGGATCCACACCGAACGGTGCATGCGGAAGGGGTCACGGAACGAAATCTAGAAGGGATCTGGAGACTGCGGAGGAGATGATGGGGGGCATCAAGAATTCAATTTGAATCCGTTCTACCAAAATTTTGGCGAGATGATGCTGGTCGGCTCGGCTCACTTGCCGCAAATCTACCTCCTTGTTGGGAAGTCCGCCTCGCCGTTTTCGGCTCCTTCGTTTGGCAGATGCAGCGCAGAAGGCGAGAAGGATTCTCTCCCAGACCGGAATCAGGACGTCGGCCGCACCACTGAGGACTCTTGCTGCTGACTGTAGATGTCTCATGCCTCGATCCGCACACAGGCCGCAATTCCCAGCCATTTGATAAATCCAGTAGTCATGAATCATGTTCCCTAGCTCATCAGCATACTCCTATTTCATGCAGTGGCAATGGCTGTTTTGGTGGATTCCTCGCCGAACCTCCGGCGAGGACAGGTTCATAGACAGTCCGAATAAGTGGTAGGGTTTCACCTCGCTGCTTGAATTGGAGGCCAGCCCAGCAGCCCCAAAATCAAACACCTGTGTACACATCGTGGAACAGCGGCGGCATTAGCCCCTCAACCGACCAAGTTGGTCGATGAAGCAACTTCATTTACAGGCTCAGCAGTGTCTTCCTGCATCTCTGGACCACCATAACCCAACTTCTTCAGATCGCGCAGCAGTTCGCCTTCTTTTCCGATCTTCATGATCTGGTCATGCGACAGCTTCTCGCCGGCCGCCCGCTTTTCTCTCAGATCACGGACTGCACGTAACTTCTTGAGCTGGTTGCGGATTTTCTTTTGTTGTTCCGCGTCGGCTTCGGCGGCCGGTTCCTCGTTGGTTGCCTGTTTCGAGGGATCGTGCCAGTTTTCCTTGCACTTGTCTCTTCCCGAGATATCGGCTATTTGCATCGCTGATGCGAGTTCATCTTCTGCGTCCTCAGCTGACCCCTCTGCTGCTGCCCTCCTTCGTGCGGCCTCCCTGCGTTTTGCGTTCTTGCTCAGTGCGGGAGACTCGTCTTTGGCTGCAGTGGCCGACTCTGCCCCAGGTACGCCACCATGGCCTCTGTTCTTCCATGCTTCAGCGCTCCTATTCTTGTAGGTTTCGACGTCTTCCGGCGGCCTGTAGCCCGGCCTCACCCTGATCTCTTTCCTGGTGGACCCATCCGCCCGTTTCGAAGCCGGAATATACGAAGCACCATCTGCAGTGATCTGTATGCCAGATTTGCTGGCTCGAGGCGTGCCAGACGGTCGGCTCGACATGGTACGGGGACAAGTGGCGGAAAGGATTCAGGTGGACGTTAACATGGCGAACTCCTCTGCCTCTCCAGAAGTTTCGCGGGCACGCAGCCGAAGGCTTCCTGAACTAGGCCTTCCGGGCAGCGAAGAATACGTTGCAAGCACCGGGTAATCTCGGTGGCTTTAGTGGACCTCGCAGTAAGTGGGGGAATAAAAATGAAAAAGAAGTGTGAATGATGGGTGATGGGGCCGTAGCTGGGGGGTGGGTGGCTCGGTGGGTCAAGATGAACCTACGGTGAAACCCCGCACTTGGTGGGGAGAGAAATGGACAACAGCCTCATTGCTGGGCTCGCGGCGTCCAAGGTTCAAACATCTCAGAACCTAAGACGTGTTGGTATTGCTTGCCTGCGCCACCTCGACTTGGTCAGCCTGAGATGAAAACATTAAAATTCAACTCAGTAATACTAGCACTTGTACCCTGTACTCCGTAGTGAAATGCGGCTCTGCTGCCAAGACATTACACTCAGCCTCCCTCGCATCTTCGTGGGGAAGCGATCGCTCTGAAAGCTAGCCTCTCTCGGTTACTTAAACCTAGGTAGGTATGTATTTTCATGCATCTGGTGTTCAGTAATGAGGTAGAATATCATCTAACTCGATCAAGGCGGCAGTGGCTGCCTAAGTACTCTCAACGGAGTCGTAATGGATTTGCTGGCTTCACAACATCTTGAAGCCTATAACTCAGGTATATAATGACGAACGCAATTATCTCTTCAGCGCTTTTGTGCTCCAAGCAAAACTATCTTTGCAGGCGGTGGTGAGCCGTTCCCAGGAGAAACACTTGAATTCTTTAACCATCGCTCGGCGAATACCTTCAGGCAGGCGCTGGCGGCCGGATATCATCTCTGCTCGATCTTGAGAAGCCTCCTTCCACCTCCCCTTCACCAACTCGACTGGAGATATCAACCGTCACTCGATGATAAACGGCCTCCTTTTGACGGATGGATGGAGTTGTCAGATATGCTTTCCTCTGAAAAGACTGATATCCTCGCACTGAGGTTGTCGGCACGCCGCCACCGCGATACCTCAGTCCGGTTTTTTTTGAGATTGGGAACCGTAAACACCTGGGTAAGCACGACTATAATGAGAAATGTTGCCATGAACACGGCTTTCCCGAAGAGGTATGATACTCCCTGGTATACTATCGGAGCATGACCCGGCGACCCACGGTTTGGTTCTGGTTTCTAAGCCCGACTGGAAGAAGCGGCGTGGATAGCTGCTGGTCCTTGAAAATGGTCATATATGAGGCAGGTTAGATGGCCATGTTGCAAGTGGTACCTTCCTCGCTGACTGTTCATTTTAGGCCCCTCTGCTCCTGGCTCTTTGTTGGCAATTGACTCGAATGCCGCTCAGTCGAACGGCTATCGATACGGTTCGAAGACTACAGACGAGGAGAAGATCCGGATGACTGCTCGTACCTGGCTTATGAACTGCGTGAAGAACCACGGCTCTTGTTGCTCTCTCCAAAACCCAGCTTCTCTACCATCAAGGTTGCTTCATCTGGTGCATGATCTAAGCTGAAACCAGCACATTGTCAGATTACGCTGTACCGCCCAGGCAGGCATGAAGGGCGAAGACTACATGACTCTTTCCGATTGTCGGGGTGATCTCGAAAAGATGGTCAAACTGACGAAAGCTAATCTCAATGCTTTAATCTGCGGAATGATATTGGAGCATTTCCCACAGAAGTTCCACCAGGCGCTTGAATTTGCGTCCTTTGGCGGCATCAACGATTTATGGATAGATGCCCTTTGTATCATGCAAGACGACAAAATTGACTGGTCAAAGGGAAGCCCCATTCATGGGTTTCTATATGCCAAAACGCCTTCTGCAACCTCAGTGCCGCCGACTCCGATGGTCGGGAAGGCAGCTTGTATGCCTATCGAGATCCCCCGCTCGTTGCACCTCTCTGCATCTCACTGAATCTAGATACGTGGAAAAGGACTAATGTAAGCCCCGGATAGCAGTACGTCTGTATTGTAGAGTCCTTGTGGAAGCGATGTGTTATAATCATTGGTGAATAACTGGGGTTGGGTCATGAAGGAAAGATTGCTGTCTCCCTGCACAATATTCTTCACAATGCAGCAGCTCTTTTGGAATACCGCTGCAACCAAGCTTGCGAAACGCTCGCAGATGGCGTATCGCAAGATCTGTTTCACTCACACCGCTTACCCGGGTCTATCAAGAACTTGAGGCCTTTACAGTCAACGATTGATCAGCTGTTGCTCCAACGACGGAGTGGTCCAGCCGTATCATCTACTGGTACCCAGCTTAAAAAGCATCTTCTAAGCCTTTGGGGTGATTTTCTGAATTTGTACAGCAGATGCAGGCTAACTTACAGGGTTGGTCGGATAATAAAATGCAATTGCAGAATGTCTAGAAACCGTCCTGGAAGACAAATTCCTTTACGGAATATGGCACAATGAACTGCCTTACCAACTGTTCTTTGAACACAATCCCGCAGTACAACACGACTCCAAAGACTCAATGCCCGAACTCAAGGACCTTACTGTCAATCCCAGAGTACTTAGCTGGAGCTGGGCATTTCACGACGGAGCACTAGATCAGGTACCTTTCTCCAGCTGGAAGGTAAAAGAAGATAATATCCCTTTGGTCTCGATCGTGGACTTCAAAGAGGGCAAGGATGCAGAAATAATCTTCGGCGGTGAGAGGCTCAGCCACTATGCGGCTTATCTACAGCTCAAATGTTTTGTGTTACGATGCACGGAAAATCCAGAAGAAGTGGTCCAGAACATAATTACTATCGGCACTTCAATGTGCTAGCGCATCTTGGAGACTGCTCAATGCCTGCAGTGGTGCATTTTGATCAGAATATTCCACCAAACAGCTTCATCCTGCCATTGTTTTGGTTCGACTGGTCTGGTCCCGGTAACGCAATCATCCTCACTCAGTTATCAGGTACAGGTCTCTATGTGTACAAAAGGTCGGGTTTTGTTGGTGCCAATATAAGACTGTGGACTGCTTTCAAAGAATACAAGGAGTCAGAGTGGAAGAAGAGACTTTCGACTTGGTCTAGCCGCCGACACTCGCTGCTCTCTGACACATTTACTGTATCAATCACTCGGTCCAAAGCTGTCCGCTCAAATTCCTTTCGGCATTGGGCTCGGCAATCGAAGAAGCGGGTTATCAGCGACAGCGTGAGACGACACAAGACGTGTAACGTCTACACTGAATCGTGCGCCCCGAGCGGTCCTCGGCATCAGTTGATACGTCGGGCGGGGAAAGGGTATACCATTTTACGGAGCCAATGAACAAGTCATAATGAAGGCAAGAATGGCGGTTGTCACCGCCATAGCGAACTCCATTGCGACCTCACCTTTTTGCAGGGAATTTGTGTGCATTCGTGTAGAAATTGGGATCTCTTCAACTCTATCTCCACAGACGTGATTTAGCACTTTCACGTGCAGCGAGAGATGTAGTTATGATAGCCATGACCACAACCGCGCAAAGTACCAAAGGAGATCAGCATCTCCGCCGAAAGTTAGAGGACCGACGGCAGTAACCGACGAAAAGGTGGAGTGAAAGGTCAGTGGCTTGTTGGCAATCAGCGTCGGGCCGCTCGAAGGTTTCAGTCGAGAGGACAGTCTTCGGAGAAGCTTCCACAACAAGCTGTTCTCTGCGTCAGGTAAGTTAGTGCTCGAGTGTCGTTTCGTTGAGCAGACAAGCGAAAACTGAGAGGAGAGTGGTAATGTAAGACAGTGCAGGAGCATGGCGAAGGAGGATCGAGCTAATCGAGCCTTGAAGTGTAGGCTCGGCGACGCCGCTTTTGAAAAGCCTCTCACTTTCATTGGATACGCTTATGGCTTTAAACTTGGAGGACCAATTATTGTTCCCATATTCAATCTCCACGGAGGTGCAGGAACTGATCAAAACTGGTCTAAGGGGTGAGAACAGGGCGGCATCACTCCTGCTCCAATTCGGGCTACTTGCCCTGCTTGTCTTCTGGCTTGGCTTCCGAGCTCTTGCGACAAGCTCGTCGAAGGTCTTGCATTTGATTCTAAGCTGCTGAACTTCCTCGCGTTACCCTCATTAAGACCCCCAAGCCCTAAGCCGCCGCTACTCGTGCAAAGATGCCTGCTGTGGTATGGCTCTGCCTCTTGAGATCTATGTCGCAGTTCAAATACTGACCAGCCATCGCAGTCTCAGATTTCCAGCGGCATCTTCAAGTACGAGGCCCCTTCCAGCTCTTCCGTCTCTACTCTTGCTCACTCCCTCACAGTGGCCTGATGCGCAAAAATGCTACCTGGTTGACGACTATCTTTCTTGGAGCCTTCACATTCGAACTGTGAGCTCGTGTTGATTGCGACATCCTTTCTACTCCGAAACTGATACACTTCGCAGGGCGTTCGAGGGTGTAACGAACTCTATGTGGGACAACTGGAACAAGGGTGTACGTGCTCCGTGATGGACAAGATTGTGGAACGCAGATTCTGACTCTACAATACAGCGGCAATGGAAAGACATCAAGCACAGATACATGCAGCAAGCTGAGGAAGAGGAAGAGGAGTAGTCGGGCCACCACTATACATTTGGAGTACGGAGATGCCGTCAAGGCCGAAGGACCCCGATGAAGCAAGGAAAGGAGAAGTCACCTGCAAAGCAAAAGACCTAGGAAGACTCTGTACATAACCACAAACAACGAGGACGAACCTGAATTCGAGACCATCCCGTGACCTTACCAACGATATCATTCCCCACGAGAGAGGCGGAACTACAAGTAGGCCATGTCTGTGTTTCGGACAGCCCCATTGAAATAGACCGGCTCGCCTATCGTTGAAAGAGTACCAATGATACAAATCGGCTACAATTCTGTGGCGGCATGCCCGACGGAGACAGTCGAGATTAGACGGTCTCTTGGTCTTTGGTCTGGGACTCTGATATCCACATGTGCTAGACCTTGGGAAAGAGAAGAGAGTTGAGTGACGGATTTCACGGATACCAGTAGAACATGCGTCCCCATCTCGTGACCGTATGATGTTCCCGATGCGAACATTACTTGTTACGTATGGAATCCGGGGACAGAAGCGCACCGAAGACGAGGCGGGCATAATTGCCTCGCGGGCTTGGCCTCCAGGTAACGCATCGTGCATACTTGGTAGTCGTTGCATCTCAGCCTTCGTCACGCTTCCCTTCGCCTAATCGTAACAGAACTCCTACTTTGCCTCCGGCAATCTGCAATCCACGATCCACGAGATCCCATCCACTATCGGAGTCCGAAATCTGGGTTGAGAACCTACCCCAAGCACAATCAACCCCGTTCAGTTGGTAACAACCAAACAACTGCGCAAGAAACAATCATTCCATCCCCGCCTTCCCTCACATCTATCCACGCAGCCAGTTCCCAACGATACCCTTCTCTGCCGGAATATACTGCTCCTGCACGTCCAAATGTGGGCCACAGGCACCACGGGACTCTCATCATGACAACGCCAACCTCCAGCCTGGACCGCCAACTCCGCCAGGCTCTCTGCGATCACCCGCGGCTGCATGACTATCGCTACGATGCCAGTGCAAAAAACAGTCTCCTAGAGATCCTCTTTCGGTCTCTGACCAATGATCGAGCAGATTACTTGGGCGATCTCTTCCCCCAGGGCTTCCCTCCCTCATTCAAGCTGCAAGACGCGCAGGGAGTACAAGAGAATGCTGAATACAGTGCTGCTGCTAGAGGTCATCCATGCGGACACATTTTCAAGCCGGGAGAGGCCAGCTATCATTGCAGCACCTGCACCGACGACACAACAGCCGTCCTTTGCTCGCGCTGTTTCATTGCTAGCGATCATGAAGGACATCAGTATAGCGTAAATGTCAGTGCGGGAAATAGCGGATGTTGCGACTGCGGTGACGACGAAGCATGGAAGAGATCTGTAAAATGCGCCATTCATACAGCCAGTGACGACTGGACAACAACCGACGAGCATGTTTCTCCCTTGCCGGCAGATTTGCAAGAGTCTATTCGTATCACAGTCAGCAGAGTGTTGGATTACTTCTGTGATATCATATCATGTTCTCCGGAGAACCTGCGCTTGCCCAAGACGGTGGAGTCGGTGACCCAAGATGAAGTCAGAAGTAGGCTCTCTGCAGAGCACTACGTTTCAGGGGACGAGATCGAAACCAATCCTGATTACTGCTTGATCATCTGGAATGACGAGAAGCATACAGTTCGTGAGGTCCAGTCGCAAGTGGCGCGAGCATGCCATCAGCGTGAGGCGTTTGGTTTGGCCAAAGCCGAAGAAGCTAATGACATCGGCAGGAGTGTGATCAGGCACTCTCGCGACCTCAAAGAGCTGACGAGAATGGCGAAGATTATTGAAGAAATCAAAGTAACAGTCACGATCAGGTCGTCTAGGGATACTTTTCGAGAACAAATGTGTGGCACAATCATTGAATGGCTTGCTGATATTGCTGGTGCTAGCATTGCAGGAGATAGCCATATCCTGCGGCGCGTTATATGCGAAGAAATGCTCCAGATCTGGCGGATCGGTAGTCAGGCTTGGAATGCTAAGGTGGGGAGAGAAGATCTAGATGATCATGGCGACGAGGACGATCGCGATTACAGAAGGAGGTCAAGGCGTCGCTATTTCCACCCCATTCAATTTGCAATGCAAAGGGCAATCGTGAGAGAAATCCTGGTTGACAATGAAGTCAGTGACGGTAATGAGACTGGGGAGGTTGATGATGACGAAGAGGACGAAGATGAGGACGACAATGAACTAGTCGACATGGATGATCGAGAAATGAGTGATCTCATCCTCACAGCGGCGGGTTTCGATGCGCCACATCCTCTGAATCTCTTCGAACAGCAAGCAGCCGATGCGGATGTTACAGATGATGCTGAGGAAATGGACACCGACGGCGACGGGGAGTTCTTGGATATTGCCGAACGAATGGATATGGACGGACCGTCGCCTCCACCGCCAGCTCTTCCTACTCAGGATGTCGGAGACCCTGGAAACAATGTGACAATGGGAGGGGATGCATCTCCCACGGACCCAGACAGCAATGCCAATTATCTCAACATACCTAGGACGCCTGCGGTCTCTGTCCGGACTACACACCATCGATCTACGCCGCCAAACCACTGGAAATTGCCTCCATCGAGTCAACCTCCGCAGAATACAACTCTCCCCGTCTATGAAGATCTCACGAAGAATATCCGGGTGGATTCCATGATCCTCTTCGATTTGCGCTTGTGGAAACTTGCAAGGACGAATATCCGAGATCTTTTCATCAGCACACTTGTCAACATTCCTCAATTCAAGCGTATTCTTGGACTTAGATTCTCCGGCCTGTACACAACCCTCGCCCAGCTCTACCTGGTGGCAGACCGCGAACCAGACCATTCCATCATAAACCTGTCATTGCAGTTGTTGACCACGCCCTCTATCACGGAAGAGGTGATTGAGCGGGGGAATTTCCTCACAAACTTGATGGCCATTCTTTATACCTTCCTGACTACCAGGCAAGTGGGATTTCCGAAGGACCTCGACCCAGGGGCCACCCTAGGCTTCGATGCTGGGTCCGTCGCCAACCGTCGACTTTACCATTTCTTCTCTGATTTGAGATATTTTCTTGCCTCGCCATTTGTACAGGCCAAGGCCCGGAGCGAGCCACAGTATTTGTTCCAGTTTCTCGACCTTGCCAAACTGTCCCAGGGCATCTGTCCTAACGTGCGAGCTGTGGGGGAGCATGTTGAATATGAAACAGATGCCTGGATCAGTGCCTCTTTATTGACCCGCGACATCAACAAACTATGTCGACAGTTCGCAGAAGCATATTATGTGTCAAGGGACAGCAGCCCTTCGGCTCTTCGCGCAACTTGGGATGCAATCTCGCATGCTGCAGGTATCGCAATCATAAATTCTGTCGGCCTCGAGCGACGGCGGTTTGAGCAGGCGGAGATCAAGGAGCCTGTCCGATTTCATACTGTAGCTCCTTATGGCTACAAAGTTGTCGACTTCATAGTTGAGAAAGGCGCCTTGAGTTTCCACCACCCGTTGCACTACACGCTCTCCTGGTTGTTGGAATGCGGCAAGGATTTCAAACAGTCCATAACCACCCTCCGAGACACCGCGCAGACATTCTTGTCACACCTGCATGATACCCCGCTGGGTCCCCGGGATAGCACAATTAAAAATGCCCTCAATTCAGTCGACGATGCACTTCTTGCAATGTTCGACTTCCCACTTCGTGTTTGTGCCTGGTTGGCGCAGATGAAGGCTAATCTTTGGGTCCGAAATGGAATGAGTTTGCGCCATCAGATGGTACAGTACAAAAGCGTCGCACACCGCGACGTTGGACACCACCGAGATCTGTTCCTTTTGCAAACTGCACTTGTGGCCTGTGATCCCAGTCGAGTACTTGCGTCGATGATCGATCGTTTCGGCCTTTCTGCTTGGATGCGAAGTGGCTTCGACTCCCTCGAGATCTGCGACGACAATCAGATGCTGGACCTTGCAGAGGATTTTGTATATCTTTTGATCAATCTACTGTCCGACCGAGACGCTCTCATTTCCGGCCGAGACAACCCCGAGTCTCAACTTCTTACGCTTCGAAAAGACATTGCTCATACACTCTGTTTTAAACCGTTGTCATACTCTGACCTGTATTCTCGCCTGACGGAAAGAGCACAGGACCACGAACAATTACAGGAAGTTCTCGAGCAAATGACCAAATATCGGCCACCAGAGGGCCTACACGACTCTGGCTTATTTGAGCTGAAAGAAGAATATCTGCAAGAGCTGGATCCATACAACTCCCACTTCACAAAAAACCAGAGAGATGAGGCAGAGAACATTTACAAGAAGTGGATGGGCAAAAAGTTGCACAAACCACCGGAAGACATCGTCTTGGAGCCCAAGCTGCACCATATCCCGTGTGAGGCATACACCAGTCTCTGTGCTGTTGTCAACACCACCCTTTTCGCAGATGTTATTCACAAGGCTCTGATCTACGTCGCCCAAGGCCACAAGTCCAAAGCCGGAGTTTCGGGAACACGCGTCGAGGCATTTCTTCAGATTGTTCTCCAACTTGCGCTTATTGCTACTTTAGAAGACAATTCCACGGACGACGCACCCGACGGTGCCTCCTTCGTTCGACATGCCATGAAACTAGAACTAGAATCCCACAATAGCCTACCATCCACCATAGTTGCGGTGCTGTCCAAGATATGGCTCATGGAAGAATTTAGCTCTTGTCGAAGCAAAATCAGGCATATGCTACGACTTTTCCATCAAAAGCTGCCTCATCAGTTCACTACCGCAACTCGGAACTTGGATTTCCCTTCAGGTAGATTCGACACAGCATCTCCCGCTAACGTTGAAAGCGAGATCGAGGCCAAGAAGAAACAAGCAATGGAACGAAAAGCAAGAGTCATGGCTCAGTTCCAACAGCAGCAACAGAGTTTCATGGACAAGCAAGGCATGACCGACTGGGGTGACGAAGACCTGGAGTCTCCTGATGAAGAATTACCAAAATCGACGGAGACTCGCCATTGGAAATATCCTGCTGGATTATGTATCCAGTGTCGTGAAGATACGTCCGATGCAAGATTTTACGGCACGTTTGCTATGGTCACCGACGCTCACATCTTACGGCAAACGTCTACGCATGACGTGGACTTTGTTGGTGAGCTCTTTGCGATCCCCGAGAATCTAGACCGCTCTATCGAGAGTATCCGGCCATTTGGGGTTTCTGGCTCCAATCATGAACAGGTGAAGCGTCTGACAGCCATGGGCCAGGAGATCACGGTTGATTTTCAAGGTTTGGGTGGAGGTTGGCCAAAAGGCTACACTATGAAGGGTCCGGTCTCTACCAGCTGTGGCCACATCATGCATTTCACGTGTTTCGAGAACTATTATCAGTCGATTACACGGAGACACTCACAACAGGTTGCCAGGAACCACCCCGAAAGGATATCGTTGAAGGAGTTCGTGTGTCCCCTTTGCAAGGCGCTTGCAAACTCATTCCTGCCGATCATATGGAAACACTCACAACAATCTTATCCCGGAGCCCTTGCTGTTTCGCAAGATTTTGACTCCTTCTTGTACAATATCCTACCGTCAGTTGACGCGCCGACCGCGGATCTGGACCCCTCATTTGATGCCCATGCTTCACAGAACTACTTACAGACTCTGGCAACATTCTCCAACAGCTCCTTGGCCCCAGCCGTAGCTCGCTGGCAATCAGGTGATCTCACCATAAGCCCGACGAGCCAAGCATGGGCCGAGCGACCAGAGCTGACAGCTTTTGCAGAGCTCGCCAGCATCTATGGTCGGCTTCGAGAAACTCTCGCCATAGTTGCAGCGACGAGCCAAATTGCGGCTCCGAGGGAGGACTCGAATCTGAACCACTTTCAGCTCCTGGTCAATACCTTGGCAAATACGATAGCCTCAGTCGAGATTGGCCACAGAGGCCGCGAGGCTGAATTCGGCACTTCGTTGTTGACAAGCATACCACAGCAGACGCTCAGCCACTTACAAACGGTGTCATCCACGTTGAGCGCCTATGCGGCTACTGGCGCCTTGACTGTCCGTGGTTCGGTCGAGGCTCAATACAGAGAACTTTGCGGACAGCTTGAGCGTCAGTTGGCTGGGACGACGGGAATTATGACTCCATCAACCGAGTCTGAGAGGGTTTTGCCTCTCCTTTGCATGGATCCTTTCCAGTTTCTCGTCCAGACAACGATGGTGCTTAGCCCTATTCGACATTTGGAACTCCGCCACGTTTTGCAAATGGCTCTGACCGTCGAGCTCCTCCGTGTGGTTTTGGCGTTTCTTTACAATCCCACAGCTCTTCTGAAGGTGGGTGAGAAGCTCACTCAAAACCAGATTCGGCATGCTAGCCTTCCAACCACGGAAACGGAGCAGCTGCGCAGTGTGGAAAACATTGCTTTATGGGTGGGTAAGCAGATCCAGCAAATCGACGAAGGTCACCGCGTCGAGAGTGCACTGCAACACATGTCACCAAGCATGGCTGGGATGCTGTTCAAGCTATGCAAGGTGTATGGCCTGGCTTTCCTCCGGAAATCTGCCATCTTCTTTCACGTCGCGCATGGTGTCGACTTCCCAACCACAGCAGGCTCAGAAGCGGGGTTGTCGGAGCTCGAGCGTCTATGCCATCTCTTACATTTGCCAAATGTTGGTGACATTCTCACATCATTTAGCGAGTATTCAGCTTGCGCCGCTCTGAAAAATCGGGCAGCCATTTGGCTATTAGATTGCATACGCTTCGAACTGAACACCAAGGCGATGCCTCAGCTCGTTGGGCACCCACTGGGTATCCAACTGCTGCACCCGGCGCCGTTTGAATTGATCGGGCTTCCGAAGTATTTTGATGTGCTGATGGAAGAAGCGCACAAACGAAAATGTCCTACCACGGGTAAAGAGGTGTCGGATCCTGCTCTCTGCCTCTTTTGCGGGGAGATATTCTGTTCCCAGACTGTCTGCTGCCAGACAAATGACAAGCGCGGCGGCTGTAATGCTCATGTGGAAAAATGTTCGAGCCCGATCGGTATGTTCCTCTTTATACGGAAATGTCACGTAGCACTACTGCATGTTACAAAAGATTCCAAGGCTACTATTGCCGATGCTATCCGGCGAGGTCATGGGTTGTCACCAAGTTCTACTATGAGCCACGGATCCTTTTTCCCAGCACCATACTTGACTAAACATGGGGAGACGGATTCGGGGCTGAGGTCGAAACACCAGTTGATTCTGAACCAGAAGCGATATGACAAGCTGCTAAGAGATACGTGGTTGATGATCAATGGCAGCGTCTGGAGCACAATTGCTCGGAAACTGGAGAGCGAGGTCAATGCTGGCGGATGGGAAACGCTGTGAACACACAAACTGGGCGGACCATGATAGGAGTATACCCGTTTGGGTCGTTGTGAGTCGGAGTAATAGGTGTCACGAGACCATGATGAGAAAGCAAGGAGGCTCCGATGCGTTACCGAGTACGAGGTACATAGGTGATTATCATTCAGAGTCCGAAGGCCCTTGTTGTGATATCCACGGTAATATGATGAAACAAGTGATATACGGAGTGCTCGGTCCATAATCACGTGCCACTGGCATAGCAACACGCAAATGGAGGCGAGGCTGCCAAGCCTTGTGATGGTTTCAAGTGGGCGCTTAATAGAACTTCACTAACCCAAATGGGGCCAGCATGATTGGTCTATAATTCTTCTTCTCACGTTTCATCACTCGCATCCCATCTCCAATCGCCCTCATCACACTTGTTGTCCGGGTTGTCTTCGTCGTGTCGACCCAAGGACCGACCTCAGAGGCCCCTGGTCAGAGGCAGTGCATTTGCCCAGCACGCCGTTCGAGATGGCGCCGTCCAAGGGTCGGCAGCTATGCAGACGCCCATCCTGTTCAACATAAGCTGGGTCGATACCGCAGGAGAAGACAAGACAACCTCTACTCCGTCCGTATTTCTGTTTTCTCGCATCTTCTTCTGCTGCTCGGAACTGTCCTCCATAATCTTCAAACAAGTCGCTTTCCCTCTCCCCGAGGCAATCAAGAAACGCAGGACGAAATTCTCCTTCAAGGAGCCATAGTGACCATGACTTCACCACTCGCACGACCATCCCGGCACGTCCTCGCACTTCTTCTATGCCTCGACTTTCTCGAATACTCGCGGGCCCTTGCACAGTCCGGTGATGGCGGTGGAGCTCAGGGCGTGGAACCTGGCGACATCGGCTCCAGTCCTGGAAGTTCCACAGAAGACGCCGGAGCTGCAGGTCCGGATACTGGTTCGGTAAACCTGAGCCGGGGGGCTACGATTGCAATTGCCCTGGTTGTTAGTATCATAGTCGTCCTTGGTGGTGAGATTCCCCCCAATGACCTAGAATCATCATATGCCTTTGAGTACTGGTCGAATGTCCTAACATGGTGGATTTTCACGTTTCGCAGGCACGATGACCATTTTGTTCTACTTGGCAAAGAAGAGACAATGGAAGATCAAGGAAAGCATTCGGCGGTCAGCAAGAAGATTCACGAGCGCGGTCAAGGCCGTTACGACACCAATTACGCCCAAGAAAATGACTTTCTCTCCGGTTGAGAAGAGACGACTGGCCGAGGACACATTGAAGAAAGCGAACGATCAATTATCAAGATCCAAATCGGATGCGACCAATGAAAAGAAGCCAGGGAGCGGAAGCCGATCGTCGTCGACAGGCAGCAGTCGTGATCTCGAAAAGGGACTGACGGATTCTGCTGTCAAGGTCGAAACAAGAAGGGAGAACGACGCAGCAGGAGGCACGGCTGCAAAGAAGGACAAGGAACGGCCAAGGCTTCCCAGTGTCACCATTCCGTCTTCGGCCTTTGAGATGGACAGCCCGAAGACACCCTTGTGGAAGAGAGTATTTGGACGATAGAGAGGTGGTCCGGAACGACCTGAAGCGAAACTCTGAGGTTTGGCTGTACGAATTAACGAACTCCTCCGGGCGAGTACCAATATGGAGGGAATGTGGTTAGGGAACATATTGATATGTCGGATATGCCTCTTCTTGAAATGATACCATGGCAATGAGCAGAACAGGCAGACAGACTTGAATCTCTCTGTTTGCATCTTTCCCAATGGATTCTCTCCGCTGGACTCCTCTCTTCAGGAGACAGCGAGCGTTTTCATCAACTACCTGGATTGATATGCAGTTCCGAGATTGGCATTCTGCAACAGTGATAAACGGTCTGATCTTCCGGCATCAGAAGGTGTCCCTTTCGCGATTCATTGCCTTCAGCGGAAGAGTGCGTCGCCTCAGCCCTTTGATCGATGGCCCTTTACACTCCTCTGCAACTATGAGATTTGGTCAGCAGTCCGAGATGAGAAGACTCGTTGCTGATGGACGTCTGTGGAAGCATTATATGACTCGTGCCTCGGGAGTTTGCCACGTTGGCGCAGTTGGCAGTAACCTCAGTCTTGGCTTCGTTGACTGCCATTGCCACTGCACCTCCTTCAGTCTCCTCCCTCGTCACCTCACTCTCATGTTCTCAAACCTTGTCAGCACTCATCCAATGCTGTGCAATGGCTTCGGAATCCCATGCGCCAGAAAGCTCTGATGTTAAGGCCCTGTGTGGCCAGCTACAAGAGGACTCTCACCGGGACCACACCCATGGCATTGAAGGTAAGGCCATGCTGCCACAACACACTTCTTCTAGCACCCACACTGACGTCGACGATCTAGAGGATCGGACCACATCCGCCGAAGCAACTCCTGAAGCACTGTTCAAAGACGGCCATGATCCTGGGCACGACCACATCAGCCGCCTTCCTGCTCTACTTGGAAGAGAAGGTTCGGGAGTTGTATCGAGTGATGAAGTTCAATTCGAGTTTGCACCTATCCAACCGAGTCACCTCAACCACCAGCATATGGAGCCTTCCAGTTTTGTTGATAGGAGAGTTTTCAATTGCTCGGACTCGATGCCTTCACCGAAGATCGACACCCTAACAAGAGCGAGTTCCATTGCTCATATGGCGGATAGTGTGGGTGTAGGTCCAATGCATGAATCGAGGGTTTCAAAGACTCCAAGGAAGCACCGTCCAAAACCGACCCAACATCGTCAGATGCATCGACCCCGTACTACCGGAACTCTCCCGCAGCCTTCAGAAGAAGATCTGCTTTTTCTTCTCATGTCCCGAGCACGAGAAACACAAAAATCCCTAGAGAGGCTGGTCTTCCTTGAACACGAAAATCAGAGTCTCCGACGACTCCAGGGACAGACAGATGCAGAGCTTCGACAGATGGCTAACGCACGAGATGAATGTGCTCAATACTCTGAGCTTCTCAGAGATAGCTTGGACGTGTTCAGGGAGAAGTACTACAAGTTGAAGAAATGGGCTATGGAGACAAACAAAGACTGCGAGATGCTGCAGCAAAAGGCCGCAGAGTTCCAACAAACTCTCACAGCCTTGGCCAAAGACAGAGATCAATTGTTTATGCAGCTGCAGGAAGTGCGGTGTTCCTCACGCGTGACCTCAGAGCGAACGGAAAGGGTCCGCGAAGGAGTTCGTGAGGCCAAATCAATGGCGCAAAATAGTGTTACAACTATCAAGCAGTTAGATGCTTTCGCCATAGCTCAAGACGAGCATTTGAGGAGCGAGAAGCAGAGATGTCGAAAGTTGGAGGCTCATATACTCCATTTGGAGCAGGAGAAAAACAAGCAGAATGTCAAACTTCACCACCAACACCAAATCACCAATAAAGCACTGCAGGATCTCTCCAAACAGCTCGGCACACTTCAAAATGAGAAGTCAGAAGCGAATACAGCGGCCGAACACATCAACGAGTGCTTGCATCGAATTATGTCCATGATTGAGGACGATCTTGAGGACCTGATTCGGTCGAAAGAAGATTACACATCAGTGAACGCGTCGCTCACCAAGCTTGAGGGTTCGCTTTCCGAGAAAGTTCAGACAGCGATAGCAAGCCTCAAGCATGACTTGCAACATGACGTCTCTACTCAGGCTTCGAGGTTACTATCAGAAGTACAGTCCGGTAATATTGAACTTGTGGAAGCAAAGGCAGAAGTGGCTCGACTAGAAGGAAAGACAGAGCAGACGCAAGAGATCATAGAACTGCTTCGCGATGCAAAATGCGAGGCACAGAGACATGAGACAGAATTGCGAGACGTCAACAAGAGTCTCAGAAATAACAAAGAAGCAGCCCAGATACAAAGTGAGGAGCTCCGGACTTCATTGCGTACGGTCACGACAAAGTGGCAAATAGCATGCTCTGAGCTTGAAAAGTGCAGACAAGACAAGATCGAGAGGCAAGCAGAAGTCACTGATTTGACCATCCGTCTAACCGAAGCCATGCAAGAGCACAGCTCTCTCCAAGCCGAGTTGACGACCATCGAAGACATTTTGAGCGAGTCCGAACGGCAAAATGAACAGCAAAATACAGAGGTAGGGCAGCCAGATCCGTCTGACCAGACGTTGCTAATCTGAGACAGTTGAATCACATGAGTGCTCGACTTTCAAATCTCCAGACTGACCTAGACCATGAGATACAGAGAGCACTGGCGATCGAAGACGAAGTGGCGAGTATCAAAGCCCAGGAGTCACAAACACGACATGATCTTGACAAGTCTCGGGCAGAAACGGCTACGGCTATCGAACATCACCAAGAGTTGCAAGAGCAGATAGGTATGCTTGAGCAAAAGTTGAGTCAGGCAGATGACGATTCTCGAAAACTTGAGGAGACTCTTAATTCTCTGCGAGAAGCTACGGCTGAGCTGGAGGATCTGAGACAGCTGCGTTGCTCTCTCCAAGCGCTTAAACAAGAGTCTGTATCTCAGCTCCAGCAAATTGCGGAAGATTCAACGGAGATCCAAACCCTCCAAAGGCAGATCGAGAACCTGCGAAACAGGTCTGCTCATCTCGACGAACAAGCCCGAGAAAGGGACAGACTCGCAGAGGAGAACACCATCATCCATACTGAGCTCAAGGACTTGCGGGGACGGCTCTCTGAGCAGGAGGATTTGCAGGAAAAGCTCCAGCAGAAGATCACCGAGAATGCCGTCCTGGAATCGACTCTTACTGCTGCTCAGGGTCAGACAGCTCGCATCAGCGGATTAGAAACAACGAACACCTCCCTCGAGGAAGCCGTCACGTCTCTTACAGAGAACCTCAAACAGTTGAATGAGCAATGCGCTCAGATTGCACCCTTGCAGGAGACGGCCAAGGAGAAGGACAATCAAATCACGGAACTGCAGAAGCAATTGTCGTCACTTGGCGGTCAGACTGACGAACTCAAAAATCTCAGAGGCGAATTGCGACAGAAAGAAGAGCAATTGACACTCATGCAACAGCGAATCCTAAGTCTTGAAGGTGCCGTCTCCAATGCCAAACTCGATGATTACGAGGCAACTCGACCCCAACAGCAACCAAGAGGCGCGGATCGCTCAGGAAACGCAAAGAGCTTCCATTACAATGAATTGCATCACTCCCGGCCGAGTTCCAGTGGCGGCGATGCTCAACTTCTCAATGATGGCAGTCCTTTGCATTCCAGTTCGTCAAATGCCTTGACTGGTGTTATGAGCGTTGTGCCAGAAACACAAATCGAAGTCCAAGAGACTCTACCCGTGGAGCGTGAAAGCCTCTTGTTATCCCCAGAGCAAGGGCAAGTGGACTATAGTTCAGCACTCGCCCCAGTCTCTACCCCTGATGGGGAGGCAAATCTCGAAAATGTGATTCATCAAGACCTTGGCCATAGCACTAGGCGCTATGACCGCAACCGGGTACATGTCTGGCCGAGTAAAGGGACTGCTAGCAATAGCCGCGCTGGGGAATCAGGTGAACAGGCCCTACCTAGCTCGAATGAGTCGCAAAGCGATCAAATGCTTCTAGATCAGGTCAGTCAAGGCGATTTGAAGGTTCCGAATAATTTCGACACCACTGATATCGGTCTCAACTTTACCATTTCTAGTAGTGGGATCACCTCGAAGCAAGGGCCCAGTCCAAGAAGATTAAGAAGTGAACTTCGGGTACGGAACTATCACACTGCTTCTCCCGACTCAAGTGGCGAGTCTCAAGGCCATCGTCCATCCACACCTGCTATCATGCGTGAGCGGTATCAGCCCAATTCAGCTGCCAAACGTCGAATGGACCCGGACAACGTTGAGGACAAGGCTTCTCCAGAGAATTCTAAACGTCTCAAGCGGAGGCCAGCGAACCTGGAAGCGAGGAAGCCACCACCAATCACGCCAAAACAGAGGGTGGAAAAGTCTTCATCTCGAGCCACGGTCGGCTTTCGTAAGGACAGTACCGCCGGCGGCACCAACAGCGTTGTAGGAACGAATGCCCCCGGCCCAGGAAAGAGTCAACGAACATCCAAACCTGCCCGTAGAGGCTCCCGCCAAGACAAGTACGCCACTCGGTTTGCTGCGGGGACTTGATAGAGAGCAAAGCAAGAGATACTCTCAGACAAGAACGGCATAACGAGAACGGAGAGTGGGCACGATACGAAGAAAAGGAAAATAGAGAAAGAGAGAGAGAAGGTGTGTTGTGAGAAGCTCCTGTGAATATTTTGCTTTTGGCTGTAGCGATATGTGTGTTGTATATGTTTTCTGCTCTTCCCATGGAGCATCGATTCATTGAGTTTGATGAAAGGACTTGTCGGTCAGTCAGTCAGTTAAGACGCCAGCTGCTGCTAAATGGTATGTATGGTGTATCTCACGGGATAGATCGTTGCGCAGATACAGGAATGAAAAAAGCGGCAACCAAGCAAACAAATATAACTTGGAAAAAGGAGAAATCCTTTAACGGGAATAGCATATCGTCTAAAGAGACTCCGAGTCGAAGTCAATGTTTCGAGTGAGGACGTATCAGGACAGGTAAAAAGACACCATCTTCATTTTCTTCTTGTGAGGCCAGAGATGGGCCTGAACGGCCTGAAGTGCCTCAAGTGTGTGAAGTGTGAGAGTGAAGTGGCGTCAAAGAACTGGCAGGAAGCTGTCATAGCTATGATCTTAGAGAATCTCTTATTGTACAGTACAGTGTGGAAAACGAACATGCGGTGCGCCTTCAACCTTCACCGTGGCCAGTGAATGGCCTCCCACTCTTGGAATTCCTAAATACCAATGGAACAACTACGTCTTATCAAATGGCACCGGATCAGACTAGACCGTGCCGTGCCGCTTATTCCAGAACAATTTCTTTCCTTGTCTTGTCTTGCTCTTAGTTGGCAGCCCTTGGTTGACGGCTTGGGTCGGGTGGGAAATTCAGTTCCGTATGCGTGTGCAGTCTCCTTCAAACGGAAAGAGCACATAGGTCTGGGCGGTGTCTATCCGGCTCACTTCCTTTCCAAGACGGCTGTTTCCCGTGTTTGCGTGTGTCGTATTTACATTGTGAGGCGCATGGAAGATTCTCACCAGCGGTGTCTTGTTTGCGACGACGAGCTGGGCTTGTTTTCTTGGCCTTGAGGGCTTGGCTGTGGAAGGTTTGGTCGCATGTCGATTGAGAGTGGAGAGGGATGGAGTACAAGGGGAGCGCTGCGCTTTTCTTTCTCGAAGCGGCGGTTTCGGACATGATAATCAGTCTTCCTCGAGCTGGCGCGGGCTGAATTGGGATCACTGCGGCGAGCGTTCAGAACGCGATATGTCGATTCGATCTCATCCCCTGGGTACGGCCCGGGTAGCTTTGTCGATTTTGTCGTTAAAGGCAAGTTTTCAGAAGGTGGGATGTTCGAATTGAGGCCGAGTCGTCAGAGGTACCCAGCACATTAACCGAGTGCTTCCCTTGTCAGAGTCTAGGCTGCCGATGTACTCTCACTCAAACGGCGCCCAGCGGCAGCTTTCTGGAGAGACCGATTCATCCTTTTCTCCAACCTCAGGATTTCGCGTGCCTCGTGCCCCCGTGCCTCTTCTCACTTGCTTGCTAGCTTCCATAGCTTTTTTACCTTCTCCTTATCCCAAGCTACTATGCAACCAAGCGAAGCGGGCGAAGTGAACCCCCTCAACTGTTTCCCTCTTGTAATTTCCTCTTTTCCTTTGGGGCCGTGGCGGCAATTTTATTTTCCTCGTTTCTGTTCCAAGAACAGCACCTGCCTCTTGACCACAGGGTCGTACTTCATCATGCTCAGGGGTCTCGACGTGCGAGGGCGTACCATCGTCCTGTAGTACCCCGTCATGGCCATGGAGATCAGGCGGACGGCGATAGTGCGGGATTTGGCTGTGGCATAGGATGTCAGTTAATGAATAGCTGTTGGGAGAGGGTGAAGAGGGACTCATTAGACTAAGACGTACGCTTTTTGGCCATTGCTCGCGGATGGGTCGAGTGGAGAGTGTGTGAGAAGAGTCTATGCTAGTCAAGCGAGGGCGATTTACAAGGGTTAACTTCTAGATGAGAGGGTAATGATATTGACAGAAAAGCAGGCCGCGAAACCCAATGGAGAGCTTTAGTCGGAATCTTCAGTCAGAATAGGACGCCAAGGCCGAACAAGTGGTCGTGTGATCCGCCGTACGGATCACCCAGCTTCATGTCTACGGTGGACTATTTGATTTTTGCCCCTTTCTTGCCTTTTTTTGCTCATTGAGCCTTACCTGGGCCAACACAATATTAAGAGCCACGAAGGAATTGTGTGTCACCGAGGTTGGTTTTCAGGAGGTCCCAGTGGCCAACCCGATGTATTGAGAGGCAGCTTTCAAGCCCAAGCATGCCGATACACTAAAAATAGGCCATTTAATTCGCGATGATTTCGCTGCTTCGTCAGCGACGGCTGCAATACTTCCCTCCGTTATCGATAAAATGACTACCAAGCGGGACCTGAGACAACGCCAGGCCCATCCTCTGAGTTCATCGAGAACGACTCAAAATCCCTCAGGTGAATTGATGCAGCAAAACCCCCGCTTTTAGGGTACCATGGGTCGTCATGTCGTATCGTTTTTGTTGTTTCCGGACTTGACTTTTTATAACCTGCGATATGCATGCTATGCGAAATAAAGAACGCTATGTACGGCGCATCGGAAAAGCTCTGTTGTCGGCATGACAGCTTTGTGGCAGTCGGATCAGTCGGCATAGAGAGCATCGGTCTCATCAATCACTGCAATAGTGGATCCTAAAAGCTAGTCAGCGTCTCTCCGATCAAAGACACAGTCTTCTTCAACCAACACTTACCCGGTAGTGTTTTTGACTGTTGGCCTGCTTCTCCAACTTGGCCTGATACCGATTCTGCGCCCGTCGCTCCTTTTGTCTGGCCCTAATCTCCTCGGAACGGGCATCTCGTCGCTGCTGGCTCGTGGCGCCAAGCATACCGGCCTCACCGCGTCTCATGAGACTATTTCGAGGAGGGGTTGCCGGAAGATCCACGTCGTCCATTTCCGCGTCTTCTGAGCTTCCCTCTTCAATCAATCTCTGGGCACGTTCCATTCGTTCGGCTGCCGTGGGGTAATTATGCAGATTCTGCCGGTAATATTTCCTCAAGCTTCGGTGACCAACCACCCTGCCACTGGGAAGATGCATTTCATGTTCGTCGTAGAAGACCGCGTTATTGTGGTGATGAGCGTGTGAGTGCCAGCCGTCTGCGTTGCGGTGGGGTCTGGGATCGGTGTTGGAGTGGTGTCTGTGCAGGGGAAGTCGTTGATAAGATAGGGTTCGATCGTCATTCGGGACGGAAGCAAGTTCGTTGGTGTCGAGCGAGGAGAAGGAGGAGTCGGTTTCCCAGCCATCGTCTGCACCGTCTTCTGCTGTGCCCTCCAATTTGACTCCACCATTCTGTTGTGCATTTGCTCCTTCCATCTCGCCACCGGACCCTTCCTCACCATAGTCGGAATATGTGCTGGAGAAGTCATAGAACTGTCCGACCTCGATCATCTCCTCCTCTGTCTCAAAGGCAATCTTACAATGCCCCTTATCTCTCATGTGAGTTTGCGCACCTTCCGCATTACCCCTGAGTTTGTGACAGTACAGACACTCAAAGTTTCGGTGGACTTTGGCCTGCATATATCGGATCAAACCTTCCAGGTCAACCAGATAACTCTGCTCGGGGATAAATAGGCTATGTATCCTAGTCATGTGCGTGACGCTGAGTTTCAAGTTGGGAGAGTCGTAATTGCAAAATAGACATCTGGAGAGGGGAATGGACGAGATTTCGGCCTTTTCTGGTGACATGGGATGATCTTCTCGAGGCTCTGCGTCTGGCGGAGGGTTTGAAGGTCTCCGTGTCATTCCAGGCATATCTCGGATGGACGTTTCTTTCATGCCTGCAACCACTTGCTCGAACTCTGCTTCCGCCACTGGATCTCGAGGTTCCGAGTCTGCTGTCGAGTCGACTGTGGATTCCGGCCGCCGCATGTCGGACGCAGTTACGGAATTTGCATCTCGTGCTGAACCCCTGTCTGACGCCACTTCTCTTGTCTTGTGTGCCTTGCTGGCAAGGTGATTCTGATATGCGTTTTCACTATAGTATGTCTTCTGGCAGGTGGTACACAGCTTGGCGTAGGCAGCTTGGGCGGCGGCGGCATTAGTGGTCGCCTGAGCAGCCAGAACTTTCTCGTTGTAGTCTTCAGAGGAGACTGCAGGTAACTCGGCCAACCTACGCTTCAGGTTGTATCTGTGCCAGTCACTCCGCATGTGAGTCCGTTGGGCATCACTGTTGCGAAAGGCCACCGCACACGAATTGCAGGTGTAGGGATGAGTCTGCGAGATATCGACACGAGCCTCGGTCGCCATGGTGGCACTGTAGGTAGGAGGTGCAAGAGGTGGTAGGAAGGCGACGAAATGAGAGCGGGCAGAGCGGGAGGCTTTGTGCGTCGGGGACCCTTGGAGTTGTCGAGGTTAGTGAGTGCGTGAGTGCGTGAGTGAGTGGGATGGTTGCAGCTTTAAGGATGCAGGGCAAGGCAGGGTGCACCAGCGAAATGCCTGGCTTTGGCTCGCTCGGCCAGTGGCGGGCGTGACCCGCGGCGACACAGACAACCAGGAACGAAGAAACGGGAAAAAAGTGGTTGTGGTGGAGTAATTTACTGTACACAACTTTGTGCGATGGTCATTTGGTGACGTACCTACGCCGTGGGCAGGGCAGGGAGGGGAAGGGAGGGCAGGGGAGCCAGCCTGGTGCCTTTCCACTCATTCTTACCCCCCTTTGGCCCACGGTTAGGCTTTTTGAGAGGGGGGAGATACGGATGGTCAGCTGGGCCTTCCACAACATCTTTTCTTCATTTCTCAGGAAGCGGAAATGAGCGGTTCTGGTATCAAATGCGGCTCATGGTCCAGATAACGGATGGAGAAAGCATCAATTTTCTCACCACGAGGTCCAGGGCGATAAGGCATTTGCCTAGACCAGCAATGCCTACTGTTTGCCCTACACTAATACCAGCATGTCAACGAAATGAGGTCCCGGGATGGTGCATTTTGCATCATTCGTCGTAACCAAGCCCGCCAGGGAGGACGGGCCAAAATCTATTATCCTTCTATCCGGGTATCTCAGCCATTTCTCATCATGTCCATAGCGCCACCAGCGTGATGTCCCTGGGCTGTCGCAGCCTCGTGCATGCGCCAGACCCCTGAAAGCCTTCTGGAAACCTTCCAGCGCCACCCTCCATTACAAACCCTAGTAAAGCTGACAAATGCCGGCCCCGTTGGTTAATGCCCCCTTCCAAGCTTTTCGTTCAAAACAAGCATAATGCCCCTAACATTACAACCCCTCCCAGTGGATGGAAAATCCGTTTCTGAGCCGCACCATTCACTGCAGGCGGCGTTCCCGATGCTGTGGCCGATGCCGAAAGCGTTGATGTTCTGCTCGACACTTGACTCGATGTCGCCAATGTTGTACTTTGTTGTGAGCTTACCGTGCTGGTTCTGCTCCGGTTTTCGCCTGTTGAGCTTCTTGAACTAGTCGTCGACAAACTTCTGTTGGAGACCGAAGTTAATCGACTTGTTAGAGAGGATGACGCTGCAGATGAAGCTGGGGTTGAGATCGATGCACTGCCTGAGATGCTTGTGGCATCTGTGCTGCTTGTGATTGGGGTCCCGACAACGGTACCAGAGTTTGACAGGGCGGACTGTGACTGGGAACTAAATAAGCTAGTGAAAGATGAGCTTGCGACGCCTGAGGGAGAATTAAATGTGGATACGGTTATTGATCCCGTTTCGGTGGAAATAACTGTCGTTGACGCCGTGGCGGAGACTGAGGTGGGCACAAAGCTCAATATCAATGTGGATGTCGAACTGAGGGTCGAGATAGGCACTGTGCTTGACAATGTACTCGCAGCTCCAGGAGCTTCCGATGCCGTAGCACTCGAGCTCTGGGGAGCGGAAGCTGCGGAGCTCGGGCTTTCGGATGGTCCTGGGGCCGAGGTCGAAGAAACAGCTGGTGCTGAGCTCGCTGATGGAGAACCTGCTACACTTGTGATTGGCGATCCTTGTGTAGTCGCAGGCTGATATGTGGAGAGAGGAATCGCAGCGGTGTTGGTGATGAGGAACCCCTGGCTATCGTAGCTCTTTGGTGCTGTCGGCGCCGCCGGATTGATGGTGACCAGTGTCGGAAATCCTTGCTCGTTGTACGACTTGACCACTTCAAGCGAAGCCGAGGCCGAACCCAAAGGCAAGGCTGCCGACGAGGACGAAGAGAAGGACAGGGATGTTGACTAAAGACTGGTTAGCCCATATACACCACATTTGGAGCTGGAGCGAGAGAAAAATTCACTGACTTGTCAGCCCAGAAATTGAAGAGCTTACCACAGACACTGCTGTGGCTGTGGCCGTTCCAGACCACGGCCAGCCTGTTCGCGTTGCATACACAGAAGAAGTGTCGCCGCTGTTCCCAAAGGCCAGCGGAGCACTGTTGGGCACGGAGGAGGTAACGGCGGGTGCTGTCCCGGACGAGGCAGGTGTTCCATCTCCTTCACTGTTGATTTGGCCGCCAGTGGAAACAATGGATTGCCATGTGCCGCTGGTTCCACTGTAGGTATACTGGGACCCGGTCGAGTAATCTGTGACGTGGACAGACTTCACATACATGGTGAAGGGCCCCTTCGAGTAATCAGTGACTCCTCCAGCCCACTGAATCGTGCCCTCGGGATTGGATGGATCACCACCAGCCCAGGCCCCCAGTTTGACGTACATGGGAGTTTGTGGGTACTGGCCGGCTTCAGCCTGTTCTTGAGTCATGGCTCGGACCGTAGCCCCGTCGATTGACCAAACAATCTGGTCAGCAGTCCAGTCGATGCTGTATGTATGGAACTCGTCATGGTTGTTGGGTGCCCCATGGTAGGCTCCTCTATTGTAACCAGTTGTGGTGATGCCTTTTCCAAAATAATTGCTCTGGGCCTGCGTATTATCCCCGCCTAACCATTCCCAGTCGATCTCGTCAAGGCAATCAGACTGCAAAATCGCGGCGCTGACTATTCCTGTTCCTGGTGCAGCTTTCACCACATAGTCGACATGCCCGAACATGATATACCAATTCGAGGAGAGGGTAGGGGCATCGCCATGCTGGGAGATGGTGAAGGCTGCACCGTCGGAAGTATAGCTGACAGCTCCTGACGCGGTGAACTCGCTTGAGGAGCCTGCCGTAAAATCAACGTCGACGCTCCTGCCCAGCGCGGGGTCTGCAGGACATCCACCTGAGCACAGTCAGTCATCGTACTGAAAAGCGGTGGAGGAAATGGACTCACTCTGCAGCAGAGGGTTACATGACGAATAGGTCTGTGCTTCCGTGCTTGGTATGAGAGAGCAAAGGATCAATGCAGCAAGCACTGAGCCTGCCAGTTTGGGATACATAGTGTACAGGGTTAACAATATCCAACGCCGGAACAATGCAGCAAGGGTCAAGCACAGAAAAAATGCGGGAGGAAACTAGCAAACTCTAGTCGATAGCATGACAAGTAACCCAAAGTTCATCAGCGGATATTTACTGAACAAACAACAAGGACAGATTGAGAGTGAATGCGGCAGGGAAGAGAAGAGAAAAAAGATTCCATGGCCATGGGCACAAAAGTACAAGTAGTCACTGACGGTTTTCGCGGCGAGGTGGCTGGTAGACAACACGACGTCAGCTTCTGCGACAACACCACAATCTCCTGACGCCAAAACCCGAGGAGTCGGGAAACATTTTCGACCAATTCAGTTTAGCCGTGAGCCAGCAGCATGTCCGGTCATTGGCCATTTCTACAGCAAACGAGTTCTATTCACGGAAAACAACGAGATGGACAACTGGATTGGAGAGATTGAAGGAGGCTGGAAGCCCAGCTCGAGGCAAGCGAGGCTGACGCAGAGCCTTAGCGTCGAAGATCGGACCGAAAGACCCTCCTCGCCTCCTTGAACCCTGGCGGCTGCCCAGAACGTCGGTGGCTGGGCCCCCACTAAACCTTCCTGGCTTGGCAATACGCAAACCACAGTGGCGCCAAGTACTGGGTAGCACCACCAAGGCTCCGCGATCCAATTGGCGGTTTCCTCCTCGTTTGCAACCTTCCCCACACACAGCCTTGTTGTCACTAACGTGTCCCTTGTTCACAGGCCCAGCCTTGCCCACCATGGACAATCAGAGGCCTCCAAGTTTGCCTCGATTGGATTGAGCTGATATGATAGGTGTGGGGTGTCGGGTAATCGGACCCCATCTCTTCCCTCGGGTGACCTATACGTGTTGATGCCACTATTAACCCGTCCAGACTCACTCCTCCAGACTTTTGATTCCTCTCTCATGCTGCGAAATGCTGCTATACTCTTTTGGATACTCTTCGATGATCCGTTTGAGTTCTTTCATTTGGGCTCGGGCCTCCGGCGTGATCTCCTCGTAAACATCTTCGAACATAGCTCGTATCGGTGGTTTCTTGACCTTTTCCGCGGCCGAAAACTCTCGCAGTACTTCTTTGCGTATCGACGCCCTCGCTTCCTTCTCTTTGTCTTCATCCCAGATGCCCTTCTTTTCCATCCACTTCCGTAGTCGAGTAATGGGGTTGTCTCTCCGTTTCCACTCCTCAACCTCTCGTTTGGCTCGATATGCAAAGCTGTCATCACTGGTGCTGTGGTGGCTGACGCGGTAACTCATAGCTTCCACGAGGATGGGCTTGCAGTCACCTTCAAGAGCTCGTTTCCGGGCTTCCAACATAACCTCCCTCACGGCAAAGATATCGTTGCCGTCTACCCGGATGGTATCAATGCCGTACCCCAGTCCTCGACTGGCAATGCCATCTCCCTTATACTGCTCGATACTGGCTGTCGAAATCGCGAAGCCATTGTTGCGACAGACAAATACCACAGGGCATGATTTGGTGGCGGCGATATTCAGTGCTGCATGGAAATCTCCTTCGCTCGCCGCACCCTCTCCAAAGTAACAGGCGACAATCCGAGGGGGAACATTTGGGTTGATGAGGCGCTGCATCTTCAGTGCATATGCAGCCCCAGACGCTTGCGGGATCTGGGTTGCTAGAGGACTCGAAACGGTATGCACGTTAAGCTTACCACTGCCGTAATGTACAGGCATGTTTCGTCCTTTACCGTGATCGTCCTTGTTCGAAAACAACTGGCTCATCATCTCCTTTAACGTGAAGCCACGTTGGACGAGCACCCCCTGTTCGCGATACTGCAGGAAACAGACATCGTCCGGCGTTAGTGCCGAGGCCGATCCTACGGCAATACCCTCCTCGCCCGCAGAGACCATATAAAAGCTGGTCCGTCCCTGCCGTTGCGCGTCGAACATAATCAAATCCATGATGCTGACAGTCAACATATTGCGGTACCACTGAATGATTTCTTCGTTAGAGGCTGAATGGGGGTTTCTGGTATTGTCGACAATGTTGCCATCAGCATCCATTATTCTGTAAGTGGGCATGGCGTTCTCCTCGGCTGGATTCTGAAACTTCATGGTCGAGGTAAATTTGCTATTCAGGGCTCCTGGAAAATGTACTCTAGCGGCGTAGGGTCAGTCAGGAAAAGCTTGGACAAGAAACGGCAACGTCGAAACGTACGAATCCGATCCTACTTTCTGTGCTGGTCCGGCAGACCAAGTATCGCTTGCCCATCGTAGCCCTGGTCGCCGGAGTAGTACACCGTGTTTGTATCTGCAGGATGCCACCAAGGGCCTCAAAACAGCTCGACTTTTCATCTTCACTCTTCCAAAGCAAACACCCGCCCTGAGCAAGTTTAAAAAAAAGGTCTGCTGTTGCGGGAGCAGATTGACAAGGGAGGAGAGAGTTGGAATGAGGATTGCTGAGATACAGTCAATGTTGAAGGGGACTTCGGTTATCCTCGGCCATGAACTCTCCTGAGATAAGACGCCAGAACCGGAGAAGTCGATGACGGATGTTCGGGCCTGGTGATTGGCTGTCTGGGAACCAATTGAACTAGACCTTTTTTGGAACCGCGACTACAGAAAATTGGCCTTGAGCTCCGAGCTCTTCTTGACTGAAGTTCTACGGCACCGGCTTGCATCTCACTCGAACCAATGCTTCGTACCTTTTATCGAAGGCCTCGCCGCCTACAAGACTGCCCTGTTGGTACGACACCGGCACGGCGACGGCTTACGACGAGCTCGCTAAGACCCCAACAACTCCCTGGTGAAAATGAACGAACAACTCACTTCGGCTTCGAGACCATTTCGGAGACGCAAAAGGAGGCCAGAGGTAGCATTCACAAGCTGACCATGATATTCAGATTGCTTATGCCTTTCTAGTGGGTGCTGTCTTCTCCTCGGTCGCATCCTCTTATGATACCATGAACGATCTGATGTCCCTGGGAATCCATCGCCTGTGGAAGGATTACTTTGTCCGCAGTCTCAACCCGGGCAGACGAACCAGCGAAAAAGGGTGGAATATCCTTGATGTGGCGGGCGGCACCGGCGACATTGCATTCCGCATGCTTGACCACGCGACCAATGTGAACCTTGATCTCAAAACCAAAGTGACCATTGCGGACATCAATGCAGACATGCTAGCTGAGGGCCAGAAAAGAGCTCAGGAAACACCGTATTGGAATTCAGGCAGACTGTCATTTATGGAGGGAAATGCTGAATCCATGCCTTCTGTAAAGTCCGAATCGATTGATCTTTACACGGTCGCATTTGGAATCCGCAATTTCACAAACAAGGAAGCCGCCATTCGCGAAGCATTTCGAGTCCTTAAACCAGGCGGGGTTTTTGCGTGTCTAGAGTTCAGCCACGTCAACAACTCACTGTTCAATGCTGTCTACAAGAGGTGGAGCTTTGGTGCAATTCCTTTGATAGGCCAATTGGTCGCCGGTGATCGGGACAGCTATCAATATCTTGTCGAAAGCATCGAACGGTTTCCCACGCAAGAGGAGTTCAAGGCAATGATCGAAGAAGCCGGATTCGTCACACCAGGACAAGGCTACGAAGATCTGACGGGAGGCATCGCTACCATCCATCGAGGTGTGAAGCCTTTATAGGCTGTTTTCAGTTGTCTAGATCAGTCATCGACTGTCCTACCATTTTCCGCTTGAACAGTCCAAGCCCAGGTACCGGAGAAGGAGCGTGTGCCCTCCTGCTACTCTGCTGTCAGCATGCACACCGCACACTGCAGCACTGTCGGCCCCTGCATGAAATGAATATCTCGGGGGCTCCGATCCCCTACGCACATATGATCATTGCAGGTGTCAGGTCCGCATACCATAGGAACACATTGTCGATCTGGCGCGTTGAAGTGTATCAAGGTACAATTCTTATCGCGACAACTCTGCCTGTGGATCGGCCTTTGCGGTCTTGACTGTGTCCATGTAGCCGGACGACAAGACGATTGCCAATGTCCGGAAATTGCGCCATATAGGCATTCGCAGCCGGTTGAGCAAGAATATTTCTCAGCCGCCTGTATTGCAGCCAGTTTATCGCCTCTCAAGGGGGAAAGGAATGTACCAACACCATGTACTCATATACACTCGCACTTCTCCCAAGAGGACCATTCCAGATGCTCTCTTCCTCTACCAATCGATTCATAAAGACAATGTCCTTCTGGAGACATGGCTAGCACTAATGCAAGCCACATCTTCCCTTTTCGGCCGTCATTACTTGCTATCATACCTACTAAGGCCTATCAATAGCCCTACAAGTACTCACTTCCAACTAACCTGGTGAGCCTCGGTTGGGGCGGCTCTCACCCCACAACTCCGCCTCTTCCCTTGATCTGCTGCAAAGTAGTACGCGGTCCTTTACTGTGTGCAGGGAAACCTGCCGGGTAACGTCACACTACCATCTGGCCCTAAGCTACGCTTGTGAAGAGGGCTATGCCGAATCTGTGTGATTTGACGTGAGACTGTGACCTATTCTTGGATTTTGCCTGTCTACAGCAAATCTACTGGGAGGTAATCTCGAGGACGTACTGCTCCGACCGTCGTCGCCTTTTGCTTTTTTTTTTGTTTCTTTAAAGGAAGTCTCGTGGGTGGAAAAGCACTGAGCTCGAGGATAGAATCGATCGCGAACACTACACCCAAGCACTGCCACTGCCCAAGCTTCTGAACTGGGGAAATTGGGTTCAACCGGCCCGGAAATCGCGAAGTGACAACATCACCACCACCCACCGCCGCATTCCTCTGTCTTAATGGGAGATAGTTGTTCCAATATCTCAAGAACAACGTAATCTCCTTCGACACAGGCAAAAACAGGCAACTTGTTACATTACAGCTGTCTGAACTCGACAACAACAAGAATCTCTCAAAACATGGGTTGTGGATCGTCAAGTCTGAAGGGAGCAGACATACCCGACCTCAACAGCCAGCCGACGACAGCGACGGGGGCGCAACCAATCAGGAAAATCAGGACCAACTTCTCAGAAGTTGACTATGATCAAAACGCTCGGGAGCGACGTCTGACAGAATATGCGCCGCACGAGCAACCCCCACCAGTGAGGGAGGAGAGTCATGAATTTACGGCAGAGCAAAGTGGTTACGAGCAGTGGCAACAATACGACACTCAAACCGGTCGCCAGAGTTATGACGCTGGCCCGCCAATGGGATATGTGCTGCCCCAAGGGAGCATGTCAGGCCCAGACGCCACGGATAGGGATCGCGGCGCGAGCTTGAAACCATATCAGACCTTTGACGGAGGTGACTGGGACAACCAAGACGCCTCGGCTCAGAGGCAAGGGTCCTATGTCAACGGCACACAGGAGACCCGTGGGGACCCGACATCAAATGTGTCCAAGAACGAGTTCGCCGCCGCAAACGACCCGGCGAACCCAAGCAACCAGGAAGGGCACCACTCTCAACCCAACGACCACCACCGTGACCACCGTGACCAGCGGCAAGGCTCCAGGAGCAACAACAACAACGACAACGACAACGACGAACTCAACAACGTGTCTCCGGTCTCGTATAATACCGGCACAGACCCGGGCGCGAACCCGGACATCCACGGCGACGACAACGAGCCCAAGAAGTCGTGGTTCGGCCAGAAATACGCGTCCTTCCAGTCCGCTAAGCGCGGCTCGGGCCTCAGCGACGAGGACATCCTCAAGTACACGGGCAAGGACAGGAAGGAGCTCAACGAGTGGGCGCAGAACAGGCCTGGCGTCGGTCCAAACCAGGAGGCTAGCCGAGTCGGGTCGGATTCGGGACTGGCGGCCGGTGCACCTTGGAGCTAGGAGGGCACAAGGGGGAAAGGCGATTGGGATTGGGATGGGACGGGATGCAATGGAGAGTCCATGGTGGTGGTGGTTTTGCTGGGTAGGTGGAGCGTGCTTGATACTGTACGTGCCTGGGTCGATGCAACCGCAACCACGTCCGCTCTCTCCGGCCGGAAGAACGGAAGTACCACACGTAGGGCACGCATGGGGGAGGGGGACGCAGGGTACGGGTATATTGCATCGCTCTCCGATAGTATCTATTGTATCTTGGGAGATGGTACGAAAAGGTTCATTCAATGTACATGTTCCACCTTTCAAAGAACAAATTGTGTTCTGGAGTCTGTGATGGTAAAACCGGTGTATGAGCCACTTTGCGAGAAAAATGGCCCAGGATTCATGGGGCGTAGTGCTAGCGGTGCAAAATGTCATGATATAACGAGTATATAGCTTTCTTCCCTCTATCCTGGCCTCTCAGCCTAGACTTCTTCTATCACGGCATCTTGTCCTCTACCAAGAAGGACCACACTCTGAGCTTCAGTGGCCCAGATGGCTTCATATCGACGTCCCTCGGTCTCTGTGCACATCGTCTCTCTAGAGTAATCATCTTCACGGCGTAAATCATTTGACCACTCCGTCAACGCCAGCGCCAACTTTCGGGTTTTTCCAAGCGCACCATCCATACGTACTCGCTCTGCCAACTCCGCATGCTCTAAACGTCTCGTCATTGATGAGTGCAATTCTGAGGCAGGCATAAGCCTCTCTTTGATCACACAAGTAGAGCTCCTGGCATTTTGCCGGAACACGGTCTCATCACCGACCCGCGAGCAACAGTTAGGGTTCATCGTCATGGCAAATGTCTAGCTCCCTTTTCTGGCAGCACTTTCCCTTCGCACACGGGAGAAACTGCTCTCTTCTTCTTGGCCCGCCTCTCCTCGAGGACATGCTAGCTTGGCCGGATATTCACATGAAAAAAGTTCGTAAATCGTCATATAACATTTAACTGGCTGCTGGGATTTCCTTGGACTTCCCTTTGTCACCATCCGCGTGTTGGATAGAAGTGGTGCTCGAAGAACGAGCATCATCTCTGTACAGATGGTTTTGCTCAATATATTCGACAACGGGTGCTGGGATAAGGTATTGTACGCTCATGCCTCTCCTTAGGAATAGTCTTATCTTTGTGCTGCTGACGTCATTCTGGATGAGTTGCTGGATAACATGGATATTGTCGCGATAGTTTTGCAAGCTTGCCAGGGCTTCGTCAATATCGGTGCCAGACCTCTCGATGATAAAAGTGCCATATCTTCCGAGGATGTGGTCCAGATCTTTCTCGCTCCAGACACCGGGGGTAGACATGGTCTGGATTAGGTCGGCCCCGGCGAGCAAAGAAATCTTAACAGGTTTCCGGGCACCGTTTCCAGTGTCAATGCCCTTTCGGACAACGTTGATCTCATGATCGAAATGGTCCAGCACCTTGGCGGTGGGTTGGTAATCCTTCTTTTCCGCTTCCCATGGGTCAACCATGAGCCAATTGGAGGCTTTATCAATAGCAAGTTGACACATGGCAACTCTGTGAGGAAGGGTCAGCAATTGAGAGGTTTCAGGCTAGAGCCTGGCTGCATACCTGTGTTCTGCTGGGGCTAAGCCTTGCTTCTTGTATGCATCGGACACAGGAGATAGATATCCGCCTATCATCTCGTAATCTGTGTTGTGCTTGACGTAGTCGGCAGCCATGACGAACATGCGCAGATGTAGAAAGGTAATAGGGGAGAAGGAGCCGCAGGCAACAAGCAGAAGAGGTGTCTTTTCCGGGTCGTCCATCTTCTTCTTGATGCGGGAGTCAGGAAAGCGGTATTCGTCCATCTCGTCGCCGTCACCGGTAATCGCTTGGAGAACGGTTGATCTTGTCTGTACCAATGTCTTGCCGGTCTTTTTGAAGGTTCGAACGGGGCGTGAGGGAGACAGGAAGACGGCCGAGGGACAGATTGATTTGTCAGAGGACAGGCTATTATCTATGGAGGTGGGTGAGTCGGATGGCGGGGCTTTCGTGCCTCGTCGAAGATTGGGAAAGGAAGCAAAAGACCTGAGGAAGAGCCTGCTCGTGATTGAGTAGGACAGAAGGAAGAGACTGTGAGGAAGACTCAGCATCTCAGGGCATCATGGCCCGAGTAGAGAGTTTTGTTCCGGGGGGGGGGGGGGGGCGTGGGCAGGTATGTCCGGCTTCGGCAATATGGAGTTGGAGGAGGAAAATTGAGAGGCACGAGCTGGAGTTTTTCCCAGTAGGCAGACAACGGGGGTCTGGGTCGATCTCCGACCGGCCTGAGCACCTTGTCGCAGCCTAGTGACCGGGACAAGGTTGAGTAATTGCTCAATGTAAGTAGATGGAGAGTTTGCTAGTGTGCTCCCGGCTTGGAGGAGGGATCGGCTTATCCTTGCTGTGAGAAAGTGGGGTGGCTGTGAGGATGGGGACGAGGAAGAATGGAAAAAAGAGAGATAAATCCAGACCGTGGTGGAGGGCGCCGTCAGTTGATATATGTAAGTCTCTATATATTTCACTGCAACGGCGAGGAGAAGATGGGCGTGCAAGGGGCCGCTCCCGACATGTTGACTTGTTTTCTACTCGCACATGATGGCGTGTAGGATGATAATTATGATTACTAGGCGGCATGCAACATCTATTTGCCATAACAACGGGGAAGTTGGTGGATGAGATATTGATGACGACGAAAACGAAGATTGAAAATGGCCTGCGCCACACCCTCGGCTGCTATTGTGAAGGTAGGACAAAGTGCAAGGTGTTTTTGTCATTCAGCATCCTCATTCGCCTCGCATCAATGAGCCCGTCTGAATCTGGCGTCATGCGAGTTCCCAGTGAGATGAACTCCTCATCTAATGCAGGCTCTTCAGCAGTGGGCAGATTGATCGAGTTTGGAGTGTGTTGCATGCAGAGTGCATGAGTCTCGTCCGTGGGAGTGGCTATTGTTCGAGAGATGGCTGGATGCTTCTGTTAGGCTGGTGAGGCTTGATGGGGGGGTCAATGTGAGGCCTTATATACTCTGGCACCACTGGGACACCCCCAAGACCACCCTAATCAAGAGGCTCTAGAGGGGCCCATCCCCCCGAAAATCGAAACGCATGCCCTGGTGGCCCTGGTGGCCCTGTTGGCCCAGCTGGCCCGCCCTCCAGTGGCTCAATAGGGCATGGCGTTGTGCTCTCTCCCTCTGACGCCAATGCAACGGGCGACGGGCTGCGGTTGGCTTGCCATTGCCGACCGAACCTCGTGTTGCTCGTTCTTGGGATCCAAGCATTCGTCCGTCACGGCTTCTTACAACTCAGACTCTTCCTATACCCTATACCCAGTACGACAAGCCAGTTTCAGACTCATATTTCTATTTCGCTCATCTTGTTGTACATTCCTTTCCCCATCTGAACACAGTTAGCATCTTCCCGTCGCTGCAGATGGCGGGTTAACATGGCACATCTGCCCGCACGCCCTTCAACCTCACACCTCATCCACGGACGTGCTGAAGGCCTTCTTGCCTCTGATCACCAACCTGTAACTGCGGCATCCGCTGCCACCATCACACCCCCTGCGACTTCCTCACATCCAAATTCTTCACACAGCAGCCGCACATCCAGGTACTGCTCACTTGCCTCCATTTTCGCTGCCTTGCAATTCACCTGCGTCAGTTGCTTGGCTCTGAAGAACCCTTGCCTTTTCTCCGCCTCGCTCCTCACCCGGGTTCGACAAGAGCCACAGCCATTTTAAAGCCACACATAATTTATTGCCACACATCTACACTGTTCTTCTTTCTTGACCTTTATCCAGACTACATCCTGGACACGTTTTGACGAGATCCATTGCTCATGTCACGCAGAGTCACTCGTTCATCTGCGAGGCTCGCTGCAGAGTCTGGCGCCTCCACTACTTCGCTTGCCGCTCCCTCCAACCCTTCGACGGCCATCTCCACCCTAAACCCCCCTGCTGTCGTGTCGTCCAGAAAACGAAAGGCCCCGGCCCGTCGACCATCCAGTCCTACCGACCATTCTGAAGAAACAAGCCCCCCATCAACCCGGCGCGGAAAGAGACAAAAATTGATCGAGCCGGCCCAGCTTCCGCCAGCCAGCGCACAGCCTGCTCCTCGATCAACTCGAAGAAGAGCAGTTCAGAACGAGGTGGCCATGTCTAATAATGGGTATGCGAAAATTGCCGAAAATGGGTTTCTAGATACGTTATCTGACCAACTCAGTTCCTCCTCAAAATACACTGAAGAATCCGAGAAACAGTTAGCCTCAAAATCGAGTTCGCGCCGTCAGTCCAGCAGAAACAACAAGACACAAGGTACCTTGTGGTCTATAACTGAAGACCTCGCTTTACTAACTGCCACGGCAGACCTTTCTCCGCCTGCTCCCACCTCTCAGCCACGCCGACAGAGGAAACGCTTGACTAAGAAGGGTCAGGATGTTCAGATGAAGGACGAGGAAGAAGACGAGAAAATTTCGACTCAAGAAAAAGATACTTTCCCCCCCACTCATCATTCGAACAGCGATAGTAACGACGGAGACGATCACACCGATATGGATGATGACGATGGTCCCGATCCTTTTTCCGCGGCCCTTTTCGGTGCTAGCCGTGGCCCTTCCTCAGGATTGTCAAGTACACTGAGAGCCTTGAGTGGAATGATGAGTGGCATGTCATCAAGATTGAGAGAGATCCTGAACAATCTACGACAGTCAGACAATCCTACGATGCAGATGGTGGCCCTAGAAGAGTTGTCGAATCTGCTGCTGGTCTCCAATGAAGACAATCTGTCGGGCCAATTTTCGCCAGATCCTTATGTCAAAGAACTTGTGGCCTTGATGCAACCAAATCCCATCACGGGCGAGGAGAATCCAGAAATGATGCTCTTGGCTTGCCGTTGTATCGCCAATCTAATGGAGGCTTTACGAGGCTCGGTTGCTAACGTGGTGTACGGAGGTGCTGTGCCAGTCCTTTGCCAGAAATTGCTTGATATTCAGTACATCGACGTCGCCGAGCAGGCCTTGAGCACGTTATCTAAAGTCTCGATCGACTTCCCTGGATCAATCGTCCGCGAGGGAGGTTTGACCGCTTGTCTTCAATTCCTTGACTTCTTTGCCACCGGCACACAGCGAACTGCCGTTACCACTGCGGCCAATTGCTGTCGTAACATACCTCACGATTCATTCCCCGTCATTCGGGATGTTATGCCGATTCTACTCAATGTGTTGTCCAGCCACGACCAAAAGGTGGTTGAGCAAGGCTGCTTATGCGTCACTCGGGTCATCGATAGTTTCAAGCACAGTCCAGACAAGCTCGAGCAACTGGTTGATCCTCCATTACTTCGAGCAATCCTGGGACTGCTTTTACCAGGCACTACCAATCTCATTGGTGCGAATATCCATACGGAATTTCTTCGCGTGCTCGCAATAGTAGCGCGAGCAAGTCCACGACTTTCCGCAGAATTGTTGAAGATGAATGTCGTCGACACCTTGTATCAGATTCTAACAGGCGTCTCGCCTCCGACTGAGACCGATGACGCTGCCTCCAAGATTGACAGCGTTGTCATCATGCAAGCTTTGATCCATAGACCGAGGGAACAGATTTACGAAACTCTCAATGTCATATGCGAACTCCTTCCAAGCCCAAACCTTTCCAGCGAGCCGGATTTCGAAGTTTGCGAAGACATGGACGACTACATGTCCGACGACGGCAGCCAACAACCAGCCCAACAATCGAAAACAGAGAAGAGGCTGGAGCTGCTTGCTGATTGCAAACAAGAGACACGCCGCTTTGCGACTATTCTTCTACCAACGCTGACCGATGCCTATTCGAGCACTGTAAACCTCAGCGTCCGACAGAAGGTACTAATCGCGCAGCTCAAAATCCTTTCCAATCTTGAAACCTCCGTTATTGAGGAAGCTCTGCGTCCAGTACCGTATGCGTCATTTCTCGCGTCAATATTGTCTCAGGAGGACCACCCAAGCTTGGTCATGTTTGCTCTCCAAGCCTCAGAACTGCTTTTCGAGAGACTTGAAGATATCTACCAGTATCAATTCCATCGCGAGGGTGTTATTGGCGAGATCAAGAAATTGGCTGACAGACCCCTCGAAGTCGACGCCAAGTCCTCCAAAAGCAGCGATCCTAACGGTCGCATTGGTGCTATAGGGGATAACAGAACTCATGCAGCGCTCGGCAATAAACAACGCGATGGACGCGCCGATAATGATGACAACGGCGGCGTCGACGATGGAGACGGTGATGAAGAGGATGGCGAGGATCATGAAGACGACGACCCAGAAGACGAAGACCACGATGAGATCAGAGAGGACGACGATGAAGAAGACGATGAAATCGGAGGCCGAGATCACGATGATCACGATCTAGATGATTCTCAGAGTTCGGACACTTCTGACGACGACGAGGATGATGAGGTGCCTTCTCCACTGGCCATCGCCGGGGCTGCCGATTTGGTGGTTATGCGTGCGAAGAAATTTTTGGAAAAATATGACACACCAAAGGGCAGAGAGCTGAAGGACAAGGCCTCCAAGATCCGTTCCGACCTCCATAAGCTGGCCAGCGATATCGAAACTTTCTACCGCCAACCGGACCAGGTAGATGCTGACAACAATCTCTTTATCCACCTGGCAAGTTACTTCGATGGAGATGCCTTGGAGAGCATAACCAGTTCCGAACTGTTGGACTCAGGGATCATTCGGGTGTTAGTCCAAGTCTTGTCTGAAGTCCCTTCGGCGTACAGCACTGCTAGAGCACACCTTATCGCGGCCTTCATGGAATCGACCTATCGAGGCAACATCAAAACGACCTCTGCAACATCTGCGGCGACGCCGTTCAGTGTTCTCATTCAAAAGCTACAGGATCTACTGAGCCGTGCGGAACATTTCGAGGTTCTCACCGTGAACAACAACGCTTCTGAGAACAGTCGGAGCAGCTCCACTTCTATGCTGTCGCGCCAGCTACGCTTGAAACTTTCAGCCGATGCCGATAGCGATATCCCTCCTACATATCGTGATATGGTCGTCTCCATTCACGCTATTGCGACCTTCAAAGCATTGGATGACTACCTTCGACCTCGAATCAGCCAGTCCGAGCGTCCAGCATCGGCCCAGCGACGTCGGGACATGCTTCAACAGCTTGCAAATGCTCGTCTCGCTCACCTCTCGGGTGCGGCCGAGTCAGGATTACTGTCTCCCTTCGGCCAGGAACTTAGTTCCCCGGCTCCTCCTGGGAAGACAGATTCTCGTGCCGAATCTCGTGTCTCTTCTCGAACGAAACAACGATCCGAAGAGCGCCAGAATCCTGTCGACAGGAAGCCTAATGAAAAACCCGAGCGGAAGCGACTTAGTCGTCGTACCCAAGCGTCCTCGTCTAATCAGCCTCCGGCACCCGAGCCCAGCACCGAAGACACGTCGAACAAACTTGAATGTGCCGATGAGAAAGTTCTCGAAGATGTTGAGGCTCCTGATGCAGAAGATCACGGCGCGCTTGAAGCTTTTGTCGATGGCCTTGAAGAGGATGTTTCTGACGGAGAAGCGCCTGAACCGGGAGCCGTAAACATGGAAATCGGCTCTAGTGGCAAAGTGACAGCTCGAAAAGAAGATGGTACGAGAGTCTTGACACCTCAGCCAGGAACACCTGTACCTGGTAGCACCCGCCCACCGTCCTCAGGGCAGTCTCCAGGGCCATCTCCCGCGGGGCCGGGAGGTCGCCCCTCATATGCTCAAGCGCTTGCATCCGTTCCTCAGGATTGGCACATTGAGTTCAGTATCGACGGGAAGATCATACCAAACAATACGACCATTTACCGAGCCGTTCACCATAACCGCGACCAGCCACAGGCTCCGGCATCGCGGAGCGTATGGTCTGGCGTTCATACGGTCAAGTTCAGAAAGGTCCGAGGCCCTCCGCCTACATCATCAACCATCTCTACTTGGGACGAAGGCGAAAGTCGAGGAGGAACCAAAAATGGTCTGCCGGCTTCGTTTAGTGACCACCCTGTCACTTCGTCCATTCTCGCTTTGCTCCGAATCCTCCACGAGCTCAACGCAAATCTTGACGAATTACGAGATTTCATTGGACAACCCGGATTGAAGCTCTACCCGGAATCTCTCGCATCTTTTATCAACACCAAGTTGACTGCCAAGATGAATCGTCAGCTGGAGGAACCCTTGATTGTGGCTAGTAACTGCTTGCCAGACTGGAGCGAAGACCTGGCTCGGTCATTTCCTTTCCTATTCCCCTTCGAGACTCGGCACCTTTTCTTGCAATCGACTTCCTTCGGATACTCACGCTCTATGATCCGATGGCAAAATAGTCAATCGGAAAACGATGACCGCCGCGACCGTCGCAGAGATGACAGACCCATGTTGGGTCGGCCTCAGCGGCAGAAGGTGCGCATCTCTCGCCATCGTATCTTGGAGTCTGGCATGAAGGTGATGGACATGTATGGAGCGTCCCCCAGTGTCTTGGAAGTTGAGTATTTTGAAGAGGTTGGGACAGGTTTAGGCCCGACTCTCGAATTCTACTCGACCGTGTCGAAGGAGTTCTGCAAGAAGAAGCTGAAAATGTGGCGCGAGAACGATTCGGCGGATAACGATCCGTTCGCTTTTGGCAAGAACGGCCTTTTTCCAACCCCAATGAGTGCGGAGGAGAGCCGAAGCGAAGCTGGCAAAAAGCTGTTGTTGCTGTTCAAAACACTCGGAAAATTCGTGGCTCGTTCGATGCTTGATTCCCGCATCATCGATATCGCCTTCAGCCCAACCTTTTTCAAGATGGGTGGGGTCAGCAATGCAGCGCCCTCAATTGGCTTGTTGCGAACGATCGACCAGGACCTTGCAAATTCTCTGTCTCAACTTCAACAATTCCTCAAAGCCAAGACAAAGATCGAACTCGATTCATGCATGACGGAGATTGAGAAGGCACAAGCGATTGAGCAACTCACTATCCATGGAGCCAAAGTCGAGGATCTCATGCTCGACTTCACCCTACCTGGCTATCCTGGCATTGAGCTCATTCCAAATGGATCGAACGTTACGGTCACGATGGAAAATATCCAGCAATACATTGAACGAGTGCTCGACCTGAGTCTCGGGAGCGGTGTTCGAGCTCAGATTGAGGCTTTTCAGACCGGATTCTCTCAGGTCTTTTCGTACTCGTCTCTGAGAGCATTTACCCCCGATGAGTTGGTCATGCTGTTTGGCCGCACCGAGGAGGACTGGAGTATTGAAACACTGATGGACTCTGTCAAAGCCGATCACGGTTACAACATGGACAGCAAGAGTGTCAAGAACTTGTTGCAGACCATGTCGGAACTTACACCGGCTCAACGCCGCGACTTCTTACAGTTTGTTACCGGTAGCCCCAAGCTTCCCATTGGAGGATTCAAGAGCCTCACACCAATGTTTACTGTGGTCTGCAAACCCAGCGAACCCCCTTACACATCCGATGACTATCTACCCAGTGTCATGACCTGCGTCAATTATCTCAAGTTGCCAGACTACACGTCGCAGAAAGTGCTAAAGGAGAGATTGTTTGTGGCGATCCGAGAGGGGCAAGGAGCATTCCATTTGTCTTGAGATTGACTGCATTTTGCACTGGAATGGCGGGGACCGGCAGGAAGAGAACAAATCACAAAATTGTGGTTGTGTATGAAGGTGGAATTTCCGTGTGCATCACTCTTCAGCGGTAATAAGTTTATGCTTGAGCTTGGAAAATAAACAAGATGGGTTGCAAGTAATGGTTGAGTCAGGAGACTGGGAGCTTGCGCTATATAACCTCACGAAAGGGACAACACCTTTGACCTATGGCAACGGAACTGAGTGCAGAAAGAAACTATCAAAAGAATGGTTGTGGAAGTCTCGCGGTTCAGCCATGACCAGAATTGGTATCCAACAATGGAGGCTGGCAGGTTCGCCTGGCTGGAAGGACACGGATAATGGCTATGGCCAGGTCGTGGACAGGATGACAGCAGTCACACTGCCTCGCCAATGGGGGAAGGTCAAAACATGGAGAAATAGGAAGTATGAGATATGGGAGGCGTCCTAGTTGGAGGGGAAGCAAGCAAGCAGAAGCAGAAACCCCCAAAAATCCACACCCACATAGCTTAGTTTTCAACGACAATGAGACCCTCATGATGTTACACCAACAGAAGAGATGCTTCGGCCATGCCGGACTTGCATATCGAGCAGTCCTCTCATAACGCACCAGAGTCCAACCTGACTCGACCAGACTCAACCGATCCACTAATTGCAGAGCCTGTATTAATAATGTCCATTGCAAAGAGCAGTGAACGGGGAAGGGGAGGAAAGATGTAACGATGTACTTGCGTAGATGTGGCGATGTAGGTACTCGATACCTACCTCGGCATGCACGGTATTAATGAGGAACAGGCCACGGCACAGACATTTCCAACGACCAATGAGCTACTCCGTTCGGAGTATTTATTTTCCAGGTTCCATTTTCCAAAAGTTCCCCGCGAGCCAGCTTCCATTCTCTGGCGTTTCAACATCTGTCTTCCTAATCTACCCGACTCGCCGATCATACCCGGTACAGGAAGTCTAACCTCGGAGGCGTTTTGTTGTCACCTGATCATTTGACTCCGTAAGCGAGCGGTCCTGGAGGGCTGGCACCTGCGTAGGGCGTAGTCAGTGACTCTGGTAATTATTAACCACCTACCGAGTACCTCGTATTCCGTGTGTATGTTCCATCTCACACCTGTAGTATGGACTGGATTAGATGGATTGAGATGGCAAAAACACAATTCGAAAAATCTAAAGGGGTTTGGGGGTGATATTTTTTTCATTTTTTTGGACGGAGATTCCATTGCCCTTAAACTCAGGTCCTGGACGGGGGCATTTGTGTGATCGTGTAACCTCCATCCTTGTAACGGCGACTACCTATCCCTCTAACTCACTCCTCGTATGCATTGACGTACAGTGCATGCACGCACGGTCCGAGGCATTTACTTACCTTGCCCGTTTATCGCATTCCCGATGGTTGACTCGATTTTCTTCTTTTTCTTTTTACTTTTCTCGCGGCTAGTCGGTTTACCACAGGCCCATCTGTCCCGTGCTGGTGGAAACGGGGGCCAAAGATAAATTAAATTCTCTCTACTCTACTTGGTAAGTACTGTATGAGAGGTACTAGTCGACTCGAAAGAAGGAACTCTCTTCCGGACTACTATATGACCCAGTGTGGTCTGACTTTACTGCTGGTTGCTCCCTACTTGATTGTAGGTGGCATGGAGTCAAAGCCTCGCCACGGAGCCGAGGCCAGGGATTTTTTTGGGTTCCGTGTCTAACCCTTGCCCATTGTCGAGAACTAATACCAACTGTGTCCTCGGGGGTAGCCTGCCTAAGTAATCTGCCTGCCTGCACTTCCTTGTTACCCACGTAGGCCTTTCCGTACGGGTAAGTTTAAAGGACGGTGACGAAAAACGGGAACAAAGGACGGGAGCCAATCTGATTTACTTCCGTCTCCCGTGCACACTAGTGTCAAATTTAGTAGTCGGCCCTACAAATAGATAGGTCAATGGCAATCCTTCGGAAGTGCGGAAGATGGAGGCGAGCTACATGGGTGAAAACGTTCGTTCAGCCTTGTCTCGGAACCGGCATGCTGGATTAGGGACAGTTCCAGCACTTGTCCGGCTATGTACTGGGTATGGACTGGGTACCTCGAGGGGATTACCCTTGCTCCCTGCTTGGTAGGAATCTCCCTCGGGCACTGGACTGCCTCATCGCCTCACTCGCGCGGGGCTGGAGGGCCGTGTTCCATGTCCCATCGCAGTTCCTGCATGAACCTCGCTTTTGACTCTAATCTTGATGCTGGTCAGCCGGAAATGGCCGAAGGACTTGCAAATTTCAGAGTTTTGTCGCCATCTCCAGGCTAGACAGCAGTCGCCTCCCAGGAATGACTCGATTGAGGTGCTTCGTTGCCGGGGCAAGGGTCCACGTCGGCGATCTGGGGGGAAAGCTGAGTGGCTGCTAGCGGGGAGGCTTGCTTCGCCAATGCACGTTGCAAAAGGTTGACGACGATCCTCTTGCGGTGAGTGTTCCCCCATGTCTCCTTCAGCAGCAACTAGGGCCGGGCCTGACCGGACCTGGACGTGTGGGGCTCGGCAGTTATGATCAACCCGAGATAGTCAACTAGGGAGGGAGTGCTGGAAGATAAGATAAGGCAATGAAGAGGCAGAGAAAGAGTACTCCAGATGCAAGTATATGTACAGGGTATATGTTCCTGGCACGGGTTCCACTCCGTCTGCAAACGAAACAGATAAGGCAAACAATGTTCAGACGGACATGCGAGCGAGAGCCCTCCACGCTAATTGCGCTTCATTGACATCCTCACAGGAGAGATTTGAGTCGCTTCGTCGTGACCTCGAGAATTGAGGGGGAAAACCAAACCAACTCTCCCTCCTGAGTCGACCGCGTTCTTGTTGATTGGCCATTATTGCTCAATTGCAAAAGTTCCATCACGAAGCGGGGCCCAGTTGTCGCATAGGGCGAACAATCACGCGTACCGGTGCGACGCGGGCGGATGTGTCTGTTTGGGGGCCTGAACCAAATAGATAGGCACCTCCTGCTGGTGCTCTTTCGCTTCGGTTGCTGACCCGCTGCGCTTACTGTCGCTAGTCCTCCTTCCATGCGAATTGCTTCTTGATCCTGACCCCGGCCTAGGCTTAGAGTTTAAGCTAAACCTAGAACCGCTTCCTCGGTATCGTTCTGAATGCACATGTTGGGGCCAAACAGTGCTGTGGTCTCCCGAACCATGGCTCTGAGTGGGCCCATGTCGACTGGCATAGCCTTGCCTACTCCACCGAGAGGAGCTCCGCTCGCTCCGGGCATACTGCGCGATCTTCTGCCGTTGCAGCTGCTTGACTAGCATGCAGCGCCTCAGGTTACGCAGACTCACCAGGAACAAGACAAAATGCAAGCTCCACACAAGCGCACCGAAGGCGATCCCGGCAAGTTGCAGGCTCCCGATGTGGTAGAGCGTCGGCTCGCACTCGCGAGCGAAAATGTTCAGCATGTTGCAAACCAGGATTCCGGACTGTGTGCGCACTGCTGGCTGCCAGAGACGAAACAAAGAGCCGTAGCCTGCGAGGAGGAGAGCCGGAAGAAGGCTGAGCAGTACAAGAACGGGGGCGGCTGCGTGGATGATCAGGCATTGGCGGGAAAGTGAGGACCCGTGGCTTTGGTCCCCAGCCGATCGTGAGTTCTTTTGCACTCGGCCATGAATCAAGACGATCGCGTGATAGAGGAAGGCGAATGCAAGAGGCCCTAAAGGCATGCCATCGGTCCAGTCGCCCCGGTTGGGCCCTGTGGTATGGAAGAAATTGGCGTTCCATCTAGGAATAGCGGCAGAAAAAAGTGAAATGGCGATCAAGCTGGCCAGCAGGCTCACGAGATGCAGTGTTGTAATGAAGCAGCGGCGTAAGCGGTAGCGACGGCTAGTGGGTGGCGGTGAGAGGTCGGCGGGGTAAGTTGAGGTTAGAATGAGGGTTTTGGAGCCGAGCATCCTTTTTGTGTTGGTTCAAGGTGCTGACAAGTGTCGTACTTCGTAATAAACCAATCTCTCGATGCGGGCGTTTAACGGGCGTCAGGTCATAAGGTCGTGATAGGGGACAAGGAAAGAAGGAAATCTCGCCAGCGAGAATGTTCGAAGCCAAAAAAGGAAGATGAAAACACAAAGTGCACTGTGCAGGTGATCGGGAAAATAGAACGGGAACAGCAAGAGGGAAGAAAAGAGAAAGAGAAAGGACAAACCGGTAAAAAGAGCAGCAGGGAGATGTTGCGGAATTTTTCATGTTGATGTCGCGTCCTGTATCAGAAGCGTGTCCGAGTTGCAAATGGTAGCGAGTCGATCCTGCGACGCTTCACGAAGGAGGTTGTGTCGGATGGCTGACTTCTTCGAATCAGAAGGGCCGGAAGTTTGGCCTGGACGGCGATGAAACGATGCACCGAGCAGGGGACGACCTAGCGTTTCGCCGTCAGCCTGACCCGCAGACCGCTCGTCCAGCGATTGGTGATAAAGGCCCGGACGTCCCAAGATGGGCTCGACGGCTTGACGGCAAAGGAGACGGGGAAGTCCCATTGAGTCTCCGTCAAGCCAACCCACAAGCGGTCTACGCCATCAGCCGGGCCCCTGAAGGGTCTAGCTGCCTTAAGTCTTAAGTGCTCAAGGCTTGGACCATCCCTGGTCATCCCGCGCCGCATCCGGGTAACCCATTCTGTTGTAGGCTGGCTAGCAACGGCTAGGGAGCCGATTATGGAATTCCTCTGACAGTTGCCCACGAATACTCCCTTGCTGCTTGGCAGTTCGGCGGTGGGGCAGAGCCCAATTGGAGGGGCAGGTTTTGGTAAGAGAGCTCGCAAAATGCGTAGTGGGAGGATAGTGCATTTGGGCAGGAGTGCCTGTGCAGAAACTTGGTCACCGTCACAATTGACGGCAATGTCCTTTTCTCCGGAATTCCAATTTGGAGTCAGGCTGAAAAGATATCGAGGCTCCTGGGTCCTCTATTGCAGGCCGAATTCTTTCTGTGCTGTCCACTTGCTGACCTCTTCCTTTCTGTCGTATCGCCCGTTGGACAGGCAAATTCCGATTCGATTTCGATATGAGCACAACGCCCATCAGGCTGCGAGACTCTCCCGCTCAAGTGCAGGAAAAGCTTGGCCTCAGCAACCGACAATTCGACAACTTTAAGAACTTTGCCCGAAGAGTCCACGGCGAATATTGTGCCGCTCATCCCAATTCCAAATGGGCCGATGTCAATGCCGTCTGGACCGCCGTTCCCGAACCAGAGAAACTCGATGTCATCCGACTGATGTACAATCTGTGTACCGATTCCAACCTTTTTCCTCCTACCACCGCACGAAACGTGATCGAGGCAGGCATTGAACAGAGGCTGCATCAGGTGCGGCGTACCTGGCAGCAGACCTCAAGAACAAGGACGAGACCGTCAGCACAAGGGGATGATGGTGGATCCTGAAGACGACCACACTAGTGCACTGGCCTGACGGTTTATGCCCGATACATCTGAGCAGTCGCAGCATGCAGTTACGCACGTCTTGTCCCCGATAACCCGCCAGCATCAGCTGAGATCCTATTCGTTCTGCGTCAACGAGGGAGAACCCACGTGCTCTGTGCTGCTAAAGCACGCAAGAAGATGAGTCCCACAGAAAGGTCAGTGGAGGAGCCCGCCGAGCGGTTGGTGGAGAATGGAGCATTTTCAGAGGAGGAGGGTTTTCTTAAATACTCCGGCTTTCAGCCCTACCATAATCAGAAAGACTGTGCATTGTTCAATCTGTCCACGCACATCGTGTGTGCGGATGACGATGAGGCTTTTGGATTCGGGCAATCAGGGTGCACAACTCGGGTGCACTAGGCTGTGCCGCGACTTGGGCTGGATGCAGGAAGACTGAAAAGGGCATATGGTTTGATGGCAGGAAAGGATGGTTTGGCCAGCGAATCTGGCCCGCTCAGCCCAACTCCGAGATGGACAAGGGTGTGCCAGGTCGGAAGAGGATGGTGGACTCAGGGGGTTTTGCTCTACTCATAAGACTGGGGTGTGGATTGGTCTAATGTTGGCCATGGTGTCGCGGCAGATCCATGTCGACTTGTGCTGCAGCCTCCTCAAAGTGTCGGATTTTGGCCGGGGTCGGGCTGAAAGAAAGATGCTCTATCGTACCTTGATAATAGTCTTCGCAAAGTCAAAAGCCTGGGAAGCCTTCCAAGCACCTCGGAGCTTTCTGCTAAGCTTGTTACGGATCGGAATGATCCAGTTTGAGTTTTGCCGGCGCTGACACGGTGGCCCTGATCTTGTGAATACAGTCAGTCGGCTGTGGGATCATTGTGACAACGAATCGCTCGCTCATTGTCCAGCGAAGTCTATACCTTTGTCTAGAACCTTGACCTGGGGTCGACTCATCGGGCTGCATCTGCTTGGCTTGGTGTCCGCTGTACCGTATCACCAATGACGTTGAGCGGGACCTTGTGAGTTGACCTTGATGGCCTGTTCAAGATTGCAAATTTTCGGTGGCCGGGCATGTACTGGGTAGTATGCTTCTTCTCACGACAGGTGAACAACAGCCTGATTCTAGGTGGATTCGGGTAGGGAAAGCTGTCAAGATGAAGTTGAGAAGTCCCCTTCGGGCACGGATTGCAGGCACAATTCTCGCAGCCCGCGTCGACAGTTATAAGAGGAATTCGTCTGTTCTTCGCGCTACCCGCTCCTCGCTTCAGCAAAACCTGATCTGTGTAAGTGCAGGATATCGTGATGGAGTGGCCCGTGTTGCCCGTGTTAGGCGAGACAAGGGAAAGTAGATGGTTGGTTCGGGTGTCCGCCAGTGAGTGATGGCAGGATCTGGCCTTCAAGGATTACCATGGGCCCTCCAACGAGAGTGATTGATGATTCCGGGGGTGGCTGTTCCTGTTCAGGGCTGCTGTTGTTAGCCAAGTGGACTGTTCATGCCTCTGCCGGATGCACCGACTTGGCCACGATGATTTACCACCTGCTCTGCTCATTTCACTTGTCCTGATTCGGTCCGGAAACGGTGTGTTTGAGGCAAACGCGGAAAGAGGGAGGAAAAGCAATTGTGCTTGCCTTGTGGATGACAGTCTGCAATGTCACAGGATCCTCAAAGCTCCTCGTTGCCGCATCACCCCCGGGTCGACGCCAGGGGCAATGCTCACGGTAATGAGAGATGAGCCTAGGAATTACTCTTACCGCGGATTTCGGTAGGGTTTTGGGTTGGGGCAGGCTGGGGATGTAGGCACGATGGGTTTGGTGTGGGGGACAAGGGGATTATTTGGCTGTACCAGCTGCACCATGCAGTGGGCACTAGTCCCAGCAGTTGCGCCGCATGACGCAAGCCCAGTGAGGTCACTGTCCGCAGCCGCAGGCTATACGAGTACCAGCTTCAGCGACCACTCCTTCACTGAGCGGGTCAAGTGCCCAATCTCCCTGTTCCTATCTTTTCGTTTTCTTCCATACCTGCTGCAATCATGGCCTCAACTGTGCCAATCCGGTCGTTGAGTCATATTCTACACTCCCTCTAAAACAGCCGCTAGGTTGGCTGTTAGCATTTTCACGTCGAGCAACTTCCAAGGTTACGGCCGAATCCACCCTCTGCGTTCGTTGCAACACCCACCCACCAGACCTCCCTATCTTCATCATGTATCGAAGGCCCTGACAAGTGGCCGTAGAAACTGTTGCAATACCTGGGATGGCTCAAGTTCTCACGCCTCGGGCATCTTCCACTGTGAAGCGCGAGACCAGCCCTACCTATGACCCTCTTTCGATGTCCTTTCCCTACCTTGAGCAGGCGGAATCAATTGAAGATGCCGTTCGTGGATGCTCAGATACTACTTCACACAACGAAGCGCATCCGCGATATTCAGAGAGCATCAAAGAGGTCGGACAACACGATCAACAGAACGGCGACCTTGAAAGGCCGCGCCTTGCTTCACGCAAGTTCGAGACCGAAATTGCTCGCCCTCTTTCCCCGACAACATCCGTTCCTCTCAGACAGCATCGCTCAACGGTGAACTACCCTATCCTACAAAGCGCGGGGCGTCGAGTTTCGTCGAGCGATTCGGATATCTCGACTTCGTCGGATGAGGACAACACAGCTGGACTGCAAAGAGCACAGACACAACCAGCTCACAATGCGCTGTCCAAATCCCAACTTAATCGAGTGCGCACTCACCCAAGGCCATCGCATCTCAAGGTGGGAAATGAGTACTTCCAATCTCAAGGAAGAATAGCCAAGGATGGGAGATTGAACATCTCGGTCAATGAGACATCTCAAACAGGCTATCTCGCCAAAGCGCTAGGCGCAACCATTCGACACCAGCTCGGTCCCGACTACCAAGAAGAGGCAAAGCTGGCAGACAAGGCTAAGGCCGATTTTCTCAGGGACAAACACAAGCTTGTCGTGCCCTCAATGAACATAGTAATTATGGTGATTGGCAGCCGTGGCGACATTCAACCTTTTCTAAAAATCGGGAAGATCTTAAGAGACAAGTATCACCACAGAGTCAGAATTGCTTCCCATCCTACCTTCAAGCAGTTCGTCGAGAAGGAGGTTGGTCTTGACTTCTTTTCCATTGGTGGAGATCCTTCCGAATTGATGGCTTTCATGGTCAAAAATCCTGGGTTGATTCCGACGCTCGAAACTGTCAAGTCTGGAGAGATAGGCAAGAGGCGTGAGTCCATGTATCAAATGTTCCAAGGATTCTGGAGGGCATGCATCAATGCCACCGACAACGAAACGGACGCCGCCAACTTGGAGATGATGGGTTCAAGACCCCCTTTTGTGGCCGACGCAATCATCGCCAATCCACCCTCTTTCGCACACTATCACTGCGCAGAAAAGCTCAGTATTCCCCTGCATTTGGTCTTTACTTTTCCTTATTCGCCCACACAAGCATTTCCTCATCCCTTGGCCAACATCAAGGCTTCAAACGTCGACCAGAGGTACACAAATTTCATGAGTTATCCGTTGGTCGATTTGATGACATGGCAGGGGTTGGGTGATTTGGTCAACCGATTCCGTGTCCAAACGCTAGGTCTGGAACCCGTCTCGACTCTATGGGCCCCCGGTCAACTCTCTCGACTGAAGGTTCCGGTAACCTATCTCTGGTCACCAGGCCTTGTTCCGAAACCTCATGACTGGGGTCCGGAGATCGACATCGCAGGCTACGTCTTTTTGGATCTTGCGGCATCTTATAGTCCACCGGAAGACCTGACCAAATTTCTTGACGGATCAGACGAGCGACCCATCGTCTACATAGGGTTTGGGTCCATTTCAGGAATCAGCGATCCGTTGGCATTCACGAGGATGGTTTTCGAAGCGGTCAAGAAGGCTGACATTCGCGCCGTGGTTAGCAGAGGATGGGGAGGTATGGGAGACGGAATGGAAAAACCCGACGGTATCTTCTTGATTGACAATGTCCCCCACGACTGGCTATTCCCTCGCGTCGACGCAGTGGTTCACCACGGTGGTGCTGGAACCACGGCCGCAGGGCTGAGATTCGGCAAGCCGACAATGATCGTTCCTTTCTTCGGAGATCAGCCTTTCTGGGGTGCGATGGTTGCAAGGGCCGGAGCTGGTGCAAAAGAGGCTCTCCCTCTCAAGAAACTCGACAGCGACAGATTTGCTGAGGGTATCCGACAGTGCCTAGAGCCTGAGGCCAAAGCCAAGGCGCAAGCGGTTGCAAAGAGCATTCAAGAGGAAGGGGGCGGCGCAGAAAACGCGGTGGACTCTTTCCATCGACACCTGAATCTCGAAGGACCATATTCGACGCGCTGCAGCATCTTCTCGGATCGCGTCGCTGTTTGGAAGACTAGACATGCCGGCACGCGACTATCGGCGCTGGCAGCAGAACTGTTGGTCGAAAGTAAACAGATCCACTGGTCGGACTTGGAGTTGGCCAAAATTCACGAGTGGACCGACTTCCAGGGGCCCGGGGAACCTATTACCGGCGCGGGCGGTGTGCTTGTCAAGGCCTTTCAGGAGGCATGTTATGGGCTTATGACGATGCATGAGACGGCGAAACGGGACATCAAACACTACGAGAAGCGCAGGCGGAGGCAAAAGCAGAAGTCAGCAATCGAAGGACTAGTCCTACCTGGACGGATCGCTATGGCGACACGCGGCACCTCTGTGGACGAGCAACGGAAAGAGCATGCCAGGCTCATGCGACAAGTCAACTTCCACGGCGAGGCAGAGCCGGTGAAGTTGCCCTTTGGTCAGCCCAATCCAAACCAGGACATTACTGGGCAAGGTTCCAAGTTAACCAGGACTACGACGGCAAGCTCAGACCAGACTTCCCCAATGGTGGTGATCTTGCAAGACGTGGGGAAGGGGATTGGCTACTCCAGCAAAGCCATCGCAAAGCTACCCTTGCAGATGTGGAATGCCCTTGCTCTTGGATTTCACAACGCACCTCGACTGTATGGTGACAAGACAGTGCGGCCTTCTCCCCAGGGGATCAACGGATTCCGGACGGGGCTGAAGGTGGCCGGGAAGGAGTTTTGGCTCGGGCTTTACGACGGGGTGACGGGTGTGGTGCGGATTCCATACCTCGAAGTCCATGAGGATGGCATGTCTGCACTACCCAAGGGAGTTGCGCAAGGCATTGGCGGACTGGTGTTGAAGCCCATCTCCGGCGTGCTTGGATTAGGGGCGTATACGGCGAAGGGAGTCCACAACAGTGTGCGGCGACGAGTACGAGATACTCAGAAGACAGAACGATGGATCCGGGATGCTAGAATCGCGCAGGGGCACAGAGAAGCTCAGATGTTGAAAGAGCATCGAAAAGACGGCAGCCCGGAGTCGTCACAACCACTCCGTCCCATGCTACCCGACCTCGCAGCGGCCCGCAAGCACGCCGTGCAAGTATGGACGACGTACGAGAAGGAAACGCAGTCAGAGGAGCGAAAAAAAGAAAAGCGACGTCTGCTGAACAAGATGCATGGTGAAAATACTTGACGGGCACATGTTCCAAGGTGATATGCAAGGAAGCTTGCGACTGCCCAACTTGGGGATGTTTTTTTGCAACCCCTCCTCGCCTCCAAGTCCCTGACGATCCAAAGCTCATCCATGTCATTTACATGATTGTTCAATAGCAGAGAAATCACCAATCAGCTGTCGACGATAAGCTGCTGCACAGGGGAAGCGGGGAGACGGGAACAAGGGAGCAAGGGAGCAAGGGAGGAGGGGCAGCATGCGCCGTGACGCTACAAATCATGGCTTCGGATAGATACCGAGTTGGGTTCCTTGTTGTTTCTCTGGCTTGAAGATACCCCATTCTGTTGGATGCTTTCTTTTTTGTTCATGCCACATGATGATCAACCAGACGGACGAGAGGATATTACAGGGGGGAGCATACACCGTGGACGACACTGCACATAGACAATCATCTCGCTTAGAGCGGGTGAAGTTGGAGAGAGAAAAAATTTTTGCAGACAGGCGGCACACATGGATTGGGTAAGAGAGCGGAGGTGCTTTGGTGGTTGGCAGCTGCAAGGTACAAGAGCCCAGAACCGAAGACGCGAGGAAAAGAAACAAATAATGCATTGCTAGTAATACTTACAAGAGTCCGACAAGGAAGCTCTCTCTGATTTTCCCTCTAGTCACCAGATGGCTCGTATCGGTATTGCGTGGTTTGTCGGTCTGTTCGCTAGACACCCCGAACGGCAAAGATGCCTGCGTTGATTTCGTGGAGTTTGAGGGCGAAACAAGGCCGCCTCTCGGGTTGATGATAATGCGACAATGTCAGCAGCCACGCTTGCGGTTCATGCGAAAAGGCGGAGACTCCACAGCAACTGGACAGTGATCTGGAATGTCTCGTGCCATGAGGACCAGAAGCAAACAAAGAAATAGAGGAAGAGGAGGAATTGGCATCTGAGTGGGATTGCTTGGGTTGCTGCTGACGGCGCAACCTGGTGACGCCGGCATCATCATCATCGTCATCATCATCATCATTGCTCTTGTGCGATGCCGTGAATGAGCGACATGAACGAGCGAGCATGTACTACGTAGACAGAGGTTGGCGGTTGCGTGAAGAAATCCGATCGATTTTTCCTTATCTCGCGCTTCTCTGTCGCTAGCAGATTAGAGTCAGTTTGGCGGGGTCACCCAGTGGACGGGAGAGTCAGAAGGGGGAGGACCCCTCGGCGATCTCGTTAGGGGGGAAGGGCAAAAAGGGGAGAGCACAGAAGAGTAGAGGGCTGGACCCTCTGGACTCAGACTGGCACTGGCACTGGGGGCGATTCCCAACGGGGCCTATTCCAGGCATCCCAGCGACGAGCTGACGAGTTTAGTAACAGTCCCGGCAAAATGAGTGGCTGGTGGCTTGTGGTGGTATCAGCTCGGCTTGCCTTGGGCAACGACTGGTGAGTGGTGAGAGACTGGGCTTTTGGTGGGGGAGGCGCAAGCGGGCATGCCCAAACCCCCCCGAGCAGCCCCCCTTTGGAAACCTCCCCTCAACTGCGGTCTGCGCGCTGCCAGCTGTGGCCAGGGTGCCACCAACCAAGCCATACGCCATGCGGCAATAACATGGTCTTTGTGACATTTATTTATTTGCTTGCTTCTGTCGTTGTCCTCTCTGTTATCGCTCCTTCTTCTTCACTTTCCAAACTTCCTTTCTTCTCGCCCTCCTCTTCCCTCCTTGTTCACTCTTCAAAACTACAGTCACCAAGGACCTTTTGTTCTCCTCTCATCTCCCTCTATCGACATTGTTCAGTCCGATCACTTGCTCGTCTATCCACCATGGTGAGCTCCCTCCCCCACTTCAGTTGCGGCGCGAGCCTCACCACACATCAACTTGCATGGTTCATACTGACCGTGACTCTTCTAGGCTGGCGTCGGTGAATCCACCATTGTGTCCAATGCCGCCAACGTGAGTTTCACCTCACCTCACTGCGCTCCTGTTTACCTTTCTCTCCACCATGCGCCATGCCGCACGCTCTACGCCGTGCGAACTTCGCTGACCCCCTCCTGTTGCAGTTGGCCAAATACATGAAATTGGACCAAAAAGGCAAGGTCCTGGCTGAGTACATCTGGATTGACGGATCAAATGGCCTTCGAAACAAGACAAAGGTAAGCACATTGTTTTCGCTCTGTATCTCACTCGTTCCTCGATTCTTCATCTGGTACTCCGACACGAGACCTCCCAGTGCCACACTCGGCGCGCTTTCACCGAATCCCGCCAAACGCCAAAAAGTCCCGAGAACGAAAACTGGCCTGCCGCATGTTGGTGGGTAGGCTGCGCCGCCGGGCTGACCCCACGTTGGGAAACCCTGTCGGGGCGGCGTCACACCCTAAATGGCGTGGCTTATCCACCACCCCCTTTGACCCTCCCGAGGCTGCGCCGCCCGCCTGAAATCTGCATTTGCCAATCGCCATCCATCCGATCTCGGCATCTTCCAGGGCGACGTCAAACCACCCTCTCCCGCGGCGAGATGGATACGGATCCACCGGAGACTTGACACATCGAAATCCATTATGACTTGCAGAGTGCCCACGAGCTGACTTGGAAACCTCCAGACGCTGAGCGAAGCCCCTAAGAGCGTCGATGATCTTCCAGAATGGAATTTCGACGGTTCGTCGACCGGCCAGGCCCCGGGCGACAATTCCGATGTTTACATCCGGCCCGTGGCCATGTATCCCGACCCAATCCGTCTAGGCGAAAACGTTCTGGTAATGTGCGAGACTTGGGACCCCGATGGAACACCCAACAAATTCAACTATCGCCACGAAGCGGCCCGACTGATGGAAGCCAATGCCAAGCACAAAGTGTGGTTTGGTCTGGAGCAAGAATACACTCTCTTGGCCGCCGACGGTTGGCCATATGGCTGGCCCAAGGGCGGGTTCCCCGGTCCTCAAGGCCCTTACTACTGCGGTGTCGGCACTGGTCGCGTCTACTGCCGTGACATTGTCGAGGCACACCACAAAGCGTGCATGTACGCCGGTATCAACATTTCGGGCACCAACGCTGAGGTGATGCCGGCTCAATGGGAATACCAGGTTGGTCCTTGTGAAGGCATCGAATGTAAGTCGCGCACGCCATCGGCCGGTTCTGCAAAGGCCATCGCGAAGAATGAGCTAACAGAATGCATAGTGGGTGACCAACTCTGGGTTTCTCGATGGCTCCTCCACCGTATCGCCGAAGAATTCGGTGCCAAAGTCTCATTCCAACCCAAACCTATCCCGGGTGACTGGAATGGAGCTGGTCTCCACACCAATGTGTCGTCCAAGGAGATGCGTGAAGAAGGTGGCATGAAATTCATTGAGGAGGCGATGAAGAAGCTGGAGAAGCGCCACGTTGAACATATCAAGGTCTACGGTGAAGATAACCATCTGCGTATGACTGGAGCACACGAAACATCCAGCATTGACAAGTTCACCTGGGGTGTAGCCGACCGAGGGTCGTCGGTCCGCATTCCCCGAGCTTGCGCCAGGGAAGGCAAGGGCTACTTCGAGGACCGACGACCAGCTTCCAACGCTGACCCATACCGTAAGTCTGAACCCCATTTAGCATGGTGTTACTGGATAGATGTGCTAATTTGTTCCTGCTACAGAGGTTACTGGTATGATTGTAGAGACTCTGTATGGCTCCCTGCCCGAGGAGAAGTTCAACTGAGTGTCTAGAGGTGGTGAAGTGGAAGGGGGAGTGGTGCGAGGAGGATATCGACAAAAGATAGCTAGACAAAGACACGGAAACGTGGGATTTCACGAGCGTTGGTGGTAGGAGTTGGTCAGCGACCTGAAACGGCGTGCGGTGTGCCAACAAGATGACAGCGTTGCTTACATAGAGCACCGGAGAGTTACATATTGCGATGCAGTATTACGATGCGCAAACCAACGAGCACTAGATGAACTTGTCGACCAATATATGGCATGAACATGGGGTTGTACCCAGTGTCTGGTTTTCTTCTCATTTCTTTCCACATTCAGTCTTCCGAAGCCTCCTAAGGTCCTCCTTTAATGAAACTCCTTGCTCTTGAAAAGCTGATGATCGATCAGGCAGCTACAGGGGGTAGGCGAGTATCCCTTCCCCACTACTGCATATTCCCCCGCTTAGCTGATTGAGCTCGAGAACCACCCACGTGCCAGACCTGTCTGTCCGTCATCCTGCGAGGCAATGCCTTAGGTCAGCGCAAACGACCAACACGAGAGAGCGCTGGGATAGACGAGATCGGACGGAAATGGTTGCTGCGGATGCTAGAGGGTCGGGTGGGTCAGCTAGCAACAACCTGGTGCAAATCCAAGTACCAAGTACTCCGTACATTGGGACGGGATGGGGAATCAGGCTGGACTGTGCATGAAGTGCTGGTCTCGTCACCAGCCCTGCCCCGAACAAGGCTGGGATGTACAGCCGGAGAGCTTGCCACACCCAGACAGAGCTAGAGAACGTGCCGACCGATCAGGCCAGACGCGCTCCCTCGAGCCCAATCCTAGGTCGTCTCAATGGCAGCTCACGCGCGAGCTCAATCAGCTCCCACGCCGTCTCACAATTGGTGTGCGGTTTCTCTGGTCGAGCCCGCTTGGCCCGCTTGGAGCTGGCCGACCCTTCCGGCGCGTCGGATCCTGGTCCAAAAGCCCTCTTTGCCTGCTGCAAAAGTACTGCTACAGGGACCAGTGCGGCGCATGCCGCCGGCTCAGACGTCGGCCGACATGTGTCGTTGGGAAAAAACCCCGAGGCAGAGTGGCATGATGGTCCTGAAGGACCTTGACGTGAAAGCTCTTTTCGTTTTTCTTTTTCCGCCAACAAAGAGACAATGCTGATTGGTGGGCGGGAGGGGGAATGTCGCCATGGCAGAGGGAAGAAAAAAAACAAAGACCAGGTAACAACTGATAAGGATGCAGGTGAGGTACCTACATAGGATTGAGCTCTAAGCTCCAAGGCCTCCCTCCCTTGGCTTATCTTGAAGTGCTCCATCTTTTCTGATGAGCACAATGGGATCCTTTAAGCGACGTTTTGGATCAGACAATTTTTCAAGCTCGACAGCATCAAAATTTTTTCTCCTGCCAGCGTGACTTGAGAGAGTCTGGGATGCAAGGACAGCACCAACCAGAGCTGACTAGTTGCATGAAGAGACAATGCAGCAATGCAACAATGCCGACTAGTCCCCTGGGGCTCCGGATTCGGATGATGTAGTTTTTTTTCTCCATGCACCCCAGGTGTTGGGTTTGTACTTGGATGGACAAAGGCCGTTCACCGTTCGAGAGTTGAGGCGAGAGATTCATGCTCACGTGCATGTGACGTCAGTGTCTGGTGTCCACGATCTCCGCCGGGTCACGTGCATACCTCGGTTAAAAGGCAGTGGGAACATGCACACAACCACTTCGGCCCTTGCAGGAGGCTAACAATTTCACAAGTAACTTTCTAGGCTACTTTTAGTTCCCTTGAGCCCTTGCAAGGTCCATCCCTGCAAGCGCCATGCGCGAAAACCATGAAACTCTGATAAGCTTTGCGCTGCTCATTGGATCTTTTCAACCTCTATCTTGCATTGCTCGTCGATGAAATGAGTAACCACTTCTGTTTGACAGCGTTTGTTGACCTGTTGCACGCGGGCAGCACCAGAAGCAATTTGCCCTTTACCACCAGTGTCTTTAAGAACGGTCCTTGGCATTACGAGACATAAATCTCTCTCCGCTGAAAATTTTTTCCTTCGTTGCGTCCTCTGGTCGCGTGTTGAGCAGGCCAGCCAACGGTGCCTGGGCCTCTTTGTTTCTCAACAGGCCTCCTATGGACCAGTCCAGCCGATATCGGGCAAAGCATGTTCACCATTCACCCTCTGCCTGTCAGTCTGTGAAGTCAGTCAGGAGGGACTCACGATCTGCTGATGAACATGATGGATATTTGCAGGCCAAGGCTCTCGGGCTGGCTGGGCGTCAACTCACTCACACATGTCGTTGATAACAATGCCCAGCACAGCCACTCACGCCAGACAACTGCGCCAGGCTGGACATCCCGGGGGACGGCAGCCATTCAAGTCCGGATCACCTTTGCCGCCAAGGCACCAGACATGCACCAGTCGCAGAGATGGATCTTTTTCCATCACTGTCATGGTGATGTTTCTTTTCCTCGGTCCGGGCTCCTGGGAACTCCACGACTAACGCACATCGCAACCTAGTTAGGAACCCCACAAATTCCAAACGAACCCAGACCTCCAGCGGCCGAGTTACCCATGCTGCCCATGCTTCAGGCTCGCCATCATACATCGAGGCAGACATGCAACAGAGGGGGAGAAAGAGAGAGGAGAAGAAAAAAAAAAAGCTCATCAGATCAGCCCACAGAGCCCCTGTGACCACGGTTCCTCCCAGCAGGCTCCCTGATACCATCGACTTGTGACGTGCGCTCCACCAGATCGCCGCGACCCTTGCTGCATCGAGATTTCCAGATGCAAGAGCTTCAAACCTCGTCGCTCCCGCTCTGCCACCACTGCTGACCCATGACGCCGCTCCGAGCTTTTCCCACCCTGTCCAAATGTCCACTGGCAGTCTGTCCAATGTCCTTGAATCATCTTCTGATGCTGTTAGCCCGGTCCTGTCGTTTTCTCTTTCTTTAAAAAAAAAAACAGACATTCGGGCCCTTGCCGTCTTGGAAGACAGCGTCCATCCCATCCCATCCCGTGTCATATCTCTTGTCTCGTGTGCGCGTCGGTCTTGGTTGTTCATATCTTTATGTCTTCTGCCCTTATCATCGCCACAAGATTGCCTCCCCTGCCCGGAAGAGTCTTGGGACGTCTCTCCTAGCCCAACCATCCTTTGGAGATTGTTTCCGATACGGTCCCCGACAACACCCCTTCCTGCGCGAGGTATATATTCGAACTCGCCGCCCCCGAGGGTTTGATAGCTTCGAAAACACCCCTTCTGAGGCTCACTTCTGTCGAAGAATCCTCCTCCCTCTGGTGCCGTCACAATGTCGTCGAGTGGCATCACCAACTTCCTCCCTTCCTACGCCTCCTACAACTGGACTGGTGCTCCCGCGGACTACTCTTTAGCCACAAATGCCCAAACAGGAGGAGACTCACGTAGGTCTCGTGACCACATCCGGACAAGAGGCCCTCTAACCCAAGTGCAGGGACGGAGAATCTGAACAAGTGGTATCAATCCGGCGACCAGGCATATATCATCATCTCATCATGTCTGGTGTTGATCATGGTGCCGGGCCTTGGCTTCCTCTACTCGGGCCTTGCGCGACGAAAGTCGGCCTTGTCACTGATGTGGGCTTGCATGGCTGCTGGCAGTATCGTCAACTTTCAGTGGTACTTCTGGGGCTACTCCCTCACCTTTTCTCCAACCGGCCAAAGCGGCTTCATTGGAGACTTGGTCCATTTTGGGCTGAAACGGACTCTGGGGAACCCGAGTCCCGGTTCGCCTCTCATTCCTAGCCTTCTATACTCCTTCTACCAGGTGAGTCTGCTTGCTTCTTCCCCAGTTACACCATTTTGATGGGGTCATGATCACAGATGCAATTCTGCGCCGTGACCGCCGCCATCGTTGCCGGTGCTGTTGCAGAGCGTGGTCGATTGATGCCTTTCCTTGTTTGGACCTTCCTCTGGGCCACCCTGGTGTACAACCCGATCGCTTGTTGGGCGTGGAACGCCAACGGGTGGGCATTCAAATACGGTGTCATGGATTATGCTGGCGGTGGGCCTGTCGAGATTGGCTCTGGCATGTCTGCACTGGCTTATTCGATGGTTCTGGGAAAGAGACAGGAGAAGATGATGCTCAACTTCCGACCCCACAACGTTTCGTTTATCTTGCTGGGCACGGTTCTGCTCTGGTTTGGCTGGCTGGGTTTCAACGGAGGCTCCGCCTTTGGAGCTAACCTCAGAGCTGTCATGGCTTGCTGGAACTCCAATCTGACGGCCACTTTTGCCGCGGCGGCTTGGGTCCTGCTCGATTTCAGGTTGGCTCGGAAATGGTCCATGGTCGGCTGGTGTTCTGGTACCATCTCTGGACTTGTGGCTGCCACACCGGCATCCGGATATCTTGAAACGTGGGGGAGTGTCGTGTTGGGGATTGTTACTGGCATTGCCTGCAACTTTGCCACCAAGAGTGAGAGAGAGCCCTCGGAGTTTCCACTGTGGACATCTACTAACCTGTGTGATTTTCAGTCAAGTACTGGGTCCGGATTGACGACTCTATGGACGTGTTCGCCGAACACGGCGTTGCTGGCATGATTGGTCTGATGTTCAATGCTCTTTTCGGCGTCGACTACGTCGTCGGTCTCGACGGAGTCAACACGGGCGTCCCGAACCCTACGACGGGCACCGGCGTCGGCGGGTGGCCCATCGGCAACTATCGCCAATTCTACATCCAGCTGGCTTATGTTCTGGCATGCACGGGCTACGCCTTTGTCATGAGCGCCATCCTCGCCTACATTGTCAATTTCATTCCGGGCCTGCACCTCCGCGCTTCGGAAGAGGCTGAACTGCTCGGCATGGATGACGACCAACTCGGCGAGTTCGCCTACGATTACGTCGAGGTATGTACGCTGTCGTGGTTTTCCCCCGTTCCCACCCAACCATGCTCCATCTTCACGGGTCGTGAATACCAACTAATCATTGCGCAGGTCCGCCGTGACTATCTCGCCTGGACACCGCAAAACCGGGATCAGAACGGCATCGACCCGAACATCCCGAGCGAAGACCGCTACGGCATCGGTGAACACTCGGACATGATTAGGAAAGCTGCCAACAGCGCCAACGGTGTTGTCGGCGGCGACTCGACGACGGCTAGCTCGCGCAGCAACCAGGAACTTCCCGCCCAGGGAGACCGACATGCCATCAGGGCCGAAGACATAGAGAAGGTCAAGCATGATCCGGAGGCATGAGACCGGTCAACCGCCCGTCCCGTGGTGTGCACTTGCGGTACTGTGCGTTGCCGTAAGGTGTGCTGCGGTGCGGTACGGTGCGGTACGGTGCGAGGAATAGACAACAACGCCTCACCAGCATGCTAATTGTACGCGCCACAGTCTACCTACCTGTTGGCTACCTTCCTACGCTTACCATGTGTGTTGTTCTCACTGTCCCATCTTCCATCTCCGTCTCCATCTCCGCCTTCATTTTACGCATGTTCGTGTGTCAGTGTGTCCGTGTTAGAGCGTCTGTGTCTGAGGTTTTTTGACGCGTTTGAAATCTAGCTGGCTGGATTGGGCTGGATGGAATGGATGACGAAGAAAGACTGGGAGGACGGGGAGGGGGATAAGAAAAAAGTTCCCTTCTAACTTTTTTTTATTTTTATTTAAAAAAAAAACAAAACCTTTACAAACCAAAGAGGCATGTTATATATGGGTATACATACACATATGCATACATGCCTAGGTGTACACACGCACAAGTGAGATGTGAGGATAAGAATGGGGTAGGATTTAGCGAACGAAACGATCAGGAATATATTCCCTGCCTTGCCAGCCTACCTTCCTGCCTGGGTCTCTTGAGACAGTCGGTACATATACGCAAATCCATATCCGGACACGAATGCTCATTCATATTACGGAGATACATTACAGCTCAACGACCTTCCCGTCTCTACTACTCGTCCAAACTGCGTCGATCGCGTGGTGGATTTTCAGCGCGTGTTCAAAGTCCGGCCACGCCCACGGCCCTTCCCCTTCTCTTTCTTGCCCACCGCGTACGAACGCGTCCCAGAGCCTATCCACCGCGGGCTGTCCCGCTTCTTGCTCCGAGACTTCTTCTTCTACTACTTCACTTATAGTCCCCGCTTGACCTTCGCCTTCGCCTTCGATTTTCATGCGAATCTTCCACGGGACAGGCAGGTTGATGTGCGGGATCATGCGAAGTGGGGTCGTGATTTCCATCTCGCCGTCCGTGCCGTAGATCAGCCAGGTCATGCCGCCAGAGATGCTGTTCCCGCCGCGCATGTGGATGCTGTAGACGATGTTGTTGTTGTTGTTGTTGTCATTGTTTTCTTCTCTTCCGTCACGCGGCTGCCGTGATTTCGGTCCCGGTCCCGGTCCGGTTTTCGGTTTCGATCTCGATTTCAACGTCCCCTGGACGAGGACTTGGTCGGGGCTCTTCTTTGGCGCGTCCCTCTCGACAGACTCCCCCGTGTCATCGTCCACGATATTCGTCGTGGGATGCATCGTTTTCACTTGTCCCGAGACGGTCGCGACATCAGCGTCCAGTGCGAACGTCAGACACTCGATGAAGTGCGCCAAATGCACGTCAACCATTGTCGCCCCATTGGCCGGATCCAGGGCGTATTGGGAGCTGCGTTTCTCGGATTTCCCGTCTCCCGTGGGCACCGTGCCGACTGCCGTTGTGCTGAGAATTTTGCCCAATTGACCGCTGCGCACGAGCTGAGATATTCGCTGGGTGATCGTCGAGAAGCGCCCCTGCAAACCCACCGCCGTGCGAAGACCCTGCTCCCGCGCAAGACGCACGATTTCTTCGGTCTTGGCAAATGAGCAATCGATAGGCCATTCGACAAAGATGCCCTTCAATCTCTTGGACAGGAGAGATGGCATGAGCACGGTCCTGTGGAGGGGCGCTTTGACACCGACGACCAGGAAATCAACCTCTTCGTCCCTAGCCAGGTCTTCAGGCGCGCCGTACGCGCGGACCGTGGATGGGAGGTTGTGCTTCGCGATAGCCTTTTGAGCGTTCGCGAGCGACGAGCTGAGGACTGCGACGATCTGGAAGTCAGCAGTGTGCTTCTGGATCGCGGGAAGGTGGAAGTGACTGAGCCAGCCGTGGCCGGTCGGAGAGGACGAGAGGCCGATCAGCGCTGTGCGAGGAGGCCTCGTTGGGCCTGAGGCGGTCATCCTCGCCTGTCGTTCTGGGAGGCTCTTTGATCAATGTTGCTAGGGCAGAGGTTGTGAACCTCTGGATGTGGAGGGCTCCGAGGATGAAACCGTCGTCCCGCTCGATCAAGTCCAAGTCGCAAATGTAGACGGCAAGAGATCGAGAAAATTTACTGGCGCCGAGCAGAGTTAGCCCCCTTTTTCCAACGAAACGATGAAATAAGGACTATCGACCATGCTATAGAACGACATCTCGGTTCGATCGTGGATATTGCTCGAGCTTTGTCGATGGAACATTCTCCTGGCCGGGTCGATACTGTTCGATATGTGGACCGAGACCCAAGTCACCCGTAAGCTGACATACCCTGGCGTTCTGGTGGACAGCCCCCTTGGATCCACATGAGATGACTGTCATAGGATATTTCGTGGAGTATCTCCGTGCCCATCAGACGAGACGTGGAGCATCGTGGCAGCTTTGCGATGGCGAGGCTGGCAGTGACCACCCACACAAAATACACATTATCAGCGACACGAATATAGCGTCCAGAAAATCGACTCAGTCGGTCGAGAATGATACCCTCCCAGCGTTGCGTATCGTCGTACTCGCCATCGGCTTTGGAATTCGGTACAGTCTCCAACCTTTCCTTGATCATCCCCGTCCGCTTGGAACACCGCCCTGATCAAAGCCCGACCCACCCTGCTGTTGACACATCTTCTCCTCCAACATCTGGGCCACTTCCGTATTGCCTAACATTCTTGCATATTCATTTATGGGTGTGGAGCCCGTACCGACTGGGTCGACTTTGATATCAGATCGTTCGAGCAGAAGGCGAGCAACCGCTTCTCTCCGCCCGATGAGCGCGGAGACTAATGGGGTCTCGCCAAACTTATTTGTTGCGTTCACGTCGATATCCCCATGCTCCAGGAGTAATTTTACTATTGCTTCGCGCCCTTTGGTCACTGCGGCGTGTAATGGGGTGTCGCCATCGTCGTTCGTTGCATTGACCCGGACATCCCCACGCCCTAGCAGCAATTTCACCATTGATTCGTGCCCGTATAAACATGCCCAGTTAAGAGGGCGATGATAGTCAACGGTGACACCGTGATGGTTGACCCCATGTTCCAGCATTAACTCAATCACCTCCTTATGCTCTGGTGACAAATTCAGATCAACACCAGGCGGGCCGAGATCAGCCATGTTTGTTGTTTGGAGAAGCATCTGTACTGTGTCTACTTGGCAATTCATCACGGCATAGTAAAGAGGAGTGCACCCGGCGTCATCTTTGTCATCCAACCGGTTGATTCTATGCTCAATCATGTGCTTCACGAGGCCTGAGAGTCCGTATCCTGCGGCATATGATAATAGCGACCGAAAACGGGCATCCCTGAAATTTAAATTGACCCAGGTGTGCTGAGAGATTAGAGCGATCAAATCGGCGTCGTGGCACAGGGGATTCACCTCCGTGGACCTTCCGGTCGTGCAAATCAGATGCCAGATCAAATGTCTGATCAAAAGTCCATATCCATGCTCAAATGCCCAGGGTATCACATGGACTTGGAGCAGACGTGAGGCCAATGCAACTTGGGTCGAATCAAGAGGCTCGCGCTGATTGGTATACAGCGATACTCTTATTGAGGTCAGGTGGAACGCACTGGTACCCAGAGAGATCTCTAGCCGGCATCCGTTTTTGATCTTTGTCTGGCAGTCCAACTGGACCTTTTCCGTCGCTAGCAACGTTTCGACGAGGTCCATCCTGCCTTTTGCGACAGCCCAGAAGAGTATTGACTCTTCCCCAAGATTGAAAACCTTTGAATTCTGCACCAAGAACTCTGCACAATCGAGTCTTCTACTGTTTGTTTGGGTGTGAATCGAATCAAGATTGGGTTGCGCAGCACTCCTAATTTCAATAGCTGACTTCAGAAACTCCTCGACTGCTTCCTTATTTCTTGCTGCTATGGCAGCCCGCAGAGGAAATTGGTGTCGCTCACCTCTGATGTCCATAGAAGGCACTTGTTGAAGCTGAATGCGAATGAGTCGGGGTAAATTCTTCTCGGCAAAAATATATAGTGGGCTCACGGAGGGGGTATATTGTCGGATGTGGTACTTCTCAAGAATGTTGTTGCAACGCGTCCAAGTTACGAAGTCGAATTCCATGGTGAAGGTTGTTTGCGAGACCTTCTTTTCGGCTGCCGCCTCTGCGTGATCGAAGATGTGGTTCACCGCGTAGCTTAAGAATGGATATTGCGCGCACAGGTCCTCGCGCAGGCTCCTAGCCTCCATAGAAGGAGGAGAAGAAGTTGAAGGAGCAGCTCGCGGCTCAGGGTGGTCGTCGTTAAAGGGAGTGGCTAGCCGAGTTTCATTGTCAGACATTCCATCATCCTTCAGTCTAGAGTCAGCCCTATCTTGTCTTCGCAAATGCCCATGACTTGGGTGTCGAAGCTTTAAGTAGTTTTGACAACACAACTTCAGTTTTTCATGGCTCTGCCCTTCAAAATCCGACTGAAGAGGCTGTCGAAGGTGCATGAGTCCGTCCCCTTTAAGAAGATAATCCCGAACTGATTCGTGGATGAATTGCACTGTCTGGTTCTTCGTCTTTGTCAGCTCCGCGAGGCCTTTGGAACAATCCAGAATGAATCGGTCCATGACATCTGTCGTTGTTTCGGTAGGATCCCAGGGCGTGAGTTGGTCAGGATCGTTTCCGGCCAAGATCGCGAAATATAGTTCTTCACGTCTCAACGGTCGCTTGGCGAATAGGATCCATTGTAGACAGAGCAGAAGATCGTCGCTATTCCTCCCGTCTCTTGTCAAGATATCTTCGAACAACTTATCGAGGCCGTCTGGAATTTCCCAAAGCCGTTTCTCAAGTGTATGTATCCGTCCTCTGTCAACTTCTTTCTGCAGGATTCGGACGACCAGGACGACCCATAGAAAGATGCCATTAGCCCTCTGAAGGACGTTCTTTTTGATCTTTTCGCTGCGCGGACTCTCGCCGATTTTCAGTTCGGTGCGGACGTAGTGCTCCAAGTCATCTTGGTGGCCCTCCTGGTCCTCCAACACGAGTTCAACGCACTTATCCACGGTGACATAGGGGTAATGGCGACTCGAGAAACAGATATGGAGCTGGGTTCCTGATTGCACTGCTTCTTGGCTGAGAGTCTCGAAGAATGCCACCATGTCTCGGATGTCATCTTCATGGCACTCGTCTAACGCATCGACAAAGCAGACCAGGCTTTTGGTTCCAATACATCTGATGGCGGCTTGAAAGGCGTCTTTCAGGGTCTCAAGCTGCCATTGGATCTCGAATTCACCGGTTTCAGACAGTAACGGCCGGGAAAGAGGATCGAGAATCTTTCCAAGCTCGGGACGGCTCTCCAGTAGTTGTAGAAGTAACGACCGATACATACCTTCAGTAGACTTCTCCAGGTCTCCCCCTCTGGCGTTGAAAAAGAATGAAATAACTGTGGCTTCCGACATTGTCTTTTTGGCGTTCGCAAAGATATACTTCATGATTGTAGATTTGCCGGTGCCGGCTTTTCCCTTGATCCACAGAAATCCATTGTGCTCGGAGAGTCTTTTGAGAGCGAGCCAGTCGCGGTACCCGGATTTTTTGAGTAGCCATCTGCAGGTTTTTGCGTGGGCTGTCTTGATTGTCGCGTGACGAGCATCAATCTGATCGAAGCCGAGAGATTTGATGTAGGCTTGCCGTTGTCCGATACTGAGTGTTGTCTGACTAGCGGGGGAAGGGCGGTCGCTGGAATTTTCAAGAATTCGACTGATTGCGGCGGCGACTTTCCTATATTCGGCGTCGTGGAGTCCGCTAAAGCGACACATATCCATGTGATCGTTTGCAATATGCTCGGTGATTTCCAGACTCGAATCAGACAAGCAAGAAGATGCATCTTCAACAACCTACAAAGATCAGCAAGCTCTGCAGCCTCCTCACAATGAAAGCCATGCCTACCTTCCTACCATTGAGAGCTTTGATACCGTGATCTTCTTGAAAGCAGTGTATCTTCCACCCCTCTGCGCGGGCCATTGGACCAAACTCGTCCCGTAGTTGCTTCAGACGTTCCGAACAAGGGAGCAAGCTCTCCAGGACAGTTTCGTTCGCCGTGAAACCCAACGCTCGAGCGACATTTTCCGCAATGGACCTTAAAAGCCCTCGCGGATCAGCACCGCCGTGTGGAGTTCCGAAGAAGACGATACCCAGAGTTGACTCGGATATGGTTCGAAGATGAGGATGATGGTTGAGGTAGCCGTATGACTGTCGAAGCATCTCCTTGACAACGACTCCTCCAAGACTGTGGGCAATGAACAAGAGGGGTCTGGTAGGCTGACACCGACGTACGGCTTCCAACTCCATCAAGAAGTCCTTGGCAAAATCATAGACCGACTTCTGACTCCTCGGAGGACTGACTCGATGTCCGAAGCGAGTGTCGTAGCCATATGCCAGTATTCGTGCGTGAGGAGCAGTATGTGGTAACAGATCCTTAGGCCAATAGACGGACTTGCGGTCGCGGGAGATCTTCGTAGAGTCAAGTATCTTTTGGAATTTTCGAGGTCGCTCGTCGCCTCGATCTTCACCCAGATCTCTCGGATTGCCGGCATCGCCCTTGTGCCTCCAGGTTCGCTCTGGGTGTCCATTAAAGCCATGGATAAAAACGATGCTAGCGTCGAGATTAGGGCCATTATCACCGGTCGAATGCGCGTGCTGCAGAGAATGACTTACTCGATCGATGGGCGTTCAGGCGCAACGAGGAGCGAAAGACCTAACATGGCAGGTTCGTCGAGAACCTTCAAGGTCAAATCATCAGAACACGCCATCGCGCTGCAAATCCATGTAAAGATCGGTTCCAGCTATACGACGTTGTGGGCGGATGACCCAATGGTCCCAGGCATAAGTCCGTTGTTGGGAGTCCTGTGCCACATAATAGAGAAAATCACCTTGATAGGGGGTAAATTTTAGGGTCAGAATGGCGACTGTCGAACGGCAGGTAAGGCTTGCAGTTGGATTGCTTCAGGCCTAGGAAGGGGTTTGTTGGGTCGACAACGCTCGCCAGCAATCGGACTAACGATGAACAGCAGCCCTTTCGATGAGGTTAGAAGAGAAGTCCGTGAAAGTAGTAGGAGCGAGAAAAGTTGTAAGGCTAGCAGCGAGCTCAGCGCCGCCACCGACAGTGGTTGCAGGCTGGGCCACTCGGCCACTTGACTCCTGCGATGTCGACCATCCGTGCTGAAGCTGCGAGCCACAAATCGTGTTGGCGGCAAGGGCATTGGGTGGGCATGGCCAACGCTTTTAGCTGCCTAGACGAAGGCGGAGTCCATCACGCGGCCATTCTTCGCCCGGGCGTAATGTTTCCCATCGCACTCATATTATTCATGAGACATCCGCAATTCAGACACTGGCCTGCCAAAAGATATAGGATGCATGATAGAACTAGGCACTTGCTGAGGTGGGCAGCTTTTCCGGAGCGAGAATAATGAGGAGCGTTGGCGTTCTGGTTGCGGGGCATTTAGTTTGTGAGGTTCTGGACAGGGTACTGAGGACAGGGAGGCTCGGAAGGTTGACTGGTGGCCTCACTGACTACCAAGTAGTAGAGAGCCCCTGCGACGCCCACCACGGAGCCTAGTGAGCCTCAAATGCCTTCATTCTCATCTGGCAGGTCCGTTCAGACCCCCGACAACCGCCTATTTCTACGGATGCGTGCTCATCGGCCACCTCTCGAGTTCAACCTCGCTCCATTCAAAAGCACAATGCACCGCCATCCACTCGCAAATCTGCCCCTGTGATGTATCTGCCTGCTCTTTTACTGCTGAGAAGCACGACAGGTGCCGTGATTTCTTCCACTTCGCCCATTCTGCCCATGGGACACCGGCTGGCCCAGATGTCTCGCACTGGCTTCAGGTTGTCACCGGCATTGAGTACTGTGTCCATGTAGCCCGGAGAGATACTGTTGACTCGGATCCCATGAACTGCCCACTCGGCGGCGAGATTCTGTGTCAGATGCGCAACCCCCGCCTTGCTCACATTGTACGCTGCTTGAGGTTGGGGATAGTTCGTCGCGTGAGCCGAGATGGACGCCGTGAAGACAATGGATCCCCCGGACTTGGATTCAATCATGTGTCTTGCGGCGGCTTGGGCGCAGAGAAACGACCCAGTTAGATTGACATCGATGACTTTGCGGAATTGGCTAGCGGTTGCCGATATGGAGTGGATACACCCAACTATTCCTGCGAAACAGCACAACATGTCGACGCTGCCCATCAAACCCTGGGCAACCTGAAAGGCTTTGTCCACTTCCGATGCCGATGTCACGTCGACCGGGATCGTGTGGATATCCGCATTGGGGAAATCCTCCTTCAGTTTCGATATAGCATGCGAGGACGTATTAAGGGTGGACTGCAAGTCCATGAGCGCAACACCAGAAGCACCATGTTCCAGTAGTGACCTGGCAGACACCAAAGCTAATGTGCCAGCACCTCCTGTGAGGACAGCATTGCCCTCTATCTGGAATCGAGCAGCAGCTCGCGCAGCGGGTGATGTTGTCCGTATAGGGGCCAGGGGTGCTGTGAGAGGATTTTCCGCTCTGGAGAGACTCATTGTTGGAATGATTCGTGAGGTAAGAGCAGACCGTTCGTCCTCGGTCGCCGTGGGGGCAGCCGGCACTGAACTGGGTTCGCCCATCTGTGATGTTTTGTGCAGACACTTCTGCAGATGGCCTCAACGTGCGCCGACTGAATATATATATATATGCCTGAAAGAAAGTGTTCGTCCACTTTCCGACGTAATGAGATGCTAGTTGTTGGTGCCTGGCACAGAGAGAAGGAAACAAACAGGCACCTGAGGCTTAACAGACCTTTATAGAGCGTCACTTTCACCGTTCACTTCATCTGTCAATATTCTTCTGCTGCCACACGAGGTTGTTCAATTGGGGTTGCTGTCCGTCTAATTATCAACAACTTTGGCAAGGCAGTTTTCCCCATGTCAAATTATTATGTTCGGCGAGAGATTCCCCGATCCGCCAACCGACAAATTCTTGTCCCACTCAAATTTCTTCCTAGTTGAGCGACGAGTCTTTCTCTACAGTGGTTCATCTGCAAGTATTCAGGACAGCACCGTATCCGACTCTACCTCTCCTAGTACTCCAATGTGCAATGGCTCAATCTACCCAATCCGGCTCGCTTCCGGTCCCACCGACACCGTCCTCCCCTCTATCCTCCCAGATTGATCTTTTAGTGGCGCTCCACCTGTGGTCCTGGCCGGCCTTGACGCTTGCGATCCAAAACTCCTGGGGCGGCTCTGCACAGGTCTCGAATGACAAGAGGGACTGGTTCGCCGGCGCTGTGTCCGAACTGCTCACCTCGAGCCCTCCACAGCTGGCAGATGTTAGCGACCTGGAAGAAGTGTTAATACAAGTCATGCTTGATGAATTTGAGGTCGTGGTCGACGATGGTAGTGCCGAAGAGACTGCCCAGAAGATCTGGAGTGGAGCGACTAAATTGGGTGGCGGAGACGTTTCTGAATTGAACGAGCTCTATGCGAAATGGCAAGAGAAGCAGAAAAATGGAGGTGACAAGGTCGTCGGCATTGTCAGAGGGGAGGACAAGGAGGCTGAAGACACCGACTGGGATGACGACGACGAAGGCAGTGAAGAGGAGGAAGAGTGGAACGGATTTCCTGACCGACCCGACGTGCAGATGGATGACGCTCCTTCAATCATTGACATTGACTGGAAACCAAAGCAGAAGCCCGAGCCAGAGGTTGACGAGGATGGCTTTACAAAAGTTGTGAGCAAGAAGAAGAGATGACTTTATTTGGGCGAGCTTGCCACACTCGCTTGACTCTCTGGTAGGCTACTTCCAGGGTCAGAGCTCTGAAGGACACATCGTCAAACAGCACATGTTCGACGGTGGCATCGCAATTACCCACAACCTCAGTGCCCCTCTGGATCGACTAGCCCCAGCTTCTCATTCTCCTTTTTACTCCTCTGGCTCCACCCCGGCGGCTCATCGACACCCTCTTCCTCCTCGCGATCTCCCTGTGCCTTGTCCTTATGCACAGTGGTTGGTTTGTGCTCCGCAGGGGAGTATACGGTATACAAAATCAACGGCGTCGGCCCGGTGTTGATGAACTGGTGCTGTGTGCCCGCAGGCACGATGATGAGATCTCCAGCTTTCACATCCTGGTCTACGCCGTTGATGGTAGCCTTGCCCTTGCCGGACGTGAAGGTCAGGATCTGATCGACGGTATGTTTCTGCAAAGAAGAAAAGAGGGGGAACATTAGCAAAGACACCGATACTTTCAATGCAATCCAAGACAAAATTTTGCTAGATAGCGACCCAGGCAGACCGTACCTCGTCTCCGATTTCACCATCCACCGGCACGGTCATCAGGACCAATTGGCTGTACAGGCCCGTCCACAAGACTCGACGAAACTCGGCCGACTCGCTGGGCAGCGACGTCGTCATGTCGGGAAAATACGCCATGTCATGCTTCGGCGGATCCATCGAGGGCGCCTTGAACTTCATCCTTGTGGCTGTGTACGGTCGAACCGCCGCGGCTGAGAATCTCGTTCTAACTGTTGTGGCGGACGCAGTGAAAAGCGGGCGAGCAGCAACTTCGTGGTAATATCCCCTTGATCCAAGACGACAGGATTCCAAACGTAGACAGCAAGATGTCCCCGATCTGAAAAGGAGTTGCGATGGGAGAGACATGGAACAGAATACGAGAGCTACCGGGGGAGAAAGAGAATAGCCTGCAATGATGATGGTGGCTGCTTTTATCACCCCACCCCTCCCCGGGAGAAGTAGTCAGAACCCAGCCAGGCTACAGATCCTATGGCAACGCACGGAACTCCTACCAGTTCACCTTGTTTCTATGGAGGCTTCATGCCCGTGTGCCTAAATTGTCAGCGTGGAGTGACCATTCCCCGAAAGCAAGGGAAGAGAGACAGGAGTCCTGATGTCATGACGACAAAAACTCATCATAGCGGTTCGTCATCAGTTGTAGTTACAGTGGCGCCAATAGGAACTCATCTATGCTCCCTTTGCATTTAATCATATCCGAGCTGTGACGTAGCCGGTCTTGCCGGCACCGCCGGCTCTATACTTCTGATAATCGAGTCCTGAATCACGTGTACGGTCTATGTAGGTATATCTTGCGGGCTTGGTATATCCTATTGTCCGCGTCTACCGAGGCACCGTCCGACATAAAAAACGGATAGACGGTCTATCCTCACTCACTCAGTTCGACGACGCCGACGGCCTCTTCATCTCAATTCCCTTAGTCCCATCCATGACCTGTTTGATCTTGTCCACATCCACCTCCCTCTTCGGTTGGCCCATGTACCAGGTGATGTCGCTGCCGTCCCTCTCGCAGACGTGGAATCCGTTGCCGAAGAAGGCAAACATGTCATCCTGGTTGTCGTAGTCGATATCGTAGTCCTCGAAGCGCGGCTTCTCGAGCAAGCGCAGAAAATGTAACCGCGACCCCGGATAGATGGCGGGCTTGCCGTCGATTTTGCCGCCTTTGAACCAGCTTGAGCAAGGACCTAGAAGGAAGCAAAGGCACAAAAAGAAAGTCAGCACTCTCCGCGTCGTTGTGACACCTTTTGTTTTTGTTTTTGTTTTTTCTGGCAGCCATGCCACTGTGTGCTCCTTTCAAGAAAGAGGGGGATGGACTCACCCGTCCATGCGGTCCGCTTTAGAAACGAATCCGCGTGCCTCAAGAACTGGTTCACCACCTTCGACTTCGGCCTCACGCTCCTGATATTCTCTACCTGCATCTTCTCAATCACCTGGATCGTGTAGTTGCAGTATCCTTGTATCAAGGGGAAGAAACTGCCATGTGCCGAGGGACAATAGGCGCCCCCGTAGATGAAGTAATTGGGCACTTCGGCCAATCCGAGACTCAGGTACGAAGGCACGTGTGGATGATCTTTCCATTCTTCGTTTTTCGAAACACCATTGACGCTCAGGGGGAAGCGAGGCTTGTAGGATGTGTCGAAACCTGTGGCGCAGATGACCACGTCTACTTCTTGTTCTTGGCCGTCTGGGTCGATGAATCCTTTTTCCGTGATCTTTTGTATTTGTGACGCATAGGCCGTGGTCTTTTCACCGGTGAGGGCTTCCAAGTATCCGTTTCCGGGAGTGGGACGACGACATCCGACGAAGAAATCGGTCGGCATGATCTTTTCAAGTAGGTCTGGGCGGTCCTTGAGCAGCGTTCTCATTTCGTTCTCGGAGTACTCGCGCGCGGCATTTTGGGCTTCGGAACCGTTGATGATGAAGCCGAATCGTTGATTGAGCTCACCCTCGATCATCTTGCAATATGCGAGGTACTCATCGGGATCGTCAAACAGTTTTCTTTGCTCTTCGTTGTAAATGAAATTTGCGCCGTCTTTGCCAGCGAACGCTTGAGCGAAACCCGCGGTGATCCAGATCTTGTTCCGAACCCAAGTGTACACCTTCTCGACCTTGTCGTAGATATTTGGTAGGATTTGGACAGCACTGCTTCCGGCGCCAATCAGCGCGACCCGCTTGCCCTTGAGGTCGGTGTTTTGATTCCATTGAGCTGAGTGGAGAAGCGTGCCCTTGAAATCGTGCAGGCCAGGAATGTCGGGCCACTTCCATTTGTTCAATACGCCGCCCCCGTCTATTACCATATCGGCATGATCCTCGAATTCACGTCCCGTGTTAAGGTCCTGCACACGGACGGTCCATTGAGCAGTGCCCTCGTCCCAGGAGAGAGAAACGATCCGGTGCCGTAACTTGACGTACTTCTCGACAAACTTATTCTCCCGTTCGACCTGTTTGATATAATCCCAAATTTCTGGCGAGTACGAGTAGTATCTGGACCATGGTGAGGGCCTCCAAGGAAACTGGTAGACCACGCTGGGGATATCGCATGCACAGCCCGGATAACGGTTCTCATACCAAGTACCGCCGACGTCAGCGTTCTTTTCGTAGCAGATGATCTCGACATTCTTGAGTCTCTCTTCCGCGGTCTTGAAGAAGTTCAAACCAGACATGCCAGCTCCCAGGACGGCTATTCGCATTTTCTTCCGGGTGCCGTAGAGTTGTTCCAGGATTTCGACATCGTCGGGCGACGGGTTGTTCAGCAGTGGGCGCTGTTGTCCACTTTGAGCAAGTCCGGCCCTGTCAGGGTCATCGGGGAGATACATCCCCCCATAGCCGTTGGTAGTAGCCACCGGAGCCATATCTGTGGATCCAATGGTTTCTGATGCGCGTAGAGAAACTTGGTCAACACGTCTACAATCAGGGGATCGTCAGGGAAGCCGCGATTATATATGCATTCACGAACAGGAAACGATTCAATCGGTTCCGAGAATCGGTGGTGCAGCCTTGACGAAATTCCCACATCTGGTGACAGGTAGAAGTCGAGAATGCGGAGATGCATAGTACAATTGGCCGCTACTCTCCGCATCGTTGGAGAGCCGAGGCAGCCTTTTGGCTTTCTGGAACGAGACTCGGCGGGAAGGACGTTACGAATCTGTAGCTGAGCCTCGAGGCGCTGGCCAAGAGGATAGGATTAGTTAGGAGCAGGTTCATCATAAGCCACAGCGGACGTAACTCTCGGTGAGAACCACGTCTTATGAATAAGACGGCGCAGCAGAGGCACCGAGATAAAGGGGAGGAAGATGGCCAAGGGAATGGAGGACTGGGTGGGTACGTACTTGGTAGGAACCTCGCAACTCTCGGACGAATGGTGGCAACAGGCCAAATAGGAGGCTCAGCCTCGGCCAAGATTTGAGCCTACGGAACATCTGTTTTTCCGTCACCTGTGGGTGCGGGATCCTAGCGACGATGGGTGGCTCTGCCTGGCCGTCCTCAGCCTTCTTGGCTCGTCCCACTTGCCGTGAAGAGTGTAGCCTCCACGGCCTCCGCCTCTCCGCTCATCAGATTGGGATTTGGCTGGTCTCGATCTTCTCGAATCCTCGAAAAACAAGAGGCGCCAACCATTGGATTGCTACGCATGCATGAGCGAGACTCGACTGCGCCTCACTGAACAACAAATTGCCGTGCGCATCACAATTGCCTCCCAGAACCGTCCGAGCACCAGGTACAACTACAAAGAGTCTGCTCTTCCAGACTTGACTTCTTCCTCATCCTCAGTCTGCGTTCCTCATTGAACCAGAAACTTGTCCTTTCAATCTCGAGAAATTAATCTGGCCGACACAACCACCATGGCGGACACCCTACGACAACCTCTTTCTCCTATCCAAACACAGATTCCTTCCTCAAGCTCTCCTCCGACTTCGACCGCCTCCTCCCCTCGACCGTCCTTGTCCGCCAAACGCTCCCGATCGCCTCTCTCCCTCGATCTCTCGTCCCTCCCGCCTCTTTCCCAACCAGCACCTCCATCCAACACTCTCCTCATTACCCGCCTTGAGGACCCCAAGATCTTCCATCCGGCATCCCTGGCGACCATCAGACAACATATCACGGAGATCGCGCCCTTGAACTCGTTCTCCCCACTAAAGTCCATGCACCGCATCATCTGCTCCTTCTACGATGTCGACGCCGCCATCGCAGTGCGACAGGTATTTGACGGGTCCGCAGTGATGGGAGACACTGTCGCAAAATGCTACTTTGGTGAACCCACCCCGATAGGAGACGAGAAGAAATACCTCGACCGACCTGACGCGGGGCGGTTATTCTTCATCAGCCCTCCGCCAAGTCCCCCCGTGGGCTGGGAAATGAGACAGGAGGATCCCCCAAACAAACACGTACACGCCGAGGACCTGGCAACCAAGCTGGAGAAACTGAGCGGCAAGCTCACATCCTCCTCTCCCCCCACCACCAACGCTGACGACTCGGCGTCTGAAGACGAGGCCAAAATGCAATACACGGCCGAGGGGCTCCAGAGACTGAAAGCCAGCAGAGCACGTGCCTTCTCTAAAGTGTCGGCAGAAAACTCCCCCACCACGGCAGACGCCTCGCCAAAGAAACATCGGAGTCGAAGCTCGACTTTGATCTACGACCCCAAGGCCCACGGAGACAGTCCGGCACTTCCGGCGGTTATGTTGGAGGCCGAGGATGATTCGGATGTGGAGCTCGAGCCGGAGGGGCCGACTAAGAAGATATTGGCAAGTACGGCACGGCCACCTGTGGAGTTGATGGAGCATTGATGGAATAGTCTCTCGCGGCTCAAAGTGGAAATTTGGGAAGAAACTGACTGGTAAGGCCGGCACAGCGCTTTTGGATTGACATGGGAAGGCGGCATTTGAAGGTAAAGAGGCTCAAACTAGGCAAGCCGGACACTTGGGAGAAGCAATTAATATCAGCCACGGGGCAGGAGCCCCCAGGCCTCAAAAATACGGCCTGGTTGAATTGGGATTGTTATCGTCCCATATATACTTTTTTTGCATATGAATACCACAGACTCCCTGTACATGAGATCAAGAAAAGCTCGCTTCAACTCATGATGTCCCGAGCAGACCCTGCATCTGAATCTCAGTAATGGCGATTGCTGGAATGAAAAATAACATCGGATACGCACGCTGTATGCCTGTCCGACGTCGCCAATGATACCTTGTTCCAAAACTCCATCCCAATGCGAATGCTGTACAAACGTGACGTTCGTCAAAGCTTGCGGAAATGCCATCTCACCAATTCGAAATGTAGAAATATCAACCAAAAAGGCCAGATTGGTGCGTGCTCAATGCATAGACGTCTTAGCCGTTCCCCTCTTTCTCTTCTCCTCCTCTCACTCTTCAATTCCCTTTAACCGCCTATACCATTTCTTGTGCTGTTCGAAGAAAACCATAGTACATATAGTCTGCGGCCCCAGGCGCATGAAGCTGGGAACCCAGCCGCGGAGCATCCACAGGAGCCCTTCCTTCTTCCTGGCCTGCGCCAAAATTTCTAATATCGACTTCTTCCCCCCTGCGGACATTATGCGGGTTTTGATTACATCGACTGGGGAACAAATCGTGGTTGCAACAAATCCCGCCGCTAGCGAGGCGCAGAAGTGGGTGCCGAGAGTGTCGGCCATTCCCAAAGTGTGAAGACAGGCGGATTTGAACACGTCGTAGCTGGCCAGCTGCGAGGCATTCATGAGCAATGCTCTGGTAGAATTTGCGGTCACGCCGCGAAATATAGAAGATGCACCTTCTTCGCGAATCATTCGTATTAGGCCATCGGGTGCATGTTTGTAGTTTCGTTGAAGGTGGGGAGGTTTGGAGGCGTCGGATTGCATACGCACGTTGAGTACGTCTCCAGGGTTGCCGGCTATTCCGCCCAAGAGTCCTGCAGCAGAGGACATGAGAATAAGATTCAACATAGGTTGTTGTGGCTTGGGATTTGAGGCCGTCGGTTGCACCGCGAAGCGTGACTTTAGGTCTTCGTATACGCCAAAGCGCACGGTCGAGTAAGTCATTTGGCGCAGGAGAGCGGCCGAGAGGCCCGCGTAAAGACCTAATAGACCTTGATTGCGGAAAACATACGCGAAGGTGCCGAGGGTGGTTTTCGGCGCAGAGGGAGTGCGGGTTTGCAAGCGGACCTTGACTGTACGGGATTGTCAGGGAAAGTTTGGGAGTGATTGCTCTCGAGTGTAGTTACCCAAGTCTAAAGGATGAGTGACTACCGCAGCCATTGAGGCTGCACTTCCACCGAACCAAAAGGGATAATGTATCGCAGTAGCTGTCTTCCGCTGCTTTGGCGCGGGCTCGACATCGTGCTTGGGGGTTGCGACAACGGTTGGAGCGGCTTCGGCCATGGCTCCATTCCCAAAGGTAGTGGTCGTGTTCATCAGGAAACAAAAATCAAAGGAAGGTAAAACCAAAAAAAGAGAGGACGGGGGTGGGGAGAGGAAGAACGAACGGCAACTAATGCTAGCAGGAGCGCAGGGCTACTGGTACATGAGTTAAATGGAAATAATCCCTGAGGAGAAAAAACTGCGCTGGCCGGTACGAACAATCTTCAGGAGAGTCGGGGATAACTGAGGATGACGGAAGAGGCCTCGTTCCGAGACACACGCGGATTTTCGAGAAACTCCGGCAGGAGAAAGCGATATCGGTCCCGAGACGCGGCGAAGCGGCTGCCACTGCCAGAAAAGCTTCCACAGAGCCTGGCCACAGCAGGACAGAGCTCAACCCTGCTCATAACAAACTGACTTCGGAGCTTCGCGCCGTGTTCCTCCACGCTTTCCTCAAGCTTCATAAACTACACTCCTCTCAAGGACCGGCTGAAGCTGCTTCAGCCTCTCCGATGCGGCTTCTCAAAACTGGGGCGTTTGTGCGTGCAGCCCAAGCTGCCAAATTCTCCGTCCCTAGCTGCACAATAGCTCCTACTTCGTCCCCGGTCTTGGTCCCATCAAGATGGACATCCTCTCAGGCCCAAGCCCAAGCTGCGCCCGACGCCCAGCCCTTCCCTGAACAGTCTGTCAAAGTTGTCAACGAGGTCGACCCAGCAAAGACTGCTGCAGCATCAGGCCAAAGTGGACATCATGCCAGCCTGGAGAGAAAGCTACAAGAGTTGGACCAGGGGAACAAAATCATCCACGAAAATGGGCTGTCTGGTGCAAAGATACTGGGGTCACCTTATATCTTCGATCAGACCTCAAATCTCTCCAGCTCCATCCTAGATCTCGTTGGGCGTAATCTCTATGATCACCCGGACCATCCCATCTGCATCACTCGAAAGCTCATCGAGTCATGTTTCGAAGAATCGACGTTCAAACACTTTGCCGTGGGTAATCCAGTGGTCACGGTCAGGGACAATTTCGATGTCCTGGGCTTTCCTGCAGACCATCCCGGTCGCTCAAGAACAGATACATACTATGTCAATTCGACGTACCTCTTGCGCACACACACTTCCGCTCATCAACATGCGGCTTTTCAGTGGCTAGCCAACAACCCTTCGAGTAAAGGCTACACCATCTGTGCCGACGTCTACCGCCGAGACAGTATTGACAGGAGCCATTTTCCGGTCTTCCATCAAATGGAAGGAGCCCGGACCTGGGAAGCTCAACAAAACAGAGCCGCTCAGATCAAACGGAATTGCGAAGAGATGCCCAAGACTGGTATCATCGTGGAGGACCAAGCCACCGATTTCACTGGAAATGCGAACCCTTTACAGCCCGAACACGATGCGGATGAAGTGCGCCAAGTTGCCAGGCATCTCAAACTCAGCCTCGAGTACCTCGTCAGCCGCATCTTCGAGGCCTCTCGGCAATCACTCCCCTCCGCTGCCAGAACGGACGCACCGATGCAAGCCCGCTGGATCGAAGCTTACTTCCCTTTCACATCGCCATCTTTTGAATTCGAAGTCCTTTGGCATGGAGGGGAATGGTTGGAGCTTCTGGGGTGCGGCGTCGTCAAGCAAGCTATCTTGACCAAAGCCGGTTTGCATGACCATATCGGCTGGGCCTGGGGTGTAGGTATTGAACGATTCGCCATGCTCCTTTTTGGTATCCCCGACATCCGTCTATTCTGGTCCACCGATCCCAGGTTTTTGAAACAGTTCACCCGTGGAAAGATCACCAAGTTTGAACCCTTTAGTAAATATCCTGCCTGTTACAAGGATATTGCCTTCTGGATCAAGCCGGTTCCTTCAGCATCGTCTCCCCTTGGTTCACAATTAGCACACTCTCCTTCAGGCGTTGCAGCTGCAGCAGGCGGAGATGCCACAAAGGCGTCCCCGACAGAAACCCAGCCCGCCGCATTCCACGAGAATGACATCATGGAAGTGGTACGGGACGTAGCAGGCAGTCTGGTTGAAGATGTGAAACTGGTGGATGAATTCGTCCATCCCACGACAGGGAGGAAGAGTCTCTGTTATAGGATCAATTATCGGAGTCTGGAGAGGACATTGACGAATGAAGAAGTCAATGGTTTGCACGAGGAAGTCGGAAGGAGGATGAAAGGCCTGTTTGGCGTTGAACTGCGTTGAGACGTTTTCGATCCTTCGCACACCTTGTCCTTTTCCAGCGATTCAACCATAACCGTGGTTGAGCTGAAACAGCTCACCGGGTCGAAATGGTCCACCAAGTGGCGGACAGCTTCTCCCGACAGGTATGTTCGTCCTCATCCATGTCTCCTACCCAACGTCTTTTATGATCCAATGATGAACTGCCTAAATCATAATTGTTTCAACCCCATATGATCAACCGACTTGATTATATTGTGCACTGCCTCTTCTGAAATGGATTGCAGACTCCAGGTTTGATCTTGTTCTCGAGGCGATGGAACAGGCGCTGACTTGATACCTTTGAAACAGGTAACGGGTTTCGGGCGGCAATTTAGGCTCTGATTATTCAATCGAGGCTTTTTTCTACTTCTGAGGCTGCCGAGTGTGAATATATGATTGTTGCTCCGACTTTGCCCAGCCGTTCCGGGAAAGAAGCAGACGCATATACTCGCAGAAGATGTATCATATATTGTATTGCTATATATATTTCCATGCATTCAGGCCCACTCACCTTCGTCAGCGAAAATGAATATACAAATGTGCATTGCGGCGCTAGTGAATCCAATATGTAAGAGAAGAGGGTATGCTGTACAAGGAAGAAGCGCTCGGAAAATATCAGGGTGCATTGAAGCTGTAGCAGCGACATCTCATGCGGGATCGTTGTGATCATCTCCAATACCGATCGTGGCTTGATAATACATACCAACCCAGCTCCCGACTCATCCATCTGTGCGATGCCATTCCGGTGCTTGCTTTCCCACATTAATTTCCAGGGCGGAACATGTTAGCCGCCAAACGTACACATTACCATGCGATACGATACGCTCTCCCTAGGTCCATCCCGTCACTTTTCTAAGAAGAGAGCCCGCCCTACCGTCCGATTCTGCAAAAGCCCTTCTTCGTCTTTGTACCACCTTTTCAGCGCCGGCCGATTGGCGTAAAGGGATGAGATGGAAATGAGGCCGATAAAACTTTTTATACAAGAGGATAAAACAAACGCCCCCAGTTTGTTTGATGTCCCAGATATCATCCATAGTCGGGGGGGAACTAAACTAGGAGTTCTTGACGACTCCGACTTTGGCGGCCCTCACGACTCGTCCGTTCAATTTATATCCTTTGCTCTGGGTGTAAAAGACGTCTCCGTCCTCTTTCCCCTCCACCTTGGTGAAGAAAGTCGCCTCGTCGGTGTTGGGGTCGAATTTGCGCCCTCCTCCTTCCAGGGGGTCGAAGCGCTCCAGACCGTGCTTTTTCAGCGTCGACATGAGGATGTCCTCCGTCATCTTCAGGCCTGAGAACAGGTTGACAAGGTCCTTATTGGGTTCTGAGGTCGATGACTCGGCGGAGGCGGCGACGTTGGGGTCCGAGGACGAAGTGTTGGATGTTGTTGTCATACCCGAAGTGATCCCGAGGGCGGCTTGAGGTACTGATGACATGGCACGGTCGAGATTGTCTATTGAGTCGAGCAGGTCGGTTGCGAAGCGTTGAATGGCAAATTGGCGCGCGGATTCCATATCTCGTCGTGTCCGCTCTTGCAGGTTACGGTAATCGGCCACGGAACGGAGGTATTTGTCCTGGAATTCAAGAGCATTAGTCCCCAGTGCATCAAGTAGAAAATATGTCGAGAACAAAAAGAGACAAAAAGGGGATTACCTTAAGGTCTATAACCTCCTTCTTAGCCTTCTCAAGCTCTTCCTTAAGAGGGTCTTGTTTTGCCTCCTCCGCAGCTTTCCCTTGTTCTGACGAAGGGGCCGTCTCCGCGGCAGGTTTCTGCTGCTCTGCCTCTGTGGACTGCCATCTTTGCCCTACCCGCGATGAAAGGTAGGCCGGTCTAGACGTACGAGGAACGAAGGTTGCGGAGGAAAATGGCGACCGTCGTATTTGCGGTGACACTGATAGCGACTCCGAGACGGTGCGCACCTGGCGAAGCAATTGTTTTCGAAGCATCATGTGCACGGAGGAATGACAGGTTTTGAGAGGACCGCAGAAACAAAGGCTGCTGAAAGGGCGATGGCGGAGAAGCTGCTTGCGTACAGGAAAAAGTTGTCGCCGTGGATGTATTGCCAAATTTTAGAAAAAGCACACGACCGGGGAGAAGCTCCGAGTGAAAGCCGTTTCCGTTGGACGTCGGGAATTTTTACCCCTGCCGCTTTTACAAATATCGGCAAACATGCCTTTATGGGACTTGGTTTAGTCTTGAAACTCGCCATGTTGAACCAAATGATGATGCTGCCTGAGAATAGACGAGAAGAAGAACTGAAATAAAGTGCTACGCGGGAAATACTGCTGCACACCGTGCACATTCATGTCCAGCCACCAGACGAAGCTCCATTTCTATCCCCATTCAGATGCTATTTAGGTACGGACGCCGAGTCAGACATCTAAGGAAGCACTGTCAGGGACCGAACCTCGAGCATCCAATGCGGCATTGGTGCTAAAGACATGCTTTAACATCAAAAACAGTAGGCGGTGGCATTTTGCGTGAGATCAGGGCACACCATTTCGATGTGCTAGCACGGTAGCTTTGGCATGGCGTGCCAAAGCAAACGCAATGCTGAAGATTCGTGGCACTCGCTCCGCTAGCTGCGTTGCTCGTGCGGTTTGCGTTGTCGAGGTAATAAATGTTGCCACCCATGAATGTGGCCTCTGCCGCGGAGTGTGCAGTCTCGTTTTTAGCCAGAAGAGCACCAGCTCCGATCTGCTGTGTAAGAGCCGACGCGAGGGTGAAGAGCCGCAGAGGTCGAAGCCTGTTTGCGGCACTGGTTGTTCCGGTTTGCGCCATCACCATGGCCTCATTGGCTCCCATGAGCTTGAGCTTGCCCACTGCCTCCGAAGTCGTGTTCACGATTGGAAGAATGGCTACCTTGACGTGTCGCACAAGGACGAATGGAACACCGAAGACTTTCATAAGCGGAGGTTCAACGGAGGCTTTTCCTGCGCCGCCCGTGGCGCCTTTGTTCCCTGCCGCTGGTTGGATCCCAACTATTCCCGACCCTGGCAATCCTCTTCCAACACGTACGCTGCCGCCTCCTTTCTTGTCCTCCACGTCAGCACCGGAAGTTCTAGAGGATGTGGCCGGAAATATTGACACATCCCTTTGTTCTCTTCTCCGAGACACATTTCACCAGGTGCGGCTCCACTGATAGGGGGGCCCTTGTCCGCAGGACAGGTTGAGCTGAATAATATCGACCGTGCGAGGACGGCGAAAGCTCTTCGCGGTTGGACCGTACTTGCAGCACCAGAAAAACGCCAGTTACCTGTGGCGAGTCCCGTAATGGGGTTGGATAGCCCAGTACAGGATGCGCCATAGGCGCAACAGGCTCCAGACTGTAGTATGTCCACGGTACGATAAGTACCAGAAGGACAGCAGTTACCCACATCGTCACAGAAGGTCATCCTACCCTGCCAGACACCCCCGCGCTTTGCTAATATTGAAGGGTAGGTGAACTGGTCGCCTCTCGTGGGTGGAGGATGGTTCAGTACTGTCAGCTGATTTGATGTCGAAATTGGGTGGCGTGGTTGAGTCGTATGTATTGGACTTGTTATATTAGTGAGACCGATGGCTGGAAAACACAAGACCAGAAGGGTCAAAGATGAAAGAAGAGCTTTCATGATGCCAAGTTCTTTGGTCTTGTTTTTGGACACCGTAGATTTGGTTGGAAGAAATCGAATATACCAGAAACAGTTGGGACCCTTTCATAAAGGAAATACAGGCATCACAACACTGCCTGGAGGAGCTTCCCTTTTCCGTTTCCCCATGCCTCTGTCGCTGAAGGGGAATACCCTTTTAAGTAGTCACTCATGTGAACGGCCTGTTTGCTCTTCACCGAGGTCGTTTGGAAGGCAACCACAAATGGGGTGGACACGGACACCACCCATGGGGAATTAGGTAGGGCAAAACAGAGAGAAGGGTATGTGTCAGAGATTCCCAGAGACCACACGTGACCTATATCTCATGAGTAGGTGTTCCGGGTGATTATAGAGGAAGTTCTGAAGAAGTGGTGATGATGATGAGAAACGAATGATCAGGTTGACAGACGAGCAAATTTCGTTCCGAGCATTGTCTTGCTCTAAGCTTGGAGGACTCTCTCACAAACAGGCATGATTCATCAATGAAATGGTCAACTCTCCAGGCGAGGGTGCGACATCCGCAATGTCTGAAGGGTTTGTTCCCAGCCAGCGTCTATGGAAAGGAAATTCAGCAGGACCTGTGAGGCCGTGAATGATCACAATCCTTTATGTTTGTCTCATGCTGTTTGGTCCGAGCTGAGGACTTGGGTATTCTCAAAAGTGACACCCTGAGTATTCTTCGAAGCCATTGTGGTGGTGTTCGTACTGGGTGCCGAGCCCTGTGAGAAGACTAGTTCAGCTTGCATTCTGAGGGGAGCCTTCTCAGCCGTGTTGTCATCTCAATAGTGGAAGTGTAAAATAAAGGGGCCAGTGGCCATACCTTCGGTGCAGCTGTTCCTTTGTCTTTGGCGCACTGGTAGCCCACGGGTCGGACTCTTTCGTATGAGTGCAATCTGGTGAAAGCCCCGTTATGGATGTTCGCAGCCATTATTTCAAGTCAGTGTAGACGTTGTGAATGGTCTTCGATCCAAGTATGTACCGAACGAGGTTTGAGGTGCTCAAGTCGGAGATGTTGGAAGATGTGGGTATCTTCTCGAACTCTACTCGGCTGAGAGCCGGCTTTGTATAAGATAGATTCTCAAAGTGGCCTGACTGCCTCATGCGTCATTAGTGTGACGCTGCAATTGGTCCTGCTTGGCTCAGAATATCGCCAGTGCACTGTTTTGAAGTAGCTTTGGTCCCGCAACCGCAGCGAGTTCTGCAGCCATGCCTTTCACGGTATCGGGGTCGTCTATTTTCCAATCTTCCCAGTCTCGAAGATCCTAGAACATGGTTAATAGCATGCTCAAGTGGAGTTGTGGACTGGAAACCTTGTACCTCTAACTCAATCAACGTATTCCCTACAAGGAGACGCCAGTGGTCGAGATCAAGACGGTTCACCTCATCTTTCGTCAGCACGCCGGGTATCTCGTAATCAAACAAGGATCCCTCGGGTATTTCTGCGTCTTCTTCATCGCTCGGCGCTTCATCGAATTCTAGGTCGTGTTCATCGTCAAACATTCTTCCTCTCTCCTTTGTGGTTTTAGGAGCAGTGCTGCGATCCGAGCTTGCTGTCGCTACTGCCTGTTGTGTGATACTCTCTGCGGCATCCACTCCATGTGATCGATCATGAGACGGAGAGAAGTATTTTCTTTTGTCCAACTCCTGGCGGTACTTGTCATCGAAAAGATTCCATTCAAAGCTTTCCGGGTCTAACGAGTTGTCAGTGTATATATAAGCATAAAATCATGTTGGCATACCCAGTATATAGGTCGGAGTGAAAGTAGCTTTGTATCGCATCTTGTTGCACGAGTGGATGTAGTAGCCTGCTTGCGGTGAGCAAAGGAAGATGCTAGGAAGCTCTCAATATACCCATGTAATAGTATTCATAACCGGCCTCTACTGCAAGTGATATCTCTCGAAGAGCACTCATCTTTCCAAGGTCCCAACGCTCGTATTCAGGATCATAGCTTCCGAATGAGTACTGTACTCTGAAGCGAGAGAACAAAAACTTACAACAGATAGACTGAGCTGACAGCATGCGGCAAAAGATCGAGAACTCCCACAGCAATCAGCCTCCCGTCGAGGCGATAGCACTGGTGGTACGAACCCAGTTTCAGTGTCTTGCCACCAATCTTGAGAATCTTCCGGTCAAGACCAGTGCAAAGAAACCGCTTGAAGTCAGGTTCTTTCCATCGGGAGGCAGGGTCTTTGTGTATTTGCAACTGATATTTTAGGAAGATATCGTATCTGGCGCATGTGAGACGTATACAGCAAGCTCACGCTATGATTACTCACTTCTCCTTCGTGAAACTGTCGCCTTCAAGATTGACTTCGAAATTATGAGCAGGTTCGATCGGAACGCCAGTCTTTTTGCTCACTGGACGCTTAATATTGTCATATTCCGCTTTGTGGACCGAGATAGACAGGTCAAATTTGTCCCTGAAACGACGTTTTTCCCTGTGAATATTAGCTGCATATCTGCAACCAGATGGTTCCGACTTGCTCTCGCGATTGTGGGCATAGCATGGCAGCTTTTCTTCTGTACTCTGGGCCGAGCACGAAGTCATTCCATCGGTTGATCGCCCGTCGTTGGTCTTTCCTGGCCTGGAAATCTGACGCCTTTAGACTGTGGATATCAGCGGACCTCACCATATTGTTTCTGTTGCAAAATGTCCCGTACCGTAGGGTGTAGTGGGGACAACATGACCGCAAGAGATCAGGTTTGTAATAGAGTGAGCCTGATCTCCTCCAGCCCCTGTCCACCAGGTATTGGTAGTGGTCGACTCGCATATTGTCACACGACAGGTAATACGAGGAGCCTGCAATTCAGATAAGACGTCCGCAGAAGCAAACATGGACAGGGGGTCTGTGTGGCAACTGCGCCGGGGGCAATGGGAGGATGATGACCTACTGCCTGTGGCATTCTTGCAATATCCACACCAATTTTTTCTCTGATAGCCTGATCACAGTCAGAGTCAATCATATGCTCGACGCAAGAAGCCAGCCTTGCTGAACAGGTGTACAGGATAGAATGATGGACCGATTCATGCGGGCCGAGCCATGCCATGATCTTTGCGTAGGGCTAGGGTCAGATGTGTGTCTCAAAAGCCACTTACCGAGAGGCTTCAGAAGTGAGATTTCGTTTGTCATGATTAACCGTAGGCACTAGTGAACCCCTGGTCAGGCCGAAGAAGGAATATCTGGAGTTTCTCATCACACGAGTGCCTTGTGTGGACAGTTAGACCTCCAGCAAGGTCAATGACGGCTCTCCTGGCCCAATATGATGTCACCTGACCCCGAGCGGTAGATAGACTGGCAGGCAATGACAAGTCCCATTAATGTCCGCTGTCCAGACAATCCGTATCGACGGCATCAACGGAGCAAGCCAGCAGCCGGAGAACCCACGGTCATATCCAGGCGGCACTCCCAGTGGAACTCGCTCGTGGGATATGCACACAACGGGCTCAAGGTAGCCAATTGAGGATGCTCTGGCAGCGTCCGGCGTGCTGGACCTTGAAGGCTGGGACGCAACGCAACGCAACACAGCAAGTCGTCCAGGAGAGAGACCCCCACTTACTGCCTGAATCTTGGGCGCTCGCGTGAGCAGTCTGAGGAGGGGCACCGTTAGCTTCGAGGCGAACTTCGAGGTGCTAGGATGAGCGGTGTTAAAGGGCGATCAAGCCGAGGAACCGTATCTGGAGCGTCAAGGCAAGCAGAAAAGGTGGTTAGGAAGGACGAGGACTGGGGTCGAGTATCAGAATTTTAGACCAGTATAAACGTGAAGACGGGCACGTGTATGTTCGTCGTGTGCTTCGATTCGGGGGGGGGGAATGGCGTGGAAGCGGTGGAAGTGGACACGGAAGCGTTTTGGATGACATGGGCCAACGAGCCAGCGAAGAGAAATGCGAGGGAACAGGGCAAGGAACCACTGCATGGGCCGCAGCGAGTCGAGCGAACCAGATGTGCTGGAACCTTGCAATTAGTCGGTGGGCAAGCTTCTGATGCCGTTTTGGAAGCCAAATAAAACACCAAAAATCCCACTCGACCGTGAGCGAGAGTGTGGTAGTCTGTCTCCTGCTGCAGTCTCCCTAGTCTCAGCAGTCATGAGGCGTTGGCGGATTGAGCAATGATGAAGAAGGCAGAGGAATGGGAACATGGAACATGGAACATGGGAACAATGAAGTGGTGGTGGGAGACTGCGATTCGCCTGCGCCCACCAGCTTGCCTGCGCCCAGGTCAGGAAATCGCCGCTACTGATGTTTTTTTCGTGCTCCCCCATGTGTGTCCACCCACTATGGCACTATGCACCTGCACCTCCGAGAGTCACTACCAAAAAAACTAAACTTGCCCAAAGGCTACATAACTATGGCTGCTCCCTTTCTCAGAATGCTCTGCACGTCAACCTCGTTCCCTCAGCCCCGTGCCACACGGGACTGAAGGCATCCCTCATTCATGCGCTGTATCGCACCCTCTGCTATCGTCACCATGGGTCATCTTTGATCCCTTCGTCCTCTCTTCCTAGAGACTGAACCTCGCCCGCCTTGCACTGGAGCAGCTCGACAGTGTTCCCACGTGCCCTCCCTTCACCGTCTCTTTTCACGTTCGCTTCTGCCCTCTGCTAGCCCAGAACTACCTCAGAGAAAGCCGTGACCAAAGTCTTTCCTTAACTTCTGGTCTGTGGCCGTCCGCCCAGGCCCGACGGTTTCCACCACCATGGCCAAAGAAATGTCCATGACCTCTCGCACCGGCACAGCGAACCAACGTATGTGTGCCCACTGCTTTGTTTTGCCTCCTTGCATTTCACGGGCTTATTGTGTCTCAGGCTATGGAACCAAGGGCGAGAGACTGGTCGCCGGCGTTGTCCCCCTGTCTGCAGACAAGACCCGAGTTCTACTGATCCAGTCCTCCCGCCGGAATGGCTGGGTCCTTCCCAAAGGCGGCTGGGAACTGGACGAGGCTTCGGCGTCAGTTGCCGCTGTCCGAGAGGCGTGGGAGGAAGCTGGGATCATTTGCAAGGTCGAAAGAGACCTAGGTCACATTCCGGATACGAGACCAACAACTGCCGTCACGAAACACGCGCCTAAAGCAAGTTACCACTTCTTTGAAGCCATCGTGACTGAGGAAAAAGACAATTGGCCCGAGAAAAACAAGAGATCTAGGCAATGGTATGCTTATGCACAAGCAGTTCAGCTGTTGAACTCCCGGCCCGAGTTGTTGGAAGCGTTGAGGAGGAGTTCGGTCAAGAAATGAAAGAAATGGATGAACTGCGGTGTCTAGAGAGCATACATCGACGCCGGATAGAGAAAGACCCAAGAGGAGTCTTTCGGAAGATGACGGCTATGCGGCTTCATCATTGTCTCACTGCTATGTTGGTCCTGACAGGCGATCTGGTGGACAACAGCAGGTTTTGGGTGGTTGGCATTGAGAGCGTTAGCTCAAGCATCGAATAGAAGAATCCAGAGCTCACATGAGCAACTGCATCTGGTGCTGTGACGCACCGGCCCTTTGGATCAAGGGCGACATATGCAGCGGTGAACTGGCAAAACAGGACCATGGGCCTCACATTGCCCTCAAAATGATAGCGTGAATCTCACTTGGGACATTGAGCTCAGCACCATCTGTCCATGAACCAATGGAAATTTTGCCCATCAGCACGATATGAGTGTTCTGGTTGTTCTTGAGCTGACGAATGTAAGTGGACATTTCCGGCGCCCAATGCACAGGTCTCTGCGGTGCATGATACACACAGATTCAGATGCAGTAGAAGGATACATTGGTCAATGTACCTAGCTGTATGGGATGGAGTCGTGTGTTGGCCGCCGCTGGATTCATCCGGGTCTATGTACAATATCCATGCCATCTTGAGCTTGCCATGGGAACTCCGCAACTGCAGGCCGCTTCTTTCTCTCCCATCTGCGTCACGATAACCCATTCATGTGCCTAATGCTCCAAGTCGACAGGGAAGTTTCCAGCTTCACGTTGATCGTCCCATCTATGGATCCAGGAGCTAGGGCACAATGATCGATACGCCAAATAGAACTGCGACAGGTCAGCGCTGGCCTCCCACTCTAGTGCTCCTGTACATGTACCTGTCTACATGGCTTGAAGTCTTCGCCCTTTGCAAGGATGCACTTGTGATAGTCGACGTAGTTTTGCCAGCAGTGCTTTGTCCTATGATCTCCATGGTTAGGCTGTTGGATGTCTTCGGCCGGTATGGAAGGGAACGTACTGGTTCTGGTTAGGGAAGCGGGCGTCGTATCCAGCTATAGCAACGTCAGCGCGACCTTCAAAGCAGTGATGGAAATGAATTCTTCGTACCAGTAACGAACTTGAAGGGCTTGGTGACGTTTCCACCGAGCTCATCGGCGTCGGGAGTCTCGATATGAGTCATCTTGGCGGAGAAAAGAATCTTTTCGTGGCCGCGGTGGAATGCAAAAAGGAAGCTCGAGTGCTGAGGTTGAGTTGAAAAGGGAAGCTTCAGAGGGGAGGTTGTCACCTGAGGCCTTGCAGCGAGTTGAAAGTCGGAGGTTTCAAAAGCTACTAAGACGCAACCTGCGTGGCCTGACTCTGATTGGCTCCTTTTCTACGGAGAGCTTGGGAGCAACTTCACCTGCGACTCCAACGTCACTTCTTTCCGTTGTTGCAAAGATCATTCTCTTCAGCTCGGCTTCCACCTCTCCACTCCGCCTACCATTACACGGCAAGGATGAACACTGCAAGACTCTTGAGGCTTCAGCCTCTTCGGTCGGTCGGCTTGAGGCAAGCTGCCTTCCGTCAATCCGCCCAGAAACAGACTGCCAGGCCGTTCCATAACACCCGCACCAGGTTCAGAACAAAGGTGAGCAAGATGATTTCCTGAACTCTGGGATGACGATGCTAACCAACTCTAACAGGAGGATGACCAAAGCGGTAAGAGGGCCTGACCTATACGAAGTACACCTTGAAGGAAGCAATTGACACTGACACATCCCAGCACACACCATCACCCAAAGAATCCGCATGCTGAAGAGAATCCCTCCGGAACTGCTTCCCCTCGGTGTTGTCATTTCGTACGTATATCCATCCCCGCCGAATATAAAAATACAAAATACAAGACAAGAACATTGGGTCGGGAGACGAATGCTGACCTGTTTGCTCTCCTTAGCTTCGCCTTGTTCGCTGCTTGCTTTGCCATGGGCAGGAAGCTCATGACCGACAGGACCCTTCGCTTGCAGAGATCCTCCCAGAAACATTAAGAAGGCAATGGTGATATCTTGGGTGATATCTTGGGTCCATATCAGCAAATGCACACATGAACGGGAGAAAATCGTGAAGTCCTAAATTGCCGAGAATGGAATTGATTCCAAGCGGGGACGTGTATATAAGCATTACAGTCTGAAGGAAATTGACAGTCTTTTCAGAGACTTGTTGACACACCGCGTTGGTCTTTCCCCCAGCATTGTTTTGCCCAACAGCTCCACTGTTGCCAGAATGATCCAGCTTCTCTATCCCGCCTCTCCACCCATTCCTTTCTCCAACTCCGTTTTGCAGACAGTCCTGAGCCCTTCATCAACTTAGAACGGCAGAACTCAATGTTAGAGGCAGTGACTGCCTTCCTTTTCCAGCTTCTCATGGAAAGTGACTGTTTTCCCGAACATGATTTAGGCGCCATAAGTGTGTATGCCGAAGTGCCTAGTCATGGCTGGATGCTGTTGTTTTGGAGTCTATCCAACACGGCATAGTGTTGATTCCATCCGAATCATGGCTTTGCTCACTCGGGCTTGGGCCCAGCAACATCGAGACCCTCCAATCCGTCCATGGGATCCGGCGGCCTTACGTTCTTCGCATTTTCGACAGCAGCTTTATCTTCGTTCGCTGTGCCATATTTCGCGAGATAGTCCTCCTTAATGACAAAAGATTAGAACTGGTCCCTCGTCGATATGCAAAGCAAACACGCAAGAAACAATCGTTCGAAACATCCTAGTTAGACTCACTTGTTCCCAAATAGCAGTTGTGCTTCCCAACCCAACTTCACCAGTCTCCTTTCTGTCCGGTTTTGCCATGGCCACTTTAATCACACGTCCGTAGAGTTCGCTCTGATCCATATTGTCGATGGCTTCCTTTGCATCAGCCGCATCTTCGAACTCGACATATCCAAAACCACGATGCAGATCTGTCGAAGACGGCGCCTCTGGCTTGGGTAGAGTGATGTCCGCTATTTCACCAAACGGCACGAAAGCCTCTGAGAGAGTCGCAGCAGTCACAAGTGTCGTGTCAAGTCCACCGACGTAGATTGTACTGTTTGGGTGGGTTGATCCCTCCGCCATCCTCGTGCTGTTTGATTCTACACGGAGGCTGAAGGTTGAAAAACGTGGTAAACCGAGGTCACGTGGGTTGATATCTGGCCTTGCTGTGCGGAGTTTCAACGTGGAGAGGGCAAGGAGGGCCAGGGATGACGCTGGGAGGCCACTAACCGTTTTGCAGCCCCCAAACTCGTCTGGACAAACGGTGTCCAGATCTGAGAGTCGAAATATCCAGATTGAATGATGAGAACAGCTGCTTGCTGAGTCCTGCTCCATCTGTCCATCTGTTCTCTCGGAGTCATTTTCTTCTCTGCTGCATGACTTAGCCTTTCTTCGCTCCCTTTACCTTCTCTTTCTCCCTCTACCAGCACTGCACCACATCCGTCATGGTGCGCCTTAGGGAAATTCCACGCACAGCGGCCTTCGCGTGGTCTCCCGATGCGCCATCTTCTTGGATCGCAACCGGCACAAAATCAGGTGCTGTCGACGTCGACTTTAGTAATGAGACTTGTCTAGAACTTTGGGATCTGGGATTGGAGAATGGGGAACAGAATCAGGAATTGCAGCCCTCCGTCATGCTGCCTACTGAGACGGGGTATGTGATTCTACCCGTTACCAACGCACATGCTAAACGAGAGATAGCTTTCACGATCTAGCCTGGACGCCTGCTCAGGTTGGACACAAGAGAGGGATTATTGCCGGAGCCTTCGACAATGGATCGCTAGGCCTGTGGGACGCGGATAAGGCCGTAACGAACACTGTGGAAGCCTCAATCTTCACCCACAAAATACATAGCGGAGCAATCAAGGCCCTACAATTCAATCCCAAGATACAGAATTTCCTCGCCACGGGTGGCGCCAAGGGGGAATTGTTCATTTCAGACCTGAACCACCTCGACACCCCCATACGACTCGGAAGCACTGCTGCTCGAGCCGATGACATCGACTGCCTCGACTGGAACAAGAGAGTCTCAAATATCCTCGTCACAGGGAGCAGTGGGGGTTTCGTGACAGTATGGGATATGAAAACAAGGAAAGAGAGCTTGACGCTCAACAACTTCCAGCGAAAGCCGGCCAGTGCTATTGCTTGGGACCCTGAAAAGCCCACGCGGCTGATTACTGCTGTGCCACTGGAGCAAGAACCCGTTATCTTGGTTTGGGATCTCAGAAATTCGAACGCTCCGGAGAAGGTGCTCCGTGGGCATGACTCAGGAGTTCTTTCAGTTGCCTGGTGCCCTCAAGACCACGACCTCTTGCTGTCGTGTGGAAAAGACAACAGAACGATTCTGTGGAATCCCCAGACTGGAGAGGAATATGGTGACTATCCCGTTGTAACGAATTGGACTTTCCAGACTAGGTGGAATCCTCATAACCCGAACATGTTTGCGACTGCCTCCTTTGATGGCAAACTGCAGATCCAAACCTTACAGAACACGAATCCGAGCAGCACACAGACAGACCAGAGTCAGGCTGCCGACGGAGAAGACTTCTTCTCGAAGGCTCAGACACAACCTCAGACTTCATCATTCTCTCTTCTCAAAGCACCCAAGTGGCTGGAGCGACCGGTTTCCGTATCTTTTGGCTTTGGTGGAAGAATCATCAGCGTTAAACAAGCGGACCCCGAAAAATCGAGGGCTTCACAGATCTGCATCAGCAAATTCGAGGTTGATTCGAATGTTGGGAGCGCGACGGAAACTTTCGAGAAAGCCATTCAGTCAGGAGATCTCACCAGCTTGTGTGAAGATCGTGTTGCAACTGCAAGGACCGAGGAGGAGAAGGCTGACTGGAAGGTTATTGAGACTCTGGTATCCAAAAACCCCAGAGCAGAGCTTGTGAAATATCTAGGCTTTGAAGACGCAGCTGAAGACAGCGCAAACGGTGTTGGAGAGCAGCGCCCAGGGGATGAGGCTTCTGAAGAGCAAAAAGCCCCAGTCAACGGCGCCTCAAAAGCCCACAAACGTTTCCAATCCATTTTCGCAAGCTCAGCCGACGGAGACTTCCTAGCGGAATTGGCCGCTACGAAGGGTACCAGGACCAACAATCCATTCCAGATCTACACAGGATCGGAGTCTCAAGCTGACCGCAAGATCACAAGAGCTTTGATTTTGGGACAGTTTGAGAAAGCTCTGGACGTATGTTTGCAGGAGAACAGAATGTCGGATGCTTTCATGATTGCCATCTGCGGCGGTGAAGCCTGCATTAAGAAAGCGCAAGAAGCATATCTCGCGAAACAATCTAGTGGACCAAACTACCTCCGTCTTCTCGCCTCGGTCGTTGGCAAAAATCTATGGGATACAGTCCACAATGCCGATCTGGCGAACTGGAAGGAAGTCATGGCTACACTGTGCACTTTTGCTGACGAACAAGAGTTTCCAGATCTTTGCGAAGCACTTGGAGACAGGATTGAGGAACAGATGGATGATCTTTCTTCAGTTTCTCGGAAAGATGCTTCGTTCTGCTTCTTAGCTGGTTCCAAGTTGGAGAAGGTGGTCACCATCTGGATTCAAGAGCTCAGAGAGCATGAGGAGGCTGGAGCCTCGGAAGCGGACGCATCTTCTGCATTTTCCCTGCATGCCCGCGGTCTCCAAGATTTCATAGAAAAAGTTACCATCTTCCGACAAGTGGTGAATTTCAAGGATGAAGAGCTTTCCAAGACTGGGGAGTGGAAGCTGGAAGCTCTGTACGGCAAATACCTGGAATATGCTGACATTGTGGCTGGATCGGGCCAGCTCGATGTTGCTCAGAAATATCTCGATCTTCTTCCAGCAAACTATCCAGGGGCGGATGTCGCAAGAGGCCGGATTCAACAGGCAAGGAAGAAGACAGTCGCTCCACCTACTATTCCGCAAACGACATCCACAACGACGAGAAACAAGCCCTTGCCAGGCACGTCACAATTTCAGCCTCCGACAACTGCATTTACTCCTCCAACTCCTCAGGTCTCAACTCCTTATGGCGCAAGCAACCTGCAACCGAGCAACCCCTATGCGCCTCTCACAACTAGCAGTGCACCATCAAATCCATATGCACCCGTTGGCGGTGGGTATCAACCTCCACAACAAATGAGAATGACTCCCGGCCCTACTCCCGGCCCATACGGCATTCCGCAGGCAAATCCTATCCAACCACCTCCGAGATATAATCAATCTCCTGCTATCCCTCCTCCATCTCAGGACAAAGGCATGTCCAATTGGAATGATATTCCGGAGGGTTTTGTCAAGCCTCCCACTTCGAGAAGAGGAACACCCAGCGTTCCTCCACAGCCTGCTCAAAACCCATTCAGTCCACCGCCGGGACAGATAACTTCTCTTCCCCCCGCCCCGCCATTTGGTTCAAGGCAGAGATCGTCGCCAGTTCCTCCTCCACCCAAAGGGACGGGTCCACCTCCCCGAGTGACGTCTCCTCTAGGTGGTCAACCATCTTTTGAGCGACCTCCATCAGCAAGCAATCCTTACGCACCGTCGACTTTGACATCTCCTCCAATCGGGCAAAATATTACGTCACCGATTCCGAGAGGTCCATCTCCATACAACGCTCCCCCTTCTCACGCTCCTACCGCCCCCAATAGATATGCGCCAGTAACGGGGACTCAGCATACGACGGCGCCAACTACACGCCCATCTATCGCACCACCCCCCCAAAGTTCATCCTACCAAGCGCCTCCTCCTCCCACGAATCCCTATGCCCCAACCCATCAATCACAACCGACTCGGCAAACGAGCTATGGTCCACCACAGCCAACGCAGACACCACAGTCAGCTACGGCGCCGCCGATACCAACACCACAGCAGCAGTTCATCTCTTCCGGTCCGCCTCCCACAGCCAGCGGTTCTGCCCCACAAAGGCCACCCTCCAGGCCTGGCACCGCGGGTTCAAATAAAGCGTCCGCTACTCCTCCGGCGCGGAAATATCGTGAGTTGAAAATCTATCCTTTACCCGCTTGTCGAAGCTGACCAGTTTCTGTACAGCCAAAGGCGATCGGACGCACATTTCTCCCTCCGCGCAACCGATCTACACCATTCTCTCGTCCGAGATGTCCCGCGTCAAAGCCCGAGCTCCACAATCGTTTAAAGCACAAGTCGTCGACACCGAGAAACGACTTGATATCCTCTTCGACCATCTGAACAATGAGGATCTGCTGAAGCCAGACACGGTTGCTCAACTGGTTGAGTTGGCTCAGGCCCTGGAGGGAAGGGACTTTGTCAAGGCGCAGGAGATTCAGATGGATGTGCATACCAACAAAGTGGAGGAGTGTGGACACTGGATGGTGGGTGTGAAGAGGCTGGTGGGAATGTGTAGGGCCACACCTTAAGGGCAGCTGACAGCTCTTGCGGGACCTTGAAAAAGGGGCATTCCCTCGGACAAGACAAGCGTTCTGGGCGGGGAGACGGAGCATTTGCATGAACATGAAGCATGAAGCATGAACACGACTTCCACGGCCAGAGGGTAGGTAGAATAGTGTCGATTTGCGTCAACGAGAGCGCAATGCTGCTGGGATGCACGACTGACTGTATTCCGGAGCAAGCGACCATGATTCTCACTCAGCTCTGAGTATTGCAACGTATGTAGAGCCCGTGTGCCCCATGCACGAGCCGCTCATAGAGGAATGATAAGATTGAGAAGAAAGGAAAAAATGGCTGATTGAAGACATTGCTACCGAGGAAGCTGTTCTTGTCAAACACACGCTAATTGTGAAATACTGTTCGGTGACGGTCAACGCCTTTGAAAATCTTCAACCATTGGGAGCTCCAACATTATTTGTATCTAGAGTTCATGTATCACCCTTCATGGGACCTACTCCTTTCACAATCCATTGCGGCTGCTCGAAGGTGCTCATCTGGTCGGCAACGTGAATGGCTGTGCCGGCCTCGCCGTGGGAAAATTCCTCGAACTGAGCAAGGCGCCTTTCAACGCACGGATCTCGTTCTTGAACTTCGCGGTCTCACTGATTTGCTTCTTTTGTTTATTATCTGCACCTGTCGCCGCCGATGACCCCGGTCCGCTGTAGCTGGTGAATGACCCCACGAACTCAACCTGAAAAGGGTTGTGACTTGCTTCAAGTTTATCGATGACGGCCTGGAAGCCACTCATGGATTCTTTTAGGCGATCTTGGGAATAGCTACTGTTTTGGGAGTTCAGCAGAGAGTAGAGGGTGGAGTGCAGGGAGCGCAAGCGCGAAGACTGTGAGGTTGTGGGATCTTGTGAGGACAGATACTCGTTGCCCCGGAAGGAGGAGAGGGACATAGACCGAGATGGCCGAGGAGATGTTTGTGTTGCGACGTCGCGGTGGAAAAGTTCCGTTGGGTCTGAATCCGTGGATTCGACATCATCGTCATCTTGGGCTTTTTGTTGTTGGAGGATTGCGCTGCTCGGAATGTAGGGAACGTGGGATACCGTGGATTCAAGCTTCTTGTTAAACGTTTCAAGGTCTGCTTTTGCCGTTTCGGCAAGGTCGTGGCGAGCTTCGGTTAGGGATTCGAGCATGGGCTGTACGATGTATTTGCTTGCGGCCCATGTCAGGGCGGATACGCCAGCGAATACGTAGGCTGCGTGAGCAAGGCGTTCGAAAGTAACCAACGGAGGCGGCTTTTGGGGTTTGAGCAAGAATTCGGGATAGGTGATGATCGGAGGAACATCTCGCTTCTGCGTGACTGTTATAGATTGTGGTGTCGCCTCTTCACTGGGTGGGTTTGACGCTGTCTCCGTTTCCTGTCCCTTTGACGCCGGCGACTGACTGCTGTCATGTATTGTCTTCAGTTCGGAGGAGTCGTTGGGGATTGGCGGAGAGTGCGAGGGTTCAGGGCCAAGGATCTTTTCTATATCTTCTGCTTGCAGACCTTTCTTCTGTAAGAATGCGACTTTGCGTTCACGAGGAGCGCCTCGTATCGATTGGTCTTCGAGGAACTTCTGGGCTTGCTCAAGAAGAGGTCGTTCTGACGACGGCGAAGGTCGTTCTGTGCTGTGATCTGGAGGTTGGATGTCGGACGATGTGCGCCCGTCTGTTGGTTCCGACTTGTATTGTTGCTGCCATGAGGGAATGGAAGGACTCTTGGAATCTTGGTCGGCCATATTGTAGCGATGGGAAATCTATCGCAATGGTTGGACTGGGAGAATAGAGAACGCGACCGTTTCACTTGGTTCACAAACGAAATGGTGCTGGGTGAGAATGCCAGCCTCGGCTCATTTGACATGACGGCGCAGGTGCGGAAGTCGCAGGGCTGGAGGGCACCAGCCACATCCGCCACAATTGTGGTCCCGTGGGAACAGCCACAGCAACCATCCATTTCCCGCGCATCATTCGAAAGTTTTCACATCAAGGGTTGGTTACTTATGTATTTCTGGATTTGAGCAAGTTTGGCAGTCATATTTATCGTCAAAGCATTTATTTGAGCACGTGTGAAATCGAAGGCATCGATGCTAGAATTAGGGATAGCCACCAAGCACGAAAATACGACCTCTGACGCGAGAACTCCACGACAATCCAGGCCAGACACAGACCAGCGACAGCGGAGAGCCTAGGCATTTAGCCGAGCCTGGAACCTCAGGAAAAAAATGACAGATAGAAGCCGACGCGTGCGACGCCAGATTAGTGAGGCCACTGAGGACTTTACAGAAGACTCAGACCTGGGCAGCGGTGAAGATTATGATCCAAGAAGATCCGACTCAATGAGGCGAGCAGGCAGATATGAGTAAGTGCCAGTTTCTGGTTTGGTTACAACGACATCTGCGGATGTTTCAATTGCCGGCGATTTCTGGATGAAGAAGCTCGTGTCTTGTCACATTGGCGTTCAGTGAGGTTGGAACTCGCCACCAGCAACATGAGATGAGAGCAGTGTTCAAGACAAAAGTGAATGTCTGCTCTGATCACTGTCAATCCCCATTCAATCGAATCATCGCCTATCTCACCTGTTCAATCTCCTCTTTCTGTAACTGTTACATCAACCAGAAATCTTCATCGAGCTTTCCCTCAGACAGGAAAAAACAGCCTCTAAGCCTGTCATCCATCATGCCTTTCATTACCTTGTGCTATACACTTCGTCTTGATGCAAGAGCTAATCAGACTTTCAGATCTTCGGCAGCGTCGACCCCAGCGTCGTCCCGACCACGCCGATCGGGGGCATCGACTACTGCGAGCAATGTCTCTTCCGCCACGGTTCAGCGCGGATCTAGCTCTGCAGATGATCGACGACAAAGCCTCAAATTGACCGTCAAGGCTCCTCCAAGCAAGTTGCGAGAAGTCATGCGGGCCAATGAAGTGGATTCGCTTCATGACACCCTGGGTGGAGGCAAAGTCCTCAACGCGCCTCGAAGTAGTCGACGTACTGCCGTGGCTGCAAGGGCCAGCGCTCGGGGTAGTAGACGACCGACATATGCAGAGTACGGTGAGAGCGACATTGAAGATGAAGAGGAAGACGAGGAAGAGGAAGAGGAGGAGGAAGAGGAAGAAGAGGAAGAGGAGCCCAACGACTTCGACCAGCTCGGTGCTGAGCCTGAGGGGGGCACTGATGATGAAGACGTGGAAATGGAAGACGCACCTCCGCCTCCGCCTCCGCCTCCACCTAGGCGTCATGCTCCGCCCAAACCGCCAAAGATAACGTTGAAGCCCCCTGCCAAAGGGGACAGCAAATCATCAGCCAAGCCCAAGCTTATCGTCACTCCCGCCAAGGTTGGCCCTCTCAAATCCGTCGAGGAGCAAGAGATGGAGGATGAATCAGAAGATGAGTCGGTCGAGGATGATGATGAGGTCGGCAATTCATCCGAGCTCTCTGATGAGGAAGAGGAACCCACAATAAACGTGCACGACGAAGACGCCGAGGGTGAGGAAGAAGAGATTGTGGTCGAAGAAGACGCACCGGTCGAAGATGAAGAACTCGACGAGGAAGACGAAGATGAGGATGAGCTTGACGACAGCAGCGACGAGACACCTGCTTCTGGGGCCGCCACTCCCGACCCGACCAGAATGACGAAGAGGCAAAGGGGCAGGCCAGAGGATCAAGGTTCTCTGATGGCGTTGGATATGGCACCGCAGCAGCGAAAGGTATGGCGCAAAAGGATATCGGCCGTCAGTCCTGGTGCTCACCACTAACTGGTTTAGTTCTTCACGGATGAGGAAAAAGCAATGAAGAAGGACGAACACGCTAGAAAGCGAAAAGAACTGACCAAGCGCAAAGTCCAGGAGGAGAAGACGGCCGCCTTGAATAGATTGGTATGCGGATGCCCTTAGTTCCTTCATACCTCGCGCTAACCGCCGTTCAGCTCAAACCTCAAGTTTCTAAGGCGCGAGGTGCCGCTCCAAAACCAGAGACTTTGGCCGCTGCTGCGGCTGCCGCAGCAGCAGCAGGATCACCATTCGAAGAGGAAGACCTCCCACAGAGGGCCAATCCAATCTATACCAGATGGGTCAGTACGCAAGATGGTATGAGATTGGGCGTACCAGAAGAATGGTTAGGAAAGAAAGTCGGCCGCTACTTTGGACCTCCGCTGCCACCCAACGGCAATGTCCTTATTCAAGAGATCGAATAATGGCCGATCGCGGTACATTCACCCCGTGCTCACCTAACAACTTCTAGAGACGTGGAAGTATAGAAGAAACCGAGTTACTCAGAAATGGAAAGAAAGCCTCATGGTCTGAAACGTCCGCGAATCCCACAGAATTACGACCATCTTCCTAACCCCAAGTATCTAGCTATAAGATTGCAGCAGCTCTTAGCATACAATTTTCAAGTCAGCAGCGATCTAATCATACGTTAAGGATACCACACTGCTATGCATCAGCGGCCCCATCGTACCAGCTGCAGTTGTCACAACGATGTTGGAAGACATTATGCCTTCAGCTCAGAGAGTCTTTTCTCTTTCCCGTCCTTGAAGCCACCTCGGTGCCACCCGGTCCATGATTGGGCGGGCAACTTTTGTTCCTCATACAACAATATCCACCAGGATCCATATCCTAACAGTGCTTCCAACAATCATTGACTCGCTGAATCACAGTAGACTCAGGCGTCTTGCACAAGCAAGGTGACCCCCTCCCAATCCTTCCAGAGCCTCCTGACCAGGCATCTGAATGCGTTACCAGACCGCGGTGCAATTCTGGTGCCTAACAGTCCTCAAATGTTGCGTTGTCGATCTTCTAAGGGCGTGTAACTTGGAGACTGCATACTGCGAGTGCTCTAGTTATGAAACACATCCCCCATTGATCATACAATGCAGCCTCTCACTGTTGAAAGGTGGTTGATGGGGAGGGAGCTGCTCGCAATTGTAGGTTCCGTGTTAACCCTACGGCCCTATCCCGTTCCGATGCAGCACTATTCCCACAGCTCTTGCAGTCAACATCTTATTCGGAGTCGACAGTGAGCGCCTGTCACCTGGGCGTAGCTTTGTCACTCATTCGCACGTGCTTCAGCGTGCTTCGGTCTGACGAGATCGTATTGTCGCTTGCCTGTGCGTGGATTTCGATCATGTTCGGTCCAAGCTCCGAAGCAGCCCGCTCCCTATTTTCAAAGTGATAGCATCAGCACCTGTCCCAGTTGTCACCGGAAACATGGACCAACTCTTCCTTCAGCTTCTCCAATTCTCGGGCTTCAAAGGCAGGCTTGAAGGTCATGTAACCTATAGAAGATTTTAGTGATGATCGATGTGCAGCGTAGAGATATAGTGTTACCATTGAGCACACCAAACCCAATGACTAGGGCCCAACCGGCTATTCGATAACTCATTTCTGTCCACCCGAATGGCCCTTTATCGGATACTGACTCTGAAATGTCGCATGAGTTCAAAGGGTTTGCGAGAGTCTTAAAGTCACGGGACCAATCGGAAGAGATTCCGCGGCTGGCCTTGGCGCTGTTCACCATTTGCAGCCTCGGCGCGTCCGTGACGCTCAAGACGCGACTCAAAAAAAACCAGCAACCCCTCACCGATACCGACAATTTCTGGCCTGTGTTCACGGGAAGATCATGGAATGCAGTAGCGATGGTAAACTGGAGGGAGCGTGGCTATGTACCAGACTCTGACGACGATGATGAAGCGGAAGAAGAGGGAGGAGGCAGTCTCAACATCGACCATACCCGCGGGACAACTTCCAAGACCGGCGCAGTTAATGTGCAGGCTTCGGTGAAACAAGCCATTGTGAAGGAAAGTGACACTGTCCCAGGTGACGACGACGATCCGACAAAGCAAAGCAGCAACAAATCTGACAACCATGGCGCGCATCACCACCCTGGACCGACCCGCACAAACGGGGTGCAGCATGATTCTCAAAGTGGCCATCTGATATCGTCGCAGGCCTCTGACTCCCATTTGAATTCGACTGCTGCGAAGCTCGAAGCTGAAATCAAGAGATGTCTGCGGACCGTGCATGATGTTCTTGGCTCCGTGGACTCTGGCATCAACAGCGACACTGACAGCCCTCTGTCTTCGGTCCCCTCGTCAGTGCGTACTTCACCCTTCAAAAGTCAGTCAGGGCAATCGCGGCCAGCTGCACTTACCGAGGTGGCGATAGATCAGACCTCCGCTGACAATAGATTGTCGCCGGGTCCATCTGCTGACGCCTCACGGAGACGATGCTTTAGACCTCGTGCTCCAATCCAACTTCATCCCTACGCAATTGAGGATGCTAGGTATAGACAAACTTGGAAAGATCGGGGCTTGCACCCTGTTCGCGCACCAGACCCGCCTTCACATCTGCGAGAAAGTGCCAAGGACGAATCCCAGGGCAGCACAGCATATGAAAGCAGCCAAGCCGACCATTCGGATAGTCAGGTTCGACGCTTAAGTCCTGCACCAGAGCCAGGGTATGATGATTCCCAGGTAACTGGAAATGATGAATCTCAAAGCCCGATACGTGGGACACGTCTCCGGATATATCCTCTTGTGTCTGATTCCGACAATGATGATGATCTTCCGGACTTGTCGGACATACTCAAAGGCAGAACTGCGACCTCTTCCATTTCGAAACTGAAGAGGCCCAAGCGTGCGCCAGTGTCACAGTCACCAAGATTAATTGACGAATTTCCCATCCATGATCTTCTCGACGATGGCATAGCTGTCAGGAATGCATCCAAACATGGTAGCGCAAGTTCCATAATTCCACTTTCCCCGCCTCGATCTGGTGGTGGACAATATTCGCAAGTCGGTGAGGTGAACAACAATGCAGAAGCATCAATAGGGAATAGTACACCCGTGCTGCTCCCAACTCCCTTGGTCTCTTCAGACAAGCGGGCTTCGAAGAGGAGGTTCAGCGAAACCCTCAGTTTTTCTGATTCAGAGACCGACGTCATCAGTATCAGTGACGATTTATCAGCGCCATCTGAGTTAGAAGAGAGTATGGAGGATGGATTTCGCGGTATCCGACAAATGCGTCGCAAAATGAAGGGAGTCTTGCCGGCATCCTGGCTAACGTTGGATATGAAGCAGCAACGGAAGGACAATCGTGGTCCTCGAAACCGACCCCAGTCCCCCGTCAAGAGGACTTTAGAGAAAGGGATAGCTCAACACGTCTCGTCCTCTGGAGGAAGAGCTAAAGGTCATATTTTGAGTGCTGATGTCGCCGATTTGGAAGCTTCGTCAGAGAGCCAGCCAACTAGCCCTGCCAGCGATGAAATGAGAGGGGTCGAATACGAAGGGCCCGGGCCATTTGAGGACGATGTCATTGAAGATAATACCATCGATGCTATGCTGGCTCCTCGACAGAGAAGGTCGTATGCTGGACAGAAACAGCAGCGATTGAAAGTTGTTTGGTCCAGGAAGAACACCTCCGAAGGTAGCGAGAGCGTTACTGGTCCAAGGTCATCCTCTCGACGCCAGAGAATGGCTGCTGCCTCTGGATCAAATAATGAGGCGCGGCCGCGCAAGAAGATCAAGAGGAAGCAAAGAAAGCCGCAAATGACGATTTTGGACGCTCCTGGTTTCGGGGAGAAAGAGGTACCACTGTTTTTAAGGATTGCATCGAGACGCACTACCCAGAGTTCGGCACGGAAGCAGGACCCATCAAAGAAGTTTTTCAGGCTGGCAACAATGAGAGATACGGAGGATGTGAATGAAGGGATGAGGAGTTGGAGAGGCCATCGAAATCAGGCAGATCATTCTGTCAAACCCAGCGACATTGCCAAAGCCGCAACCCCCTTATTGGCTCAGCCGCACAGTGTCGACGACATAACGTTTGAAAATACTGCCGCTCCAACACGTACTCCTAACAACGACATTTACTTTTCAGACCCTCGCCTCAAATCTTTGAAGCAAACCACTAGAGCCATACTCGAGCGCATTCACAATCATCAAAGTCGGTCTCGCTCATTGCGAGACGAATCTATTGCTCCCTCAATTGATCGTCGTTCCGCGATTCTCGACTATTTCAAGCCTCGAGCGACGCGTCGTAGTCATCTCAACGCGCGTGAGCCGATTCCAACCCTTCAGCAGAACAGAGAGAAGCCTGAAGAACCGGCACTCGCGCCTACGAATCCTTTCACAATCGAAAAACGTGTTCCCCAAGCAGCACGACAGAGACAAAAGCGACCTCGTCAGAACCTTCCACAGAAAGCTTGTACAGAATCTTCAATTCAAGCAACCCTTCCCATGGCGCAACCTGTAGAGTGCGTTCCTCGCAACGATCCACAACAGGTTGATGCTGACTCAAGCTCCAGAAATCAAGACCTCTCTCCACCCTCTCCACCACTCCCCCAATCACGTCCTCCAAAGTAAGTATTTCTTTCATCAGCCATGAACCCAGAGAGACTAAGTTCTGAAACTAGGAAGCAACGTCCCATCGCGCTCAGCACGCGTTTCGCCAATGGATTCGATCAACATGATGTCCTGTGTCTTCAGACTTTGAAATTAGACGATGACAACGACATTATCTCCTATGCCATTCAATACCCTCCAGGAACAAGCTCCTGGCGAGATACGCCATTTCCCCATGACTCTACGTCTGTCCGCGTTCGTTTGCTAGACGCCACATTGTCCTCTATGGCTGATACCACTCGACTGTTCCAACCACAATGGTCCCAGAGCTCAATTACCACTCCCAAGTCGCAACGCACGCTCCGCGCCACCGGTTGGTCCACAGAAGTTGAAAGCATCATTCGAGACGCTTTTCAAGAAATCTTCGAGATCATCTGCGGCGCTATTGCCACGTCTGACGCCACACCAGATGAACAAGCGCGTCTGTTGAGTCAGGCTGCGGAGTCGGTCGAAACCATAATCACTTACGCCAATGAGAGCCTCTCCTTCTCAAATAACCAAGAGTTGGAAGCCTTCATCCACTTAACATCGAAGTCGATTGAAAATCTATGGCAGGCCATCGCTATATGCAACACCGCCACAAGCAAACCGCATGTCTCGCAGGCTTTAAAGGTCCTGAATGGTTTTCTCATTCTAGGATATCAAATCTATCAATGTACCAAAATCACGGGCTTTCCAGAAACAATTCGCGGCAAGACCTCGAAAACTTGGAAGAACATTGCCAGCCTTGCATGGGAACTTGCTTTCCGGAAACAAAACGTCGCTCAGCTCTTCTGTTACATCGCTGCTCAGCTCGAGAGTGACTCTGTACTAGATGGGCATCAATTCACACCCACAACGGAAATCGAGACAGTCTTCCTGATACACCGCCTCGGCCCTCACCAAGAGTGGAATATCTACTTAGAAAACATCCTCTCTACCCATGGCAAAGCGGGGATGGTTTGGGAGTCTCAAGCTGAGTCACTCGCTTTCACGGTTGTCGTACTTGGCTGCATCCTTTCCATCGTTGGACTGCATGGACTCACAACACATTCCGATGCCAGCTCCGCGAGCTCTCTGGGCTGCTCTCTTCTTCGTCTACTTCCGACTTACGTGTCAGAATTTCTCAAGTTTTTTGTCGAGAAAAGGGCGAGTTACAGCATGCGATTCAAAGCCAAAATACACCAAGTAAGGAAGCTGGAGCGATTCGGTCTGGTCATTTTTCGATGGTGTTTCGTCTTCGCACGAAATTTTCAAATCGACACCGCCGACAGTTTGCTAAAGCAGATGTTCAAGTACTATTCGGACAAGACAAACAACATGCTTGAACTCTTTGCGTCGAATCTTTCGGATGGGGTGCCTCCATTCGTCGATCATCTGACGCGTCCCGAACAACTAGTCCTGGAGGCTACCGACACAGACTTCCACATTTTCCTGAAGCTCACGGCCATCACTTTGGCGGCCCAACCTCTAGCAGACTACGAGACTGAAGAGCATGTTCGAAAACTGGCACTTCGCAAACGCTCTCTCTTGTTCATCTTGTTACCTAATAAGGGCCGCGACAATCTAGATGACAATGCAATGCTCGTCGATGAAGACTACCCACTACCAGACCTTGACCTCGCTGCAATATCAAACCGATACACCCTTTTCACGACGCTGTATCACTATGCACCTATCGGGTTCAAACCAGAGTTATCACAGATTAGAGACTACATCGACTTTCCTACAGCTCATGATGCTGTCCGCAAAGTCATTGTACGATGTTGGGAAAATGTCGCCAACTCGGCACTCTCCCGGGCCACAGGTCAAGCTGCAGGTCGTGTGGAGCTCCTAGAGCTAGGACAGTGGCTTCTGAGCATGTTCTTCTCCATGCGCGATAAGCTGTCGCGGATTCCAAATATCGACAATAGCATGCATGAGGACGAGAAACGTATTCATCGAGCCAATCGAAACACTACGGTTGACTGCATCCTCAATATTGCAAAGCGGTATGCTACAGCGATTGATCTCTGTGCCAATCAAGATCAGGTTTCGTGCCTCCTCACTCGTGAAGAGGTGAATAGTCTGACTGTTTCATGCTACTCTAAACAAGGTCTTGGTGATATTGTGGTCAGCGGAATCTTCGACCTCTTCACGTCCTATCTCAAGAAAGTCGGAAATGTTAACGACGAAATACGTTCTCTTATGCGAGACATTCGTGGCGTGCTTGTTGACCAGCTTAACCGTGGCGATCCTCCAGACGATGTTTTGTTGATGTCTTTGACCGACACCTGGTTTGCCATCGGAAAGCTGATGATAGACGGTGGCTACTATCACGGGGATCAGTTTCTGACCGCTCGGTCTCAATTGTCCTTTCCACAAATTGCCGACACCGAAATCGCGAGGCAATGTCAAGTGTTGCTACTGAGCAAAATTGCAACGGATAGGAACGTCATTTTGGCTAATCCCTGTCCTTTCGTCTCCACCTGGTTGCGGTCAATGTTAAAGCCGGAAACGATGATCAAGTTCGAACACCGCCTGACGAACCAGCTGATGGAAAGCATTCCAGATGCGTTCAGTCTTGATGAGCTACGTCGAACCATTTCAAACGGCGCCTCTTCGTTCTTCTTTGACCGGTCTGATATCATCAAATATCGCTTCTCAATCGTCGACCATGTTATCCGCTATGCCTGCAGCGTTCAAAATGATGCCGATCCACCTTCTAGCGCAAAGCTCACTAAACATCAATGGGATGAATTGATGACGAAGATCGAGAGGGCTATGAAGCAAACATGGGAACAACTCGATGGGGCAGCAAGGCCAGAATGGACCATCTTCATGCAGAAAGTAATATTCCGACTCAGCATGTACAAGAGCCCAGGCTTCGCAATCGACCCATGGTTCCTTAATCTAGATCAGAAAGGATTCGAGGACAAGGTCTTCTTTCTTGAGCGCCTCTTTATTCGTCTATTGGATGGGAATCGACGTGACCGCTGTGACACCGAGTACATGGCCACGGTCTTGCGCACAGCTTGCGAAATGGCATGGGATAGTGACAAGGAAGAGCAATTCTTCCAGCATCTGGTCGGGTTGTTTGCTGCCAACGACCCGAGCTACGTGGATAACGATGGCAAGTTCCTACTCGACATTGCATCGCAATTGGACTTCATGAAGGCAGTCTTCCCGGCATACATTGAGCGAGCACTCAACGACACTCTGCCCGCGATGCTTTTCGCTGTGCCCATCCTTCGCGCAGCCGCAGCAATCCTGATGAGACTGGAACTGCGTGTTGACCTCGAGGATCAATCGCATATGGAATCGTTCGCAGAGCTCATCGTTGCCTTGATGGAAGCAACAGTCACAGCAATGCGAGATGCCAGCTGCGGGCCTCTGTTCAAACACGGCTGGGAGATCGAAACAATCTGCCATCTCGGCCATCTCTGCTGGCTTGGCTGTAGCCGGTGGGCTCACCTCCATCGACTCTTTCCCTGCTCCGGCGCTATCTTCTCCTTGCAGGCATACGTGCAAGCGTATGCTTACTACGCTTACGAATGGATCTGCACTGCTGCAGATCTCGAGGATGGCGCCCGGCCCTCGGACCCAGAGCTCTGGGCGAAATACCGCATGAGCGCCGATAGGGCGAGGGAAGACTTCGGCTTCGAGCTGCCGGAGCTGGCCCTCCCAGAGCACATCAGTGCTCTCAAGGACTTTGCCGCAGATGACCTCGAGTGGTCGGGTCGAAACGACTGGCACCGGCGCGAGTTTACGACGTGGGGGCCCGTCTGGGTGTTTGCGCGGCCAGGGTTGAAGCCGGCGATGAAGCAATCGCGCCATGCGGTCCAAGACAACTCCATGATAAATGGAGTCAGGGCGGTGTTGGCGTCGCTGGAGCAGGCGTTGACCCTTTTGGGGGTCCTGGAAGAGGAGTTGTGAGCGGCGGGGGCGGTCGTGGTGTGCTGGTTTTTTATCCTTCCTTTTTGTTAGAGTAGAACGACTCAATCAAGCAAGTCAGAGTAACGTTTGGTTCCACGTCCGCGCTGTTCTCGATCGTGTTCTTTTGCATGGACGTCCACCGTCATCCCATCGTAGTGGTCGGCACCTAGTTAGACGGGTTTCGATGACACGTTCCGCACAGCCGAGGAGTCATGTGCTCGTCAAAGACAATACATACTGACCTAGAAATAGCAAGACAAGCGCCGGCGGTCTAAAGGAGTAAGAGAGTCTCAATGCTAATCAACAGCTTGTTTTTGATCCCGCCGATGGATTCTGGATCTGCACCTTTGACGACGTGTCACAGTCCTGGTCGTAAGTACCTCGTATGGTTGCCCCAATAATTTATGACCTTTCGCGCTGGTGAATCTGACGGCCAGTTTTAGAACCCCAGCCTCGTCCGGCCTCGTCAGGGGCGAAGCGAGGCTGGACGAGGCTGCATTAGGCGAATCGTTGCTGGGCAACTCCCGGCTGGTAAATAGAGGGTTGGTGGATTGGCACCAACCACACCAGCCTCTTGAACCGCTATGACCTTTCTTAATACCCATGTCAGCACGAACATTCCACTCTTTGTAGCTCCGTCTCATTGCCAACGACAGCATTCCAGCAAATTATGGGTGTCGAACCTCCATTCATTTACGACCGACCCTCGACATACACCTTTGGCAGCCCAACTGATCGTGCTTTCAATCCCAAGGCTGCAACCCATGCTTCCTGGACTCCCAAACCTCAGAAACCTAAGCAAGATGGTCCACTGGTTGATTTCAACAAGCATCCTGATTCTGTATGATCCCTGAAGCAGAGACAAGTGCTCCTCGACTGACCTATTCACAGTATATAGTCCTTCCTTACGGCAATCTCAATGCTAAATCGATGCCTCCGAATACCCACAAGAAGATCGTCCGCGTCCGATACGTCCAACTCTTCCTAAGAGTTTGTGCCTTGATCGGGGCTCTGGGCGCCCTCTTCTGCGTTATCGCCATCAACAAGACCACCGCAACAGTAGGATGGATCATTCGCTGCGCTCCTGCTATTGCCCTTCTTCACACCCTCTATGCGGTCTTCCACCTCGCGCGTGCACCTACAAGCCGCACTCCTGCTTCTACAGCAAGCTACATGATATTTGCGGCCATGGTGGATACTGGTCTGATCCCTTTCTGGGTCTTCTGCGCATGGGTAGCACATGCAGACTACACAAACAACGAATACGGATGGAGCACGCTGTTCAACGAGTCGGATCTGTCATACAAGATCATCAATGCATTCTTTCTGCTTTCGTGCGTTGAGAGTGGCCTGATGCTGCTGTCTCTGCTCGTGGACATTTACCTGGGTGTCAAGTTCAGACAGATCTCCAAGCTGCCGCCAGACATGAATCCGCTGGAGCCGAATCTCACATCCAGGCATAAACGGAATAAATCCGAGATCACCGAGAAGAACATGAGGTCCTCAGCATTGGCCGCTAAGCGGGAATCGCAGCTTTCGGGTTTTAAGAGAGTCCCTTTTATCCACACTCGGACTGACTCTGCCGACAGCATCACGCTCTACGGCGGCGATAGCGCCCGCAACTCGAGGGTAGAGTTCCGCAAAGAACTGGATGAAAATGAAAAAGATCCCTGGCGATGGTCACGAAATTCATCTCCCGAACGACCTGGCTCTGCCGTCAATCCCTCTCCAACCTCTCGGGCAGCTGGTAGTGGACTTGATTTCCGCCCCGAACGCTCTTCCCAGCTCAAGGAGAAACCATCTCGTCCATCTTCATGGCTGTCATATCTCGATTACGAAGGCGTGCCCAGCACGATGAGCGAAGAGGCCTCTGCAGAACTGGACCACGAAGTCCGGCCCATGTCCCCTGTGTCTGCGATCACCGTTACAGACGCTCCATCCGACAAGATTCATCGTGAACGCGAGAATTGGTATCATGGTTCCTCAGCACGCAACAGTCAGGCCCAGCTACCACCACCAACAAATAACAACCTGACCCACGTCCACTCGAAAGACTCGAGCAGAGCTATTTTACATCAATCGCTTCCTATGCCGTCCCCTGGCTCTCCGCCAAAGAAGAGAAGCCGTGAACCTCTAGGCATGAACCCTCCGACGCCTACACGCACAGCGTTCAACGATGAAAATGCATATGTCACACCCACAAGGGATTCACGCTTTCAGCACGACGGAAGTCGCGCCGCCCTCCACGACGCAGACGGTAACGCCCAAGCTCACCTCGGAGGCACCCCAGCCCATAGTAGACCATCCAGCTTCGTCGGTAGCGGTGGGAAAGCTCGCTTCTATGGTGATCTGCGACAATCCATTGGCTCTGCATCTCCCACTCACAATGACAACGATAAGAAAGAAGACATTCGAGCCAGTATCAAAGAGGTTCAGGGTATGTACGAACGCACTCGCACGATGCAGACGGAAAGCGACTACTCTGCCAACTTCGAGGTCTACTCCACATCTGATGACGAAGAGGGACGATTGAGCGCCAACATTATGAATGTGCAGACCGCTTCTCCGTCCCAATGGAACGGTACGAGGCAAACTTCGAACTCAACCGGATTTGATATGAACGGTGGATACGCGGGGCTCGGTGCAGAGTTTGGTAAAGGCATGGGTAGACGGAGAGATGTTAGCGGCAAAGCAGCTGAAGAGGGAAGAGCAAGTCCGACAAGGAATGGAGCTGCGGGTTGGGAGAGGTTCAAAGGGTTGTGAGTCGTACTTTTCAAGGTAGACTAAGGGTCGATGGATTGGATTCTTTATGCAGATCAACTGCGATGGGATGGAAACGTGACTAACTGAATGATATGTATTGGGTTTGGAGTTCGCGATGGATGGATGCAGCAAACAAGATATGAGAGTAAAAATACAGGCTTAGGATTTGAGGAAAAACATCGAGCCTCTACGATTGTGGTAACTGCAATGGTTGATGCTTGCAGAGCTCTGAAATTGGGATGACGGAACCTGACCTGGTTGGATGGATGGACACTTCACTGACACTTCAACGGGTGGATATCCTCTAGATAGATAGACTCCCTCGAAATTTGCACAAGGGTTAGCAATTTCGCGCACACGCACACATGCATACTGGGTACAGGGGACTGAGCACACTTGTCCTGGCTACGGAGGATACAGTAATTATGTTTCTTTATATACCTATTCGCCAGCCAGGCGCATGAAGGACTCGGACATCCGCCGCCGGGAGGAGGAAGTGAGTGGGAAGGCCAAGAACTAGACAGGTTCACTTTTTTTGTTGTGACCGGGCGAGGCTTACTTCAGGACGTCTCCACGGGACAATACATACTAGGTAGGGAGAAGTGAAATTGGATACACATGTATATACATGTCTATGTATCAGAGTACGATGGATCTCATATCCCATATCCCCTATCCCATATCCCATGTTCCGTACTCAGGGTCTACTCTCGACAAGGTCGCAACTATTCTCCTGACATGTAACTCGTCGGCTTATGTACCTGTAGGCGGACTGGGGCCCCTCCACAATGATAATAATACGAGGTACGTCTTGTTCTAACCTAGTTCGGCGTTGCTCCACCGTGGTCCGTGGTGGAGTGAGCGGACTAGACTGGACTGGAGAGCAGAAAGGGGCGAGGCGAAAGATAGAACAAGGACTTCTTGCTCTCCTGATAGAGATGAGACTCGTACTACATACTCGTCGTGAGTGCGGGAAATGTGTCAATCCGTAGACGAACCCAGATTTTTGCCAAAGTCTATATAGGATATAGAATATATATATGTATGTATGTGAGAGTTCGTGCTACGCCGCCCTATATGCCCCATGAAAAATCAAGATCGGGAGCAGGAACTACTTGTAGTCATGCTGTTCCTTACCCTGCGTCATTCTCTACTTATTATATCGTTAATTATCGTAGCTCCGAAGTCAAGGCTCATATGGCCCTGCAATAAAACGGTCAAGACCCAGCTGGCCAGAGAAGACGGATCAGTGCCTCCTTGGCCGCAAGATGACATTGTAGTCTCGATCCGGTTTGAGAATCGTGAATTCCTTTGTGCCCAAGACGAGATTTGGATCTTCAAGCTCGATATCATATCTCAACAATAAGGTCGCAATCATCTTGATGATAAACTGGTTCGCCACGTTTCTCCCGATACATTGTCTGCTCCCGAAGCCGAAGCCCAGGAAACAAGTCTTCATTGTAGCCAGATCGGCCTTTTCGTCCAGCCAGCGGTCCGGGTTCCAAATGTTTGGATTGCGGTACACGACGGGGTTGCGTCCGATGGTGGCTGCGGGCACGCCGACGTCGACGTTGCCCGGTACGTAAACTCCGCAGATGACAGCTCCCTGGGGTGGAGTCATGCGTGGCATGGCGTAGCCGATGGGTGGGTGCATCCGCAGGCATTCGATCTCGGTAGCTTCTAGAAGGCTCAACTTGTTCAACATCGCGAAGGGCAGGGGCGTCGAGGCGTCGAGATTGTCGGGGAATGTCTCCTCGAGTTGTTGAATGATGCGTTCCTTCACAGATGGGTTTTTGCTGAGATAGTAAGTCATCCAGTTCATGGTAACGCTCCCTGTGCTTGCCCCAGCCACCATTAAAGAGGAGGCCTCAGCTCGTAATTCTGGAAAGTCCATTCGTCCACCTGTTTCCGGGTCCTGTGCCTCGATGAAGCGTTGCATGATATCTTGCCTTGGCTTGCCGCCGAGCACTTGGTTACGATTATCTTGAAACCGTTTCTCCAGTGCCTGTCTCGCATACTCCAAATATTCAAGCCGCGCTTGGTACAGTTTCTGGATATATGGCAATGGCACCATGCTCAAGACTTTCACATTGTACTTGCCGAAAGGTAGCATGCCGCTGAGATTTGCAAAGCGCTGAGAAAGCTCCACAAGCTTGGAATATTTGACCGGCCGGCCACCCTGAATGGCACCGAAGTTATGGCCAAAGGCAAGTTCGCCCATCAGGTCCATGGTAAAGAGCTCAAACCAGAAATAAATGTCAAAGGGTTGCTGAGTGCTTGCAAACTCGTCCATTTTCCGAAGAAAGATTTCCATGACAGCGTCGACATAGGGCTCGAAAAGATAGAGAGATTGCATGCTGAAGCCATGGGATACCATACGCCGCTTCCGTGCGTGATTCTTCTTTGACCGCGTCGAGAACAGAGATTCTCCGGTCGTCGAGAAGGCATCGTACCAGCTTGACTTGCCGAATTCATCCGCCCCCTTTCCGTGGCCTGTTGTCATTGTGAGCTCGACACTCGGATGAATTCGCCGCAAATAATCACATACCATAGATAGCCTTAACTGCATCGGGGTGATTAAATGACACTGCATTCGGGCGTGTCCTTACCGCCACGGAATCTGGATATTGAGCAAAGAGCTCACTCGCCCATTCGGCACGTCTTTTGTCCTTCAACGCAGTTGCTTCGGGGATATCAGATATTCTCGTGATCCATGGGCCTGCAATCTTGCTCATAGGCGAAAAGAATAACCGGTATATCAAAAGGGCCGGATAATAAGCCACAAGGAGGAGGGCCGGACCCCATAAGAGGACAGGACGTACAACCGGAGGTGTGTCAGCCATGGCCATGGTTCTGCCTGTAGAACTCCTGTTTCAGCGACCGCACAGAGCGATACCTATTTGATGGAACCTTTGCGAAGCTGCACGGAGGGCGTTGTTCATAGTCGACATAAGTCATTTCTTCTCCCAATTATACACTCCGCATCCTGTCAGCGGCAAGTTTCGGCAGTGCCATCACATGGTCCCGATGGAGACTGAGGTGGGATTTCCCCGCAAACAATCTCCAGCCCCACGACTTGTAGCGACGTCCCTTCTCGATTCTCAGGGGAGCCACGCGCGGAGTTTGACCGTCGTTTGTGGGGTCTTAGACTTCCGGCATGGGAACGAAACGATGGGAAGCGCCTGGTAGCCTGGCTCCAAGATAATGGGTTAGGTCAAGCAACGCCTAAGCCTTTTAGGCTGTCTGGTCGAGATGAGAAAAGGGGGATCATTGGTACTTTCCTTCCCGCTCCACAGGAGCCAGAGCAACCGGATTCATGGACCATCTAGAATCCAGCCTCGGCCCCAAGTAGATGTACCTAGGGCAAGCGTTCGACTGCATCCTCCACATGGTGAAGATGGGAGAACAGGGGGCATGGGGTTGATCAGAGCCACTTTGGGGAACTTTAGCAACTGCTGGTAGCAGATACAAAAAGTCATGGCTCGTCTCACCTGTAGTCCCCAGGAATTTTTTTTTTCCCATCCACTTCCCCTACCACACTGCTCCAGGTTGTATCCATCCGTAAGGGTGCCCACAATGCAGGAAACAGCTGAGCACAAGGCTTCCATGGAGGCTGAGATTGAGGTTGCCCACAGTGAGGGCCGCGACCTTCCAACAAAGGGATATGAAGATCCTCACAAAGCTGCGCTCGAGGATAATCCTGAGCACGCTGAGAAGCTCAGTCTCTCTGTCATTCTTTCTGCTCTTTTCCTGGGAACCTCTTTCACAGGACCTATCATCTTCGGCTTCATCCTCGCTACCCCCATATTGGTACAATTGAGTCAGAAACTGGGCGGTGACACCATCGACTTTTGGATACCTTCTGGCTGGGGTGCAGCCGCTGCTGTTGGCTTTTCGGTTGCAGGAAGACTGTCAGATATCTTCGGTCGTCGATATGTTATTCTCGTTGGACAGCTTCTCACAGTCGTAAGTCTTTTTCCCGCAGCAAAACCCGATGTCGAACGGTGTCGAGGTTTTGATGTTTGTTCCACCGTGCACCGGGTGGAGCCGATATTTTTGGCTTGCTATATTTCTATGGACGCCAACGCTAATTGTGATGTTGATGTAGATTGGTGGCGCTATTGCGTGCAGCGCACAGACGATGAATCAACTCATTGCCGGCGAAGTCATCCTCGGAGGTTCCATTGGAACAGTCTCGGTCGCCTACGCTGGTGAGCCTCTTTCGATCTCCGGGCTGTTGCGATGTTCAGTTCCTTATATATATGTGTGTGAACAGGTATCTCTGAAATCCTGCCCAACAAATACCGTGGTGTTGGCCTCGCCTGGACAGAACTCAACCTTGCAAGTTGGGCCATCGCAGGTACGCTTCTTGCCAATGCTCTTCTTTCCCACGCTAGCTGGCGGGTGATGTACTACATTGCCATGGGATACGGAGGTTTCTCACTCGTTGGGACATTCCTTGTGTATTTTCCGCCCAGTCACCCGCGTCCTGATGGCTTGACCAAGTGGCAAGAATTCAAGCAGCTCGACTTCATCGGTACCGCCCTTTTTGTCTCTGGCCTTGCTGTCTTCCTGTACGGCTTGAACTCCGGTGGAAACACTTATCCTTGGTCTGCTGCGGGGACTCTGGCTCCTTTGATCCTCGGACTGTTCGTGTTTCTGGGATCTTTCGTGTACGACTTCACCCTCGCCAAGGATCCTCTGTTCCCGTGGTACTTGTTCAAGAGCTTCCGGTCATTCTCGTCACTGCTTATGCTCGTCTTCGTGGCGGGCATGGTATTCTTTGCGGCCTCCGCGCTCAATGCCCAAACAATCCTCTATCTCTATACTGCCGACCCAATCAAGATTGGTGTATACTCCATCCCTTCTGGGTAAGTACCCGCCCTGCCGAAATGCGGATGTTGATGTTAATAATCCATAAGTGCCGGTCAGCTCGTCGGAGGCGTCATTATTCCTGGCCTTGTACACTATATCAAGCACGTTCATATCCAACTCACCTTTTCCGTCTTCATGCAGACCCTGTTTTTCGGGCTGGCCGCACTCATCACTCCCCACAACATCAACTGGGTCATGGCGGTGCAATTCCTTGCCATGCTTCCATTCGGATGGATCACGCTAAACTGCTACACAACGGCCTCGCTCCACGTGCCTCAACGTGACCTGGGAGTCGCTATCGGGCTGATTGGCACCTTCCGGTCTCTCGGTGGAGCAGTTGGTTCCGTCATCTTCTCATCCATTTTCAATCAGATCTCGGCCAAGCAAGTCCCCCGACGTATCTCGGAAGCTGCCCTGGCAGCGAATGTGTCGGCCAAGACTCTCCCGGACTTGATCGAAGCAGTCTCGCTGACGCTGGTTGGCGTTCCTGACCAGGCCGCAACTGTACCTAGCGTGTCAGCAACGGTTTTCTCCAAGTGCGTAGAGGCAGCCCGGCTTGGATATGCGTATGGGTTCCGCATCACGTGGCTGTCGTCAATTCCTTTTGGTGTCATCGCCATGCTTTGCGCAGTGGCCGTTTATGACCCTTCAAAGTACTTCACCAACCATGTTGAAGTTCACCTCGAGAAGGAGATTGGTGGCCGACAAGCTAACCAGACGAAGGAGGTTGAAAATTGATTTAAGTTCGCTTCAGCGGCATGTCCGTTATTTGGGCATTTCAGTGTCATTAGGACCACATCAGCTAGGATCAAAGCGGACACCACATAGCGCGCTCTGTTACCGTCCGTCGAATGTTCAAGAGAAGAGTTTCTCTCGATAGAGCAATCGTGCATCTTTCATCTTTCGTCTCCATGGGCATCGCCGGCAAGCTCCGGGATGTTGGTCCCAACCTGTGGCTAGTGGATGCTCCCCCCACTTCTCTTTCAGAGCTATTTTTCTGGTCCCGTTGCAGCTCCATTGTGGTGGCGTAGAAGTGCCTTGTGCTCGCAGGTAGCGAGGTAGCTAAGTGCTTGAACCGGGGAGTGGCTGGAGACATGGAGGTGGGTGGTGAGTGGTGAGAGGTGAGAGGAAAGTGAAGCAGCGAGATGTGACCCTGGTCGTTGGCTCAGGGACGAATCGACAACGACGAATGGATGAGGGACAGCTGAACCGTCGAGCCGTCTTCTGTGTCGCCCCGCTCCGAAAATAAAAAAAAATAGGTAAAGAAAAAAAAGTCTTAGTGAGAGAAAACCTAGCAAACGCGGTTCACTCTCTCACGCAGTCACACGACGAAGGCCTGTGGCATTTTTGACCAGCTAGTGCAGCGTTACCTGAACTTGCCCGCTGCCCACCTACGTCTAGGCTGTTGTTTGCTCCTCCTCTTTCTTCTTCAATCTTTTTTCCATCCTCTTCAACTTGTACAATTCTTCGTCCTCTTCTTGCTTCTCCAACAATCCATTGACGGTTGCTGTGGCTGTTACCCCGCGTTCCCTCACTCGTTTCAGGATTCGCACTTTTCACATTCAACCCTGTTGCAATGATGTCCGAAATCACCCATCCTACTATCAAAGGTATGTTGCCCTTATTCAAGGCTCTACCCCCAATCGTGTAGCCATTCTGACTCGCATCTTCATCGCAGATGGCTGGTTCCGAGAGATTTCGGACATGTGGCCCGGCCAAGCCATGATCCTCAAGGTCAACCAAGTGCTTCACCATGAGAAGTCAAAATACCAGGACGTCCTGGTCTTTGAGAGCAGCGACCATGGCACAGTCCTGGTCCTTGACAATGTCATCCAGTGCACCGAGCGGGATGAGTTTTCTTATCAAGAGATGATAACACACTTGGCCATGAACTCTCACCCGGATCCGAAGAAGGTCCTCGTCATTGGTGGCGGTGATGGAGGTGTTCTGCGCGAGGTCGTCAAGCATGAATCGGTGGAGAAGGCCATTCTGTGCGATATCGACGAGGCTGTCATCCGCGTCAGCAAGAAATATCTCCCCGGAATGTCCATTGGATTCCAACACCCTGCCGTCGAAACCTTTATTGGAGATGGCTTCAAATTCCTCGCAGACCGCAAAGACGAATTCGACGTCATCATTACTGACAGCAGCGATCCCGAAGGTCCTGCAGAGACCCTCTTCCAGAAACCATATTTTGAGCTTCTTTATGGAGCATTGAGAGACGGTGGTGTCATAACTACCCAAGGTTGTGCGCACCCTTCTCCCTACACATTTTCTTGAGCTCCAAATGCTCTGTTCCCGCAAAACGGTGGAAAAGAAACACGCTAACACAACCACTCTTGTCTAGCCGAGAACCAATGGCTCCATCTGCCTCTAATCACCAAGCTCAAGAAAGAATGCAAAGAAGTCTTCCCCGTGGTCGAATATGCCTACACCACGATCCCTACCTATCCTTCTGGTCAGATTGGTTTCATGGTCTGCTGCAAAGACCCCAACCGAAACGTCAGAGAGCCATTGCGATCTTGGAGCCCCGAGGAGGAAGAGAAACTGTGCAAGTACTACAACAAAGAGATCCACCGAGCAAGCTTCGTCCTGCCCACTTTCGCCAGGAAGGTACTGAAGTAGTAAACGCACGCAATGAGGCTTTTTGTGAAAGGCTGTTGGGGTTTACAGGCATGATACCAGGGTGAATTTTGCGTTATGTTCATGGTTTACAGGTGGCATTGAAGTCTGTCATACAAAGAGAAGGGGATGAAACGCGCACTCGCGGCAACATAGAGAGGATGAGACCGATATGAGGCTTTACGACCCTTAATGATAGAAGAATCTGGTCGATCCGCGATTCATTGATTTGAGCTCGGAGGAAGAAGCCCAGCCAGTGGTGAAGCTGGATGGCGACGTTTCAACCATGACTTCACAGTGGAACCTCGAGTGATGTCACAAACATTTCAACCACAGCCTTCTCGATGATCATTTCAAGACACTGAATATTTCTTTGATATTTTCCTGGGTCTCATGAGCTTTTTCCTTCCTTTCTCCGCCCTCATTTCACTTACCTCCAAGCCTATCTTCCAATGTGTTGTCACAGACACTTTTTCAAAGATCAAAACCCCAGCTACGAGTTGAAAAACAGATCCAATCCAAACACATTCACATCCCTCAATCCCTTCACACCAAAACGCTCCTAAGAAACCATGTCTTTCACAGCAAATCCCCGTGCCCCGAAACCTGATTCCTACAACATCCCCCAAGAGCCAACCGGGCCCATCACTTCGGACTCTCTGGCGGCAGAATCCATCAAGAACCGTGGTGCCTTCTCTGAAAACAGCTCGGCTGTCCCCATGGGCGTACAAGGCGACCAATCCACGCTCAACACGACGGATACATCCGGGGCAACAACGCTGCCCCCGGCCGCGACAGGCACCGAGCGGGAGAAGAGAGAGGCCCTGGGCGCAGGAGCCGATGTGAAGGGCGCTGCAGGCCTAAAGTACCCCGACGCTGCAGGGAGGGCACAGTTTGACGGCGTGCACAGCGACCAGGGTGCCTCTGCTGGCGGAGGATCGAGTGCTTTCCAACAAGCTGGAAGCGGGACTGGATACGGGGTTTCAACCGGTCAACCGGCCGGGGAGAGTGACTTTGGCGCTTCGACCATGTCCTCGTCCGCCGGCGGTATCGACCAATCCCAAATCCGTTCTGGCTCGGCGAACATCAACGGCGGCGCTGGAAGGCCCCCCGCCGCGGGCACAGGTGTGCGTCCCCACGTCGACGCCGCGCCCGGATACGTATCCACGGTGACGGGCACCGCGATGCCGGAGAACACATTCAAAGCCAAAGGCGCAAACCTCGAGGACGCAGACGTCACGCACAGCATGCCCCCGAGCAAGACATTCACCGGCGCCATCGGCACCGTCAACGACCCCGGCCGACTCGCGGAGCGTGAGTTTCTGGGGAGGAACGAGGACCCCATTGGCGAGATGGGCCAGGAGAGCCAGGCTGGCGAGCAGGGGGGCTTGTATGATGTCTTGCAGAACGAGAGGGCCTGAAAAGGGCCGTCAGATCTGTGGACATCATCTTTCAGAGGGAGGGGAAGGGAGGCCAGATGGCGAGTTTTAGGTCGATGCCTGTGGTGAAATTTCCAAAGGGCGAAATGAATCTTGGAGGTAGGTTCTCGACGGAACAAGGAAAACGAGAAAAGTACTGGTCGATAGCAGGAGCAGCCTTCTGCTATCGCACACCACATGCCACATAGCATATAGCATGCCGCATACCACATACCACGTACCGGACGTCGATATGGCCCTTCTCGTCCACGACAGGATCTCGTCTATAGACCGAAACATGGTCGTGTGGCTAGCTTAGCACCTGAGCAAGAAGCATAAGATAAATCCTCAAGTGAGCTTTCGGGCGCGAATCCTTGGTGCTGCCTCCCTCCCTTCTTCACTTGCTCGCATACACATCAACTTTCCACCGTTGACCCTAGGGCGCGACTTATCATCATCGCTGACTCCCTCTGTCCCATTTTCGGATAAATCAATCCCTTAGGGTCCTACTTGCGGGGTAAATGGCCGCTGCACCTAGTTAGTTCCGCGGTGCTAGCTAAGGAGGCGTCTAAGCATGTATGCATGCTAGCCACCTAAGTCCGATGTGTGTTTGTGGGCCGGAAAATCAAACCTGCTGTGTCCAGCTCAGACGTAGTCCGTGTTTAGTCCTTCGTTTCTGATCGTCATCCTCGTTCCATTGCTTCCTGCGTGGATGGCTTAAGGTGGTTGCGCCGGAAATGCTTGGGAGCGGATTGCTTGGATGCTTGAGACGCAGCATTGTCGTGCTATGTACTGGGTAGATGACTCGTCTCGATGAATCGTGTTGGTGGATTCTCAAGATCTCTCGAACAGCACTGGATTTGTCGCATCCTGGTGATAGGGGGGAGCGCATTCATAAGGGCCCTATGTCGCGCAGACAAAAGATGCTTGTTCTGGCAAAATCGGTATTCAGGTCGTAAGATCGAATGTCAACCCTTCATCCCGTGCTCGCACCTGTCTCAGCATTCATCTCGAAATTCAAGAAACCGTCCAGACCGCTCATGACATCCTTCGCAACGCCTTCAGTAAGCACAGCATTGACCACCTTCTTCAACAGACTTCTCTTGACACCGCCGATCCTCGGCCGCCAAACACCGGGAACATCAACTCCTTCTTGCACCTCGCCGGACTGTAGCACGCCCCTCATTGTATCTCTCGCAGGCGTGTCGATCATCCGCGTCGCAAGCAACTGGAACTCACCCTCCGTCGTCGTGCTCCCGACACTGGCGGCGATGACTCCGTCCGCAACGGCGAGCTCTTCTCGACTGGGATCGAAAATGATGTTCTCGCCGACTATGACGACGAGAAGCGTCACGGGAGGTTTGGCAGGAAATGATTTGGTTCGGGGGTACAGGTACGTGCTGGCCATCCAGTCGTCATCGGCAACGGGATCTTCTTCGCCTTCACTCTTGAGCTTTGGAACGCGCGTGTCGCGTAATGCCATATGTGTCGCGACGCTTAGGAGCGGAAGTGGGTAGCTTGCAAGTCCATTTGGCGAGGTAAGAAGCACATCGATGTATACGTGCCAGTGCCATCGGGAGTTGATGATCAAGCTGTCCTGCAGCGACGGAGCGTCCGAGGAAGAGGACACCACCAATGGCTCCCTTAGCATTTCCTCCAGGAAGACCAAGTTGGGATCGTCGTCTCGTAGACCAGGAAGTGTGAGTGTAAGAGTCACCCACTCTGGCTTCCCCTTGCCTCGTCTTCTTTGACCCCTGTTCCAACCTCGATTGTCTGCGTCAATGTCCATTGCTCCATCTTCAGTTCCCGACAACACGTTGTTCCCTGCAACAGTCCTCTCGACCTCGAGCTTGACGCCGACAATGGCTTCACGGCCGTCACTAAATCCGACATGCGCGCTCCCATTCACGGCTGGGAGAACACCCGTCTCTGCTCTCAGCGGTCGAAAGTCGGTCGCTAGAGGGCGCGCATCCGGGCGCAGAGGAGGGATAGAAGATAACGAGGTATGGAGGTAGGCCAGCTCGGCCGGTGAAAAGGGGAGCGAGTTTGCAAGCGAAGGCATCGTATTGTACAATCCAAGTCAGCGAGGAGACAGTCTGGCGGGGCTTGAAAGTGTCCAGCGACCTTTGAGATTGGTTCGGGTCCAGGTCGCTCACAAAGTCTAGAGTCTCAGATCAATAAAATTAAGGAGCGACGAGGGCACCAGGCCTGAATAGAGCTGTATTCTGCGAGTTGGACGAGTTTCTGGAGGATTTTTGTCCAAAGCCGAAACTTCTGAGGAAAAAAAAGAGTCCCAGGTCCATTTCCCGGAGTTACCATTCCTGCACACTATGCTAACTCCCGAGGGCCAGCCTTGCACTTGTCAGGCGAACAGGACGTGGGAACGGGAGATGAATCGATGTTCTACAATGCGAATGTGTTTCACACCCAAAAGGCTAATAATATCAGACCGACGTATTCCCCGTCGTCCGAATTTGCTAACATTTATTCATCCTTTCATGTCTCCAAGGCGTCAGCCGTCAAGCGCCATCCCTTCCACATCACCTCTGTCACCCACCAGCCTCGGCCGGCCAGCTTTCGCGCCATAGACCATTTCCATCAGTTTGCTCTTCTGCTTTTCCCTAACACCCTTGAGATAGTCATAGGTTCCCTCGAGCCCTCTGATCTGCTGATCAATGACACTGACATTATCAACAGTGACAGAGTCATTCCTCCTGACCAAAGGACTGACCAGTTTCCTCCGCAGAATTTCCAAATTCACTTTGAGAGTCTGCAGTCGTCCGTGATGCTCCATGAGTAGATGCTTATTGTTGACAGTCCTCGATCGTACACTTGACAACAGCTGCTTGTTCTTCTCGAACTTTCTCAACATCGCTGCATTTGGACCGATGACTCTTGTCCACAAAGATGAAAGAAGGTCGTTCTCAAGTCTTTCCTGCGTATCTGTTTCTCGGACCACCGTTCGCTGCAAGTTGAGGAATTGTCGATCAATCGATTCAAACAACACAAACAGCGCGGCAGAGTGAGTCAGTTCGCTGTTGATCGACTCCTCAAGCACATTCACAAACTCGTGGAACGTCCTCGTCAGTGTCGCTCTCGCTCTTTGTGGCGAACTTGCACCGAATACATCGGTCAAGAATTTGCCCAATGCTGTGGGCCCTTTCGACGTCTCGAGAAATCCTCCTCGATTGAAGACACCGTGTAGATGATCAAAGATCACGCCAGCCATCGACGTTCCTTGGGCAGATGTAACGCCCTCCAGTTCTCGTTTCGCCCAGTCCATCACCAGCAAAATGCTGTCGACATCGGAATCAACATCGGCAAAAAACCGAGTCAACTCGAGGCCAAGAGTTTTCAAGCTCTCGGATAGCTCGTCCAGGGAACGCACAATCAACGGTGCTGAGGTCATATTGGCGCTCCTGACCGACTCACCAAGGTCCCACACCGCCACGCTCGTTTCCTGCAATGCCGTAATTTGTGTATAACCGTTCTCGGAATAGAAAATTAAGGGCTCAAATGACTTGGCCAGAGTTGAAACTTTGACAAGATCAGGGACAGGAGGCGGAACCGGAGGAATAAGAATGATGCGCAGAAGTGAAGCAACCAAGATGGTGGTTATGATCGACATGAAAGTACTTGATCTCGTCTTAGTCATTGCATCGAATTTTCTTTGTATGAAGTTGAGAAAAGGAACGAACGGCTCTCGATGTTGCACTTCTGCTCGGAGCTGTAAGCGAATGTCTAGAGCACAGTCAGTCACTGGAAGAGACTCCATTTGCAGTACCATTTACAATTGTTCGGACTCTCTGGAGGTACGTCTCCTTGATCAAATGTCCTCGGATTCATTTCATATTGTGGCTCTGCTTCCGGAGAACGCTCCCTCACCGGCGAGTCCGTACCTGCTGGTAAAGGCGTGTTCACAGCTATGGTAATATCGGGATCTCCTTCGATCGCATCTTGATAGACCTCGGGACTGGTCTGCCGCGACCGTGAGGGACTTATCGAAGGGCGCAAATCGTATTTTCCGTATGGATCCTGCCTGTACCACCCACTTGCGTTCGAATTCCGACTCCTAAAGCCTGGAGGTGACCAGGGTAAACCTGCGCTTGACTGGTCGTCGACTTCACTGTCTCCCTGCTCCGATCTGAAGCCAGACAGAAGGGGTGAGCGCCGCTCTTGTTCCTCGAAATCTTCGATCGACGCCTCTAGCAACGAATGCGCATCTCCACGCAATCTTTCCGCATAGAGTTCCTCCATCGGCGGTGAGGGCATCATGGCAGCCATAAGGGAAAGGAAAGGAAATAGAAGTGGGACATGAGGCTGCGCAGAAGATTGAGGCGAGGCGGGGCAGGGCAAGAGGCCGACAATCAGGTCGCCTTCCACAGCGGTCCTGACCTTTGTACTTTGTGCAAATAAGTGTCACTCGGCAACGACCAGGTGAATGCAACCACTCTTGAGCAAGCTGCAGCGATTGTTTCTATTGAAGAGACCAGGAGAAAGAGACGAGAAGTCACAATGTTTGAGAAGGCAAAAAGGGAAAGTCTATGTCTGGGAAAGCCCAGCCTCTTCTCACAACGCGATCATGCAGATCCAGGGATGGAGGGGATACGCTAGTCAGAGTCAGTTTGACCGGCACGACTGCAAGAACTCTCCCAAGGGCTGCGTTCAGGCGACTTTGCAACAAAGAGGACGGAATGGGAGAGAAATGATGGAGGCTGGGACAGCTGGGACAAACTGGGACAGCTGGCCGTCATGGAGTCGCGGATCTAGTACTCTGTAGACTGCCAATCACGGCCCAGAAACACGGTCAAGACCAGGATTCCTGCTGCAAGGGCGATTTGGGGGCGACCTGCCCTGGCCGCATGTCTAGCCTCTGTCAATGCGGCAGCGCTGGTCCATCATTGGAGGTGTGGGACAGCTCAGAGGAAGATTACTGAGTTACTGCAACTGGCTTATCAGCTCGTTACCCGCCAAACCCCAGAGCTCTCCAGGGGTCAGTGTCGCGCATTTGGATCATCCAAGGTTCCACGAGGAATAGTTGAGCAGAGAGGAGTTGCTTGATTGTCGGTCCTCTACAGCTAGCTGTGCCTGTTTCGGGAGAGAAAATGCAGGTACGCCTCTTGAGGAACCAAGCAATAGGAGAATGTTTTTTTTTTATGTACAAAGAGCTTCGTCTACCGGCTTCTCCGGCTTCTACCGTCCCATCCCACCCGGCGTATTGGTATGCAAAGTCCAACATTCAGATTAGGTAAATGTGCGCCTTCGCCGTTTCTTTGATGATACAAGCAGCCGATGATCCCGAACAGCGTCGAAATGAGCGCACGGTCAAGCAGTTGAGGCAACTAAGGTCTAGAGATCGCATTTACTTGCACTCCTCGCGTAGCCAGCTGGCAGAAAGTTAGCACGGGCAGAGAGAAAAAGCCCTGGAGGCGTCAAGGAAACTAACGTGATCAGGTCGTTCCTGTCCTTGCCCTTCTTGAGACCTCCGAACGCCATCTTTGTGCCGGGGATGTATTTCTTGGGGTTCTCGAGGTATTCGAACTGGAGCGGGTCAGCCACGGTGGCAACTACGAGACGTGAAAGTAATAAACTCACCAGAGTGGCCTCGTTCCACGTAATTCCCTTTTGCTTGTTCGCATCTGTATATGAGAAGCCCTCAACAGAGCCAGTTTTGCGGCCAAAGAGGCCATGCAAGTTGGGGCCGATCTTGTTGCCCTCCGACTCAACGCACGAGTGGCACTGTGCGCATCTCGTCTTGAAGAGATTGGCTCCCTTCTTGACGTCACCTGCAGGGAGCGATTGTGAGCCTTTGTTCTGCGTCTCTTCTGGATCGACCTTGTTTACAACCACCCTCGCAGCAGCTTTCTGTCCTTGCAGGGCCGGGGTCGCTTCAAGCTCGTCGAGCTCGTGCGGGAGACAAGCCAAGTATGACCAAGCCATTGAATCAAGAATCTCAAGTCTGGGACATTGCGGACTATGGGTGTAGTAATCTGTCGCGCTGCCATCGTACGATCATGGTATGATTGTTGGGACAGAGGCATTCCAGCTCGAGGCCGAGCCTGAAAAGCAGCGGTGGGAGGTCATGCGACTTGCAGAGAGACTGAGATGTGATACAAGAGGGCGACTTGTGACCAGTTGACAGGTGAAAGCAATAGGTGAAGCTGCTGCGAAGCTGTGTTAAGGTCACGGGAGAAAACGATGCACTCACCCTCCTTGAAACCTTCGTCGCCTTTGGCCATGTTGACGAAACTGAGAAGACGAACAGAAAGAGAGTATTGATATGAGAACGACTGAGGGGGATCTTGGGAATAAGATAGCTTGGATGGGTGTTGCAGGAGCAAAAGGGCAAAGATGTTATGTAGATGGAAAAAAGTCGAGAGAGAAGCAAGAAAAGAAAAAAGGTGACGCCGATGAATGACGGACAGGGATCGCATCCACCCACTGAGCCCACTACAAGTACGAGTAGTTTCTTCCGGCGGCCACCTGCGAATCACGTTGGCGCCATTGTCATCGGCAATTCTCGGGGATTCATTCCTACAACGCAGGTCACAACGTAACAATGCGGAACAACTCTGCTCTCCATCCAGGCTTGCTCCGTACCTGCGCCAATTTTACCTTTGTCGGGTTTTTCCAATCTTTCTATTGCCTCTCCCTTCTGTTAAAAAAGTCAAGTGGTAGATGTGGAGGACATCCAAAGGGGTCCCTGTGACGCCTGCCATCCGAAGCCTAACGAGAGCTCTCCATACCTTGCAAGCTCCATCCCAGCGATCAGCTACTCAGTCACTTAGTGCACAAGAAAGACGAATACTATGACGTCGGCGTATGGCCCGGAAGAACGGCTGAGCTGGTCACGTTTGCGGAAAGAGCTCGGGCAGTAGGCAAGCAGGTCTACCATCGCCACAATACTCGGTATGACTGTGTGCATCCTATTACCCGATCTCGTTGGTCCAACCGGTGTCCTTGTAATAATCATCATGACAGACCTTGCAGCTATTACTTGGTACACCGGAACAGGAGCTGGCACCGCCAGATCGGGTAATGCCGAGCACGCATTCCCTCATGTCTGCATCGATGCCCAGAATTCGTCAATGAGCTCGTGCCTCTTCACCGCGAGATCAAAGTCGCCGTATGGTCCTCCTGCGGCAAACGCTTCATACAGCCGACCAATGTTCTGGCCCTGAGTTGGCAAGTCTGTCCATTCTTGTCCACCTTCGTCCACGATAATGTCCTCCACGACGCCTTTCTCCGCATTGGAGAAGCGCACACTGGTCGCCTTGGCCATCTGCGGTCCAGCACTAGCAAATTCGACGGCCAGTTCGCCCTTGGTGCCATATATTCTCCACGTCGACCCCGGGTTGCCGATGAATCGGTCTCCGGCTCTCAGGTGGAAACTGAACACGGCAGACGGGTGTCTATCCAGGCGCCCCTGGAGAAGAATCTGGTCCGGCGTGTCCTTGTCGTAGAGTTCTTCCGACAAAGACCCGTCAGATCTCATGACATGCATCTTGGGTCTCAGGTTGACAGCCATGGGCGTGTAGCTGCCCGGTTTCAGCTCTCCCACGGCATACAGGATTGAGTCGAGGACGTGGCCGCCATATATGGTCAACAGGTTCCCACCGACTTTGCGATCCATAAAATAGTGATATCTGTCACTCGCTGCGTTGTTCTGCCAAACGTGAATCGCACCTTGGTAATTGACGCTGTGGATTTCTCCAAGTGCCCCTGTGTCGATGAGTTCTTTTACCTTCCTGACGCTGGGTGACATGCGACCTTGAAGACCAATAATGGTCTTGACGTTCTTCTCTCGGGCGAGAGTGGCCATCTCCTTTGCCTGCTCCGTCGTTGCGGCGAGAGGCCATTCCACAAACACATTGCGTCCTGCTTTCAGAGCCGGCATGGCGACATTGTAATGCGTGTCGGCTCGCGTGGAGACGACGTACAAGTCCACATCAGGGTCGGCGGCGATCTGGTCGTAAGAGTCGTAGGCCTTTGTGGATTCGGGGAGATTGTGCGCCTTGATGGCGGCCTTTGTGGATTCCAAGGTCGAGTTGCACAACGCCACAATCTTGTAATTTGGAGAGTTGGCCAGTCGAGGCAGATGTGCCAAAGTTGCCCATGCGCCGGGTTTGCTGGATAACCCCACGATTCCTACTCGGATGGGAGCCATGATTAATATTATATTCGATGCAGACTGTGGTGAGCGAACGGGCGGCGATTGCGACCTGAGGAAGTGGCAGTTCTATAAAACCCAGATGGAACGGACTGCAATGACACCCAAGGCGAATTCTGCCTCGGAATCGAAAGCACACAATTCTCTATACGTGGACAGGCAGGAAAGAGAGAAAATAATAATTAGATTGATGAGAGTGATACAAAAGTCATGGACCCTGTGGCACGAATTGATTGGCTTCATTACAAATCGCGCCCTGCCTGTCTGACGGCGGCTTTACCATCGTGCTCTTCCATATCTATCTAACTCGCTAGGTACATAATTGTAATAGCGAACTGGCGATCCATCTTCACCTCGTGACTTGACGCTCGCTGCTTTTGCTCACCTTGCTCACCCTCGGCTCTCCTGCTTCCTGAATGCTCAGGGAGCACCCCTGGAGTCCCTACCTACGGGAGGTTGTCTTCTAGTTGATTGAGAGTCACGAAATAGAACGGGGCTACCGCAGGCAGACGAGTTGTTGGCAACATCACCTTCTTTGGATTACGGTTTAGAGGTATTGGATATGAACGAGCTTGTCCAACTGGGTAACGTCTCTCTGGATATACTCCCCCAAGGCTCATGTGAAACCTCGACTTCCTCTTACGTGGCGCTTGCAGGCGTGTACATAGCACATCTAAAAGCTTAACATGTCAGAGGGATGTAAGAGACGGAATTTGGGGGGAAATGTAATGCGAGATGTCTCTTTCACAGGCTGGCAAGAGAAGGCCAGCTTGCCAAAGACGGCAATCGAAGGCCATTTCCCCTGGTCAACAATGATTTCCGGCCAGCAAACGTTTTGTCAAACGCGAAATTCTTGGTCACTAGAACGGTGGACTGGGAATTCACATACGCTGGACCCCGCGACCTTGCTTACAGAGCACCAGTCTGGCTTCTGCTTGAGCTTCCGGAGTACTGGCCGGAAGGACTGAATGATTGGAAGCGCGTCTACGAGCAAGGACTTCCGATAATTTTGGCAGCTGTCCGTTAGAGAGAGACTGCTGCTACCCTACGCGGGATATTGAATGAAGACCAGTGCCTCCCTACCGAAGCCGCAAGGCGGGTGGCGGCCCTTTGAAAAGGGGCCCCGTGGCTGTCTCGCCTGGAGTTAGCGATGACGGAGCTCAGAATCGTTCTCGTCCTGCTGTGCAGGGAGTTTGACTTTGAGATTGCCTGTGCTGAAGTCGCGCTGCGGGCGGGCCTCGAGCACGGCGTCCAGGGCGACAGGCGATATCAGATCATCGAGTTCGCAGCGAAGTCCGCAGCGCGTATGCCGATGCGGGTACGGAGGAGGAAGATACAGTGCTTGTAGGCAGGAGGGGAGCGGAAGGGGGCTAGACACATAGGAGATCGACTAGATAGGAGTAAGTGAATGGTTCCACGGACTTCTAGGACACGCACGGCCAACATATATATACGCCGGGACTGGGAAACCCCGAGTCTGACGCGAGAGCTGTCTAAGGGGATTGAAAGCCTTGCAAAGACATTGCATTGTATTTACCGCCTTGTGTCTATCTGCCCACGAGTGAAAAGTACCTAGGATTAAAACAAATCAAGTTCTCCCATGGTGGTGCATCTACTCATGGATAAGGCCTCGTCTACTTGACCGGTTCTCGTAACCTGAAACTTTTTTGATCGTTCGTTCTGCTATTATCTGGAATGTTCGGGGTCCAGATTTCCCCATTGCACTCATGTCACACGTTTACATATCTCACTCTCGTTGAATCCGTTCATCATGATGGGATGGTAGGGTTGCCTGTCTCTTCTTTTTTCCATGGTCGTCACGCGAAGTCGTGTATGCTCACAGCTGAGCCTTTGGCTTGCGTATAACCGCTACTAGTCAATGGGCCCCGTTCTGCTGCGTTGCCTTTTCGTCGATCTCGCAGAACGCTCTGAACGTGACCATCTCGTCGGCCGCGCTTTCAATGATCAACTCGGCGGTCGCGCCCACAAAGTACACCCAGCCTTCCTTGAAATCCTCCGTCTTGGGGCCGACGCTGATCTTGCCCTCGCCGCTCGTACAAATGATGATGCTCGGGCCGGCGATGCCCTCAAAGGTAGCCTTTGCGCCGGACTTCTTGAGCGCGGTGCGCACGACGCTGAATTCCTCAATTGGAGGATCATAAAGCAAGGAGTCGCTACCGGAGCTGTAAGCTTTGTCGTTGAGCGTGACGTAAGGGTAATCAACGGGCTGGAGGAGCTGTTGCTCAGGTGGATTGTGGTCGTAGGTCAAGATGTCGGTCAAGGTGTCGACGTCTTGGAATTTGGGAGTGAAGCCGGCGCGGATCACATTGTCGCTGCTCGCCATGCATTCGATGATGTCGCCGGAGATGTAAGCATGGATGTCGTCTGCCTTCAAGTACATGGCTTGTCCCGGGTTGAGTTTGACGTAGTTGAGGAAAAACAGCACGAAGAGGCCGATGTCGTCTGGGAACTGGCTGTTGCACCGTTGCACGAGTTCGCAGAGCTCTTCGGAAGTGTTGACACTGGGGCCGGGAGAAATGGAGCCCTTTTTGGCGAGGTCCAGGAGGTCGTGGGATTTTGCGGCGACATCTGCCTTGGAGGACTTCATAAGCGAGCTGAAAGCTGCCTTGAGGCGGGATTTGGCATCGGCTAGGGATGGCGAGGGAGAATTGGCGATTTCTTCAAGAGCTTTGGCCTCATTCTCGCCAACCAGTTCGCGGAGAGGTGGAATGGTTGCAAGGAAGTGGGCAATTTCTTTAAGGGGCCGAAATCCACAAAGGCCTTCAAATGGGGTGATGGCGAGTGTCATCTCGGGTTTGTGGTTGTCGTCTGGATAGTTCTTTGGGTCTTTGGCGTGAAGCTTCTCGGCAAGCTTCTTGTTAGGATGAGCTTGAATGGACAATGCCTTGTTGATGGACAAGACTTTGAAGAGAAACGGAAGCTTCTTGTTGTATTTCTCGGTGATGTCGCCGCCCATCAATGCTTGGTTGTCGGAGACAAGATCGAGCAGAGATCTTCCGGTGATGAGGTCTTTGGACGGTAGAGAAGGGTGTGTGCCCATCCATAGTTCGGCATATGGCTTGTCTTCTTGGATGGTGAAGTTGTCCGAGGGAGTCGCCGCAGCATATTTGGCGGCAGCTGAGTCCTTCCCTTTTTTGCCCCAGTCATAGCTATTGCAGCCTTGAGAAGGTCAACTTCATCGCGGCGAGACACAGGGTGACTTGTTGATACATACCGCATTGGAGACGAATTAAGGGAACCTGCATGATGGCTAATCTAACCGCAACGCCAGGATTTTGATTTTTTTTGTGAGTTGTTTTGAGTTGTTCTTTCAAATTGTCGGCACTTGATGGTCTTTTCTGAAATGGACTGAGGTAAGAGGAAGGTTTAGTATACTTTGAGACTCTACGTCTCGAGGGGAGAATATTTTTTGGAAGCAATATGGCGGTGAAAGAAGGCAAAAGTGGCTTGAGATCAGATCCACTGGATATTGAAGGAACTTGCTGAACGTGGTTGGTCGGTCTGATAGAATTGGCCAGATTCGTGCAAGACTCGTGACAGTTGAGAAAGAAGACCATATACTTGTACATCGTCAAATACTTGGCCGTACTAAATGCGTTTTTGTTGTACGTATGCGTCTCCGTAGTGGCCACCCTCGCCGTCCCTGCGAACCAAGGATTCCTTCCGTCTCTCCACCAATCACGCGTCCAACCTCGTCTTCCATGTTCTTAACCACTGCAGTCTATATCCTGAAAAATCGCACATTTAAACCCTCTGTTCATCTCTCGTTGTCCTTAATCTCTACGAGTATATTTGGTATTTTCTAGTGATAAATAGCTTTCATTGTCCGGTCACAAACACGTCTCATCCTTTGCGCCTGCCGCTTGGTCTGTTCTTCCAGGAGCACGACGTCTCGTCATCCTTTTCAGCCCCAGCGATACTGTGGGCTCTCTTGAAGACACGAGCGACATTCTCCTTCCCAGGCCATCACAGATATTTCTTGGTGACTATCACCCCGATCTGGTGCAAACGTGTTTGATTCCGAGATGTCGTCCCGCCCTCGAGGGGGTCGCGGAACGAGTGGCCGAGATGGGAAAGATACGGAACTTGAGAACGATATACTCACTAGAGTTCTTGACAGCCTGCGTAAGGCCAAGGACTACAACGGCAAGTGCAAAAAGATCGGCCAAGACATCATGGCTCTAGAGGAAGAGATCAAAGGATCCGGAAGTAGGTTCACCTTTTGTTCTATTACATGTTTCTCCCCTGTCTCTTCGTGGGCCTAGCATCAGTGAATTCAAGGGGGAGAGAAAAAATCCATGGGTCCGTGTATGGACCTTGAGAGAGTGTCCAGAGTTCGCCATCAAAGATTCTGGCTGTTGAGGTTTTGACTGACCGTCATCGTACAGCCAGCACTCCTGAACAATATCGACGGCTTGATGCTCTTTACCGAGAAAACGTTCGATATGCGGACCTGGAGAAGAAGGTCCACGATGACGACGACATCATCAACAATCTTGCCATCCTAGCGACCATGAGATCCGGCGACGAACCCACACCCCGGAACGGCCAACCCAAATCACGGAAGCAGCAACGGCCCCCTGTTGATTCAGAAGCTGTTGACTCTCCCGGGCCCAGTCCGGGAGACGGTCGTCTAGAAATGATGAAACGGGTTAAGGGCACATCTCAACGAAGTTCAAGCACAGCAAGCCAAAGCCGGGCTGCCTCAAATGTCAGGGACGACGGAGGTGAGACGCACAAGGGTCTCCAAGCGGAAAGGGCAGGCCAGTTTGTAGCTGGAGCAGAAGTCTTCTACAAATTTCCAAAGGACCAACAAGAGCAAGAAGAAGGAGTAGGTATTCACGGCATTATCAAGAAAGTGTGGCAGGACAAGAAACCGTGAGTGGGATCGTCGCCCTGCAACACCAAGTCACTGATTTGATCCACAGGATACAATACGACGTAAGAGACCCAGAGGATGATCCCACCGGAAAGCAGACAGTGCGCAAGGCCACATTCAGAGACCTGGCGCTCATCCCGCAGACAGCCCCCAGCACTCAGCAGTTCTCGGTCGGAACGACGGTGTACGCCAAATATCCCGACACCGATACCTTCTACCGAGCTAAAGTCAAGAGCTTCCAGAAACCCAACTACAGCTTGAAATTCGACGAGGACGTACAGGAGATGCTCGTCGATGCACGGTTCGTCCTACCTTCCGGGTTGAAGTAGGGCTATCATTATGAAAAAGTCACGCGCGAGAACACATTTAGTGTGGAAGACGACGTGATCGATGATGACCCGGATGGGAATTTGGGGAGGACACGTGGTGAACGGAAGAAGATTTCGCTGCTGATGAGCGGCAGCGGGAGCGGTAATTGACCCATGGATCAGAGTTGGCCTTTGCTGGCCAGGTAGGCAGCACCACTGTCTGCCTTGTCGTTAGTATCCCGTAACTAAATCACCGGGACAGAATGTAGGAAACGCTTTACGGGTACTGGAACGCCCTGAAGAAGGTAGACTTACCGGCCCAGATCTCGTAGACTTTGACTTTGCTTTCCTCGTCAAACTCGAGGACGTAGGTGAAGACTTCGTCCCAAGACTGGCCGGTCTCGGTCCAGATGAACTTTGCTTCTCCACGGACAGATACCTTTGAGACCAGTGGATCGACAACGAAGTTACTGAAGCGCATGTTTTCGTATTTCAGGGTCGAGGACAGGAGCCCAAAGTACTCTTCCAGGCCGTGGTGCCCCCGAAACTCGCGGCCCAAGAAGGGTGCCAGCTGGGGCAGGCCATGCTCCAGAGCAAGGACATCCTCTGCGCTCGAGAAGTGGCTGAAAACCTTGTCTGGAGCCTCTTTGTTGGCAAATGAGTTGCAAAAGGCCTGGGCGGCCGCCAGGAGGGTGTCTCGATCTAGGGAGGGCATCTTTCTCGACCGATATACCTTGAGAGAATAGAGACAACGGAGAAAAGGCGCTTACCCAATCTCATCTGCCGACTGACCAAGCAGACGGACGGCGACGGCTAATTGAGAAGAAAAAAGAGCGGAGGAGAGGCCGAGGCTTGAGGTTCGAGGCTTGGATTTCGTCAGCGCAGCGGTTCTTCTTCTCTCCACTTCTATTACCTCGTGCTCCATACAAGACTGTGAGGTGCCGCCGGCATCCTCCTCTTTTCCCGACAGCCAGCATAAACTCAACTCCGATGGTCCTTTCCCCCGCCTACTTGTATAGACTCGCCATGCTTCTGTCTTGAGCATAGACAAAGACTGCTCTGCATATACGCCCAACGGTGTTGCCAACCATGGCTCGCCCCGTCGACGACCTTCCCTCACATGCTTCCCCCGTCATTTCGCCTGTCCCTCGGCCTTCATCAGCGTACTTGGGTGGCTGGTCCGACCTCGACGACAATGCTCCCCCTACGCCGGGACTACCAAACAATTTGATATCTCCTGCATTCACTCCACCTGCTACTCCAGGAGCGGGAACCCCTTCCCGCCATCTCCAGTCCGAGCCCAAGTCCATTCCCGTCGACACATCCGCCGACGACCCCTCAACCAAGCACCCCCGCTTGCTCGAGAGACTACCGCACGTAGAATGCCTGGTCCGGGCACGGATACCCACGACCTCGGGGGCCGAGATGTTTCTGCATCTGTATCAGAATGATTCAGACAACAAGGAACACTTGGCGATTGTCTTCGGCAATAATATACGCAGTCGGAGTCTGGATGCCGAGAAGCCTGGGGAAACGGAGATGGATCGCATGATTCGTGGCGCTTATGTCGGAAGATTGAGACCAGGAAGAACGAGTTCGAGAATCGATCCTACTGAGCAGGGTAAGAGGCCACTCAACAAACGGCACAGGAGTGGCTCGGCGTTGAAGAACGTGACGACGGTGCCAGAGGACGGTGTTCCCGAGGCTGCACTATCAGAGGGCGCTGTTAAGGCCACGGGCACTTCTCAAGATGTTCAAAATTCGGAGCTGCCCCATCATCCCATCGCCAGTCTGGGTGATGTCCTCGAGAACACACAACTGATCACCCATTCGCTCGGTAAACCACCTCTCGTCCGAATCCACTCAGAATGCTATACAGGCGAAACAGCCTGGTCCGCCCGCTGCGACTGTGGCGAACAGCTCGACGAGGCCGCCCGACTAATGTCCCTGCCTGGCTCTACCGGCGGCGTCATAGTCTATCTCCGCCAAGAGGGACGAGGAATCGGTCTCGCGTCGAAACTCAAGGCGTACAATTTGCAGGATTTGGGGAATGACACAGTTGAAGCAAATTTATTGCTAAGACATCCGGCCGATGCCAGAACTTACGGACTTGCTACTGCAATTCTGCAAGATCTCGGACTTGGCACCGACTGTGATGCGCAGAAACCCGAGGCAGAGAGAGGCATCAGGCTTCTCACCAACAACCCGGATAAAGTGCGAGCTGTTGAAGGGCCCAGTAAGGAGGTAAGAGTCAAGGAAAGGGTACCCATGATCCCTCTTGCATGGAGGACGGCCGGGGCCAAGGGTGTCAGAGGCGCGGAGATTGAGAAATATCTCGAGACCAAGATTGGGAGAATGGGACACATGATTCACGAAGAGTCCTAGGAAACCAAGGGGGTACAAGAATTGCGAACTGAGAGCAAGGTCGGAAATTCTTGTGCAGACAGCGTCGAATGGAAACCGTCGCTGGGAACTTTGGAGCCTCGTCGGGTCACTCAGCCACCGAGTTCAACCCACGGCAATTCGTGAGAGCTAGAAGTGTCTCAAGGGAAACCATTCCTGGAAACATGTTATTCAGGCTCTGGGCTTCGATGTTGACCTGGGGAAGAAGGCACGACAGAAACCAAGCACGAACTGGGCCAGGATCCTCACAGGGCCAATGCCAGCTGGAGGAGACCCCGGGCTGAGAGAAAACCGGGTCCAAAACGATTCCGACCCGACTCACTCCTACAGAGAGCTGGCAGGAATCGTAACACTCTCAGGCCAGATCTGAGAGCAAGGTTGTCCTTGGCTTGGCTTTCTGGGCCCTTCCTCCCTCGAAACCAAGCCACCAAAGTCGGCGCCCTGCAGAGAATCAGAAAAGACCAGAGATCCAACGCGGCCGAGGCAGCGGCGGCGGTCTCTATTCCTATGATGAGGACGAGGGGTGATGAATCGCGGCGCCTGAACGGAGTCAGAGTTATTCTCCGGATACACCATACCATATCACAACCTGAAACGTATAGGAAAGTCTAATGGCGGTCTGGATCGATGATGTACATATTGACCGACTTGCATCCTCGTATAAAAAGGGCATACACTTAAGAAGGAAGACGAGCGGACATGTACCTACCTCCATGTCCGCAAACCTACATACATACATGGCGAGCTAGTATATATTTATATGTCTACAAATATACATCCATCTATAGCTGAGATATACGGAGCACAAGGAGTAAAGTAGTATACGGAGTTAGTGTACATGCAATCAGTCCGCGGATTTTTCAGCGCCGGGAATGACATGGCGCCACATAGTATGGCAGTGGGAATGGGAGTGGCACTGGGCTGTCTCCATATCTATGCATACTCCGGGATCGTCTTGACATACATACCTCCATATTCCTCTCGTGGAGTCTGGGATTATGGGCTGAGGTTTTCAATTCACCTCCACCGGTCCTAGCCCCTTCCATCTGGCTGGCTGGCGCTGGTCTTATGATATTCAGTCACGATCAGAGTCAGACTCACAATTTTGCTCTTGCTGTTGCCCTTGCTATTGTAATGACCAAAGCTGCAATATGTCAATATCTCTGATCTGCTGTACAAGTGGAAGAAGAGGAGAAATGCCTCCAGGGTGCTCCGTACACTACAGTCGATGAGATCACCAGATGCCCAGCCACAACTTCCTCTTTCGCTTCTGCTGCTGCTGCTGCTGTTGTTGTTGGGGCTCGTGGTCCCGCGACTCCTGGCCTTGCAGCTGTTGCTGTTGCTGTTGCTGTTGCTGGAGAGCACCCTCGAGGGTCGGGCCTCTAGCTTGGGCTTCGGCCTCGGCGCGTACGACGGCGTCCACTCCCTTCTCCTTGACCAGCTTCATCCGCTCGCCCTGCTCCGTCTCCATCCTCCGTGCGAACTCGTCCACGTCCTCCAGCCCGCCATTCCCGGCCACGCCCCCGAGCGCAACCACGTCGCGGCCTGTGAGAACCATCTCCCTGCCTCCCTTTTCCCTCTCCTTGGCCGTCAAGCCGTCGTCCCACGGCACCAGACCCCGCACGTCGATGCCCTGATCCTCTTCCGCGTTGAGGTCCTCCAGACCGTGGGCACGGCGGTAGAGCCTGCGTTTCTGGGCGTCGAGGATCTTCTGCTGCCGCGATTCGTTCGTCTTGGCCGTCTCGTAGTCGATATGGAGTCGGAGCACGGATAGGGTTTCCCGGATGTAGTTTATGGGGTGGAGCGGAAATGAGGATATGGGAGGCACCAGATGTGCGTAGGGCGATGTGCGCATGAATGACTGGGTGAAGGTGATGCAGGCGAGAATCGTGAGCGTGCCCTATCGGTCATGAAAAGTATATAAGTAAGTTGACAACTTCTCGTCTAATGGTGTCTGAAGACTTCTCAGCCTTTGGTTTTGTCGTCCGTTCGACATCCAAGCCAGAATACAGTAAGAGAAACAGTTCGAACTCACCATCGTGATCCAAAGATGAATCCACCGATCCGTCAAGAACCAATGCATAAAAGAGCCCTTGTTGGGGAACATGTGCGGGTAGGACTTGGTCTTCTGCCTCTCTTTCTCCTCCGACGTCGTTCCCTGGTTATACGCCGCGGGTGGGCGACGGGGACGATTTAATCGCGCGGGGTGTGAGGGCGGGCGGAATTTGTCTGGCTGCTCGAGGACGATGGGTTTGCCGCCGCCTTGGGTCGAGGCTGCACGGCGCACGATGAGAGGTGGCTGGCGTCGAGCACGGTGATACTGGTTGCGCAGGGTGTTGCGGAGGCATTGCCGGCACATTGAGAGAGAAGACATTGTGTGGTTGGCGTTCATCAGACCCTTGGAAGGATTCACCCTTTGCAGATTGTTCATCGTGGCAAGATACTCAGAAGCAAAACTCGAATCATGGGAGAAGGGGGCAATTGTGGTCAATACCCAGCAGCTAAGCTTGCGGGAACAGGGAGGTCTCCAAACGCGGCTTGGCAGAAAGAGATAGCTTTCACAGGACAAATAATTACGGAGGTGCGCATACCCCAAAGTCACGTCCCCGAATACTGGGCCTCGCGGGCACAAGCCAGCTCGCCAGCAATTCCTCTTAACTCTCTCTAACCACGTTGTGCAAAAGGTGGGAACACAGCAATTCACATATCCCATTCCATTGATACTCTGGAGGTCATATGTCTCGGGAACCCAGGAATCAGCGCCATCTTCTTATGCCAACCACTAAGTCCAACGTCCCGCAACTCTCTAAACCTTTAATCCCAATATCGCTCCCTCTCATCTTGTCCATACATATGATGGTAGTAATACCTATGTAGCTGTACAGCTCTCTCTGTGGAGCACAGTTAACAAATGAAAATTCTGTCGCTGTCTCAGCCGACAATGCCAAAATATCCCTGGCAAAACCCAAAAATGCAGCCCATACAAAACGAAAGACTTCTCTTCCCTGGCTAACTCTGATGACACCTTCAAAAAGGAACACAACCCAATGCCACGGCGATGCAGGCACGGTCAAGCCGGCCAGTTCGCCAACTGCAAAGAATCGAAAAAGACCATTAATATATGGACATTCTTCTTGAAACACACCCAGACCATCGTGGCCCAAGTTCTTCGCACATCGGAATTCCAAAAAAAATAAGCCTTCAATATTACCGCGCGTGAATCTGCCTGCGTACGATGCACACACTTTCTCTTTTCGTACAGGATATCAAGTAACAGTATATCGTTGTAAGGTATTCAGAACAGAAACTTTTCTTATCTGAACGAGCGTGGTAGGTCTGCAAAGAAACCATCATCATCATTTATCGGAACATCTGTCCGGCTGCGAAAATGCTGTTGGCAGCCGCAGATGCCCATTCATTCTCCTCATATGGCGGCGTGGGCCAGTGAGAAGGCGCGTGTTCATACTCAGGTCGTTTCTTGGTGATATTTAATGGCTCAGCTTGAGGTCCAGCATCGGAACTAAACTGAACGCCATTTCTCTTGGCTGATGGTGAGGGCGTAAGGTAGGCGCCGTGCAGTGCTGGGTTGCTCGGTAACTGCGGTAATGACTGTCGGTTATAATCCTTCTGTGCCAGCGCAGTTCGCTGCGATTGGTCTTTCGGATAGTTGGTTTGGTCGAGGCGCCGCACCGCCCGATGCGCGGACCGAAGAGCTTCATCCAATAACTCGTCAGCTTCTTCAGGAGTCTCGTACTGGTTGATTTGAATAGGCCGACGCGTCCGATTGCTTGTGGGAGCAGGAGTCTGTGTGAGATTCTCGCTTGATCTGCTGCCCTGTGATCTCGGGACTGAGTGTGTCCGTTTCAATGTTCCAGAATTGGATATGACCTCGGTGGATGATTTTTTTGGTACGGAGTCTGGTTCGGCACGGTCAAGGCTGTACCGGACATTCTGTAGTATTTTGTCAAGATCTGAGAAGTCATTATTCCCTTCGGGGATGACACTGTCGACCATGAGCGAAGATCTGTTCGACCACGGTACATTGGCGGCATTGGCCTCGACATCATCGCCGTTCGGAGACGCTAATCCGTGTCGACCAGAAAATCGTCTTGCCCGTTTCCGCAGGTGTGAGAAGAAGCTCTCTTTATGTCCACTTGGTGGGGACGCGAGTCCACTGTTTGCGTTCAAAGCTCGTTCGGCTTCCTGACGATGGATTTCAGCATAGTGATTGCCGTTTGAATTGACTGATAGCTGCCGACCGATTTTCTTCGACTTCTCCTCGACTGGTTTAGAGTTGGGCTTCGATTCCGACTGCGAGGTGAATGTGGTACTTGCTTGGGCCGTAACAGCGTTAGGTAGAGGAGAGATAGGACGGATTGAGGGAAGGATGGGCATTGGCGCAGCGCCAGTCGAACTCGTGCCATTGGTCCACGTCGCACGTTTACTCGCTTGAGGTCGAAGTCTGCTGACCAAACCCTCAGATTCTTGCTGTGCAACCTTGGGTTCTGAGTTATGCTGGGGCACGGCGGGTGCGCTCTCTCGAGCAATAAGCGACCTTCGGAACCAGGAAGATTTTGATGTGACAGCCGGTGTTTCAGCCGCGTCCTTTGACCTGAAACTCAAGTCCGAGTGTTTCCGCCCCAACAGGCGTGACGAGGACTTGGGTCGAAGAGGATCAACGGCGTCGACAAAGAACTCGTGCTCCATGGCTTGCTTGGATGTTGGACGATTTTTTGGATCCCACATTAGACACCAGGTCACGAAGTTGCTAAATGCCAATGGCCATTGAGGAGGTTGTAGGATGGTTTCCATAGCATGAGGTGCCATCTGTAAAGAGTTAGCAAAATTACCACGCTTCATTCGTGGGGGTCGAATCACCTTTGGGAAAGAGAAGCAAAGCTTTTGGGCCAATTTCGTTCCCTCTCTCCATTCACCGCCTCCGACCCGGGTACCGGTTTTGGTATACCAGTTCCCTGGGCTACCCATGACTTCACAAATCCGCCAAACCTGGTCTACCTCGTTGCCTCCGGGAAATAAGGGTTTGAGCGTAGCCACTTCAACAGCCATCGCCCCGATGGCCCAGATATCCACAGGAGCTGAGTACTCGCCAGCTCGCAGTAACACCTCCGGCGCTCGATACCATCGAGTTGAGACGTATGTAGTGTAGGGCAACTTGGAGTGGGTCTCTCGAGCCAAGCCAAAATCGGCAATTTTGATGGAATAAGTTGGCGGTGTGGCAGGCGGAGTGACCAAAGAGGAATATCTGCTGAAGGCTGACTGTGAATCGTGTGGTGCTGAAGTAGAGACAAGGATATTTTCTGGTTTGATGTCTCGGTGAAAGAAGTTGTGAGCGTGGATGTGGTCAAGGCCCGAAAGAATCTGGTATAGGATGCTCTTGACGCTTTTGGCGTCCATGCATTTGTGTTCCCGGGATTTCATCAACTGATATAGGTTGCCGTCCATGTACTCCATGCAGATATGGAGCTTCTTGCTGAATGGATCCAAGAAGATGTCCAACGCGGGCACCAAGTGAGCATGGGACGGCAGTGTCCGTAAAAATATGACCTCGCGGAGTTCTAGGCATGGTGCGAAGGAGTCGAAGGTCTTCTTCATGGTTTTGATAGCAACCTAGAGCGAGTCAGTCGGAGAGCGATTCACGCAAGGCTATCCTGGGGGTAATAATACCATCGAATTTCGGCGAGCCACACTGGCACCGTTCGCTCTTACTCTGGCCAAAGCAACGCTACCAAAACTTCCATCTCCAATCTCCTTGATCACTTCGAACCTGTCTTCTAGTGCGGCCAAGGTATATGAATTAGGCCTTTGGCCATACTCGGTGACAGCCATAGTTGTCAACTGGGTTTTGTCGGGACAGCGCGGTCTCTTCCTCGTTCGCCTTCTCCTTTTGTCGTCGTTGGTTTTACGGGACAAGTATATCTTATTCAGGCTTCCCTGCGCCCATGGAAAGGTTCTCCGAGACCTTTAACACGTCATTTCTCGGTCGTTTCGTCTGTTCTGTACATGTGTTTCAGAAGCATAGAATCGAAGAAGGGCGGAAGATGTCGTTTGGCTTGCTCGTGCAGTCACTCGATGCTGGTCAAGTTGCACCCACGCCTGCTCGGTGCTGAGCAGGAGGGTAAATGATGATCGAGCTCGAGCTTCAAGAAGATGATGCTCAGGATCAAAGGGCCCAGGACCCAATTCGAAATCGCTCGAGGGAACTAAGGAGCTAGCTAGAGAATGGTCGATTGGCGGATGCGACCCGCAAGGGGCGTTGGGAAAGTGGATAGACAGGTCTTCCCCTTTCTTGATTGACACGGAGGGGGGTGGATGGTCACAGCCTAGTATCAAAGGAGGGCAGTCGAGGTGACAGATTGTAATTCGGTCGTGTTTTCGTGTTGTCGATGTGCTCAGACAATCAGCTGGTGAGGCGGGAGGCGCGTCTTGCTGTGTCGGAACGGCAAGGGGGGCTGGGGGGAAGGGAGAGGCACGGAGGTCGATGGCGTTGATGCCCGTCCGCCCAGCGAGCTCCCACCAGGGTTTATGTGACCAACTGGGATGGAAAATTGCGCTGACAGAGCCCAAAATTTCCGTGTTTTTCTGACATTGGAACAGGGTAAAGGCAGACGAGAATTATGTGATTACAAGTATTCTTGTGTGAGATGGACTGGAGGGAGTGATTGTTTTCCTACGAAAAGGGAGGGACAAAATAGTGACAGCGGGTGACAAGCGAAACGAGATGGTACTGGCACCACTGGCGCGGTGTCAGCACGAATGCGATGCGAGGCTTCAAGGTTTGGAGAGTGAGGCCCATCCGGCTTTCTGGCATCTGGGGGGGTGGCGGTCCTAAGGAGGCAGCTTAAAACAGGTCAAGCCTAGTGCCTACCTACGGTAGGTAGGGAGCCCTCGGTGCTAGCACCGCCTAGAGCTGTAGGCCAGTAGCCACAGGGATAGCTTGATGGATTCCCTGGATGGCGGGTGACTATCCCAGGGTTTGTGCCTGACAAAACCGCCGCTAGCTGCTTGGGAGGGGCCTGATGCCTCCAAAGTCCGACCTGTGGCAGAGTCCCTGTCTCCTCTTCTCAGCCTCCGGGCCCCGTTCCTGGGCGCCAGCACCCAAACGACCTAACACCCGACACCCAGAGGCCAACTGATGACCGCGACGGGGCGCGGATACCGGATCTCGTTGTCCATTCAGCATTCGTCTTTTTTCCATTTCTCTCCGGCGAGCTAGTCAGCCGGCAAGGGTGCACCCGTAATAAATAAAATAAATCCCTCCTGAAAATCTTCCAGCAAGAAAAGAATTAACCTTCTCATCAATAGTCAAAGTGTGAGTAGGTAGTCTTGGACGCCGTAGGTACCCACGTGTGCAATGTCTGTACGAAGTACTGTAAAGTACCAGACATTTCGTTGCCCTTCGCTTTCTCCCAAAGCCCACTTTTCATACACACCGCTCATCAATTGCTTCTGCGGTGAGAGATGATGGGAAGCAAAGCCAAACCGTAAGGGTACCGCACTACAGTGGCTGATGGTGAATTCCTCACTGCTACCCAGTACTAATTGCCCCTACCGTACGGCATTATTATCGTCAGCTTGGAAGAAGCCGGGAAAAGAACAAATTCCTGCCTGGTGTTTGAGGGCGGAGGAGAGACAAAGCATTGGTGTCTCAGCCGCCCAAAACGCCCTGACTGGTTCGCTTGGTTGTCAGGGTACGTATTGGCTGGAACCTTTTACCACTGCGACAATCCCAACATATCGAGTCACTTCAATTCGACGCTCATTGCGGCTTGTTTGTAGTTGATGTTTCTGATGGAGGTCTACATCTTTGTCGCTGCAGATGATTGAAGAGAGGAAGTCCCGAGTTGTCGTAGTGGCAAAAGTGCGAAGGGGTGTCGAAGGGGCAAGTCTAGACCCAGCTTCAACACAGGAAAACAGCTGTACATAGCCATATGACCAGCAGCTGCTATTAGCTCTTCAAGCTGTCCGGTTGTTATCACGATGTATCCTATCTAACCTGTCTCTTGCTGCCGCTAACATGTTTTCCATTCCTTCCCACAGCGGCCGACGAGTACCTGCAGCAACAGCACCAACAGGGCAGCCAACGCGAAGATGCCAGGGAAGAGACCGTCAGTTGAGTGCCACGTTTCTTAGGGAACCTGACCGTGGTAACCCAAGCAGCCAACTCACACACCCCTTGGCCTAAAATCGCTATGATCAAGTGGTTCCTGATTCAAAGGTGGGCAGGATGGTTCCAAAAACAGGTTTAGGCGCACATCTGTCCCTGGATATGGCATGTCCCGACTCGCCGTACCTTGTACTTTAAACCTTGAACCAGGACCGGGGCGTCGCTGGTGCCGGCCAACGGTTCTGATCAAATCTCGACCTCACCATCGATTGGCTTGGTCTACGCTCATTTTCGATAGCATGGGGCTAGGATCCAAAACCTCTCAGAGGCACTCTCCGATCATACTTACCCCGTCTGCCTAGCTTCTTCGGTTTGGAACAAATGTGATGGTGATGGAATCATGGAGTCGCAGACTCGCAGCCAAAACCTTCGTCTCCAGCTCCTGTACTCCCCGCGAGAAGCTAATCAACGGGACCACTTATTTGATGTTCTGGAATCAGGAGAGTCGAAACCATTGTGATACTTGCTTGTCAAGCTGATCGTCAGCCTTTTACCCTTCCTGACGAAATTAGAAAGGGGCAGCGGGTACCCTTCAGCAGATTGATTGACGACGGCCCAGTGTGCAGCTAGATACTGCGTACTTCGTACCGAGTACTTGTAGGGACTATTGCTGACGGAGAAAGAGAAGGCGGGGGCGAGAGCGCGAGTCTATAGAAGCGTCAAGGAGTTCGTGTCTAATCACACAGTAGTTAGTCAGCTCTAAGCGACGAACGGAAGGTCTTCGTGGCTAATACTTCGTACGCAGTATATCTGTCATCATGAATTCTTCCTTGTCTTCAGCCTGGTTGAGACTGTGTCATCACCCGGCATTTCTCAGCCTCGCTGGAGCGAGACGAAAATAGGCACCTCGTTTTCGCACTGTGCAGATGTCTATCGCGTTCCTGTTGTTTCAAGCGGTTGTGTGCAGATTTTCGCTCTCTCTGGTCAGTGTGATTTGGCCAGGGGCATATCAATATCATATTCCATTAATGCCAGTGATGGATCGGTCACCGGCGCCTGCTGCTTGCCAAGAAGCGTTTGAACTCCAACCTTGAACTGCCTGTCTGGTTTTATGACTCTCCATGTTGAGGACCTCAAGGCCAGTCAAACATCAAATATCTGTTGAGATTGCGTCTAGCCGGCAGCCAAGGTGTAGAGTTGCTTGACAAACGAAAATATTGCTGTTTCGACCCCGAATTCAGTTGTTGGAGACCTGTTCAGCATAAAGGAGATTCCGCTCAGACCGTTGACATCGCCGTCAGCTCCCTGCCAGGATCGCCAAAAAGAGCTGGTGATCCAAATCCTCACATCACTGATCAGCACTGAGAAAAATAACCAGATTGCCACGGGGAGTTCAAGTGGGAAGTCAGGGCTGAACGTGTTTCGCTGTTGTTTTCACTACCAGCTGCTCTTCACCTCAACCTCAACCTACCTCAACTTCCAGGTCGATTAACCTGCTCTCTCTTCAGCAACCATCTTGCCATGTCTCACAAGCAAAAGCAGAAACCGTTCTGGGAGCGGAAGCAACAATCGTAAGCTGGTTCACTGAGAAATCTCATCTCTTCCAAGTGCCGATATCCTTCTCTCCTCTACGTCCACTCCATCTCCCCCGTCCCTTATCCCTTTATTTGCCGTCTCAACCGTGATGGCTGCTCTCAGACTGCCCACTAATTGGAAAAACAGATTCACGAATGTCGATATCGGCACCATGTGAGCAAGTATCCCCTCGGTTGTTCTTCCAACTCACCTCAGTTGCAGGATTCCTTGCGTCGCCTGCAACGTCAAATGTTTCAGAGCACGATACTCTCAAAATCAGCTGACGAAATATCAAGAATCACTTGCAAGAGAGGTGCGAGGTGGCCCCAAAGCCGAGCTTCCCCGTTGCAGGAACTGTACGCCAGAGGCCACTGCAGAGTTGTATTGCACCGGCTGTCGAGTGACTAAGGATCTGAGCTTCTTTTCCAAGCAACAGCGAAAGAAGCCCGATGATGCGGTAAGAGAAGGCAAACTTGTCCCGCGGACTCTCACTACGATACTGATCCGCACATTAGAAATGCTTGAACTGCCAGCAGGAGGTTGAAGATCGTGTACCTTCCCTCGAGGCAGCTTTGGAAGAGGAACGTATCAGAGATGACGAGATTCGTGGCAAGCATCTCTCTGGCTCTGTTATGTCGAGCATTGCTGGCTCCGTCATCAGCTCCCGCTCCCAGTCACAAGTACAATCAGCCAGCGCGAGCGGGATCTACGTAGTCGGCGATCGAGACTCTGCCTGGGGAGGTGACGAGGGTTCTATCCGCCCACCCTCGCCCACTGAGACTGAGCTTTCTAGCTCTCGCAGCACATCCAGCCGCGCCAATTCCGGTTACGCCAGGTCGGTTTCGAAGAACAGCTTCGCAAAATCCCCAGCATATGTCGCACCAGCAAAAGCACGCGTCATGAACCAGCTGGAACGTGAAGAGAGGCAGAGGCAAGAGGTACAGATGGGCAGCAGACATGGTGACTCTGATGATGACGATGGCGAGTGGGAATTGTGAGGGACTCGACTGATAGCACGACACCGCGGTGACGACAAAGGCACTGGCTTATCTTATGATGCATCTTCGCTTGTGGTGCTTGAACAAACAATTACTTGTTTAGATCAAATCAGCTTGTGTTACGAGACAACACGAAGGGGAAAAAAGAAACGTAAAAGCGAACCTTGAGAATCTGTCATCGCATATGTGAGCCAGTGATACACAGAAACTTTCGGTGTATCCACGCACTGTTGCCCATACAAGTCATGTTCGTTGCGATGCACGCTGGTCAAAGGCTGTCCTGGCGTAATTCTTGGCCGGTTCAAGTTCTTGATTCAAAGGGCCACAACTCGGGCTCAAGGTTTATGCTACGGAACAACGGTGCCTTTGGGGCTGGTTATCCCTGGTGTTTAGGGGTGGAGGCTTACAATTCGGGCAGGCAACACAATGAATGTAATAGACGGACTCCAGGCAGAAGCCATTTACGGATACGAAGTCGAGAATGAATGAGCCCCCCAAAGACCAGAGCAGTGGAGGGGTCCCGAAGGAACCTTTGTAGTTGAAGGTCCGGAATGTTGCCCTGAGAAATACTCACCGGTCCAATCCGCTCCAGCAGCACCGTCGCAAGTCAAGGGTCTCGAAGGTCATGCGGCTATGTTGCATAGTTCGCAAGCTATGCAAAGCATTTGTTATTTCCGGATGTCTCTGCATATCGGCAAGTAATTAGGTCGTGGCATGATTTGTCGATATCCCCATGGCGTTAGGGGTTATCATCTGGCGGCTGGTTCGGTCGTTGGGTCTCTAAGAAACAGGGCGCAACGAAGCATAATGGTCGCACGGCATCTCTGCCCGTGGTTCGCATGAAGAGGTCCTAGAGACGGGCGGGAAGTACCAGGTTGATGGCGGATGAAGAAACCATGCTAAGTTGTGGTGTGGTTGAACGTTGACGTCGGATTGGCGATGGATATTGCTGATATGGCAACGGCTGAACGAGCACATGGCACCCTGGGGCGCGGATGCTTTTTGAATGACGTTGCTGAATTGTTAAATCTCTTTTGGCCTGCTTTCTTTGTCCACCATGGTTTGGGGTGACTTGTGTTTCCTGAGTTGCGCCCCTCTGGGCGTCTCGCTCGCTTCATCCAAGATCGGATCGTGGATCAGTATTCAGGGTCAAAACTATATTTATCCTCGTCGACCTGCAAAAAAACCAGATTTGCGCACAGAATGCATTGGATTGTGGCTCGTGGCGAGGTAGACGACCTCGGAAGCAATGACGAGTTGTAAGGGCAGTGAATGTGGGTCAACAGGCAAGAAACAGTGATTGTGGGCAGCAACCAAGATTTTGGGGGTTGGAGTCGATGGGGCGGTTCTGCTGCATGGCTACCGAGGCCGAGGAGGTCGAGCCCTACGAAATAGGCTCAAGGCCCCAGGGACCCCTAGAGCCTGTTCGCGCTTATCTAGATTGAGCAGCCTGACGCCCAAGCCCGCCAATCTCTTTCACCGGTTGTGAGCATGGGGGGTTTGGTCTTGCGCTGGCCATGATGCAACACACCACACACCACTTTGCGCATCACTGACTGTCGCAGCTAAGCGTCGACCCTTCTCTAGCCACATCATCGTCGTGTTCTTTGTGTCTAGGGATGCCGATGCCACGCTCATCCTTGAGGCTTAGGCTCGGCGCGCTTCCTATCAGTTGTTCCTCACTCTGCATTCTCGATTATCTCTCTCTCGTGATAGTAAAGCCGGCTTGCTCAACGCCTTGAAACGCTCTGAACCTATCCGTGCCCTCCTTGCAGAGAAAGAAAGGAGGAAGGAAAAAGAGGAAGAGAATTGACATCCGCGGACGTCCAGGCTCCTCCCACCCCAAAGCAAGGAGTGAAGTTCAAACACAACCTTCCACACCACCGAACCCATCCCCGACACCACACTCGATCTCAGCGCCTTACTTATTTCTCTGCGGGCTCCCTCCCCCCCAACTGGCGGGCATATAACATCCATACCCTCTCACAACTGACGTCCTCCTTCGTCTCCCTTCGTCCTACCTTGACCGGCTCCATTACCGGGATCGCACAGGTTGGATCCTTCATATCCAGCCAGTCGAGCTACCGTACATCGTCATAGGGCTGGTCAGGACGCGAATCTCATATAGTATTATTGGCGCGGGTGCTGCATGCTTCCAAGATCCCCTGGTCCTTTTCTCAATTGATTTGAAATCCATACCACCGACCCGCGTGTTGGGAAGGGGTCATCTGAATGCTTTGAGAAACGGAGAACAAGTCTTGGGACGGGGCTGTGTTTCCCTCACATAATGTCTTCCCACAATGACCGTCTGCCACCGCAGCCCAGCGTTACTAGTTCAGGTGACGATGGGGACACGCGGCGACTTCACCCAACTCTGAGCAATTCAGCGACTGAGGAGGGGCGCTACCGGAGGCTATCAGGGGCATCATCGAGTTCACAACAAACATCACACAACCCAGATCCATCCAGATATCACCAAGCCCGCCAACCTATAAATGACGCCGTCACTTCAGCCTTCAACACCGCCGATGCTACCTCTTATGGTGGTTTCTCTCCCGAGTTGCTTCAACAAATCACGTCGCAGATCACGGCAAATGTTTTGCAACAGTTGAAAACCGCGAATCTATATCCGCCTCCTCATCAACCACCGCCGGTCGGCTCCCAGATGGATACCTCCTCGTCCGCTGCCGGCTCTCCGCCGTTGGATCGAGCCACAGTCTACACTCCCCCCACTCCCCATCGATGTTCCGAAGATGCTGGTGTAAGTCAGGCCTCTCCTCAGTTTCCTCCGCCTTCCAGTCAGTCATCATCCTTCCGGGCCCCATCGCCTGGCGTCGAAAGGAGAGCCGTCTCGCCTCTGAGTCAGACGGGCCATGTATCCGAAAATGAAGCAAATCAGACTCGGCCCAGAGGCCCCGGACGCGTGGCTACCCGTGAAGATGCAACCATATTGGAACGAGTATGGGGTCAACTTTTCACTGAGCAGGGTGAGGCTACTCCTAGGCTGGGTCAGTTCCTACGTGGAATTGCTACCTACCTCATCGAAGATTATGAGCCCAAGCACAGCTTGGTCATCACTCCTACGAAGATGCAACGATATTACGAAGACACAAGGCTTGCCAACGAGTTTTACCCTTGGAACATCATCTTTGACGACAGAACTTCCTCGATATCTCGGATGTTCAGAGAGATTGAGTGCCAGCACCATCTTGTTCAAGAGAAGTTGAATGAGCGGCCAGACACTCCTGGACTCACACCTCAGGGCTTCGAGACCTGGGCGACATTGCTCTTGAAAGCACATCCCGATCAAGAGTATGAGCGACTGGCAAAGACGGCATTGGAAATGCCCATCAGCAATCCTGATGAGAAGAAAGAGCGGTTCCCGAAAGAACTTTCCAGGCGACTCTTCCCCAAGCACGGTGATACTGAGATTGCCTACAAGCTACAGAAGGCTATGTCGACGCATTGCAATGTCAGCTTCGCTTCCCGCCACAGCAGCATGGCGGACTCAACCTCCCGGACGTCGACTTCGACGTCGACCGCGACTGTCGTAGCTGAGGACTCATCCACCAAGACAAACTTGAAACCTCCGACAGACAAGCCAGAGCATAACAGCAACAACGTCCAACCCAGTCCAGTGTTGTCTCAAGCCAGCCTAGAGCGACAACGACAGCCGTACGGAGGGACGCACTCGGATGGTGTGAACGGTGACGTCACAGACGAGGGCGACGAAGGCACTACTGTTTCCCAGCCAATCGAGCGAGAGAGAAAGCCCTATGTTGCTGCGCCGGGCGGCGGGAAGAATTACGATAATATCGACAGACCAGCCGCACTGCCTGAAATCAGACCAGGACCACCTCCTCAGGAACCCAGACTGGGACGTTCGAGCTCTCTCAATGCAGCGAGCAGAGCAACTGATGCATCAAGATCAGGACAGCAACCCATCTCTCTCCATCAAAGACCACCGCCTCCGGCAATGGAAATCCCCGAGTCTCGCCATCACCGCTCCAACACTACCTACCACAAAGACCCTCCCCAATCTGGTCGCAACCGATCGCCCTCCATGAACAAAGAAAGTGGTGCCTCGTCACATACGAGAAGGACGGACCCCGACGTTTCCTATATGTCTTCGTCGCATCATTCTGATCATCACGACGACACGAGACGGTACAGAGAGTACGAGGCCGGGCGCGAACGGCTAGCTAATGACCGCTACGACGCTGCCAGAATGTCCGCATATGACCCTCGCGAACGTGATCGCGACCGAGATGGCCGCCCACGTATGCAGTCTGTTTCGAACGCTGGCCTTGGCTTCGTCGACAGCCCACGAAGTCCGACTCTCCGCACTACGGGGGGGACGTCGCTCTATTCCAGTTCTCTACCCACCGCAGGTGGGGAGGAAGAATATTACCTCAACCGCATGCACACAGGCGGGGCTCCACCTTCTTACAATGGGCACAGCCCGCCTTCCTCCATTAGCACTGGCTTTCAACCTCCTCCACCACCGCCGCCGCCGATGATTAGGGAGTCGTCATCAACGAGCAGAGACTCGGGATATCCGTCATACCCGATTAATCCGGGTTATCCGCCCACAAGCTATCGAGAAGTGCGGTAGGATCGCGACGATTTGTGGAAAATGAACGGGAAAGGGCAAGATATGGAGGAAAGCGGCTAACGCGATGCACAACGAAGAACTGCCAGGGCGTGATGATACTCTGTTTACATTTTCTCCTGTACCATATTTGACGACTGATATGATCGAGGACTTGGTTCCTTCCGCACTCCTTTGAACCTCACGGCGATCTTGGATCTTGGTCAGATTTCAGCTAGCTGGACCGTTGATTCACTTCTTGAGATCCCCGGCCTTTTCCTTCTGAGGGTTGCTTGTGAGAATGTAAACTAGTGGGCACGTGTATCGGTGATGGGTGGGTATATGTATCAGGACACAAGTGCAGCTGCAGAGCACTCGCTCAGAGCTCACCGGAGCAAGCATGCATACATGTCACATGTCTGTGCGTAGGTACGCGTGCGTGCGCCTGGTGTAGGAGTAGCAGGATGTATTATCATCAATAGTCAGACTGCGGCTCCTTGACAAAGGGGCTCGTTTTTCTTCTCGTCCGAATTACTCATTTACTGTGGTTGCCACTGTTATTATTATCTATTACTATTACTACCTGCTTCCCTCGTCCCCGCCTGCTTCTCTCATTACCGTTACCGGGACCCACAAAGTCCCTACTATGTACCACCTATGTACCCAGCTTGTCTTGGGTAGGTATGTAGGTATGTACCTAGATAACAAACAGTCACCACAAGGTCAATCTCAACCTTGATCCGCACGGCGCCTAATCTGCGCCCTGTTGAATATGTCCTCGACTTCGCGAATGAAGGCACGCGCCAGGCTCTTCTTCCTGTCCAGGCCCAACAGTCCGTCGTTATGGGCGACGTGACCGGCGAGCTGGCGGTTATGGTTGTCGTGGTTCGGGAGTTGGGAAGAGTGATACTGCGGCGCCGCTGCGACCTCACCACCGATCTGTTCGGCCACGGGCTGGTAAGTTTTGCGAAAAGGTCGCCCAGAGCTCTGGCCGGTTAGGACGCAGAAAGGATGGGTCGTTGGCAAAGTATGCGGCGATGCATTTACGATTCCTGGGTCGACGAAGGCTCTGCTGGTGGTTGCGGAGGTTTGGTCGGCAGGGATAGAGGTTGGAAGCGTAGACCGATCGGAGAAGGAGACCGGTTGGCATTGGTTGAAGTCCAGACACCAGATCCTCGCCGTCTTGTAGAAATATGGACCTTTTGATCTCTTCCGCGGCGAACTTGTCCATCCTCGTCCGCCGGCGACGTCTCCTCCTCTGGTGGCACATGCCTCGCAGAACCCAGCACAAACTCGACGCCTCTCCCATCTAGCCTTGCCTCGAAGTGCAACCCCACCAGAGCCCGACTTAGGTGTGCAGCAATGTAAAGCCTATCCAAGTCCAATATACCCCATCTGATCAACATGACACGGGAAGTTGTGGGTTTGGAAATCCGAGCACCGTTTCCGGGGTCTCGTCCTGCGGCGGAGATAGAGCCTCAGCAAGCAAATGTCGTTGCTCAGGTCCGTCGTCATTGCTGTGCGGATGGAGCCGGCGGCGCAAAACTTATCAATTAGGTCGTGGCGCGCCGCTTGGGGCAGGGAGGGGATTCGTTCTGCTTGTCGAGTCGAGAAAGGACCACTGCGGCGCTGCTCCTCCGGGGGGATCGTGATGAGCACTGAGCCCACCAATTCGTCGAATGCGCGAGCATCAGAGTGTAGGGGAAGGGGATTTGGACATGCGATTCGTCAATGCCGTCTTCCCCCGAGGACCATCCGTCAAAGGCGGCCGAGACGAGCTTGCGCATGGCATATTCGCCTTCTATACTCTAGCACGAGTCGCTATTCGAGGTGTTCTTGCGTTTGTACGTCACAGGGACAATTGGGTGCGCAAAGACGGCGCCAAAGCTGCCCTGGCCAATTTGGCGAAAGGGCTGTGGTGGTCCACAGTCTGAGATAGAGCATCTTTGACGCACACCTTCGGCATGCGCAGATGACTGCAGGGACGCCATACTGCGTACAGGAATAGTTCAACATCGACGAATGAGATATGAGAAGAGGCAAGACGCGATTGTTTTGTGGCCGAACGTGAGTCTTGCCCTCCATGAAGCTTTTGCGCTCCATGGCTTTGGGTATAAATCCTCTCGGGTCGCAGAATCAACAGGTTCATATTCATTGTCTCCCATCCTTACCTTTTGTTCCAAGATGCTGCTCACAGTGGACGGGATCATCTGTGCCTCTGTCTTCGATCTCAATCCCCACGTAGGCGCTTGTCGGCTTGGTGGAAAATCGAGGTCAGGGAGAAAGAAGCAACTTCTGGACGAGCTTCATAGATAAGGCAGTCTAGAAATACGAACAGAACAAGTAGTGTGGGCATTTCATTGCCTGAGCTGAGGGCGATAAGCCATAATATCGGAAAGACGGATCATGCTGTTGGTCACAAGCACCTGAGAATGCCTGGGCACCTATTACCTGATGGGAAAGTGCTATCTGGGCGTGATCAAAAGGCGACTAGTCGATTGGCAGATCTGAAGGCTCAGGCGAAAGGATATGCACGAAAGATGGCCATCATCCACCACGTCGGGCGGAGATGCTCATTCAGCAATTGCGGTGGCATCAGCGGTGCTGGTGCCATGTTGTGGCGTCCAACCAAGATGCCTCCCGCTGCACGCCGCTTGTTTTCCCTTCCAGGTTCCCGCAGCTCGTTTTCCCTCTCACGCATCAACCATCAGCTGCCCACCCACACACACCCGCACACATCCACTCATCGCCGACGGCCTGGCTTTGTTGAGGCTAAAAGAATGCAATTCCTGGCTCCAGCAGCCTGTGGCTTCCTGCTCCATCATGTCAACTGCCCTGCTTCCTCACTCTGCACGTCTGGGTTCCTCTCCGAGATTCACGTTGTATCACCAACATAGAATCACTGCAGCTCAACTACTGATACATACACACTCCCCGTGACCGAGCACCTTTCTCAATCGAAACGACCAAGAACCACCGCAGTTTCCTACGATGCCCGTCGACCGCTCGTAGCGCCCAATGACGCTCACAGACAATGGTAGGCTACGATCATGCCGAGCAAAAAGAGCTGGAGCCAGACGAGGGCCCTTCGGGTTCCAGCTCGGGTGCCAGCGAGAGTACCACCGAATATGAGAAACAGAAAGATTGGGACGAGGGTCTTGAGGAGACCGACACCATAAGAACCCTACCGGACAACGAGACCAGACACGGCAAAAACAGGTTGCAACCGCAAGGGAGCTGGCAGGCGCACCATCATGGTCTACTGAAACTTCGCTCCGTCGAGGACGACCTCCCGACCAACTGGTGGTTTGCTTCGACCGCCATCCCTCTCATTGCGGCCACATTTGCCCCCATGGCCAATCTAATATCCATCACGGCGTTGGTGGTGCCTTGGAGGAATAGACTCACTCAGAGCAAGGCCGACTTTCCTCTGACCTACCAAGCCACTTCCGTGGGCTACTCTGACCCTCGATGGTGTGTCGACCTCAACATTGCCTCTCTCGTCTGCGGGTTTGTAGGGAACCTTTTCCTTCTCTTCAATTTCACCCGGCGCGTCCGATACATTGTCGCTCTCCCCGCGACCATTATGCTCTTCTACATTGCCTCGGGCATATTGATCGGCCTGACCGTCTCAATGAAGCTTAATGCTCCTCCTGGCCAAGACGCCATCTACTCCCAGGGTTATTGGAACGCCGTCATTGCCGCTTGCCTCTACATGTTCAACTCGATGATTCTGATGGTTAACATGTGCGGCTACTTTCTGGGTCATTACCCTCAACACTTTACCCTGACGGACGAGCAGCGCAATCTGATCCTCCAGACAATGATGTTCTTTGTATGGCTCGGTGGGGGTGGCGGCGTTTACTCCAGAATCGAAGGTTGGACGTACCCAGATGCCGTGTATTTCTGCGACGTCACTATTCTAACAGTCGGTTTTGGCGACTTTTATCCCACCAACGACCTCGCCCGGGGGCTGGTGTTTCCTTATTCGGTAGGCGGGATTATCATCCTGGGTCTGATGGTCAGCTCCATCCATAAGTTTGCCGGAGAGCTCAGTACAATCAATGTGCTCCGTAAACATGTCGAGCACAAAAGGGTCCACACCCTGTCGCGGGTTGTGACGGTGGAGGATAGCGCGGATGAAAACAAGAGGCGGGATGACCTTGAAAAGGAGGTGGCAATTGAAGAACGAAGCGGCCGACGGCCTACAATCTCGTCTCCACTTCCGAACCCGCAGATCCAGCATGACTTGGATGAAGCAGCAGCCCGTCTCCACGGGACGGGCACCTCCGTTCGAGACCCAACACAGGATCACCGAATCGAATTTGAAAACACCAACGCCAGAGAGCTGAAGAAGTCCGAAGACCATGAGCCGCACCCCAATCAATTTCTGAGCTCGCCATTTCACCGGGGTCCTATCCACAACACATTGCGATTGATCACAAGGCCCCTCAGAAGGACCTTGTCGAGATCACAGAAAAAGGCCATTTTGATGAAAGAAGAAAAGGACAGGTTCGATGCCATGCGGGACATTCAGCTCAACGCCAAGAAGTTCAAGAAATGGTACGCTTTATGCCTGTCGGTGGTGGCTTTTGGGATCTTGTGGTGCATTGGGGCGGTGGTGTTTTGGAACGTCGAGCACGACACCCAACACCTGAGCTATTTTGAGGCATTGTACTTCTGCTATATCAGCTTGCTGACCATTGGGTATGGCGATTTAAGTCCTAAGAGCAATGCTGGTAAACCATTTTTTGTGGTTTGGTCGTTGATTGCGGTGCCGACCATGACGATCCTTATTTCCGACATGGGGGACACGGTCATCTCGAGTTTCAAGCAAGGGACGTTCAGACTCGGTGATCTGACCGTCCTCCCGAAGGCGGGTCTTTGGCGCGACATCGTCATGCAGCACCCTTGGCTGTGGAATTGGATGAACAGAAGGGCAGAGAAGAAGCGTCTCAAGGCTGGCTTGCCTTTCGGACCGGCTGACGACCAAGGTCCCCCTGACCTGAGCCTTGAGCAGATTGCAGCCGAGGAACCAACAGAGGCGGAACTGACGCAGCGTCTGGCTTGGGCCATTCGCAAGACGGCCGACGATCTCCAGCATACTCCCAGGAAACGTTACACGTATGAAGAGTGGTGTGAATTCAGCCGCCTGATCCGGTTCACAAAGGTGGGCCTTGATCAAATGCAATACGATGAGGAAACGGATGGGGTGGTGGAATGGGACTGGCTCGAGGAGAACAGCCCCATGCTGAGTCAGCAAACCGAGTCCGAGTGGATCCTGGACCGGCTTTGCGAAAGTCTACTCCGGTTGCTGAAGAAGAACATGATCGCGAACGGCATGGCTCCCAATCCAGGTCTCCCTCGATCGAGCAATACCGACCTCAGCGCCTTCAGCTTCCCCCGCAGCGGTACCGCGTATGAAGACCCGTCGGCGGACCGGAATCCCGACACGTCTGTCAAAGGCAAAGGCGTCATGGAGCCTCGCCCTCTGACAAAGTCTGAAGAACGCCAGCGAAGAGCATCAGGTGCTGATGCGGTGCTGACGTTCTTCACTGGCGACAGAAGGGGAAATCATGCATATGCTAATGAAGCGCCTCAGTGGAGCAAAAAGGCGCAAGAACGCTTGAAGGAACGTCGAAGGAGTAACGCAGGCAAGCGAAGGGGACCCTTCTGCAAGCTTGAGCACCATGGCAAGACAGGCGCTATTGGTGGTGGAAGAGGTGGAGCTGGAAGTCGCACGCTCAAGATGAGACAATTTACTGGGGACGGGGAAGGGAAGAGATGATAGGGCGGACACGGAACGACTGAAACTTCCCCTGGGTACGAACTGTTACATGCCTGTGTCTTTACTACTGTATTATTCTACGAGGCGGTGGGGTGGACTACGGAATCTAGGGGTTTGGGGGCAGGATCTTTTGGACAGACAGGACATCAAGCGCAAGCTGAAGGCAGAGGAGTTGGGAATATGGGTTCCATATAGTGGAATTTTTGGGTGGCATCCCTTCTGATGCTCGCTAAGGATTGAGGATTTTCAGATTTCGAGCTGAGCAGCCACTGGCGAATTGATTTGGACTTGTCATCCCGCCACCGTCGATTCCTGCAGCACTTCCTCACCGAACCGGAGAGGAGACGCTCCGCCCAACTGGTGCTGAACATGAAGCAACACAGCCGTCAGCACAGCACCGCATGACGAAGACACCCAACCATGACGGTGCGTGCTACGCCGGCACGAATCCATCTACATGTGTAAGAAGTTGGGGCTCGACTACTCGAGAAGTTGAATCATTGCTGCTGACATACATGGGCGAGGCCGTCGAGCCCGTCGAGCCCAGCCAACCAAACTCTGGCAATCCGACGAGATGTATTGTATCTGGCTACCTGGACATGTACTTACTTTCGTGCTCGTGATCGACGGGGTGCCACCGAATTGATACGCCCGTATGGGAGTACGAGGTACCTACTCGTAAGTACGTGGGACCATCACAACTGGCTGGCTGGCGAGGGCTCTGTCATTTTCCTACTATAGATAGGGCCTTCGGGATTCATCCCATGTGTACTCGCGGAGTACCTCATAGTTGATTCTGCACGGAGAACCTCCTTGCACCTGCTTTGTACTGGGCACGTACGTAGCTGCTGGAGTGCTTGTGCCAGCAAAAGAAGGCCGCGCGAAGTCCACCAGAAGCGCACCAGTATGTCCTGTTCGAGACACCCCTGCGGAATACGGTTTCCAGGGGGAGGGAGGGGGGTCGGTAGTGGTGGTTGAATTTATTTCTGGTTCATGATGGGGATGCAAGATGATCATAGAGGGAGGAGAAGGCCAAGGGTGGTTCGTCGTCGTCGAGAGATAGAGGTGTATGTGTGTGCACGTAAAACGTAGCTGTGTACCCTGCCTAGGAACATGCTCAGATACATAGTATGTACCTAGACACTCAAATGCCCAGATATCATGTATATAGCTATGTTCTCGGTACTGAGACAACTACCGAGTTATCGCTAACTATGGAGGTACAACAGCCCTGGTACTCGTATATAGAAACCCATAATCAATAATACCTGCACGCCCATCAATACATCATCCGTCCATGGCGCCTGCGCCCGTCGTAGGCCTCCCCACTGGGTAAGTAGGCTCTGATCACTTCTAGGTACTTAGTCATGGATGACGCTTGCCCCGACCCTCCTTTCCCCTTGGTAAATGATGATGTTCCGCTCCCTTTTTCTTTCTCGGATTGCGATCGCTCACACGCCTCTTACAGGTGGACTGGATGGCAGAGAATTACCTGGTTGATTAGTTTGCCACATGCATCGCTCGAACCGGATTGAGACCCACCAGCACACCCGGTCCAAGAGCCGAGGAGGGAGTAGGGCGCACGCGGTTTCAACCTTGATCAACCTTTATCAATCTCCATTCTGTCCAAGGGGCACCCTCATTCTCATCCATCTTCCTCGCCGGAGACCGAAATCTTGCCAAATATTTCCTCAAACGCCTGGTCCTCGAGCAGCCCCTCGACCCACACGAACGACCTAGTCAACTCCTCCAGCCGCCCCATAGTCTCGATCCCCAGTAGCCGCATTGATGGGACAACGCGAGCCAAGAACCACTGGTGCTCGTCCTCTTGGACCGTAATGCGCGCGCCAAAGAGACCCGTGATCAGGATCCACAGGAGCAAGGGGTTAGATTTACCTGTCCAAATCACGAGTGCTTCATCGTTGAATTGCGGTGGGGTTACGACAACAGAGGGGATTTCGTTTGACGGCTGGAGGATTTCGTATTGGAGTTCGCGTCTAAGCCGTTGTGTGATTGAGGCCGGGTCAATCAGTGGGTGTTTATCGGGCGCCGACGAAGAGTAGTCGGTGGAGCGGAGCTTCGTCGGAGTAGACTGCGAGATCCGTTGGAGCAGCAAGACTAAAGACAGACGACAGCACAGTTCGCTACCATAGCTGGGGAGTTCCAGCAAGCGGACGACAAGGAATTTGCTCTTGCCGTGAAACCAGTCTGTCTCAGGACCGATGAAGTCGCGGCTTCGGAGCAAGTGATGATATAGCTGCAGAAGAGAGTGAAGTTCCTCTATCAGGCCCTTCAGGTTGGGACTGCACCTTGTCTGTTCAAGTGCTGCTGGGAAGGCTGAAAAGTGGCGATCTGACCAGATTCGGTTCGGGTGCCAAGCGTTGGATTGATAGATGGTTCCATTCACCGTAGAAGGACAGAGAAGCTCAGGCGTCGCCACTAATTCCGCCAAATTTGTGGCATCGGATTCCAAGAAGATGGCATTGTAATTGAGCATGTCATGGATGTACTGATCCAGCGTCGACTGCCCCGGAATCAACGTCTTCCAGAAATGCTTGAGGACATTGAAGTGGGTCTTTGATTCCCCGTAGTTCTCCATATACCACCCGCATACGCTTAGGTAATATATGTCCAATATAATCTGACGGTCTTCGGCCGCCGACTGGCTGTCGAGCAGCGATCGCAAGCATTGAAGAGCCTTGTGTAGATAGATTTCAGGTCCGTTGTCCGCACGGAAGGAAATGTCAGAGACTCGTCTCATCCGGCTGGCTGTGGCTGCTAAGAGGGCATACATATGGACACTCTTCCTCATGCAGCCTTGTATGATGGCGTCGATGCTGGCGAAATGTTGGGCAAATGCGGCATCTGTAGGTCTTTGACCATCGTCATCTCGAGGTCTGGAGAGGAGAGCAAAGGAGAGATAGTATTCGAGGATTGGAACCATATCGCAGTCTATCGTACCAGCCGTACAATCAAAGGGGTCGACGGCCACGTTGTGGAAAGAACCAGAAGGCGGGGCGAGTAGCTGCTGCATCACCCCGTCATCCAGATACTCGTCCTCGCTCGAGTCTTGCTGCCGCCGAGACTCGGATTCTGGGCTAGGTGATAGATCTTGGCCTATTATCGCACAGAGGCTTTCGGAGGGTAGCTTCTTCGGTTTCGTGGACCGTTTTCTTGTGGTATGACTCGTTTGCTTCGCATTTACCGAGCGCCTCCCCCTGGATGGTTTATTTGGGTCATCAAGTAGCCGAGAAACTCGGCACCTCGTCAAGCATTTCTCGAAGAGTAGTGTATCTGTCTGGCGTTGAGCGCCGCTGCCACTGAGCGTCTTAGAAGTGGCCGCCTCTTGAGCCCACCTTTGGGCGTGGCTGTTGATGCTCGCAGCGGCGCTTCGGGTAGTTGAGCGGGACAATGTGCCGGAAGTAGGGGTTTTGACGATGAATAAAAAGGGAGCTTTGCTCGATGCCGCGCCCTGAGAGCTGACCTTGATGCTGTTGAATGTAGCGAACTCGAATTGAGCTGGAATCGGATCAAGGATAGCCATCGTCGGTTGTGGAGATTGTCATTCGAACACGGGTTGTGCAGCTGGCACTATGAAAAGCTTGGGTTTCTTGAGTGTCTTGGGTTTTACAAGAGATGCGCCAAGCAGAGAAATTGGCAGATTTTCCTTGCCGTGTCGACTCTTGGGACGATCAACATGGCAGGCATCGATGATCTTTAACGTCCTGATATGTAGGGGTGCACGAGCCTTAAAGAAACCAGGGGCAGTTGTGATGATGGCCGACACACTGATGAGAGTGGCGCTCGCTCTCTAGCAGGAGGTGAACACCGAGGAGCAAGCCGGAGTGGGCAAAGCCTTGCCTCGTTTAACATGGTCCACCACGAGAGCCCAAAACTCCTGTTAGATAAGCACCATATTTTCGCGCTCTTTGGTCAAATCGAGTAGTCGCTAAAAGACCAACAGGGTTGAGCAGCGGACGAAGATCAAAAGGCCCCGAGGCAATGTCAAGGCTAAACATCCAGAGATGGATCCTTCGTTCTTTTGCAGCGGCCAAGGGAAAGAGGGCTATAACTTATAACCGGACCCGGCGTGAATGGAGCTGAGCAATGTCTCCGGCTTGTGATAGACTTTGTTTGGGCGGTATGGACCTGCATCTGAAGGATTACCACGCGATACAGAGCAATATACAAGTGGGGGTGTTGAGTGGAAAGGGAAATAACCAACAAAGTCGGGGAGTTGGTATACAGGTGGTGATTGGCGGTCGAATGGACTCCTCCCCCGCGGGACATAGCGTATAACAGCGTCCTTCACACATACGGTCCGAGGTGTGAGATCTGGCTTGAACTAGCGGATTTCTGAGAAGGCTGGAGGAAGGGGTGTGGTGGTGGAGGTCAATGAGGTGCAATGAGAGGTCGGGCGACGTTCAGTCCAGGTGAGCAAGCGGTCTTGCCGCCTGGACAACCTTAGGAGGGCAACTATGGCGGTCCAGAAGTGGTATAGTAGGGACCACCCCGAATCCACTAAGCCTAAAATTGCATAGCACTCCCGAAGCTTCAGAAGCTTGTTCACGCCTTAAACTGCTCTGTCAGATCGATATAAATATGTCCCACCACCTACGCCTGAGCAGACAGGGGTCTATACCGAGCACTAGTCTCTTGTACTTGTACTGCTACATACCACCTTGTACCCAGGCCAAGCCGGCGGATCTCCTTGATCCAATACATTGGGTCTGACAGCAATATGTCCTCTCCGTATCAATGACAAAGACTCTAACCGTGTCTTTGCTGGGATGACATTCTCCTAGGGAGACAGGGGGCCTGCCTATCATACGGAAAGATGATCCCGGCTATCCATGTCAAGGTATTCACCTGTTTGTTACCAGCTCGCCACCTCGGCATCCTTGCTACTCAGATGACCTGCTTCGAGCTTGACGCTCAAGTCGGGGTTCAAGTTCGTACCGAAACAGCGTACACTAATGAACCATTGCACAGGTCGTTGGGCAGGCTTAGTCATACTCCAAACCTACACCATCATTCACCACTAACCCTCCGTGTCTTGCAAGTCTAGAATGCCCATGGGGAGCTGTTACGCTCGTTTATTCCTCGAGGAAACTAGTTTCTCTTTCGAGCCACTCGCCGATCCCATTTCTCGTATTGGTGGAACTTTTTGCGTCCTTGAGATGACTGTGACGGCCACCACGCCATCTCCCAATCAAAAGCATTCGGTGAATTGTCGTTATATCTTGGACGAATTGATAGTGGTAGCTACGAGAAGAAACACCCTCTTGGTGGCGATTGTCCCGGATACCGTCCTCTTCTCATGATTTTGTGGTAGGCAGCCTGATCAATGACATCCACCATTCTTATCCTCCTGGCCAATTAGTTGTCAATACGAAATATCTGTAACATTAAACTATACGCCCCCACCTCCTGTTGGACGGCTGGCAACACCTCTCATCATGGCTGTATCAAAGGGCCTCGAAATGGTTAAGCAGAGTCATCTGGCTCCCCGAGAGACATCGGTGGATTTCGTCCTTTACATCGTCGAGGACACTTGCACTCAATACGCCTGAAGAGTTAGGGGTGCCGGACTTGGGCTGAAGGACAGAGCGGTTCTGCTCAAACAGAGAGCCCAGCCAGGAAGGAGTCGACATGAAAGCAGTAATATCATCATTCCTGGGAGGTCTCACTGGGCTTCCGGCTGACAATGGACCCAGCAATGATTGAAGACGGCCTGTGAATATCAAGCCAGAGGTCAGCTCATTGTCGCTGTTGTGCATTCGTCAAGATCAAAAACTTAGAGTAGCGTTTGCCGAGCCTCGAGCCCCTTTCATCCAGCTTTCAGGCTGGAAAAAGCCAACAGGGGACTTGAAATATAGAGAAACAGCACAAGGCCAAGCGGAGCTTGTGCCACTCAGTAGCTGGTATGCACATGGGAGGAACGACCACTGACCGAAACCCCTAGGGGGGTTCGTTACCACGACAGATATGGGAGGGAACCCCAGCTCTCTAGTCGTAAAAGTTATCTGGAAAGGGGAGAATTGACTGTCCCTTTCGGTGTTCTGCTGCTCTGGAAGACAACAAGCAAGCCTTTGGACATACACGGTTAAGGAAGTCTTTAGAGATTGAATACCAGCATTTGCTATGAGAGCCTGCCTAGAAGTCTTGCTCTATAGTTTTCAATCCCAATCCAATAGCTAGCCCCCCATGTGCATATTTGAGGGCTGGACGGGCTGGACGGAACGAAGTGTGTGCCGACAATGAATCGGCCTGTCCAAAATTTGGTCGCACCGATCCGCCCTCATAGAATCACTTCACTGTGCTTCATATTCAGCGACTAGGCTGATCGTAGACAGCACTTTCTCCAATCAAATCAAAAGGCTTATTTGTCAACTTCAGCAGTTGGTAGTTCTCACATCACGATGTACTGAGCGTGTGTCGTTCTGCTTGATGGCAGATTCTCCGCCTAGCATCAGTGGCCACATTCCTCGCGGCAACGGGATTGCCACATTAGTGGAACCAGAAGAGGGTCAAAAGTCCACGGGTCCATTTACCATGCCTATGACCTCAACGGGAACCTTAGGCCATTCTGCTTGTAGATGAGTCTCTCGGAAATCGAAGAAGTCCGGAACGGTAAAGAGGAGACCATGGTCCGCGACGCCTCCAATGCAGATGCCCGTCGTCTTCCATGACGACTTGTCGCCAAATTTTCTCGGACGACCAAGACAAGAACTGTTTCTCGCTTGTGCATCACATATCGACAATAGGATATTCTGCATGAAAAGCTCCCTCCAAGTATATCCTTTCAGGTGGATTTAAAGCCCTGAGACGATGCCTCCTAGTTGGCCTACCAATAATCAGGTACAAAATCCTGCAGAGCGGTTGGCAAGATCTACCTCCCGGTCAAGAGCAAGTCGAACCCGATTTAAAGGCCATAGAAAAAGGGTATTGTTCAACTTTTCAAGTTCTAATAACGACTTGTCTGACCTTGTTACATCCACGCGCACTGGTTACGTCAAACTGCGCAAATCAGTTGATGAATGTGGTGACTTGCTAGTGCGCACAGAGATTAGCGACACCGACGAGGCCAAAAAAGAGGCGCTGCGCATGGCGCCAACGGACACGTTGATGTTCAAATAGCAATCTCGATCGCGAAGAGTCTTTGAGACACACCGCAAACGGGGGACAAGGTGTCAGCACAAAACCCTTGCTCGTTCCTTCAACCAAATTTCTCGATGAATTTAGGATGATAAAGATTGGAAGGCTTCAGATACCGAGACAGGCGAAGTCGAGGGTGAAGCATCGACCTCTTTCAAACCATGTAAGATAGCGACTTGACTAAGCCTCCTGGGTGCGCGTGCTGAAGTCCAAGCAATGGAATCGTCGCCCAGTATGCTGCAAGGCGTCTCCTTAGATGTTGGTATTTCAAAGTATGCCAGATTCAGGTGGTCAGATGGGCCCCAAATCATGACTAAAATTGATAACAGATGCAGTTTCAGCTCACATTTCCTTCATCTTCCGCGCGGTCCTGGTATGTTCGTTCGGATACATTATTAGCCCTCACTCCATAGAGGTATCTGAGTAGGATATCGTGTAGGTTCTCGTATAAAATCTCGCGATGGACGGGTGTGGATATTTACAGCCGGGTCATCTCTATTACGGTGCTTGGACATTGGCGGCATCGAGGTAGACGGAGGAGCATCCACGGGTTCTAAGGTCGCAAAATGTGTCGATGATGATGTGGAAACGTCGGACCACAATTGGAACGAAGCTCTCCGGCTATAATCGTCGATCGTCGGTCTCGTGATTCTATACGAGCCAAACGGCGACGCAGCTGCCGTCAGCTGGTCACTCCCGATGAAAATGCCAGCAGGCGGGTCTTCCCAGTGTACCACTGTCCCCGACCCCTGCCCGCCCGTTCTTGAATTGTCGCGCACTGGGTTTTGAGTCTTACCAAATTCGTTGACCCTAAATTGGAATTCTGTGGCCTGGGAAGGGCGGGTAGCGTCTGACCTTCCGGGATTTGTTGTCTCAGCACTGTCTCGTACAGCATTTGTGGTATTGCTCAAGGACCAGAAACTTGGCTGGCTGTGCGGTGGCGGCAATGATTTTGCGCTCGAACAATCCATGGACCTGATCCAGCATGATGATGTTCGTCCTCCTGGTGGGCCTGGTGCCCTCCTTTTTGCTGGGACAAGCGATCTTGGAAGAGCACTAGTCTTTGGGTGTCCAGACTTCTGCAACTTTCCGGCTGGACTAGTATTGGGTCCAGGTTCGGTCATGGGAGCGTTGTTGTAAAGTGATATATTCACCAGTCTCTCGTCAATGTGACCTTCCATTGGGCTGAGATGTGATAGAAAATCCGGTTCAGAATGGTCAAGATGCTGTGGAGACTGTATGAAAATCGAAGTATTAACAGCAGTGGGAATCGATTTGGGCGAAACAAAAAGTTTAGGATCCGAGCCAGGCTGCTCTGACTCGAACCAGAGGCTGGAAGTACCATGCTGAACACACGATGGTTTGTTGATTGCTGGAAATACCTCACCCCAACTTGTGGTAGATTTAGGTAGAAGATGGCTACTTTCAAAGTGGAAGCCGTCCTGGATCCGGCCAAATTCCTCTGGAAATACATATCTCATCCATGCTTCATTGTCCGTATCGATGCTTTTGGAGAGGCTGGATGTGGTTTTCCCGCCCGAATCACTAGCTTGATCGCCCTGTTTTCTGCTTCGAAAGCTAAATGGCACACCAGGGGAGTGATCTGTAAGCCGGGGAATGACCTCCTCGAACCCCGGTGAAGGAACAAGGTTTCCTGTCTCGCTGGTTACGTGGCTGGCGATATCTTCTGCTCTAGATCGTCGTTCCTTGGTGATGCTCTTCGCCAAATAGCCAGAAAACCCAGTAGAAGGGCGATGTAGGCCGTTAGACTCGCTCTCGTTCGATTTGAAGATCGAGACATGCTTAGAGGGAGCCGTCTCAGATGCAACACCGAATGTAGAAGCGCTGAGGTTGTAAGAACACCGTAGCGAATCAGTTGTATCACTTTCTGCCAAGCTGTCAGCAGAAAAGAATGAGTCTCTTCTCTGCTGTTTTTCACGCTCGAGATCTCCTACCGCCTGCTCTAGTTTCACTTGATCCTCCAATGTAAATTGTGGGCGCAGTCCCAGTTCGGCACCGACAGCCACATCGCATGCTACGCCCGGGGCAATGTGTATGCTTTCATCAACTGAAGGGGTCGGGCCCGGCCTAAGAGGATGGTTGGGGTGCAGGTATGGCTCTGAAAATAGTGGTGGGCTTGAACCATGTCCCGGCCCATCCTCTAGGAGCCCCACGGCAATCACACGCTGGATTGTGTCTGGCAAGGCCGGTATTGGGGCTTGCGGCGATGAATGTCGGTGGGAGCCGCCGGAAATATTATGTGGATTGTCCTGTTGATATGGGGCCGGCTTACAAAGGGCGTCGTGTTTGGCACCCGAGGGGTTTGGAAACGCTCCGCCGGATGGAGGATTCACTTTGGAAGCATTCGTCTGGGTTCTTGACCGAGCGAGCCCACGGACCTTATCCCAGGATGTTAGGCCAAGGCCAACAGCTTCTTCCAGGGTGATAAGATTGCCTTCGTCCGCCGAGTCGAGCTGAGCTATTCTCCCCCTCCTTGGTTCACTAGCACGAGCTTGAATTTTTCCACTGCTCCTTCTTTCTGATACTTCTCTCGATGTGTGATGTGTTTGGTTCCTGTCCTGAACTTTGTCCGGATGCGCCGGTTCATTGATAGCTCCTGCAACTGATTGGATAGGCTCTTTACAGCCCACAAAGCTCGAAGTGGTTTGAGTCTGATGTACGTTGGACCCTATTCTGAGGCTAATCTCTTCTGTCCGCAGAGAAGGAACACGTTGAGCTGGGCGTGTGGAGCGTAATTCTCCCTGGCCTGAATTTCTCTGGGGCATCGAAGTTCCCTGCTTTAAATGTGGTATCTTGCGTCGACGGCCGAATCCCTTGATCTCGTCTCGAACAACTTGATTGAACCTAACTGGCCGCGCGGTTGTGATTGCGACCCAGTCGGTTTTGTCGAGTAGAGCTTTGCGGGCGTGTTCAAGGCTGTCGTCGTTTCCCATCTGCCTGTGGACGTTATTAGCATAGGATCAAACTGTGAACTCCATTGGTCCCTTGCCTCGAGGGTCTCTCAGCATCAGATGCCTGACCTTTCATTTGTCCATTCGGAGATCCCAAGATCTTCGTCTCTGAAGGCTGTCGTCCACCAATTGACCCCTCTTCTTTCCTATCGAGGCCATATGCTAGGTTTTTGCTTTCAGTGGCTCTCCTAGGGAACTGTCGCGCCTTCAGAGCAAGTTGGTGCCGAGGAGCATTGTGTATAGAGAATGCAGATGATGGAGGACAGGAAGGGCGAGATCTAGGTCTCAGTCTGGCCTTTGCAAAATGCTGCTTCTGTTTTTTGACAAGTGCATTGGCGTTGGCTTTGGAGTGACGCTGTAGGCTGCCACCCGTCCAGTTCATCCCAGCCCGATGAGATCAAGACGACAATGGAGAAATGTACAGAGGGCGTGAGAGTGAAGAAACGGATGGCAGCAGCATGGTTGCACGGAGCTACGAGTTGTCATGGAGAGTGGTGGGTTTCCGTTGACTGTATACGGTGCGAGGGTTTGTCAAGACACTGCTCCGTACCTAGGTAGTCTTTCCGCCTTCTGTGCTGCGCCGTTGCGGCTTCCATCTTTGCTTCAAATCCATCAACTCTTCCAATATCTACCAGTACTCGTTACATACCGTCATATCGTAGTTTTCGAGACAAGTCACCTCAAGCCTCGATCGACTGTGACCAGTTCGATATCAAAAACGTCGGGCCGAGTCGGGTCGAGTCGGGTCGCAACGGCTCATGACCTCCCTTTGATATTAAATGCACAAGTATCCACAAGTAGAATCTGTGCTATGCAGACCAATCTCAGCGGGATGTAGCACCGGACGTAGCACGACACCGTGGGAGGCAACCCCTTGGCCAGTCATGACAGGCGCTGGCTTCAATTGTCCGCTGTAGGTAAGGTTGAGGCTGGAAAGGGTCTGTTCCTTCTCGACAATTGGAGCACCAACAAATCTCACTTAGGAGCAAACATGCCAAACATGCCAAGCCATTCTCCAGCATCACGTGGCAATGTCCTCCTGCTTGCCCTTTCGAACTTCCCACTTTCTACGCTCGCTTCCTACTTGAAGTTCTTCGAATGACACCACACAATACCTCCTACCCTTCCTTATGAGCATTGGACCCTGACTCTCGGGGATCTGCTAAAGAAAAAAAAGAAGCGTCCGTCTTCGGTCTTCCGGTCAACGAGTATTTTTCCTCACCAAAGGTGCTTCAAGTTGTCTGCACACGAGGTACGTGTTCAATTTTGCGTGATTCAGTCCACAACCCGAATACCCATTCCATTGTGATGAAAAACCCAATCAAAAAGCATAGTTCAACCGAGACGTCACGTTTTTGACGAGAACAATTCCATCATTCAATCTTCTGAACTCAGCCGGAGCAGCCATTCCACCATTGTCGCCCCCGCAACCGCTGACTTAGTTTTGCTAATGATTGCCGTCTACGCAGGTACGTTTCGGTGATCTTTGCAAGCTGTTCTCGTGGCTTTCCGCTTTTAGCCCCGAAGTTGGTGAATGTGCAAGTATCGGCATAAGTCGGACCGCCCATGTTTGCTGAGCTGGACGCCGGGAACGTGGGATCCCCTTGCGCAAGATGATCATCGATCTGTTTTTACCAAAGTCAGGCTATTGATATGATGTGCTGATCGGCCAGAAACCTCCAATCTGACTTTCCAGCTCTGTCGGAACCCATCCGACAAGACTTGTCACTCTACCAACTTGTATTCCAACATTTTCAATGGCCTTCATATCTTAATCCAAGCCTGGCTGAAGCGTGTAGCGCAAGTCTCAGGCCAATCGAAATTTTCTCTAGATCGGCGGTGAAGCGTGATGGGGAGGAGGCATTTTGTGTGCGTGTTGTAGGGAGGATCACGTGAGCCCTACCGTTCGACGTGGCTTTCGTTCTACCAAAGTGCCGTGGCAGCCAGCAGTCCCGGTTCACAGTGAGGCCGTCTTTCTCGACCAATCCTTTGTGGTGCGGCCGAGTGATAAAATTGAACAGGTTACACAAAGCCCCTGCTTTGCTCCCTTTGTGCGGCATGGGCCCAACAGGACCTCAGCCCGCAGTGCAGGCTCCAGCAATTACATGCGCGGCAGGAAGAAACTACGAGAAACTCCCCAACACGCTGAATGCACAGTACTCTCCCCTACCAATACGACTATCGATGAGTTGTTGCGTGCTGAACTGCAAAGACGAGCTTCCCTGCAATGCGAGTGCGAGTGCGAGTCACAAGAGCAGACCGTTGGTCCTGGAGGATGCCACGTCAGGAGTCTGTGTGCTGCACTGTGCATGCACCCATGTTTCCACCACGCCAGTCAGGCCCGTTGCGAGTGGTTGCTGGTGGTTGTAACAGTTTGGGGCGCTGAGGGGTCGAGGTCAGAGCCAGCAGTCAGCAAGGCGGAGCCAAGGGATGGGCGGCGAATGAAGGTGCCCCCTGCTGATCATAGCCCCATATGTTGGTTGGAGCCTCTGAGCCACTCAGATCCGGAGAGATGGAGACGCGCCCCGCGCTAAGTGCGACAGCTACCAACCACAGCGCTGTTAGCCCTACAGATGACGTCGACCTTGACCTGGTAGGTGGTACAGGAGTCGGTATTTCGGAGGCAGCTGGCTGCAGCCGAAGCGGCCAGCGTCGGACCGGGCTGCCAAGTCCCAGTTCCAGGGCGGCGGTGATGGAGTCTGGGTTGTATCTGCCACCTCGTCGACCACCTTCGCAGGGCAACATGCAGCAGCGGGACTTGCAGCAGCGCTGCATCCAGCTGCGACTATTGCTGCACCTTGGTCCTATCACCACTATCTGTGATGGATTTGATGATGGATCCATGCTCCTCCTGTGCGACCAGCCGCCGGATCCAAAGTGCTAGAACATCCAATGCAAGGCGCCGTGGTTCGGTCACCGCCCACTTTTCCCACTTTCCTGCCCACCTCGCTCACCTCTTCTCACCCTCATTTCCTTTGCTCTCATCCGCCAACTCATTCCCCCCCCTTTCTTTATAATTCTACTCTCACCCTCCCGCCTACGTCTCTTCCCTCTCTCCTCTCTCAACACTCCCATCTACTCTAACTTTTAGCCTGTGATCAAGAGACCACCCACCTCACATACTTCTTTTAACATCTATCCCACATACATCCAACATCACCACCACCGACATTATCTTGGACAAGCCAACTGCACTCAATTCCATTGGCCCATCAGGAGTTATTGCTTCTATCATCCACAGGACAGCCCAATCCGGACATCCCAGGATCGCTTTCTTTGCCTTTTTTTTCATCTCCATTGCCAGGACAAATTTACCCGAGGAACTCGAAATCTCGACAAGCATCAAGCTTGACACAAGCCGGCGTCGCAGCGTGTTGTTGAGGTACTGCAAGATTTTCTTTTTCCTTTGCATCGACGCTAGTGCTTTTTATCCTTTGCCTCCATGCCGGTTCCCCTTCCTGAGGATCTCAATACGTCGCCCGACTTTGCCTCAGGCGCACGTAAACCCAATCCTTGCGGCTTTTTCGCCCAAGGCTATCTGTGCTGTACGGATACGTCGACCTGGGTCACGTTTCTGAGCACATGAAATGAATGAACTACAAAAGACCCTGAAGCCCGACACAGTTCCCACGGATATCCCTAATACCGTTTTGGAAGGAGCCGTTATGATACCGGACAAATTTATACCAAGGAGACTCCCGTGGATTGGCCGTTTCATGAAGATAATGCTACCCTGGATCGCGTCTGTGCTGCTACATGACCCCGGAATACTTCGTTTATGTGCTTGACATACGACTTCCAACAGCTGCGTGATCGACCTAACCGCTTTCCTGGGGACAGTTTATCTTTGTCGACAATCTCGCCATACAAGTTCCTGGAATCAAATTATTGATGTCGCCATGGTGAGGACTACCACCCAAGTCCGTCACTCTCTTTGAAAACACTGTTAACACTCATCGTTGGAGTGACCGCTAAGGAAATGGCACGGACTGGACTCGTTGTTACTATACTTCGCGACCTTAGCAGTGCACTGGATTTAGAATGCCGAATGTTCGGACGGAACCCAGGGCCTCTGGACTTTGTCGCCCACCGGGTCGCTGTCTTATGCATTGCTATTCTCGCCTTCTTGGACAACTGCTTTATCAAAGGTTTCGCTCTTCGTCAACCCTACGGACTATGTCGACAGTCTACCTTTGTTGTCCCGGAACTTACAGCTCTGAAATCTAACCTCTGCTTCTGACCGGAAGTCGTCGATATACCTGGTCGTTGACCGTTGCCCCGCCTCCGCTCGGACATGCCCAATCACCCATGTTTCCATTTGACAATGCTTTTTTTTTGGTGTTGCTTGGATGTTTTGTGTGTATGATGGGGGCGAGTACTAACTTGTGTTCGCGCTGGCAGAAATCTATTTGTTCAACAATGACTTCGACAACATTGACCCGGAGAAACCCACTACTGGCCACACTTATTCCAGGATCTCAAAGCCGGGTGCCGAGGACCATGCCTGTGACTTACCAGGATTCTATTCCGTTTAGTTCTGCCTCCATGGCTGATGGAATCTCCAACGCACACTTTTCTTTGACTTCTGCCTCTTCTGGATCGCGTAGGTGCCACGGGACTGCACCTAGCGACTTCCCCTCTGGACAATATCCTCACAATGATGACTTCTTCTTGTCAGCGTCTTCTGCAATGACCTATGACTCCATGACCGTGTCTGGCGGTGCATTTGCCGTCCCCGTGATGTCGAGCTTGAGCGGCTTTGATGCCGATCCAACCTCTGAGTTCCTGACAGAGGAGGCTTTCTCAGGCGACAACTCCGCAGACTTGAACCTCGTGCCATCGTCGCAATACCATGGACAAGACCAGCCAGAGGATCTGATGATTTCCGGTTACATGAACGTGGATTCTTCGTCCCTCTATCATCCTGGAATGGTGACCCATTTCAGCTCGCCGGGCTTCTCGTTGCAGAGACTGCCAACACCCCCTCCCGAGGAATATGTCCGGGATTGCCTGTCGGCCCAGAATTCGCAGGAGAAGATGTACCCGAATGCCCAGGATTCCACTCTCTATGGGAACAGCGCCTGCAAGGTGTCACCAGACAGGTCAGATCCCTTCCTTATCTCCCTCCACCTCATCTGTCAACTAACCCAAGCGGTCAACAGCCTCAAAGGACGCAGTGTATTTCGACCTAGGCCTATTCGATCTGCGTCTGAACGGAATGGTGTCGTCGACCAAAGTGTTTCGTCTATCGTGCCTGCTGAGACCCGGAGCCCCAAGGAGGAACAATCGGACCGAGAAAAGGCCAGAAGTGGACCCCTGTACGAAGCCAGGCCCGACAAAAGTGGTCACTATCATTGCCCTATGTTCGACAAGCTCAAGTGCAATCACCAGCCCACCAAGCAAAAATGTATTTACAAGTAGGTCAGACGTGTTGCATACAGGCTGAGTTCTTTCTAACACTCGCATCTCCATACAGCAAATACGTGGACTCCCATTTAAGGCCATACCGCTGCCGTTTCACGGATCGCCCGGAATGCGAGGATCTCAGGTTTTCTTCCAACGCCTGCCTCCTTCGCCACGAAAGAGAAGCCCATGGAGAACATAACCACGGAGTGAATCCCTACTTGTGCAAGTTCCCGGACTGTGACCGTGCCCGAGAGGGAAATGGATTTCCTCGCCGATGGAATCAACGTGACCATATGAAACGAGTCCACCAATACGAGGAACCTGAACCTCTTCCCAAGAAGAACTCAACCACTCAAAGTCAGAACAAGAGAAAGAAGCCGACATCTGTTCCCATGAGGAGGTCGAACTCCTCCACCCTGGCCAAGGCTCATGCGATGGCGAATGCTGCCATCCAAGCTCAGAACTACGGCCAGGCTATTACCCGGCCCCAGTATGTCGCTCCCGGCGCGTACACTATTCAAACCCGGGACTATGATGCCATGATGCCACAAACAGTGTCAATGGACGATGTCCAGTTCTCACCCAGGCCTGCCATCTCTAGGACATGCCGTGTGTCACCGCCTTACTCCGGGGTCTATCCTTCATGAGTTTCTTTCTTTTGTTCATCTTTTAACTCAGCGAAATCAATGAAGCGATATATACCCTGTGCAACCTACCTCCCAGATGGCCTCAAGCGTTTTGATCACTCTTTTTCTGAATTTGCATTCTACCAACCATGCAGCCAGACCACCTCTGTATTGCAGATCGGCAATTCCAAAGGTGTAACAGGACAACAGTGCTGCCGTGTTGGGAAGAAAATAAAAATTTGCCACGACTCTACCGGATTTCCGAGCTCTACTTTTTCCAAACTATTATCTCTTCAGACATACGACCAAGCCACAGGACGAATTTTCCGCTGGAGAAGAAATGTGAATCCCGGAGGTTGTTATATATCCCAGGACTGGCCAACATATATCTACCTGAGGAGCTTTCCCTATGATTCATCTCCAGGACGGGCCATTATGCATTGTGACAAATCTTACCGGTTCAAAGGATCAACGAGACGTGGTCGACACTTGTGTTTTCTGCACCATCGGCTAGAGGCATTCGGCAAGGGGGGATTGGATAGATAGAAATTTCTTGACAGCAGTGTCAGTACTAATTGTGAATGTACTGTACGCACAACAATGTAGCTATTTTCGGGGCCTACCACCGAGACACCAAAATTCGGATCTTCGAGCAAAGAGCTGTGCCTTTCACCGATTAAAATGTATATAGAGACCACTTGATAGCACCGAGGCGAGGCCCCCTCCTTGAAACCCCCACCACTAAAGAAAACAAAATTTCACCTTGAACTCCCCTCCACGTTCCTCGAGCAACTTATGTGATGCCAGTGAGTACACCATCCTATGCATCTGAGAAATCCTCTTCACAGTAATTGACTCTCCCTGTAGCTCATCATAATCACAGGCCTCCCCTGCTCGGGCAAAACGTACCGCGCCCAGCAAATCGCTTCCTCGCTGGCCGGCTTCATCCACTCCTCCGCTGACGAACCATCAATATTAAAAAGGACCATCCAGATCGTTCCTTCGTACCATGCGTCTTCCGATGGTGTTAACAGCTCAAGTTCTATAGAAAATACTGCGCTTCGAGACCAGGTCTACAACAACGCGTCTCACGAAAAGACCGCAAGGGCAGAAGAATTCTCCTCGATCAAGCGCGCTCTTTCGAAAGACAACATCGTGATAGCTGATGGATTAAATTACATCAAGGGCTATAGATACCAGTTGTGGTGTGAGGCGAAAGCCGTGGGAACGAGATGTTGCATCGTCCACGTGGCTGCGCAGGAGGATGAGTGTAAGAGGTGGAATCGAGAGAGACTGAGAGCATTCGATGAGGAGGTGGGTGGTAGCGGTGGCGACGACGGCGATGGAGAAGGAAATTGGAACGCGACGGACAAACCAACACGGCACATGCAAGGGGAGAGTATACTGGGCGACCTGGTCCCGGAAAGCCATACTGCTATCTACGGCGACCGGGTCCTGGAGAATGTGAATGCCAGGTCACGGTCTTCGTCGATGGACGGGTTAGACAACGGCGACGGCGAAGATGCTGTGGCTCGGACTCTACCAGACGACACAATGACTCTCAAGTCCCTGTACATCAACCGGGCAGATGCAGACCCTCCATCATCAACGGAATCAAAGCCACCAGAAGACTTTCCACATCAACCGACGATTCACTCACCCTCGATCCCAATACCACCACCAACATCCTCTCCTCCATACTCGTCCTCGACTCTCACCTCCCTAATAATGCGCTACGAACCCCCCTCTCCCTTCTCTCGCTGGGACACTCCTCTCTTCACTGTTCCCTCGTCCGACGCAACCCCTCCGATACGGGAGATTTGGAACGCAATCTATCCCCCGCCCTCCAAACCGACCAGCAAAAAAGCACTGAGTCAACTATCTCCATCCCAAAGATCCAACGCCAATGGCAATGGAAATGGGACGAGTGAACCTTTCTCATCCGCATCAGTCACGACGCGCGATAAGCCGGCTGTGGTGAAACCCCACGCAGCGACTGTTCTCCCTCGCGCCACTGCGTCGGACGCCCTCCAGACCCTCGAATCCGCAACCATGGACGTGGTGAGACATCTACTGGCGCAATCTCGCGAACAGAATCTATCCCAAGGAGGAGAGGGTGGCGACGTGCTCCTCTCCATCCCCCTTCCACAACCGACCCACTCGTCTACCAACCCAGCCGAGCCGCCAACGACAGTGAGATTGACCATCCACATCCCGCCCGGCCTTCAACTCTCACAGCCCATGCTGCAGCGTCTCCGGAGAAAATACACGCAAATCCAAAGGGGAGGGATCGCTCACGGGCAAGGATACATCAGCGGTCGGAGGAAAATTATCGAAGGCTTCGTTGAGTTCCTGGAGGCCGAGTGGACTGCAGAATAAACTGCCAAAAGAGAAGATGGGGAAAGAAAGAAACCGAACAGCATGTGAGAGATTGCTTAGCTGGCCCCGACTTCAAGTTGCTCTGCCCATAATGGTATGTACTGAAGATCGGGAGGGATCCCACAGAGATAGAAAGAGGGAAAGGGAAACGGGAGAAGGGGGATCATAGAAGACAAACCCAAGGCTCCCTGGACGTGGGCAATCTGATCGATCCTCAATCCGTTTTCCAACCCCCGACCTGGACGACAGTACGAGAAAGAACCTCCTCTCTCTCGCCCTCGCTTCCTCACCGCCACTGCTGGCCTCACCCTCTCAGTGCCATCACCCTCACTTCGGCGCCCCATCTATGCGTTCATCCACGTGCCTTCCACCAACTCGTCTTCCCTCCACCAACGACCTACCTAACCCAGCAGGAAGCAAGCTATCCGGTTCCTCAATAAAACACCCCCGCCACCCCCGCGTCAAACCCAACGAATACGGAGTATGTAGGTATGTGTTCGTCTGTTCCCCGACATGCATGCATGCGACATGCTCCCCTGGCCGCGGGTAGATTGGAGCATTGAGATCCCTGCCTGGGAGAGGGCGGCAAAAGGCGAGGTTTGTAGGGTTGTAGGCGAGCACCTGAGCTGGGAGGGCAGGTGGACAGATAGCGAGTAGATAGGCGGAGCTGGATGATTTTGAGGACGTGGAGATGAAATGGATTGGGAGGGGGAATGCAAAAGTGAAGAAAGCGACGGGAGAAGTAGGGAAGTAGAGACAAGCTAGGGTTACAACGAAAGCAAGGCGTGTCAAGAAAGGTTGCATCAAGAGAAAGTCTTCTATTCCCGACCATCTGTCTTATCCAAATCATTTCTGATCTCGACTGAATGAAGGGCCATGATTCCAGAACGAGTCGTATGCTCTTGCACGGGGTCGACTCTCGGAAAGGGAATCTATACTTTCCAAATCAAGTCATCAAACACCCTTCCCAGGTGGTGTCACTGTTGCCCAGATACCAAAGAACTCAAGACCCAAGGTGTCCCAAAAACTAAACTCCAACCCTGAGCATACTCCCAAAATTGTTCGTTGATGCTTCTTCAACTCCAATCCTCCCATGAGATGCATTTCTTCACTTCGCTCATCTAACACACGAAAAAGAAAAAGAAATTAACTGAAATCTTTGCACAAGGTAAGAGAGAGCACTGAGCCCACAGGTATCTCCTCTATGCCTTTTTTTGAACCGCTAGAAGGTGGGTGTGTCGATATGACTGTCGAGAAGCACACACAAAGCCCTCGCCGTAAACTGACTGTGGATTATTCATTAAGCCCTCGGGTGAGCGTACATAGTTGCTTCAAGATAATTGCCGCAAACGTTCTAGGGGTATCAACCCAAGAGAACAATGACGACTCCAGAAAAGAGAAGAGGATCCGATCATAGAGATAAGAGCAAATTGTGAGAGTTGAGAAGCGAACAATGTCAATAGGTGGATTGCAGATGGCATGTCGTAAATGTGGAGATAACTGACGTAACGAGAGAAATTTCGCGCGAGCGTTGCATTGAAACTTGGAAGGACAATGCAGTGGTCCGTGATCCGCATTGTATTCGGAAGGTGACAACATTAAATCGAGGTGCTGGAGGTGCTGCCCGTTGCAGTGTCGGCTGTATGATGATGAATTCCCGGGAGTTTCTCCGGAAAAAAGGTCCTTTTGAGCAACTGTCCAAGACTCGTCATGGTGGGTGGATAAATATTCGTGTTGGGGTCAATCACATGCCGAAGTCAATGTCTCCTCGGCAAACCCATTTTCGACCGAGAAGCCATCCAGTGGCGAGAACTCGTTGTCGGGTAAAGCAAAATGGGTTGCGTGAGGAAAATACGTAGATGATCGAAGGACATTGTGACATGTTCTCTTTACAATGAAACATCTCCCAAGTCTCGCATTAAACAAGCCATCTGTGCCCGTTTTGCGGCCTCGGCCAGAAAATCCGGCGGCAACTGCCCCGGATTCATTGTCTGTGGATATGCAGGATGCTCTTTTGACATGGAATTTGTGTGCGGATGTAGATGTTGCTGTGGCTGTTGCTGATGCGACTGAGGTTGTTGGTCGCCAAACGGCTGCTGCGTTTGATAACCGGGATGCACCGGCTGGGAGGTATATGGGTTAGGTTGGGAGTAGGTGCCACTAAAGAACGGACCCATATGTGCAGCCGAGGGCGAAGGCAACGGGGCGTGAATATGCGAGTGTCCTTGCTGTTGGTGAGCCATGAAGTGTGACTGTATCTGAATGCGATGCTGCGGCTGTTGAGGAGTAGGAGGTGGCGGGGGAGGCTGTAGAGTGTCGCTGACGGGGCTTGGGTGAGAACTCGTCGAGGCACTCGAGGGTTGCGAAAAGCTCTTTGTGAACGTGGAAGTAGGACGACCACCGCTTCTTTGCTGAAATTGTTCTTGTTGTAAATGGGGAGAGAGTCGGGCACTCCGGCGCGGATGGCTGCTCATCTTGACAATCAAATCGTCGGCGGAGGGCGGAGGATTGTGTTTCAAAAACCACGTAGCCGCTGAGTACGGCGGCTTTGTCTCAACTCAATTGTCTCCTTCTTTTCCGGAAACAGCGCGCGGCTAGAGGCTCTTCGCAACAAAGGGACTGCAAGGAGGTCGCAACCGGTCGAGGGTTGAACTTGGACGGTCGTTGCTCTGGAGGGTGGAATCAGGCGCAAGGAGGAACACGAGGTACGTAACAGGAAAAAGAGTCAAAAGTGAGTGTAACAGTGACCTCGCCGCAAGAAAAGCTGGGGGACGGAGAATTAGTGCGGCGGTCAATTGGGAATTTGGAGAGATCAGCGAGAGCCGGACACCTCAAATGTCAACTTCTCCAAGTTCTCTTTTCCTGCGCTCTCTAGGAGAGGGTCGGAAACGGACCGTCGAGGCAGCTTGGGGGGAATGTCTGACCACCCAAGGGGGGCGAATGCGCTACTTTACAGTCAAAGGAATCGATGGCGAGGTTCGACCGAGGCAGCGGTTGGCTGGCGGAATGAGCAGTTCGTGGGGGAGGACGAGATGTGGAAGACTGCCGTTTGTACGAGTTCTGGGAGTCTAGACACACTAGGAGAGTCTGGAGTGGTGCGGGGCGCCTGCAATTGGATGGCCTGAGGCACGTTTTCCCGGGCTGATCTGTGGGGGAACCTGGTCGAGGGATGGGCCGGCCTCGTAGAGGAATCGATGCAAGATCGAAGACAGAGGTTCAGATCAGGGGAAGAGATTGTCGGAAGGAGAAAAAGGTGAAGAGAGATGGCAGGTCAGTGATTTTGACACCATCGAGAAGAAGCAGCGCAGGCGGCAAATGAGAGAAAGCCGTCGGAATGGCGGGATCACGGGACCGCAGCTTCGACCTGTAGACTGCGAACTGCGGCAACAAGGCGACGGGCAGATGCGGGATCGAAAACACCCACAATTGGTATTACTCTGTCCAACGGGTTTTCCCTTCTCATACTTCCACGGCCCCGACAATCTGCCGACCAGCTTCTTATTTGTACTAAAAGTACCACACAGCCAGCCCTGATGGCCCCATGATAACATCCAATGCAGTGGTCAGTCAGTCTTCCCAGCGACAGCGTCCTTGACGCATTTGCCGAGGTCATCTGTTCCTACCGCTTTATCATTGCCCCGGCGAGAAAGTGTTCAGCTATGTACAAAGTGAGGTGATTGATGACATATGAGATAGGCAGTGCCCTAGGGGTGCCCGGGTGCTCCATACACATCAGATACCCCTTCCGAGTACTCACGCGCCATTCCGCGGTCCTTCAACGGCAGTCCTCCGTGATACGTACCTGGACCTTGGATGGGTACTCGGTACAAGTCTGGATGTAATGATACTCTACACATCGCCCTCGCAAATGGGAGCTCCTTTGCGGCCATAATAAAGAGCAACAAACGAGACTGCAGGTCCGGTGTCAATGACCTGAGTCAGGCCACCACCACCAACCGACCCATCTCGTGCAACCGGGTCTTTTTATCACATCATCGTCCTGCAGAATTCGGGCCACCTTTGCATTAGTGACCCAAGGTGCCATCCACCAATCTCGCATGTCATTTACTTTCTCCAATTCCTGTCAGATACGCGCTTGGACAGAGGTATCTTAGCTCCATCGGTCCAAACCCAATCCTTGTGGCAGACCTGCTCCGGAGATATGTACCCGGTATTGTCATCCGATTCTTACCCAGTTGAGGTCGCTGGCGACCTATGAAAGCCCAAGGCTGGACTCTTCTCAAAAGTGCTTATCGCATTGAGCTCCCGTCGCTGTTGCGGTGGTAGTTGGAGGAGATGTGGCGGAAGGAATGACTGCGCAAATGCGTCTGCCAGACTACCGCATGGACGATGATAGACTATGGACCATGGAGGAGACTTCTGGCTACGACAGAGACATGGCATCATCCAAAATCCACCGTGACGGTCCAAGGACAGCCGAGGAACATGCAAGTCCAGGTATGCCGGGCTAGATGCTGTCCGTGTTGGGGGTGATCGTTGAGGCCTAGCCCGCCCAATAATACGTACTTGTAGAGTGTAGCAACCAAGTCAGTGCTGCGAGTGGTCCTTTTTCGATTTGTCATGACTATGGTTGAAGTTGCTGCTACCAACTTGCTGCGCCATGCCGGAGGCCGAAATGGCGGCCAAGCACCGTCTCCAGAGGGACCAAGTATGAGTCTTCTCAATCTTGCTGGCTTGGATTGCATTGTTAAGCGCTCAGTTGAGTCCATGGGTCAATGCTAATGACTACTTGTTAGGTAAACGTGAGAAATTGTCCAACACACGTTTCGAGAATCTATGGATGAACGGAATGAAAACTAGTGTCAAAAGCTGTACCGAGTAGTGATTTCTGGAGCAGGCCCCTGAGAAAACTGCCTTCCAGCATTGCTTGGCGAGAAGGCCATCAAGGCCAAGGGCTGCATTGCCCTTGTGTTTGGATATGTACCCGGTACCGAGTACCAGATGTCGCACTTGATCTGCAACCAGGCTCCATATTATCTGATCATTCCTGATGCTCCTATCGCAAGGAAAGCCGATCTGGCACGTTCCTGACACCCAAAATGACGGCCGTCAAGCTCAAGGCCTTCGGGAAAGGACGGAAGCGGAGGATTGTCGTACTGTCGACCTGAAGACTGGAGACAGCAGCCTCAGGCAGCCAAGTATCCACGAGGACGACGTACCATATTGCAAACAAGTATGATACGTCTCGAGACTCGACGCACAAGGTACCACTATCATCACATGATGTTAGAAGTGCTTGATTCGCACTGCCTAGAGTCATCACCACCATGGACTCATATCGGTTTCCCAGTATTACAGCGAGAATTTCGAAGGGGTGGTGAAAACGGTATCCGATATCTGGCGCTTAGTGACTCGGCGGTGGACTGAGTCCCTCTTGTTCGAGGCAGCACCGTCACCTGTTCGTAGCAGATTTGAGCCTCATTATGGATCGTTTAAGAAGCCAATGCAATCGTGAATGTTTCAGAGCTTCCTTTGTCAAAGCTCGCAGCGACAAGGCGATCGCGTGCAGACATGCAGTATTTGGGCAGGAGCACCGGCAGCAACATCTAGATCTGATTCTTGTGTTAGCGACGCAAAAGTTGCAGAGGGAAAAAATATGGCGGATCATTGAACGTGCCAAGCGCCACGTGTGGAAAATTTGACCTCGCTGTCCCCCTTTGACCCCCTTTAAATGTTGGTAACATCATCTATGGCATCCTTTCTACCATATTTACCACAGAACATGACGGCTCACAGCGAAGACGCGGACGTTTCCACATCCCTTGACATGTTTCAAGAGCCTGCTGATTTCTACGAGCCCGAAAAGCCACCGACCTTCACCAGGTACACCCTGAAAAGTGGCCAGTGTCTCACGCTTCGACTTGTAGGCCATAGTCCTCTTTGGGTGTGATTTTGGTCAATTCATTTAGAGGGTTCTTCGTCCTGCTAATTCCTCGTCCAGGGCCATCTGCTCTGGAACGCGGGTCAAGTCGTGTCCATGTATCTCGAGAAGAATGCGAAACAGCTCGTGCAGAACAAAACTGTCTTGGAGCTGGGTGCCGGCGCTGGCCTTCCAAGCCTAGTTGCCGCTATCTTGGGAGCTCGAAAAGTCGTGGTGACAGACTATCCAGACCATGACTTGATCGCGAACCTGCGTTACAACGTGGAGCATTGCACCGCTCTAGCAAACAAGTCAAACATTGTAATAGAGGGCTTCGTTTGGGGCAGCCTGTGCGAGGCTTTGAAATGTCATGTTCTGCCTGATATTGACGGATTTGATCTTTTGATCCTGGCCGACGTCTTGTTCAACCACTCGGAGCATGCAAAGCTGCTGACCACACTCCGTAACTGCTTGAAAAGGACAAGCGAGTCAGTTGCTCTAGTATTTTTCACGCCTTATCGCCCTTGGTTGCTTGACAAAGATCTCCATTTCTTTGAACTGGCTCGCGCCGATGGCTTTGTGGTTAATAAAATATTAGAGCAAACCATGGATAAAGTCATGTTTGAAAACGATCCTGGAGATGAAACACTTCGCAGAACTGTCTTTGGGTATGAGGTCAAGTGGGAATTTTGAGCTTAGATATTGGGCTTTGGCTTCTCGTCTCGCGCCTTCTCATTCATGGGAACTTGATGGAAAGCTCAGGGGGCGTTGGCAGCTCAGACTGAGGGGCGCAGTCAATTTCTCAGGTCTTCCTCTCACTCCCCAAGACCAAATATGATCATCCTACCAGCTGCTGCTGCACCCGCTCATCTGATACCTCACAATTGTGTTTCAAGCACTGTTATTCCGCTCTTCGAAGGTATGTGATATCCCGGGCCTTAGGCACAGTCAGGGGTACGGGGCCACTGGACCACATGTTGACATTGTCGCAGAATTCCTATTCCTACGTACCACCCATAACTCGTATCTGAGCCGTCATGCTGCAAGTGAAGGAACTCTAGCAGAGCGCAGTCGTTGGTTGCTGTGGCAGACGTCGAACAGAGCAGGTTGAGGAGAATCAGCCAACTGCACAGGCGACGGCTAGTAAGTCAACACCACGACCTGACACATCTCTGTATCACACCTGGGAACAATCATGCGATGATTCCAACACCATGGGCAACGTCTCAAGTATCAGTCTACGAGACTGGTCCTATTCCTAAGACACTGCACGTCTTCATCATGCAGATTGTGATTTCCGCCTTCTTGATCCTTCCTCTCCCAATTCACTTCCCTTGATCGGCACACACCGGCGCACGTGGGTCACCACGGGACGCTGTTAACTCCTTTTTTCTCAGAGGACACAAGCCCTGCATCCCCGAAGACACCAAGCCCAAGCGTCGAGAACCCTGGTGCGGACCAAAGAGTGACTAAAGACGGGGACGTGTGGGTGGTGCCAAACGTTGGCAGATTCTCCAAACGAGCCGTGTACGCATTCGAGGGACACTTGCTGCCCGATGGTCTCACAAAGAGCAACTACATTGTTCACTGCAGGGATTCGGATAGCATTCCCTACAACGAGCGATACGACCCGGCAAACGTTCGGTGCTCCAAGGGATTCCTCCGTTTGGCAGTTCCAGGAGGCCAGAAACCCTCGAAGCAGAATGGCTATGCAATCAGCTGCGCTGAGGTAACGACCGTGGATGAAAACATCTTGTTCGGAAGCTTTCGAACCACTGCCATGTTCAGCACGGAACCCGGCACCTGCCATGGTCTGTCTCCACGTTGATCGTCTTCTCGGCAACCGTATATTCTAACAACGATAGGCATGTTTTTCTATAAGAATGACACCCAAGAGTGTGATATCGAATACTTGACCGATCCAGCATCGCTATCGAACAACGGCCTCGACGCCCCAATACCCCTCTGGTACACGAATCAAGCCGTGGATCCCACCAAGATAGACAAATCGTCCGAAAGTGGACCGGCTCCGCCTAGCTGCACAACCCATGCCCATGAGTATCGAATTGACTGGACGGCGGACTTCACAGCTTTTTACATTGACGGCGTTTGTCAGAAAAACTTCACCGACAACATCCCAAACGTGCCGGGCCAAATGGTGTGGAATAACTGGGCGAACGGTGATAAAGGTGCGTACCGAGTGTGTTTCGGTGTTGTCACAGCTGTCTCTAATGACTGCTGCGACAGGTTGGACAGCTGGACCTCCGAATCGTGACAATGTTTTCAAGATCCAGAAAATCGTCATGTACTACAACACAGCAACCAATGAGTCAGGTGATTGAAGATAAATGCAGCTGCTAAGCAGTGCCCATTTAGGGAGGTCAGGCGTGAAGAAAGGTCGAGCGCGCGAACTAAATTCGTGGCTATCAAGACGGGGCTGGCCCTTTGTCTACCTGACGGCTGATTGACGAGACACAGGTATGTACCACCAGGAGGGGTTTGCTCGGAATCGGGTATCCCTACAAGTAGACAAAATTCAAGATCCATTCATAATCGGTCAATCAGTTTCGAATGAAGGTGCGCTCGAAGCGAAACACTCTTGACCGGAGACGTCCGCCGTCCTGGTGACAAACTCAGCGCGGTACTTGCTGAGGGCCCCGTTGAGCAATGATCCTGCGCAAAACATGGTTCCTGACGCAGGACCGAAATTGTGCTTATCGAAGATGGCAGTGACCCACGGTATCTGCCCGAGAAAAGTGCTTGCGTATGTACAAGGTCCGTATCCCTCTCCTACGATCCTGCCAATGCCGTCATTCTCTTCCCGGACCTGTCAGAGCCCAGATTAGCGGCACGTCTCACTGTTCCAGGTATCCACCCGATAACAGAGCATGTGGCACTGGTCGGGACATGTGCGTCGTCATTGACGGCGGACATCATTTCCCGTCGAAGGGAAGCACGCTTGAGCAGCTTTCCACACTTACCTAGCGTCGTCTCCCTTTCGTGTCTGCACCTAAATTCTAATTCGAAATCCGGCCCAAGTAAGCTGGTTCAGAGATATTATAGCCAGCAATAATGCGAATATGGAGAGCCATCATTTGCGGAGGGTCGGGCGTGGCATTTCTGGGGTTGACGTTGACGCGCATCGTGCAGGGAATATTGATTGCTGGAAACAACCGCTGGTGGGACTTGGACGAGGTGGACGAGTCATGGTCTCTAGAGAGCTTGCCTAGCGAAGCGCGCCTTCTGGAATCCCGAGAGAAGCCGTGCAATACGAAGGCCCAGGCCAGACATGTTTTCTGGGTTGATCTCGGGAGGGACAGCCATCAAAAGTCTATGCTCCCGAGCAGAGATGAGTCTGGCCCACGTTACCGTGTTGGGTACCCCGGTTGGTTATTGGCCGAGTTTTCGAGACCCTTCGGAGCCCAAAAAAAACCCCAGTGGTTCGTCTTGTCATGTTCTGGGGGCGAAGCCTGCCGTCTTTCGCCATGATTTTACCCTGCTCGTTGTCGCTTGTCAATGCAACCCTTTCTTCCTCTGTTGTCCTCTTCCGAGGCCGTCGTCATCCTCAGAGTTGCAACCGCCGGCGAGGGAAGGCCGGAGAAATCATTGCTGGCCCAAGGCGGCATGCCGCAGAAATAATGCCGCACAGAGGGCTTAAATGATGACATGAGAACGGGATATCTCCAAAAGAAAACCCCACGATAAAGCAGTGGGTAAGCCAGCGAAGTTTGTTCCATCAAAGGAAAGAGAGAGCGTGAGAGTGGGCAGAAAAGAAGTGAGTGAGGGTAAGGTCCAACCCACTTGCAAGCAGAGAGGCGGGGTCAGGTGGGAGTCCGCTGCTCACTGTGCACCTGTTGCAGCCAAGAGAGAGAAACAAGCTGGGCGGCCCTAGGTAAAGCTCAACAACGCAACCCCTCGGTACGTAGCAGCCCACCAGCTCCTCGGGAAACCCTTAGCCCCAACAGGCGACACCATGCTTGAACATCCCACCCCGCGAGGGGCGATCGACAGGTGGTGTCCTCATGGCTCCCACTGTACATTTCGACATCCCACCCTTTTTCCTTTTCCACCTGCGCCGCTGCTGCAACGCCGCCTTGGTGTGCTGCAACTGCGCCTAGTGACACCCGGAGACCCCTACACACCCCTCATTGGTGCCATCTCCACCTCGCTCAAACCGTCCAACGAAAAAAACTATTCTCTTCGTCAATCGACCCTATCCCAGCCGATCAGAGTTCATTCCTTTGACGACCGTCTCCGTTCTATGTATTTTTTGTTCTGCTTGGTTGCGTCTCTTTTCACCTTTTCGTCTTTCTTTTTTTCCCTAGCCCATCGACCCTACCCCCGGTTATCCTGATTCTCTCAATTTTTCCCTTCTCCATTAAACCTCTCCCCCCTCGTCGTTATTCGCTGCCCGCCATTTGCTTCCAGAGTTCCCTCGTTGGCACCCGAAGCCAACTTGGACCCTCTCTGTGCCGCTCGTTCATGGCAGTTACCGTCATAGTATTAATTGCTCGTCAGCGCCACCTGTTGTGGGACTCTTGAAACTCCCGGTCGACGGTTAATTACCCTGTCATCTCCGCGACCTCAGACCTCGTCCATCTTTGACACGGACTTTCGGATCCTTCTGTATAAGGCCTCGGCGGCCCTCGACAGCTCTTCGCTCGCAGAGTCTCATGACGCCGTGACGCCTCGCTTACTTCGGGTTGTACAAACCGCTCTGCATACGCGCTGCTGCCCAAAGCTCGACAGCAAGAACCCTGCGATTCGCCGTCGGGGCGTTGGACGGATACTTTGTTTTGGCTGTTCCTGCACACCAGCCCTTCCTTTCCCCCCGCGTTTCCTACGCCTCAATCCCGGACAACCAGCACATCAGTCGGTAGATGCCGAAACCTGTTTGTCTGATGCCTCAATGTCCACGCGTCATCTATTGAGAATGCCACTATAGACCTCGGAACTTCGAAGCATTTGCCGTTTCATCTGCGCTCTTTTTGCCCCCTTCAACAATCTCCACTCTACACACTACTCGGGCGACCTCCTACCACCATTTCACCCAATACTCTAGAAAAGGACAACTCTCGAGATGTGCAAGGCTCATGTGCTACGGTTTTGTTGTGGACATGGTATTCTGATGGGCTTCGAGATATGCAATTTGGGGCCATGTCCCCTCCTCAAGACGACGGGCGTGAAGCTCCCCCAGCAGCCCTACAAATGCTACAACTGTCAGAACAGGCTTTCGGGCTCGAACCTTCGGCCTGTATCGTCACGAGGATGCTCCTCTTCGTCGACTGGAAGCTTAGATTCCAACTCATCGGGCTCCTCTATCACGCCACCGTCCTCTCCGATGTCTCGAGTACCTTCCAAGGTCGCCGCCCCTCTTCCAGGAGTAGCTCGACAGCCTGCAGAATGTGGGGAGTTAGGACACAGATTCAGTCGATCAACATCATTCTCCTCCAAGGGATTTCGTTTCTCGTGTACCTCATCTTCGCACTACCCGACGCCCCATTACATGGGCTTGCCGACGTATCTACCTCACCAGGATCACCCTTGTCCGCCTTGTCAATTGGAAGAATTCCGCATGAAGGCAGACAGAGACGCCATTGCATCGGCACGGGCGCAATATCCTCACCTCACATGCGAGATGCTGGTAAGAGATGGGCGAAGGTGGGAAGAGTGGCAGACTAAGCCGAGTTTGGAGAAATTTGTCGAAGAGAAGCGGTCAGACGAGAAGCAAATGTGGCTGCACGTCACGAGGAAGTGGACTCAGGATTTGAAGAAGGTGCGGGTTCTTGTAGCCGAGGAAGATGGATTGGGCCTGCTAGGATGAGGGAAATATCGATTGCATTCGGAGTCTGGATTGGCAAAAGGAGGTTTTATGCACTTCCCGGGAGACGAAAAACGGGGAGGATGGCTGGCTTCTCATGATACCCACCGGATGGCTGGCGTCGGAACTTACGGGGAGGGTGTCTTTTTCATTGCTTTCCAGAGAGTATAGGGGATACACAATGCTATCAATGGTCGATATAAGGCACAAGAAGGATATCCAATTCCAACATAACCAGCACTCAAGCATCCACGCTGATGACGTAAAATCGTGCGCTGGTGCCTGCCAAGATCTGGGGTTTGCGCGTCCGGACTCCAGCGAGCAGGGATGTGGGTGTCACTAAGGACATCGTCCGAGTCACCAAGTAGCTTGGTGGATAAGTCAGCAACCCATCGCAGGCAACATCATTCTTTCCATCGTGAAGCTGGTCTTCAGTTGAGCTCATCGATTCTTGCATCTCTCTTAGTAGTTTTGCACACGTCGACGGCTGCAAACATGCGGTTCACGCTGTTGTCGGGCCTCTTGGCGCTGCCTGCCGTTGTCGTCTCCATCGTTATCCTTCCTGAATCCGAAGTCTTCCAGACTCAACCTGGAGCCTCTCTTGACCGGTTGTCCGAGCACGCTGCACACGACGTGCAATTATCACCAAAATATGCCGGAAGGCGGACATCGCATGTTGCTGAAGAGGCGGAGGAGGAGGGTGCAGACAAGCTCAGACTCACCCCCAAAATCGCTTACTCCCCTCATACCGTCGAGAAGATTGTCGAAGACGACTGGGTCAAGGTTACAAGGCTTTCCCCCAAGTATTTCTCAGCCGCGAAGGTAGCCGACGACGGGTCCGACGACGATCAACCTCTTCCCGTGGTGATCTGGCACGGTCTGGGAGACTCGGCTGATGCAAAAGGAATTAAAGAAGTGGCCGCTATGTTGGATAACATCCACCCGGGGACATATACATACATCATCTCCCTGGGAGGTAGCCCCGGCTCTGCAGATCGCCAGGCTTCGTTCTTCGGAAACGTCACCCAACAAGTCGATTCCGTCTGTCACATGCTGGCTGATGACAATATTCTGCGTACGGCACCGGCCGTCGACGCTATTGGATTCAGCCAAGGTGGCGTGTTTCTGAGAGGCTATGTCGAGAGGTGCGGCAACTGGGCACCGAAGGTTCGATCCTTAATCACTTTTGGATCTCCGCACAATGGTATCGCCGAGTTTCAGAAATGCGCCTCGCCATCGGATTGGATTTGTCAAGGCGCCAATGCACTTCTAAAGAGCAGCACTGTCTGGTCCGACTTCATCCAATCGAGACTGGTTCCTGCCCAGTATTACCGCGATACCAAAGACTTTGACAACTACCTCCAGCACTCAAATTATCTGGCGGACATCAACAACGAGCGCACACTCAAGAACGTCACGTACGCCCAAAACTTGGCGACCTTGGAAAGGCTCGTGATGATCCTCTTTTTCAACGACAAGACCCTGATTCCCAAGGAGAGTGCATGGTTCGCAGAATTCAACCAAACCGAAAACTCGGTCACGCCCCTGAGATCTAGGCCTATTTACAAGGAAGACTGGATTGGGCTGAAGAAGTTGGATGAAAAGGGCGGCTTGAGGTTCGTAAGCTTGCCTGGTGACCACATGGAGTTGCGAGCGAAGGATTTGAGGAACTTGTTTGAAGTATACTTTGGACCGGCCGGGAAAGAGTTTGAGGAGCCGCTCGACTCGATGGAGAAGCAGGAAATGAGAATGAAGCCAGAATTGTGATTGATTGACCGTGTTCAGCCTCTAGGCCCTGAGCCTGGGCCTCTGCTTCTTGCGATGATGGATTTTGTAACCTAACTGACTTGGCGAAGCGAAGTTTCGTTTTGGGTAGAGGACTGTAATGCACTTTGCCTCTTGATGAGGATTGCTGTAGCATGCGAGCATTGCTGAACTCCTATTGCTGGATTGACATTGACCCTGACAATCTTGTTTTGACCCCTGCTTCCATTGCCTTTTGCAGCCTCGCAACATCAATAACTCAAGTACACAATCGGAAAACTTACCAGAATTGGAAAATGAGGGAGTGGAGACATAAGAACTTCGTGAGTCAGAACAGCAGCACCATCCTCACAAATTCACCATATATATTATGTGCAGAGTACAGGGTCCTTTGGAAGTGACATTCCCAGAAGCCCCTTCAGCCGTACCACCAGTTCAATTGATCTTTACTGATTTCAACTACGGCCCAACAGGACGCTCGAGGCTCGTACCTTGCGACTCTAGCAGACAGAATGTCTCACGTCGCCCCGGCCGTGGAGACGTCCAAAACATGGACTCGAGATGGCTTCATAATATCAACGGACACATCATTGATCCCTATCGACGCGCTTAATCAGGCCTTTGCCTCGGAGGAGATGTATTGGGCTTCACCACTCCCGGAACCAGTGATGCGTGATATGCTGGATAATTCACTGTCCTTTGGCCTCTACTCGCCTACACCGGAACCGCCTCCGCTGGCAGGTCGAGGTCAGACAGGTACTGCTCTGGCGCCTTCTGACCCTGCGGAGACATTACGTGAGACCGCTACATCTGTCAAACCAGACGTGAGCGGTGATAATACCACAGCCCATCCACGGTCAGAAGGACCAAACCGAGAGGAACAGACGCCTTCGCTTATCGGCTTTGCCCGTTGTATCACCGATCGCGTTACTTTGCTCTATTTAACGGACGTCTTTATCCTCCCTGAATGGCAGGGTCGGGGCCTGGGGAAGTGGCTCATCAGCTGTGTCCAAGAAGTCGTCGAGGACATGCCCCACTTGAGACGGAGTATGTGCATTGTCGGCCATGGGAAAGAGAGAAGCATGGAGTTCTACGGCAAGTTGATGAAGATGACTCCAGTCAAAGAACCCGTGGCTGTTCTCAACTGGAAGGGACCGGGGAACGTGTTCTGAGAATGGACGGGCTTTCCCCTGACCAGAAACAGACCCGTTGAGATACATACTACCACTGAACCTAATATCACCCCATCTTTCAGCTGAATCACACGCTTTTGAGCTGATGTTTGTGTATTCTAGGGCGCGAGCTACTAAGAAAGCCGTTGCTGAAACGCGAATCTCTGTCTAAGATTTTGCACTTCGAGGAAAAAACAGAAGATACTCTGACTGTTCACTCTTCCTCGCGGTCTGTGTTGAAGAATGGCTCGACAGCATGAAACTGTTATCAGACCTCGAGATCCCTGCGCTTCCTGGTAGATGTTCAGTGCCATTCGCAGCTAACACAGGGAACCTGTGACACTTCACGCGTCTCCTTCACTGATTGAGTGAAGATGGTGAGTGAATCCAATCAGATCTGTCAAGGTCAGGTACAAGAACTCGTGAGGCGCGTCTTTCTTTCTATCCAAGAAAAGAGAAACCTCACTTGGAAGCAGATGTGAGTCTTCTTTGACCATACGTCTCCGTTCCATATGTGTGTTCGGCATCCACCCAGCACCCCCCAGCCGAGCAAGATGATGAACTTCAAGGCTGGAGCACGAGGGGTGCCGACACTTGCTCTCCTGCTCCTTTTCAACCTGAATCTGAGCTTCGCAGCAACCCCCGTTTTCGCCTACCCGCCAGGCACGGTTCAAAACGCGAAGCGGAATGTCACGCAGGCGTTCAAAGATGCCTTGACGCTTGCAAAGGTGGTCGCGATAACCGCCACTGACTGTGACCCGGTAAGTGCGAGAGCGGCGGCACCCCGGCCGGCCCTCAAAAAATAAAAATAAAAATTAGCAAACAATCCGCTCATCAGACTAAATCCTTATTTATTTCCCAACGCAGGCGTTTCTGCGATACTTCCAACCACAAGACTACACGTTCGTGCAGCGGGTATTCAGGACGATCGCGAACATGGACCTGTTCATGGAAATCAACGCGCAGGACATCCCGCAGCTGCTGTCGGCCTCGAGTCCGGCCTCGACGTGGAACCCGGACTTCCTCGCCCTGTGCATCGCCTACGGAGACAACCCGTTCAACCCACCCGCAAGTGGCCACTCGTGCCTCGACAGCGGGGACAACGCGTACACCATCTACGACACGAGCGCCGACGCGCGCTTCTCGGGCCTGATCTCGCTGTGTCCCGGGAGCGGACTGTTCACGTACCGCCTCTCACTCAAAGACACGGAGAACCCGCCCGCGTGGGCCAGAGCCGGCGGCGTGCCAGACGGCACACCGCTGCCTGGGTTCGGGTGCGCGGGGCTCGGCGACCGCGACACGGCCTTCATGAAGGTGATCGGATCGACGGTGTTGCACGAGCTCCTGCACTGGCCGTGGATATTCCTCAGCGTGCCGGACTATGACAGGCTCATCCCGGACCACGCCCACCGCATCTGGGACTACGACGGGCCCTGGGTCCCCGGCGGCGCCTACGGCCCGTACAACACCATGCGCATCAACCAGCTTCCCGCGGACCCGCGCACGGGAAAGTCCCAGTCCCTCCAGAACGCGGACAACTACGTCTGGTACGCCCTGTCGCGTTACTGGTCCTTCCGCTGCGGGCGCACCTTCGGCCCCGCCCTGTCCGCCGCCGACGACCAGAATCTGCCGACCCGGGCGAGGGGCCCGGGAGGATAGAAGCTGAAAGCTGTTTGGAGGAGATTTGCGAGAGTGACTCGTGACTTCTTGTTTTGTTCCCGTGGCATGGGCATGAGCATATTACGGGCATGGATGATTCCCGCAAGCCACTCAGTCAGTCACTCAACAAACAGTCCGAAAGAGGGCGAGAAGGGACAAAGATCGAGCACATGGATGGAAGAAAGCGCAAGAGTGGCTAGTGTCGATGTCCCTTTCCCGCTGGAAATTTCAGCGGGCGATATGTGCATCTGCGTTTGATGTGCATATGAACTGCGTCCTCCGTTCCTCCCAATCTATTGCGGATATCCAGCCACCACGTGCCGGCGCATGCTCCTAGTGAACCTAGCAAGAGAAAGGGGGGCGGGAGAGAGGGAAAACACAACGGGGCAACATCTCGCAACCCCGGTACAAAACAATGGCAACTTCTCACCCCCTTCTTTTCGGTAGCAGGTGACTTAGTGTCCGACGGCGATAGTTCTCCCGCTTTTGGTCATTCTCTGCTTGATCTCTGCCTTTCTGTCCTTCCTCAGCTTGCTCGCATATCGCACGCCAAATCCGTGCTCAAACACCTCGCCAATCTCCTCTAGCGTCAGGCCAGACACCTCCGGGTAGAAAAAGATGATCAGGAGCCAGCCGACGCCGCAGATGCCGGCGTAGAAGCCAAACGCGCCCGTCGGCGTCAAGCCTTTCATCATGGACAGGAATGTCGACGACACGATGATGTTAGACCCCCAGCACGAGCAGGTGAGCCACATGGTGCCCATGGCCCGGACTTCCATGGGGAAGAAGTCGGTTGACATCCAAGCGGTATTGCCTAGGGGAGAATCCGTGTCAGTCAAGATTCTGGGTTTTCGGGAATCAGAGAAGTGTGACTCCTGGGTGAGCGAACCTACCAACACTGACGCCATAGAAGAAAACGAACCAGATGATGAAGACGAGCACCACGATAGCCGGCGTAGTCACCTTTGTCGTCTTGATGGCCAATGTCTTGGTGTCGATGGGGATGAAGCTGAATGCAATGGCGACGGCCACAAGACCGGCGCTCATGCCCCAGACGGTGGCGATCAGCAGTCGGCGGCGGCCCACGGGATCGACGAGCATCATGTTGACCCAGGTCATGACGAAGTTTGTGCCCGCGACAACCAGACCGACGGCAACGGGGTTCGAGAAGCCCACAATGTCAAAGAGCGTGGAGGAGTAGTACATCAGGACGTTGAAGCCGGACATCTGCGAGATGACCATCAAGCCGCACGCGCAGACCAAGGCACGGAAGTAGGCAGGGTTGGTGTGCAGTTGCTTGATCTTGGACCAGCGGGATTGATCGTCGTTGAGTTCCTTGGCTTCCTCGCAGGCGGCTGCGATGAGGGCGCATTTGGCTCGCACTTGTTCGGCCGTAGCTCCCTTGTAGATCTTGGCCAAGACTGCTTCAGCTTCGGGGATTCTGCCATGGTAGACAAGTTGACGGGGTGATTCCGGACAGAACGGTAAGAGGCAAGCGAGGATAATGGCAGGGACAGCCCCCAAGCCAACCATGTAACGCCATCCGTGGGGCACATGAGCGAAGGCGGCTCCTATTCCATACGACACTACCTGTCCACCGGTGATTGACATATTGTTCAATCCGATAAGTCTTCCGCGGACTTTGGTGGGAGCAATCTCGGCGATATAAAGGGGGACCTTGGGTTATGTCGTTAGTAGTCACTCGTCGGACCCTCTGTAATGAGAGTTCAGAGTGAGACTCACCACCATGGCAGCTGAACCGACACCGAATCCGACAACGAGTCTGCCAACGGACATCTGGGCAATCGAATACGCCGCGGCTTGCAGAACGGCGCCAATGGTGAACAGAGCACAACCGACATAGATGGCCATTTTGCGGCCAAACTTATCCGCAGTGAGGCCAGCAATGATGGCGCCGACAAAAGCACCCCCAGAGCAGAGGGACGTGATAAGTTCCTTCTCGTTGGACGAGACGGAGCGATTGTTCAGGTCGTCGTTCAGGTAGACCAGGACGGCGGAGATGATGCCCGTGTCGTAGCCGAAGAGAGAGCCGGCGATCGAGGCGGTCAAAGCGACCAGCCAGACGAACCATGAAGGGGAGATGTCGTCGATCGAGTTCTTACCCATTTCATCGTCGGACATCTCGACGTGGGTCGAATCTGGGAAGACCTGTGATTATGGATGGATTAGCCATTTTCGGTCCTGTTCTGGGAGCAGCTACCTCCTGTTGCGAACTGCGCCACTGTAGAGCCAAAGACTTACCATGGCGACGTTGGCCCTGTCGAAGCTCTTCCGGATGCTTTCACGGCGACTGCCGGTGCCGGGCATGGATGTCGAGTGGCGGCGGTCGAACGAGGTGCGTGTCACGCTGTCGGCGCGAAGACTCCCTCGCAGCTCGTGTCGGGGTGGTTCCTCGAGGTGCTCATGCTGAGCTGTCTTCTCTTGGATCTTCTGTTCAATGGAGAGGTGGTCGCGGCTCGCCATCGTGGATTAAAGCTCTGAGAGGAAGGGCGGAGGGAAAACGATGAGAGGCGATCTCTGGGCTGGTGATTGATCGAGTCTTGGACCTTCTTCTCGGTGCTCGAGGCGTTGGGATGGAGTTGAAGCGGTCTCAGATACCCGGGGGGGGATTCCTGGGGTTATATAGACAATCCCACCTGCTCTTCCCGTATTGTAATCGATACATTTTTCTTTTCTGGAAGTCTCGCGTTTGCGTCTCTCGCGGGTCGATTGGAGGGGGATCCATGATGTCGAATCCTTGAACCAGCAACCGTTGACCAGTGAAGGATGATTGGGCGGCGCGGCAAACCAATGAGCCTGGCCACAATTACGAAAGGCTAAGAGGCTGGAACGATCCCATTCCTGGAGTTGCTCGCTGAGAGTTAGTTTGAAAGGGGGAGGGGAATGTCTGGGGGAAGGACTGGGCGAAGATGTTCCTGCGCCCAGACGTCGGCGAAAGCATCCCCACAATGCCACACAAGGCAATATTCCGCCCGCACCCCAGACACAAGACGACGCCCTCCCCCAGGCCTCACTAGCCTCCCCCATCTTTCTCTCTCGGTTGTACTGAGTATCTTTGGGACTAGTAGGCCGGGGAATACGGGGTGCCCTGCTGTCACGACCGGACCTCACTCCCGTCAGTCTGGAGTCAAACTGGCCCCCTCCTCCTTCCTCCCCAACACGAGACCTCTGTGGTTTGCCATTACGGATGAACGAGTCAAGAGCTGACAGACAACAAAGCTGGACTTGGACCTGACCTTGACAGTGTGTCTTGCTACGAGGTGTGGCGACACATCACACAGTATGGTCTCGATCACATTGGCGTGCCTTCAGAAAGAAGAGGAGCTTTAAGATGGCTTGAACAGATTCACTGTTTGGGCAGAAACATATCAAATACGAAGACATGAGATACGTCAACTATGCCCCCTTCCTTTCATTCACTACTGAACGTCCAATTGCTAGGAGATATATCGAACAAAAGAAGTTCGTTCTATGCTTGCGTGCTCCATGTCCCACGCCGCGTTCATTCATGCATCCTCTCCCGTCTCCAGACCTTCAGCGGCATAGGCCCTGGCGAGAGATTGAAATTCTCCCTCCTCGTCGGCTCCCACTCAGGGTATGACAAAGCGAACTCAAACCGGTGAATTACAGAGGCCAGCAGAACCGTCTGTTCTAGATAGCTTATATTTCGACCAATGCAGCCCCGCGCCCCTGCAGAGAAGGCAATGAAATAAGGCTGCAATTCCTTACCTGCTGGCTCTAACCACCTCTCGGGCCTGTACTGTTCTGGGTCTGGAAAGATAGTCTTGTCCCGGTGCACTACGTACGAGGACACGGATACTGAGGTGTCTCCTGCAATAAAATCGCCCGCGACGGGCGCTCCTTCGGCCGGGGTGCGACGAGGCAACCCAAAGGTCGTTGGCGGGAGGAGGCGTAAGCTCTCGTCGAGACAAGCCCGGAGGTAAGGGAGGTGCTTGATCTTGTCGTAGGACGCGACCCCCTCGTCGTCCTCGAGGGCATTGTCCAACTCTTGTCTGAGCTTGTCCAGGCAGGTTGGATTCTTCAAGAGCAAGAACATTGCATTGTTCATTGCAATCGCCGTCGTGTCGCTGCCTGCATTCATCATGATGCTGACTTCAGCGACCATTTCGCCCCACTCGAGGTTGTTGGGCCTGCCTGACTTGTCGTGCAAGATGGCCGTGAAAAAGTCGTCCAGCTGTTCACCGGCCAGGTATCGCTTGAACCTTGTCGTGGCCCGGTTTCGCACAATGCCGTCCCAGTCTTGGTTTAACCGCCACTTTTCCCGGTAGGTACGAGAGAAGATTTTGCTGAGGCGAACTAGTCTCTTGTACCAGCTGTAAGACCAGACCAGATTCGACTGTGCCCATGCCGTGGCGTGTAGGCACTCTCTGAAGTGGACTTTCTTCAGTGTCCCATCAGCGGCCTCGGAGGTAATTAGGTCATCTCCTCGGTCCAGAAAGCCCAGATCTTCACTCAGTCCGATGTTGGCAATCGCTGCCACAGTGAATAGGTTGGTCCACATGCGATAATCGACAGTGAGGTCTTCCTTCGTCGGCAGCTGGCCCTTGGGCAGTGGTGCAGAACATCGAGCGTCGAAGGCCCTGATCAACCGAGCCGTCATGTCTGCAACCTTGTGTTCCCATCCCTCCAAATTCTTAATGGCATAAGCACTCGACAACATCTTCCTCTTCCGAGCGTGCGCGGGCTTGTCGACGACATCCGCAAGGTGAAAATGGCTCCCCGCCAGCTCTTGGTAGAAGACGTCCTTGCTGCATTTCGTGTTGTGCCCGTAAATGTCCTTGATCGCCTCGGGGCTGGAAAACGAGAGCGAGTTCGGCCCAATCCGCACGACCGGCGACTTCTCGTGGGCTTTTAGCAGCCCGTGCGACCGGAAGCCTTTGTGTGCTTCGTAGATGAAAGGCAGGTCCGATATCCCAGACCAAAGTGTCAAATTGGGGTATTTTCGCAGGCCCTTTTGGTCGCGGATGTAGGTGATGAAGGGGACGAGGATGAAATAACAGATGGCGAACACGAGGGTAAACAGGGCACCAGTCACGCCTAGCATCTTGTTTGCTTTTCCTCAGGCTCGCCGTTTGACAAGCAGGAACAGGACTTATAGAAATGGGGAGGGAATAATCGACAACGGGTCTATCAAAAGACCGCAGACACTGACATACGGGAAGAGTAGCAGGTGCAACAAAACTCTGCCTAGCTTTCTGGCCTTTTCTTTCTGGGCTCACCTTTCTGGAAGTGCTGGACAATGTATGTCACACATCAGTGCTGTCCCTCTGGTATTCGAGGGAATTTCTACATGTTGCAGTCACATTGCAACACAGTTGCAGCTCGGGCGGCAATCCAGGCAAGTTTGTCCCTGGACGGACTCTGGATATGGATGCGTGCCTGGGTAGTTAGTGAGCCAGTTCCCACTCGTAGAATTCAATGAAATATTCGGCGTGTAATGTTCACATTCGCGAGAGACCGAGAAAAAGGCCGATGCCGTCACGTCAAGGCGAAAAAGCGCCCCTTTGGGCAGAAAAGGAAATTTGTCGGCGAGACCAGGCTGTCTTCGAGTCTCGCTCCAGGAGAAAGAAAAATAACCTCAGCGCTTGCCTTCCTTTCTCTTTTCTCTTTCTGGAGTCTCTCTTCCCGGAGTTTCAGTGTTGTGACATTGCGTCGTACCATCTCCCGTTAAAGGAGGGAGGGGGAAGGGGGAAGAGAAGGGTTATGCATTCCCAGAAGCGGGCTGGGAGAGCTCCTCTATCAGTAGCTCGTGGCTTTTCTCCGAACGAGGCCTGTTTGCGCCGGGGGCGAATGGCAGTCATGTTGGACGGATGGAGTGCCCTCGGATAGAACTCTCACTCGGCCTTGCTTGAGTCCTGCGATCAGGTGCTACTCGCTTCGCTGTACCCAGACACGTCAAAGTCATGCATGAATTTACATGTCACCCCAGAGCATATACTGTGGCACAGCGTACGAGAAGTAATACAGAGTACCTCTCCCAAGTATCATTGCCGGCATAGGACTTCAAAACATCAAGAGGATGTCCGTGGTCTCAGGGCCTTCCCCAAGCGTCCCTCAGCAGATTCCTCGTGTTGCCGATCGGCCAAGCGTGCGTCCCTTCCAGCTCATCCAGTATGCCAAACAGAGCATCTTGTTCCATTCTGTCCTCGAAGTGATCTCCGCACACCACTATGCCCAACAGTGCCGTCACCAGGCCCGGCGGCGTCTTGCGGTTGCTCATGGCGATTCCACAAAGACGCAGCACGATCGTCCTCAACTCCCGGCTCAATGCTTTCATGCTGGCGACGTGGCCGGGCCCAAGCTTCGGTCGCGTAGGATCGTACACGGCCAGCAGGATCTTGGCCAGTTCAACGTGCTGCACGCCGGTGACGTGACAGTCGGCCAAATAGCAGACCTCGGGGAATACCTCTCCCTTCGACCTGTCCGGGTCGCGGTAGTAAATGGGTTCGAAGGAGGCCGGGAGTACTTCCGGCCACATTTCCTCGTACTGCTTGAGGGAGAGCCAGTTGTCCGTGGTGGAGAGGTTTGTGTCTAGGCGCGTGCTCGAGTTACTGTTCCCATAACAGAATTCGAGGACGTCCGCGCAGAAAATGATCAACCTGTCGGCCCACACGGCGTCTTCGGCTGGTGAGAAGGATCGAAACGCCTCGCAGCGCGAGAGATCGTGGTTAAAAGGCCGTTGTTTCAGGAAGGCCGAATATATCTCCTGGCGAAATGCCACCCAGAAACTGGCTTGACAGAGACCGTCTGCTCGCCACCTCGACTGGCCATCAACTGAACTACCCAAGTTCTGCGAGGGCGATGCGACTGCGGGGACAATAGGGGAGTGCACCGCTTCTGGAGATGGCACGGTATTGTATCTCGCAATCGGGCCGACCTTGGGCCCGTTGATGACCGGTGAACTATGGGGGACAAGCGGGACCGAGGGAATTTGTGCATCGATAAAGACGTTCATGACACGAAGGAAGAGCTCGCTGTCTCGTTCCTCGTCGGCGCGGAGGGGCGAGTCGATCTCCTCGTAAAACCGGAGGATGATGGCTGCCGCCAGGAGGTTCTCGTCTCTTGTCTGTTCTGGGTCGAGGCTTCGCTTGAGCAGGTCTTTTATACATTCGCTGTGGTAGTGCAAGGCCGTTTCTTCGGTCAGGTCAGGAACCGGCTGGCCGTCGAGGTAATAGACATTCTCCGGGCCTAGCTTTGAATGGCGAACGCGGGTGAGGTGGCGCGCTGCAGCGGCAAGCATGGCGTTTCGGAGTGGCGGACACCAGCGCGCACGGTGAGGGACGATGAATTCGAAGTGTTTCTCTGGGTCACAGAGATCGAACCACCGAGCCAGATGGTCCACGAAATAGCGAAGAAGAATCACCTCCTGTACCGTGTGTATTGATTGGGTCGATGACCTCGATGGCTTTTTCACCAGGCCCGTGAACAGCGGCGAGCTCGGCGGCTCAAAGTCTTCGGGCCTGGTCTGAACAGGGGAGGAGTAAGGGATTGAACTCTGGGCACCCCAATGGCTGCGTATGTAAAGGGGCGAAGGTCCAGTAGTCGACTCAGCGGCATTTTCGAGGATGGATTGTTTGCCTGTTTGTGACGGCCATGCACTGACCCCGGCATTCGAAGCGTCTCCCGTCCCTGTCCCTGAATTGGTGAAATCCGTTGTGCCTTTATCTTGGTGGTATGAATGCGTGGCTGTGTCAGGAAGGTCAACTGCATCATCGCCTCCCTCTCCATCCCCTAGAGATGAAGCCGGCCCGGGCTCGACCTCATCTTCACCCTCCAGGTCTTCGGCATGCTCGAATTCTGCATCCTGGTCATAGATTGCTGTCAACTCGGCAGTCTCGTCAATGTATTTTAATTCTGCGGGGGGAGTGTCAGCACCCTATGTCCCCAGATCTGAATGCCCCTACCAAGTGCCCTTTTCGGTTTCAACCAAGTCTGGTTTGTCGAGAATCCCTTGGTATCGTATCTGGCACTAGACCCATGCCGAAACCTGATGCCAGTCCTGCTGCGGATACACCGCTCGCCAGTCCTCTGACATCTTTTGCAAACGCCCGAGATCAAATCGCCTAGAATAGCTCAGCATCCATGCTCATGAGTATTTTTCACATGGCAGAAAGGCACCACCCTACATTTGATGTGCTTCTCTATCCCGAGACAGTCAGTACGTCACGTGAAAGGGGTGTTTCTAGAATAGGGGTTGGACAAGGCTGAAGGAGAGGAGAGAGAGAAACACCTCTGCAGTTATCGCAAGGACTGACTCTTGCCTTGCGCTTGCTCCGACCTGTGATGGGGTCCACATCATTGATGCTCTTCGGGCGGATCCCTCCCTGTTCCTGTTCTCGTGGATGGTCGAGGTCTGAAGCCTCCATGGCTCGATCATCGACCCGGATGGAGTCATAGGTGATGGATCAGGTATGGCGAGGTGTATCTTCGCCGAAGGAGGCACAAGGACGACAGAAAGCTGAAGCTGAAAAGCATATGGGACGCAGCAGCCGGAGGAGAATTGCCTGTTTTTTGATCCTCCACTTCCCCGCCTCGCCTCGCCCCAACCTTGACCCTTTAGCCGTCAGATGTGGCAAAAGGGGTCCGAGCCAGAACAAGGCAATTTCTTCCGATTGCTGGAGAGCAGTGGCTCACTATTCAGGAGGCATCCGGCGGGGCTGCGACTGCGGATCCTAAGCTGGTTGATATGGAGCTGACCATCAGATCACCCAATGCTGCTTCCTCCTTCACCGCCCGCCAGAATTTTCATTTTCATCGACACCATTGTCCATGTCACCACAACAACGAAATCTCCTCCCGAAGGTATATATGCCGGTGGGCCGTGCTTAATGGTTGGCGTCTTCTGCTCATACCACCGTGGTGAGAGAGTGTTTCCGGTCACTTTGCAGATTTCTTACGTCTTCTCTTTTGCTGCTTGATACTCTTTTTTTTTCCCGCTTCAATTTCTGTAGACAGCACACTCCGAGAATGTCCTCGCCAAAACTCAAGGTCGCGATCGCGGGACTGGGCCGCATGGGAGCTCGCCATGCTCTCCATTTCCATACCATGACCCCTCGCGCGGACGTGATTGCCGTTTCTTCCCCAGATCCCAAAGAACTGGCATGGGCGACCCGAAACGTGGAAGGTGTGCGGACGTATCTGGATTACGACGAGATGTTGAGGGAAGAGAAGGAGTTGCAGGCCGTTGTGATCGCGTCGGCAACCATTGTTCACGCTGAGCAGGCCATCAAAGCCATCAAACATGGCCTCCACGTCCTGTGTGAGAAGCCTCTCAGCACAAATCCGGAAGTCGTATGTTGCCGAGTCCTTTTTCACCTGTGCTACGGAGTCTGTCCCGGCATGCTGACCCTATGCCCCCCAATAGTCGCAGGCAGTCGTCACAGCATACCGGGCTTCCAAGACAACTTACCCGAACCAAAAAGTCATCTGCGGCTTCTCCCGCCGTTTCGATGCGTCGTACAGGGATGCTTATCAGAAGATGCGCTCGGGATTGATCGGACGCCCAGCTGTCTTCCGATCCCAGACCTGCGACAAGCTTGATCCATCAGGGTTCTTTGTGCAGTACGCGCAGTTTTCGGGTGGCATTTTCGTGGACTGCTCCATCCACGATATTGACCTGGCCCTGTGGTTTTTTGGCGAGGACTCCGTCGTCAAGTCCGTCAGCGCGATCGGCATCACGGCTATCTCTCCGGAATTGCGAAAGTACAACGATCGTGACAACGCGTTGGGCATCATCGAATTCTACGGAGGCAAGATCGCTCAGTTATACTGCAGTAGAATGATGGCTGCGGGACAGGAAGACAGTAAGGCCTCACCATTTCCCTCAAAGGGGCTCCCTTCGTTCAGGATGTCATCTAACGAGGCGGAACCAGGCACTGAGATCATCGGCACCGAAGGGAAACTCGCCATCAACACACAACCAATGTCCAACCTTGTCAACATCTACGAGCCATCGGGCATCCGTCGTGAGATCCCGCCGCACTACTATGGCCGCTTCCGGGAGGCGTTCATCACTGAAGCAAACGAATTCACCGCCTGCTGTCTCGACAACACCGAGCCTCCCTTCCGACTCGAAGGCGCTGTTGCTGCGGTCAAGATCGGCTGTGCATTGCAAGAGAGTCTTATCACCGGCAAGAAGATCGAGTTCAACGAGATCGGCCAACGGATGGACAGTGCAGCGGATGATGCCACTCCACTGACTGCGAGATTGTGAATTTGAGGTTTCTAGAGGGTGCCAAGCACATCCTTGGAGTTTCGGTAGACGGAAGTCCCCCTTGCCAACTCAAGGGGCGTCGCCTCAATAATACAGGGAACAAAAGAGGAGAGATATGGATAAACGAGTCATCTAGATAGAGACAACATAGAACGGGAGGGGGTCGGCCCCTAATAATGATAAAATTGCGCCTTCTCGGCAATGTCAGACATCACAAGTGCGTTTTTTTTCATGGGTACCTAGAGATCCACGAGGTGCGCCGTGGCCGTCGCCAAAGCCCTGTTCGGACAAGGCGGTTTGCTTTTTCATTCTAATATACAAGTATAGACAGGCTGCTGTTCAAATATCCTTCAATGGAGCACAACGCTCGTACAGTCATCATGGGAAAGAATCTCAGTCATACCTCCCCTCGGGGAAGGCGCCACGAATGTAGCCGTACCCTTCTCTCTCCTCAATCACGTCCAGGTCACGGACGAAAGTGGTGTCGTGGTGACCGGGGTCGGCGGGATCGGGACGGACCCCGTAGGCTATCTTGTAATTGCTGCCCAGCCTCTCGGCCATCTCGTCGACGGTGAAGAGGCAGCCGTCCTTGCCGACCTTCTTGATGACGGGGTACAGCAGGTGCGCAGCGGTCATGTAGCTGGGCTCGAGGATGATGGCCTTCCCAGAGAACCACACGACGCCGACGAGCAGGAAGAACTGGACGAGGGGAATGCCGGCCAGGATTGCGCCCGCGTTGACCCATTTCACGTTGACGACCTGCGCCGGACTGGGGCTGGACTCGCCCGTGAGGTTCTGGCGTGGTCCGCCCATCAAGTCCATCGCCGCCAGCGCCCCGACTGTGAATTTCATCACTAGCTCCGCCATGGACTGCGCCGTGGCGTTGCCGGCCGGATTGAAGGGAGTGTCTCCGTCGAAAAGGAAGAACTGGAGGTCGTCACCCTCGGTCTCGACGCCGGTCCAGCCAATTGAACCTGCAAGGTAGAAGGCTTGGTCGTCGGGCAGGTTGAGGAGGGTCGGATCACTAAAGCCACTTTCGTCGATACCTTCCACCTGCCCAACCGTATTGTTGCATGCCCACAGACGGGGATTCGGTACTGTTCCGTTATTGGCTGATTGTAGCGCCAGGATCTGGCTGCATCGGGGGCCACAGCCGACGCCTTCGCTGGTGGAATTTCCCATCCAAGTCGTCAACCCAGTCGCCACGTTTTCCACGTCTTCGGAAAATACATTGCCATAGTTGTCCACCCACTGGACTGTATTCAGCAGTGTGATGTTATCGGTATTGAATCCGGCATATCCACCGAAAATGACTGTATACTCCTCGCATTGCGCTTGGCTGGTGACGGTCCTTGAAGAAGCGACGTTTGTCTTGAGGTCGGGCCCCAAGTCAACGAAACGGTACCACCATTGGTCCCTTGCCGGAGTTGTGAACACATTCAATCCAGCACTGTAGTCGTCGGGCGTTGCCGTGACTACAGGAAAATTCTGACCCACCTGGCCCCAGAGATTCGCGGCGGCTTTTTGAAACTCTGGCTCGTAGTCCCTGCCATTGTCGGGTTGTGGTTGGCTTGCAATGTATTGAAGGTCGGCGACGCTGACAAGGCCTGTGGAATGTTAGCAAAAAAGAATCGCCGAGCTCATCGAGCCTCTCGGATGGGTAGCAGCGGCCTGGTCACATACCTTTACCGACGGATACAAATTCATCCGACACATCGATGGAATATGTCAACCCGAGAAGGGCAGCAAAGGTGTTGAAGGCCACGAAGATGAGAAGCCAAATAAAAGCAACCACTTGGGCTTTGCTCGGGTACCATGTGCCTGGGCGCCGACCTCTCCACATAATGCGCAGGGTACTTCGGTAACTATCGCACCCGAGAACGTCTTCGAAGTCTTGAATGGTCCGATACTGCGATGCGAGAAATCTCCAACGCATCATCTCGGCGTACTGCTTGAACTGTGCAGCAAAGGCAAGGCCAAGCACAATGGAGAGGCCGGTGATCATGGCGTTGTAAACGTACTTCTGCGTCTGCGAGAGACCGGTCTTGATGGTGGAAAAGCCGTACATGGTGCCTGCGAGGGCGCCACAAATTCCAGCAGTCCAAAACCACATCTTCAGGCAGTCGATGAAGACTCTCCGTGTCTGCCGGCGAGGGTCAAAGTATCTAACGGTCTCGGTGTTCGTGGGGACATCGCGAATATGTTTCTCGTTGAGTTTGTGTTCCCAGGGGGACGATGCGACCGACAGAATGCTAAAACTAGAGTCTGTCCTGTAGGTTTGACCTTGAGATTCGTGTCAATAAGAGTAATATCGAATGGGCCTTCAATGATCCGTCATACCTGTCATTCCAGGTCGCGCATTTACATATTCTTGGTCGGGTTTCATACGGTCATTAAGGGAATCGTCGCTATATCCCGGCTGGCTCCAATTCTCGGGAGTCTGGCCTCCCATATTCGTCATGGGGACATCGTGAACCTCACCTGCCAAACGTTCCCTGCTCGTACCTTGGGGGTGTAGACGAGAGTAAAACGTACTCATGTTGCCAGGGTAAAAATGCGCGCTATGCAGAAGAGAAGATGCTGCCGCAGCGAGCACATACCGCTCAGACGGTAGGGGCTGTGAAAATCGAACATGGCGACAGACAGCAAGACTTTTAAAGGAACGGACCGTTACTAAAATAATCACGGGGATCTTAACATCAATTAGCGTAGGTCTCCTGGACGCCTGGGGCCAAAAGTCTAAAAGAGCCGCCAAAAACACCAGGAGTATTACCTAGTATACATCCATCATATGGTCGCGCCAAACCGCCAGTTTGATTGGAGTGACGGGACTTGGAATTGCCTGAAAGAGCTCAGGCGACGGGAAGATGCGGCCGTAGTTGAAACGTTTGACTAGGTAGTCATCCTCTTCGACACGGGGAGGGATTTCTGACCAAGTTTTGGTCCAGCGTTGCGGCCACAATCTCGCCTCAGACCGGGCTTAGTCACAGATCGCCTCTTGGTGCTTGGTATATGGGGGTGGGTGTTGGTTTGTACAGCTTCCAGAGGTAATTTGTGTGGTAGCAGAGCTGAAAGAAATCGAGTTTAGCTCCATGAACTACCGAGTCTTATTAATGTGTCCGGGTCCATTTTGTGGACTTGGTTAACACTGTTTTGGAAAACGGAAAGCTGGACTGATAGGAGGAGGAAGTTTCTTTGTGGCGCCCGAGCGACTTTACCGGTGAGGTGCATGGTGAAGTGGGTGGAGAAGTGGGAGAAGCGTGTAGTCCAGTGGGTGCGACTATTCTCTCCACCTCCCGCTAGGCTGAAAAAGGCAGTTGCTGCATACCCTATTGGCTGCTAAAATACTCCTACCTCGAATATCTTGGCGGGAGGCTTGGCGTGACGGGCCCTTGTGTAATGTTTGGGGGGGCTTTGTGGCGTTGTTTCATTGTTTCGGTCAATTCAGGCCTCCAGCCTCGCACACCTTTGCGGCCTTCGAGTTATTTGGCCCCTGGTCAACGCTGTGTATTCGTGTGCTTTTCGCCAACTCACGTCAAACGCCGAGGGGAGCCGCCGCGGGCAGACCAGAAACGCTATGCGCCTGGTGACCGACCCGAAATCGACCCGTGACAATGTCCTGGTCCACGTTTGATTCGCAAAGGTTTAACGAAATCAGCTTCTGGGTCATTCCGATCTTTCGAAACGCCAAGGCAAGGGGCTCTTTCCACTCGTGCCTGAGATCTAGCGGACGCTGGTTCTCGAGTCTCGTCCTTTGTTTGTGACGTGATCGACGAAACAAGCACGTTGATTGGTGGCACACAGAGCATTTTACCGTAATAGTATCATCTAGGGGCTGAGTTGGGGGGCCTCGAGGCTGAAAACCCCCTTTGTCAGCACAAGCGTTGCTTTCAGCTCTTGCTAACGGCCCCTCGACGTGATCCACTAGTGGCGCCCACTGCTTGGGGCACTTGCAACATGAAACGCCTCTCCGCAAAATATCGGTTGGTCTCTTGGATCGTGACCAGCACCCGTACTACAAGTAACAAGTAACAAGTACAATGATCGAAGAGCGAAATATCAGAATGCAAAATGACGGATGTTTCCGATTGGAAGGAGCAGCAGCAACCGCTTTTCAACAGTCACGTGAAAGTGGCATGATCGACATGGCAAATACAATAATCTTGAATATTAAATCGCGTATACCGAGTACGCTTAGAAATGCGCTGAAGGATCTCTGCACACACATTCTCACTCGACTGAGCAGAGAACGCATTAGACATTTAAGCCTCTCAGTTTTTCGGACACTGCAATCTAGGAATTATGCCGCACACGGGGCACGCGGCCCCCACACACGCTTCACACTCCACGCACCACGGTCACCATAACGAACACGTGGATGCTGCCGCTGTCATAGATGAAGTTTTCTCGCGTCTCGGCGAAGTTGCCATCGAAGAAGAGATGAAACCCAACGGAAAGGAGAGATTTGTGTTGGGCGACAGGAACCCCGACGACGACGAGGATGATGAGTATGCTTGTCCCCAAGAAAAGAAACCTGGAGTGTCTGTTTGACCACTAATGACGAGACAAACAAAGCTACGTATGGGAAGACCGGCCGATTGTGAAAACCTTTGACGGAGATCTCAGACGTCAATATCTGGCTTACATCTCCAAGATCAACTCTAGCCAGTGTGGCCCGGGAGACCTGTCTGAGTTTGTCAATCACGGTGTGATTCACAACGACTCCGCGCCAATGTCGGTCGACGAATACGCAAAGATCATAAGTGACAGCAAAAGGGACCTCCCCGGACTGGATTTCGCGGTGGAAATGCTCGTAATGGAGAAGGCACAAACTACTCCCGTCACCATTGCTGGAACCAAGACGACAAGTAAGGACACACGTGAGGGCGATGGCTCGATCGCGGCTAGACTCAAGTTGACCTACAAGCCCACGTCGACGACGCAGGACACGTTCTACGAGCATGTTTTTTACGCCTTTGAAAAAGGCAAGATATCGAAGGTTTGGAGCCTGCTGGACGGCGCCGGTCTGAAGTGGAAAGAGAAGAGGGACGAAGAGACTCGCAAAAAGGGGTAGGGGCACCTGCCAATGTGGGTGCTGCTCGTGTTACAAGTGAACAGGAATTGATCACTACGGAATCGGTCGCTACTGCCTTTTGAAACCTCCAGGGCAATATATGCATAGTACCTAGTTGTCATGAGGACAATGAGAGGAACACACAAGTATAATAAGTCAAATCCAGTCCCCAAATCCATCGAAGTTTATGACTCGAACCAGAGTGATTAGAACTTGGTTAGGTATGTACATGGCATATGATGGATTGTGGATGGATCCCTCTATCCAGTACATGATGTGCATAGTAAGCACATACTTGGTAGTACTAACTACTAGTAGTACTAAGTAGCAGCCCACCAGGACCACGTAGAGGCCAGAAAACGTCTGATTTACTAGTAATCATCGATCGCTACTACCATACTAGTACTGCCATCGCGATTTCAGCTCACTATAGTCCATATCATGTACAGTACTAGTAAGTATATTATTATAGTCGTAGACAAGAAGACGGCAGACTCTCTCCTCCTGTTAATCAAACAACTTAGCAATGCATCTATGTGTGTCTGCTTGGATTGAAAGACACGGTTTGGACGTTAAGCAAACGATATTAACGGCGATAGGACTACTACATAACATCGTACCAATATTGTAATATTACCAGAGCCCGGGGTTAATTACGTCCGGATTAGGTTTAGATGATACAGGCGTATTATTTCTGTCCCTTTTGAGCAAATTTCGTGACGCGCTTAAACTCTTCAATTCTGATTTTATTTTTCAGGAAGGTGCAACCCCTTTGCAAGAAGATTCGCGGTCAGCGCGAAGTGGTTGTTTTCAAGGGAATATTTCAAGGCCTTGACACCACAATTAGCCGCATCGAGGTCGAGTCCATGTTCCCAGAGACAATCCAGCACCTCCATGTAACGCAACATGGTTTCGGGATCGCTGAAACTTGCCTTGGCGGCGAGCAGGAAATGACCAGCTGCCAACGCATGACCGTATTCCTCGATGGTAGTCACTTGGGTGAGCAAGATGCGAAGTACATTTGCCCTTCCATTCACACAAGCTGCCCGTACGGCGTCATGGTTACCCTCAAGACTGTGCCGCGCGCCATGGTCGAGTAGTGTCTGGACCACCTCGGTTTCACCACGGGCTGCGGCGAGGTTCAGGTGCGTCCGACCACCTTCTGTTTCATTGACATCATAGCCCATCTCCACAACGATCGGGATCAGTTCGTGAACGTCGTATACAACGGCGAGATGAACCACGAGATGCTGAACAGAGCCTTGGTCATTTGCGGGTACTATTGTCTGCAACAAAAGTCGAACAATACTGATATAGCTATTAGTGCGATCAGCATGCCTGGGTTGGGCAAGCTTCCGCACGGTTGAGCACAAAAGCCTATCACAGTCTCCTGGATCTAGTTTGAGCCCGTACTGGGGCTCAAGCATCAATGCCACCATTTTGGCATCGCCCGATAAACAAGGTTGCTCGATTGCCATCCGGTCGTATCTTGGTGAACAATGTGAATGATGATGGGGGGTGTTGACATCCGCGCCATGATCCAAGAGATACCGCACCATATCATACCAGTGGCTCGTTATGGTAAAGCGCAAGGGATCGGCAAGGATGTGCTTTCGAACATCCATGTCAGGCTCTCGCTCTACGAGAGTTTTCATGGTGACAGTATCTTTTGCAGAAATTGCAGTCACTAGGGCCCAGGAAAGGGAATCGATTTGTCGCGGGCTTCTGGCTAGACGTTCCAGCTGCGCACACAGTGTAGTTTTGTCCCCGGCAACGAAATCGAGAACACCGAGGGCAACCATGTTCGCAGTCTGACACAAGCGATCTCCCGGCTCGAGTCGTATCGTTCCACTGACAGTGTTCACATTTCTGGTTTCCACGTTGTCGGACACATGGAAAGTAGGAGTCGACAACAGGATTGCAACGGCACCCTTTAAATGGGTGATCAGGGCAGTCTTCGGCCGTGGCGAGCATATCTGTCCCTTCAGTAACCGGTACAGGTGCTGAAGCCCCATTTTCAACGTTATTTTCTCAAAATCCTCTTCCATACTTGTGTGCACTCTGCCAAAATCGAAGTATTGGGCCTGAATTTCGCGATTGAATAGACCTGCCAGACGTTTTGTCATTCGATGCGCGTCGAACGACAGCGATTTTTAATATTAACTTACGGTTGACACATCGAAGACGTAAACCTTCTTTCCATGAGGAGTTGTCTGCCACTAGCCCAATGATCAGAGAGTGTACCTCAGAAGGCAATTTACCAAACGACATTGCTGCTGAGTCTTGATGGTCTGTGTATGTATCTTGCTCTGAGTCAGATCGTAAACTTCAGTGTGAGCACATTACTAGTACACCAGTGGTGCTTTTCTAGGAGGGTTGTGTTAGACTGGTATAATCTTTGAAAAGTTTGGTTGGAGGCTTTTATGACAAACTGAATGCTGAGGGGAAGCGAAGACGGAGTTGGGGTACTTTCCGCCAAGAATCGGGCTATGCCGTTTCTGGAAACGGAAAATGTGCCGAGGCGCTCAGCCCTGCGCTGCAGCCTTGCAGCTTCATACTTCGGAGATACGCGGATCTTTACAGGATTTTGGACCGAGCGCAAAGTATAGCCAGTTCTCACAGAGCTTGGATTATCCTTTAGCTCAAAGCTATCATGTATTACGTGATCCATCGATGGTATATGTATCACACAGCGTTTGCATAATTTGGCAGGACCGTCGCAGACTTTCATGTCTGCAACTGCTGATAGAATGCCGCCGAGTTGATAAATGCACATCGTTGCAACAGCTGAGGCTCCACCGCGGTTCGAGCATTTAATGACAGCTGCGCTTGTCCTGCGCGAGGTCCACCAATAACTCTAATGCTCGCCCCTGTCACATTCTGACTCTTCACTGCTGCTTGAGACTTGGTATATGCTTGGGTCCAGCCTGACAGAGTGATTGCAGGGTTGCCGCTCGGGTTGCCCGTCGATGCAAAATGTGCCCAACTACCCGACATCCTGGTTGCAGTCAGGTTCGCTGCCGCCGTTGTTCCGAAGCCGACGTTCGGTTGGTTGAAGACGAAAGGTACATCGGAAAAATGGATGACCCCTTCGAAGGAGGCATTGAAAATCTGGAGCACGCTGGTCAATGACGTCGTGTTGAGGACGTATAGGTAGCTCGCACTGCCAAACTGAGAAATACGGTGAGATGCATCAATTGATGGGCATGCAAAATTGATGTCGCGGTAGATCTGTGACGCTTGCAGGAAGAATGGTGAGATCTGGGATGCCTGGGCGGCTGCCACGAACCCACTGACTGGGTACAACGAAAGCAGCCTTGATAGCGTGGTCGAGTTGAGATTCGGATACGAGGAGTGCAAGAAAGCCTGTACAGCGGTGGAACCGTTGAGCGTCGGAGGGACAAAGATGCTGCCGTCATTTTCATTCCATCCAGTAATGACGGCTATGTTTTTGTGAAAGCGACCTGTGCGAATCAGAGTCGAGGGAGCATCAGGTAGGTAGCTTCCGTCAACGGTCGGGAAAAACAAATCTTGAGACACGCCGTTGGCTTGGGTAGCTGTTGTTGTATTCTCAAATAGCAGAACGGCATTGAGGAGCTGGACCATGGGAATTGCCCGGAGACAAGTCAAGACTAGGCTGCTATTTGTCCCTGTACAGCCTGCCAGTCGAGCAACCGCAGCAGTGTTTGTGGCCGTTGCATTTCCAGTGACACCAGGATCACTCGCTGGCGCCCCAGATTGCATGATAGCTCGATGGAAGGGAGCAGTACCTGTCAATCATGTTTTAGAATCTCCACTGAAGAGTGATCGACCTTAAATCCTTACCATTCCCACCGAACGCCGTCATATGCCTATTGTATGTCAGTGTCAAAGAGTGGCATCATAGCAGACGATACTTCAATAAGAGGCCCTTTCAACGGTGCGTAAGGGTTTTGGGGAGGCTCACAATCCCACGCTGACACCGCCATCACTCTCGCCAAATACCGTAACATTCTTTGGATTTCCCCCAAACGCGGCGATGTTGGACTGGATCCATTGTAGCGCCAGCCGTTGGTCGAGCAGACCGGCATTCAGCGACCCTTCCGTCCTAAGAGCAGGGCTGTTGGCGAATCCAAAGAGATTGACACGGTAGTTCATTGCAGCATAGATCACCGGCGTACCCTTGGCAGCAGCCCCGGCCACAAGCGCGGTGGGATTGTACAAAGAATAGTTGTATGAGCCTTCCTCATCACCTTGGCCGGAGATCCAGACCATTACGGGGAGGTTTGCATTTTGTTTCGTGCCCGCTGGTCTGACAACCTCGAGATTTAGGCAGTCCTCGGAGATATTGAAAACGCCGGGATTCTCGCTGATGGCACCAAGAAACGACAATATGGTGTTTTGTGGACAAGCAGCGCCAGCGGCCGTGGCTTGGACAGTTGTACCTGTGGGATAGGCAAAGGCCTTGGGGGGTTTGAAACGGTTGACGCCAGACGTGTCCTGGCCGAAATTGATTCCCTGGAACTGTTCGGTTCCTGCGACGCTGAAGCCTATATAGGTGAGATTGTGGGCATTGTCGCGCACTGTCACTGTGGACTGGGCCACGACAGTCGCGACGAGAGATGAAATGAGAAGTTTGAGGGAGTGCATTTTTCTTGGGGTATTAGTTCAAGTGATCAGCCGAGCGAATTCCTACCTCGATGTGCGGCAGAGGGTCAGATTTATCCTCTACTAATAAGCATCATCCGCAGCCTCTGACGTCTGTGGACTCGTCAGCCTGTTGCGTGAGAGGTTGTCATTGCGCGGTTCATTCCAAGGCACCGACAAGTGAGGCTGCCCACCTGGCACCAGTATTGGGACAGCTTCGCAACCTTGTGAGGCCTAACAGCCATCTCATTAGGCGGCTTAGCTGAGAAGAGCATGTTAAAAAGGCCGCATGTCGACGGGGAGTCGACGGGGAAGTTCGCAGTTTTGACCCAATTGCACATCGCGGTCGGACGAAATGTCGAATCAACTGATGGTAGGCGATGACTCGGCCCTCTCTAGGTCATGCTATCCCACAGATTCCGGGGGACGAATACTTGGTCAAAGCTTTGTTCCTGGGGCTTAGCAAGGCTTAGATGCGAAGGGCGGGGTAGAGGCAGACCAGGTTAGCTTTCCAGTCTGAAACGGCATTTCGCAGTATCCTCAAACCATAGGAGAAATGGACGGGCGAGTCAGGGAAGCTGAACGCTCACGATAATACGCAGCCCCCCCTCGGGGGGTCTCCTCCCACGGTGCACTGTAAAGGTGGTCACCAAATGATCTTACACCTGTTCTCACCTCGCTGTGTGGATCTCGGGAGAACCTCGGGAGCAGACGACCAAAATTTTTGACCGTCTTTTTCGATCAAGCACGGATGGGACTGTGATCTCTTCCCTCAGAACATAGATTTTGAAAAATGGAGAGTCTCGTCGAGAATGGCGATGGCCAACTCAGCATCCACAACTTTCCGCCTCCTACCAAGCGGAAACCTATGAGCGCCGCAACCTTGACTGCCGAAGACAAGGAAAACCAGAAGCGAGTGGCCGACGCACGCAGAAAATATGGCCGAGGGCGTCCTGTCCGGATCAACGAGGTCAAGGACAAGAAGCTACGTGCAAACCTGAAAAGAATCGAGAGCAAATATCGAACCGCAGTCTTGAACGCCAAAGATGCAGAAATTCTGTACGAGAACGAGGAGGGGTTTCTACAACCAGAGACCGAACTCGAGAAGACATACAAGGTCCGGCAAGATGAAATACTGGAGGCAGTCGGTATTCAGCAGGCGAACAAGTCAATTGAATTCAAGCTTGACTTGGGGCCATATGTGTCCGACTACACGAGGAACGGGCGCAGTTTGCTCCTCGCGGGAAGAAAAGGTCATATTGCCACTTGCGAATGGCGCGCAGGCAAGCCAGGATGCGAGTTACACTTGAACGAGACAGTAAGAGATGCCAAATGGTTGCACAACGATCAATATTTCGCAGTGGCGCAGAAAAAACACACTTACATCTACGATCACGCTGGAGTCGAGATCCACTGCCTCAGAAAATACGTTGAAACTACGCATCTCGAATTCTTGCCGTATCATTTCCTCCTTGCCGGCATCGAGAATAGCGGCTTTCTTCGATATACCGACACCTCGACTGGTCAGGTGGTGGCTGAGCACCCGACCCGAAAAGGACCGCCGACCGCGCTCGCTCAAAATCCATACAATGCCATACTCCATGTTGGCCATCAGAACGGAACGGTCTCACTGTGGTCGCCTAATTCCACAACGCCATTGGTCAAAATCCAATCAAACGCCGGGCCTGTACGGTCAATAGCAATCGACCGCTCAGGCAATTACATGCTGTGTGGCGGACAGGACCTGCGCCTGAAGCTCTGGGACATCCGGGCCTGGAAGGAGATTCACTCTTATACAACACGACAGCCAGCTTCTTCGATAGACATATCGGACCGCGGCCTTGCAGCTGTAGCAAGTGGTACAGGAGTGACGATATGGAAAGACCTCCTCACCACTTCCCCATCGAGCGGACCTCGAAAAGTCCAATCACCCTACTTGAACTGGGGCAATGATGGCCGCCGCGTCGAGCGTGCTCGGTTCTGTCCATTTGACGACATTCTTGGTATCTCGCACTCGGAGGGGTTCAGCAGCATCATTGTCCCCGGCGCGGGCGAACCCAATTACGACGCCCTCGAAGCCAATCCATATGAAACGCGCAAACAGCGACAAGAAGCCGAAGTCAAATCTCTGCTCACGAAACTCCAGCCTGAGACCATCGCGCTCGACCCCAATTTCATTGGCACGCTGGATACACGCAGCGCGGAGCAACGCAGGCGCGAAAAGGACCTAGACACGCCCGCGGAGGATCCACTGGCGAAATTAAAGGCCAGAGAGAAGAACCGGGGCAGGGGGAAGAACAGTGCCCTGAGGAGGCATCTGCGGAAGAAGGGCGGCAAGAATATCATTGACGAGAAGCGGCTGAGGCTGGAGGAGATGAAGAAGCAGAGGGCCGAGAGGGAGAAGGAGAGGTTGAAGCGGGATAAACTCGAGCTGGGTCCGGCTCTGGCGAGGTTCGCCAGGAAAGGGGCTTAGGCCGATGGGATCATCTTTGAAAATCCCATATACGGTGATCAAATTGCAGATATATGGTCCACGAGATGTGTACTCCAAATTTCCGCTTGTTCACCACTGTACCGCCCGGTGAATGTAATGTCCACCTGCAATATGTTCCGTTTTACCTCCCGCCACAAAACTCCCGCCGCCACCGTGAGTGACCGACCCTGGTACCCGGACTATCCTTGAATCCTGCTCGCCCGTAATGCACGGCTACCTCGACCCGGCGAATACACTGGTATACCGATTGACAACAGGTTGCTCCCCGCTGCCCTTTGGGCCGCCCTTGGCCCACCGTTCTCGACTCAGCTGGTACCCGGTGGTGCTCTTCCAAGCAGACAGGATCATATCGACGGTCTCCCTGACGCCCACGCCGGTCTTGATCACGGCCCTCACAACCGGCCCCCCCTCGCGAATCTTATTAGCCTCTCTCTCCATCAGGTCTACATCCGCGTCCACGGCGGCCGCCAAGTCACACTTGTTGATCACGAGCAGGTCCGAGCCCGTGATGCCCGGGCCACCTTTGCGGGGCACTTTGTCGCCGCCGGCGACGTCGATAACGTAGATGATGAAATCTGCCAGTTCGCGCGAGTAGTTTGCTGCGAGATTGTCGCCGCCGCTCTCGATCAGTAATAGGTCGGTCTGGAATCTCGCGTGCAGGCCTTCCAGGGCGAGGAGATTGGCCGAGATGTCTTCTCGAACCGCGGCGTGCGGACATCCGCCTGTCTCGATCGCCACGATCCTCTCGGGCGTCAACGCGCCATGCTTCGTCAGGAACTCGGCGTCTTCTCTCGTAAATATGTCGTTTGTCACGGCAGCGATGTTGTAGTCTTTCCGGAGCGCCAGGCAGAGCTCGAGCATGAGTGCCGTCTTCCCAGAGCCGACGGGACCACCGATGCCGATTGTAAATGCGCGGTCGGAGAAGTCGCGGCCCTCGACGAGAGGCATTTCACGGTGTAGGTAAGACCCCGGCCCATCAAGGATTTCGTGCGTGTGGCCATGGGGTGCGCCGTTTGTGTGGTCGTGAGAGTGCGAGTGAGAAAGGCCGCCGTCGTGGGAGTGGCTGGCCATGTTTGAGGATGAGGAAGGGAGGTGGGAGAAGACCCTGGCTGTTCTAGCAGATAGCCAGAATGGTCCTTGGGTTCGGAAGGGATTTATATGGTTTTCGATCAGGTATCGAAACTCGGGGGAGCGGACGGACAAGCGGGAGCACTGGTGTCGATGGCAGATAGACTCTTCTGGGGTATTGCACTTGCTGGGGATCAATGAGCTCGGTGGGCTTCCATGCTTGAGGTAGGGCGGTTTATATCATCGTGCTGGGTGATTTGCGTGCAATATAGTTGACGTAGGAACAAAGAGTACTAGGTGCTTCTGTCCTTAGTGAATAACAGACAAATTGTGAGAGGGGCAGTCAACTTCCCAAAAAAACAGTCACGTACCCCGCACAAAGGCCCATAGGCTACCAACTAAGCAGGCTCAAAATGCCATCATTTTGACAAGTGAATCCAGATGATTTGTGATACAGAGTGGACAGGAGTCAGGTGCTCAATAAGAAAGACCTTTTCGGCCACCGAAGCAACCCTGGGACGAAGCATCATACCATGGCAATCGTACACATCGTTCTCTTCAAGCTAAAGTCTTCGTTGACCGACGCAGAAAGAAAAGAGGTTTGACCCGACGACAGAAGCAATAGTGACTCAAGGTTAACCAAAATAGTTCTGCGATGATATGCTGTCTCTGAGAGACACCTGTCTGCATCCAACATCCAATCAGCCATATATCGTTTCCTCATCTGGCGGAGTAGACAACAGTCCCGAAGGAGCTCAGGTTCGTCCGATGCCATGATCCCCAGTTGGAGAGTATGGAATTGATCAAGCTGAAGGGAGGATTCACCCATGGTTTCGTCGTCGAGTTCGCATCAAAAGGGGACCGAGACTATTATGTTGCCAAGGATCCAGTCCATCAAGCATTCGTCAAGAAAAACGGCCCCAGGTTCGACGATGTTCGAGTAATTGATTATGAAAAAGGTGTATACTAGGGCCGCTAATGATTCCCGGTGCTGCTCTCTAAGGGATAGATATTGGCTGTACAAGTTCGTTTCTTCCATTGGCGTATTAGCCCTTTGTAAATACGTCCTGTTGAATCCGGCGCATTTGACACATGTGTCTATCATGAAACGCTGAATGACTCGCCACAGCCGCATTGCTCTGTGATGTTGGGATTCTTGAAAATAAATCTAGCACTCAGTTTGTCTTCCTGCCAGTCCATCTCACTGCCAATGATACTAAAGAGCGCTTTGCTGTCAATCAACACTTTAACTCCATCTTGCTCCACGACTTCGTCAAAAGCGGCAGGCTTATCCACATACTCCAGATGATACGCAAGACCCGAGCAGCCACGATTCTTGACACCGACTCTGATCATTTTGGGATCTGGCTGGTCTAGGAGTTCGCGTAGATGGACTAGTGCATTGGGTGTTATCGACATGGCGGCTTTCCGCGGCCGTAATTTGCTTCGCCGGGGTTTCGCTGATTTGGATTGCTCGGGCTGCGGCGTCTGCACCGGCTTTGACTTCTGTGCTACTCTTTCTGGTACACTTATACTTGCAGTTTCATCCAACTTGTTCTGCGGTGCCGCGTTTCCCTGGTCTTGTCTCGTGTCCTTCAGTTGTGGTTTGGGTCCAGCGATTGAGGTGTCGGGAATGCCGGTGTTTCTAGGAAGTAGAGGGAAGTCGGTGGGCAGAGTATGAGGCTGGTAAGAAGGCGTAGTGTATAACTCTCGCTTTGATGATTGTTGGCTGGCTATACTGGAGGAGAAGGTTCTGAAGGCATGATGAGGGCATGATCGGGCGGTCGAGACAATCGCCAGGGCACGAAAGAAGATAACCGATGACGACGTTGTCGGGACAAGATGTGTCGCCGACATTGCAGAGGTGTGTCAGCGGGTGTCCACTCTTTCAATAATGAGAGAAAGCTATAGCACAGATAGAGAGAATCCCAGAATTCAGGTCGAGGATGGAGGCGCAGTTTTAGGACAGAAGCAGAAAGTTCCGTCATTCTCTGAGTTTGTCAGCCGAGTTCGCTCTGGTGACCAGCCAATCGGCATTGATTGATTTCAATCACCACGTGACCGATAACGTGACATGAATAACGTGACACTGATAATCCATCTCCTTTTCTTTTTCTGATATGCTTTGTCTGTTAAGTGCCCAATGCAGATGTAGGTGAGAAATGAAGATCGGGGCTCCAAAAAGGTGCTAACTGTGAGTCTTTCATCCAAGAGAAAATACTTCCTGCATTTCTGCCACTGGCGTCCATACCCTTTGGGCCGAATCGCGATCACATTTACATGGCTAAGCCTCGTCAGCGTCGCCGTTTGTTCAGCTTTTCATCCATCATACACGAGCCGCATTGCGTTCACAGCCTCCAGTCATTCCCTTTCCAGCCATAATACGGTCACTGCCTTGATTCAGGAGTATGAACTCAGATTGCGGTCCCAGTTCTGAACGTCTGCTATCGTCATGGAGATGCCCCTGACCCAGCAATCGAGGCCTGATTCCTTTGAACCTAAAATCATCCAGCTTTATCTTCACCTCTTCAACGTCCTTGCAAACGAGGATGCTGATGAATCGGTCCCTTCTGAAGGGTTTTGGCGGGAGTTCTTCCTGCTCAAGCCTGACAAGCAAGGGCTCTATGACATTCTCGAGCCCATGACTGCTTTTGATTTGGTCCATATGCAAGTATAGTCAGCTCTCACGCTGGCATTCGCTCATTTCTCACACCTAACGGATAAACAGGCTCAGATGCGACTATTCTTCAAGCGTGCCATCGCCGAAGCAGGCTCAGGAGCTTTCCCGCAGAACGAAAACGCCTTCGACGTACGTTGCTCCCTGTATTTTTCTCCTCAAAGGGTTGAATTTGACCTCTTGAAGAATCTGACAGCCTTCTTATGCGCTGTCTTTACCAAAAAGTACACCAATCCTAATACCGACGTCATCGAAGTACTTGCTGGGCTGGACACCATTGACAGATTGATGTCAGACCTCGTCCATACCCTCGAATCAATTATCCGACAGGCGGGCAAAGACTCTTTGCGAAGCAAATCTCTTGATACCGTCCTCGCCCTGGTTGCTGGCGGGTTCCACACAAGTCTTGTCACTTATTTCATGCACCGTGATCTGTTCTCGGCGTTGATGAAGGTAAGCACGTACCGTGGGAGCGAGAGTCTCGCTCATTCGGAATCCAGTATGTCCATGACACTCCCGAACTTCCCACCACCAGCCTCAAGGCGTTCATCGTTATCGGCATACTGTCCAGTTACAACAAATTTGAGGCTCAGAATGTGTACCAGAACCGGCTGGAGGATTTCGTCAACGAGGAAACAATTCGACTTTTGGTTCGCAATTTCGCCAATGCATGTGTAATTATACGTGACCAATACGTCTCTGTTCAGGATGACTATCCTGCACCATGGAGTTTGAACTCGACACTTGTTATGGTCGGACTTCGGTCATTGTCAACTGACGCAAAGAAACCAGCGCCTCCATCGGAGGAGGAAGCAAAGGCTTTGCTTCTTTCCCTGCCTGGGGAGGATGCCTCTTGTATCCTTTCGCTGTACTCTTTCACCCAAGCAAACAAGTTATTTGCTGCCAATCTCTTGAATCTGCCAACCGAGAAAGATAAGGAGGCGCCATTTTCTGCTTTCCTGTCCATGACCTCATATATCTCGCATCATGCCTACCGTGGGCCGCGACAATCGACATATGCCGTCTTGTGTCTGCTCTCCATCAGGATAATTGTCGAAGATGCGGTGTTGGCCAAAGGAATTTGCTCGGCGGATTCTAAAGCCTTGTTTCGACTATGCCGTCAAAGGCCACCTCATCTTCCTTTGGTCACATCTGCAAGGATCCCTGCAGCAGCCATTTTGGACATATGCACAGACATCCTTAGCCACAACTTGAGAAAGAGGCTGGATGTCCGCCTGTACGGCCTTGCATTGGGCATTATCTTACGTATAGTGACACACCTCGAACAGACCAAGACGCGGCTTCAGCACAATTGGGCATACATATGGGGCTCGCTCTTGTCATTGATGCGGTTTCTGACGCAGTATGCCAGCGACCTCAAACATGTCAGGGATATTCGGCAAGACGTGTGTGCGACGCTCGCAAGTCTAGCTGCGTTTTGTTTGTCGAAGGGTGACGGGTTCCTGCCAGATCCATCCAGTTTTGACGACTTTTTCTACAAGCTCATCGAGGCAAACGATGTTTTACACAGGTTCAAGCAAGCGTATTGCGACGGAAGTTCACAATCCGATACCCTGGAGCGATCGGTTGAGGCGCTGATTAGCGTTTCCTCTCATTACCATGAACTGTTGAAAGTACAACACGGCAAAAAGACACATCAGTCGCCGGCAGCGATTCAGAAAGTTATCAAGGAAGGTTATGAAACGTTGAACTTGGAGGTCGATGAAGGGTTTGGGCGGTGGGAGAAGTGGCGCGAGAGCAATTGGAAAGCCGAAGTGAAAAAGATGATCAGAGTCGCGGTCGAGGATTCCAGAATGCTCTCGCTAAGGTGATAATTGGATACAGTGACGGATGGCAGCTCGAATATCAAACCGCGTTGGGGAGGAGCCAGCAATGATAACATAAGCGCTCAACGCAAAGGAGAGGTCGAACACTGGCGCCCTAATCACGTGGATGGCACGTGGGATGCCCCTTTAAAGTTCCACTAGTGTGTTTATTTTAGCGCCGGAGTTCAACAACTCCGCTTTCGGAACCCCTTTTTCTTCCTTCACACCGGCGTCCGCCACGAGGCTCCAGGCACACCAACAGACTAAGATGGACTCGCTAGGTACCAAGGCAATGCTGAACGTCGCGGCGGACTTTGCGTGGAAATCTGGAAAAAGGGGCCCCTGTATGTGCGCGCACATCCGGACCAAGCAAGCAACGCACATCGCTCATGGCACGGCGCGCGAAAAAAGGGCGACGGTACGGTATGCGTACGCGGATGAAGGCCGAGGAGGAGAACTATTGTTGTTCTACCAGTACATATGTGTGTGTGTGGGAGTAGGTTTTTCGTGCAGACCGGGGGAGAACAATAACATTTATTTTTATTTTTGTTTTTATTATTTTTAATTTTTAATTTTTGTTTCCAACGCGGATACCCTCCCTGGGCGGAGGTCCAGGTCCAGGTCCAGGCACTCCGTACTTCGTGCATAGATAGTACGTACGGTTTGTAGTTACTATGTATGTAGTGTTTACGCCTTCAACACCAGGGACCAGGCTGATAAGACCAAGAACGAAGCGGACCCCTTTAGCGGCAGGCGTACCGGGACTCTCATCTCGGGGTGACGAGGGCCTAGACCTGCTACTAGATGCTGAGAACGAGGGAAGAGAAATCTCCGAGCTTGTCTCTATCTCTACCTCCGTGTACTCGGTAGGGATGTAGGGATGGAAATGAAACCAAAGGAAAACACAAGACCACGCATCTACGAGTAAGTTCGCAAAGACTGCAATCTCAATGACTGAAGGACTTGTACGCAGTCGTATTCATGTACCAAATAACAACGTTTGGATGCGCGTTCGTGCAAACTAAACAAGGCGCAAAGATCGACGAATGTCCATTAGTGCTATCTCTCTTCTTGCCAAACGGGCCCTTCGGTGGTCCCCTGAATCGTGCAAAGCTGCCGACTCGCCAACAGCCACAGAACTAGACTTAGTCCGGGCCCGAGGCGTGGGAGGCCACCGAGGGGCGCACCATGCAACCGGAGAAGGCATTGTGGTCGGGAGCTTCGATTGAATGAGTCTCTGAATGCGGAACAAGGGCCTTTGGTAGTCACCAACCCCCCTTGTGCAAGAGCCAGAGTCCGGCAGAGTTCAACGGTGACGGAGAAGAGAAAGGAGAAAGTGAAGATGGAGGAAGAAGTGAAAGAGTGGAAGGGAGAGGGGAAGAAGAAGAAGGGCCCCCAATGACCCCATCAGTGAGTTGACAGTCAGTCAGGCTCTGGAACCCGGAAGCCGGGGGCGGTGAAAGATCTCATAGAGCCAGCCCAACACAGAAGGGCCACCTGGACACCAGGACACCTTTTCGGTACCCCCCTGTGGCTATGTGTTAGTGCCCAGAGCCCCTAGGCACCCTCTAGGAGACAGTACTTGGGTAGTTGGTGGTTAAATGCCCCTCTACCCACTCGTTCGAACCTGACAATCCCCGTGAGCCAGTGACAAGCGCCCCTCCGCGTTGGCCCCCTGGCAGACACTGAGGCCCTGAGCGTCACTCGTTAGTGGCCGCTAAGCCAACTAGGCCGATCGCCGCCCCCCACTCAGAGCATTAGCTGCGGCTGATGGACTGTTAAAAATAATATTCCCAATTGAACTTTTTGGTGGAGGAGGGACGGAGCGAACGAGCGAGGGGGGCACAAACAATCACCACCCCTTATCCTAACACCGTGACCTCTCAATAAAACTCACCTTTTTTTCCCTCGACTCGCTCCCTCCTTCTCTGAGTCTGTACATATCGCCTTCGTCCTCCCCTAGCATCTCTTGCACGCCTTTTGGATACTTCTCTCCTGCCCATTGAACAGTTCTTAGACGAACACACCCACACCGCTTCCACCATGTCTAAACGAAACTCGACCAGACTTGCCAATGGCTCTGCACCTGCCGTCGACCAGCCCGTCCCCAGCTACCTCCTCACTGGCAAAGTTGCCCTTGTGACAGGATCAGGTACGTCCAGAAAGAGGCGATCGAGTCCAGTTCCAAGACTGCGAGCAGCAGCCCTTTGAGAAAAAGATTCGGCGACCTGGCCCTTCACCGCCTCTCCCACCAAAGCCCGCATTTCCCCCAAAAAGATGAGAACGAAAGAAACAAAAGAAAGGAGAAAAGCTAACAGAATGATCACAATACAGGGCGAGGTATGGGGCGTGAGACTGCACTCGAACTCGCCCGCCGTGGCGCCGATGTTGTGGTCAATTATGCCAACTCCTCCAAAGCCGCCGACGAGCTTGTCGCTGAGATCAAGGCCCTCGGTCGCGACTCGATTGCCGTCCAGGCCAACGTTTCAGACGTCTCCCAGATCGTCGACATGTTCGCTCAGGCCAAGAAGCACTTCGGCAAGTTGGACATTGTGGTCTCGAACTCGGGCGTCGTTTCCTTCGGACACTTGAAGGACGTCACCGAAGAAGAGTTCGACCGTGTCTTCAACATCAACACCCGAGGCCAATTCTTCGTGGCTCGTGAGGCATACAAGAACCTCGAGGTCGGTGGCCGCATTATCTTGATGGGCTCCATCACCGGCCAGGCCAAGGGCGTACCCAAGCACACCGTCTACTCGGGCTCCAAGGGCGCCATCGAGACCTTTGTCCGCTGCATGGCCATCGACTGCGGTGACAAGAAGATCACCGTCAACGCCGTCGCCCCCGGCGGTATCAAGACTGACATGTACCACGCCGTCTGCCGAGAGTACATCCCCAACGGCATGAACTTGACCGATGATCAGGTGGACGAGTACGCCGCCACCTGGTCCCCCATGAACCGTGTCGGTATGCCCATCGATGTTGCCCGCGTCACTTGCTTCCTGGCCTCGCAGGATGGCGAATGGGTGAACGGCAAGATCATCGGCATTGACGGCGCCGCTTGCATGTAAGGCAAGAATGAAAAGACGGGAGGTTAAATCAAACCAGACATGACTCGAGGGTGGACAGGCAGCTGGAGGGAGAAGAACAGGTGGCAGAAGACAACAGACTTCCGCGAGGGGAGAAAGCGAGAGAGAGCAAACTGTGAGAGACAAATAGAGAGGGGGCTGGCTGACATATTTCTCGACCGGACGGATGATAATGATGGCCAAGGATCTATTTTTTTGTTGGGAAAGATAAAAGTGGTGTACACATCTCTCTGTCTTTGCAGTTGTTGGATACAGCCAGCCAGTTTACAATCAATCTACACCACCTCGTCCGGTGCCCTCTTCTCCTTTATCTCGGATCACAGCTTGGCGTGGGTTGACGGCAAGCCCTTGCTGCGCGAAACGGTGACGATGTTTGTTAATGCTGTTGATGTTGTCACTGCCATTGTGGGCATGCGAGTTCTTTCCGGGGCCTAGCTAGCTAAGCACACACACATAGACAGTGACGGCGGAATCTAGAAGCGCTCGATTTAACGCATTCTCCATTCGGAAACGAAAGAAGATAAAAGGGGAGAGAAAGGTCCTTTTTCTAGACTTGGATTTCGCGGGGAGAACCCATTCGTATTCTTTCATTCTACCATACCTAGGCAATCACTCAGTCCTGGTCTCGGCATGTGTTAGGCATGTATGTAGATAATGCCCCCTAACGCGAGAGCTGTTCTACATAGCAGTCTTCTTTCATTCGAGAGGTCTCTCGCCTCGCATGTGAATGCCCTCTTCTTCTATTCTACCTTTTCTCACTTTCCCCTCGCCTTGCCGATTAACCGCTCATCCAACGCATAGGGCTCTCCGTCTTCCGCCCCGAAGACGACGTCGTCCTGCAAATACACCAATATGCCGCGATTCCGTCTCTCGGCATCTTGCAATCGATACAACAACCGACCAAACGCGTCGGATTTGTGCGAGGTCTGCAGGAGGAGGTTATGCTCGGAACACCATTCCTCGACGAGAGATCTGAACGTCATCTCCTCCATCGCCTCGTTAAGGCCCGTCGTAGTAGATGCTGCCGTACGTTGTGTAGCGGGTGTGGTGGCCGAAGGGAGCAGCTTGGGTTTTCTCGACCCGAGCAGTGGTTTCCAATGTGCCCAAGATTCGGCGTCGACCTTGGATTTCACGAGGGATTTGAGTTCGGGGAAACGTTCAAGGTCAAGCGTGTCAGAAGAGACCAGGGTCCACCAGTCAAAGAGCCAGGTGTGCATATCCGGCGCCCTGCTAGACTTCTTGGTCCTGTCACCACCGACTGCGCCAGACTCGAGGGTCTTTGGGAATCGCTTGACGGCCTCGATTAATCGAGGAATAATGGTTTCATGCAGGATCTTGTAAATGAGGAAGGGAGGGAGGAGTGGTGTCCAGGCATCGATCAAATTATACGCCGGGTCTGGATCGTACACAGCCCAATCTTTGGACAACGCCGTACGGATGCGCGGGTACCAGTGCAACAGGAGCAACGACTCAAAATACGTCGTACGTTTGCGGTGGCGGGAGGACTTTGATTTTTCAATCTCGAGTAACTGATCGATCGACTTCAGAGAATCGACTAGATGAGTGGGTTCGGAAAGAGGATCCCATTCAACCATCTCGCGCCGGAAGGGTGTTTCGAGGCAGGAGGCGGTAAGTTCAGGGAGCGAAAGCTCCGAGATGTAATGAGAAGAGTGGGCTTGGATGCCCTGTAGGCGAGATATGGAGGACTTCCAGTCTCGAGATTCATTCGAGTCGTCCACAGCGACTCGTTCGAATGCGGAGATAATTTCGTTGTAGCGTTGGATCTCTTCTTCGTGCAATGTCAGCGCTGCGCCGAGCTGAATTTCTTCCTGCCCCAGATGGCTTTCTTGATCTTTTGTCGAGTCCCACGCATCGGCGAAAGCCTGCAGCTGAAGTCTTATGCGGGACATAGCTTTTGCAGCTTCGAGACCAGGGGATGGTGAGGCCTCTCTCGTAGGAGTTGAGAACCCTGATAAAGAGGTCACAGTTTTGGCTTCGGCGCCGGTTGCATCGACAATGATTTGCTTCATGGCCTCCGGGACGTGGAGGCCCCTCGATTCGATGGCCGCGACGGCATATTTGGCTTTGGGAGGTGCCTTGATACGCGGTGTGCTTGTGCCAGGAGTAGAGCCTTTGGAAGATGTCTTTTCCTTTCCTGCTTCTTGTCTTCTGCGAGGAGGTTCGGGTGTGCTGCTGCCTTGGCCCAGACCAGCCCGGCTTTGCAGCACTTTGGCCTGAATGGGTGCTGTTATCCCTTGCCCTGACTTTCCTAGACCTTGACCCTCAACATAGCCGTGTTTAGCCATCATTCGCGCCGCAAAGGAGTTTTTGTTCATTCGTCCGCCGGTCCCAAACGCTGAGGGGCCCATGCGAGGAGCTTTTTCTGATTTCCTCTGGGGAGACCTGTCCATCGGCGGAGTGCCACTTTCTGCCTTTGCTTCCTCGTCGTTGTATTCGCCGATGTTGAAGGAGCTTCGAAAGCCACCCATGCCTGCGCCCATGCCCATGGAGGGTCTTTCATCGTCAACGTCTTGTTCTTCGTCTTCATCTCCCTGCCCCTCTTCTTGACCTGTAGACCTGACGAACCCCAGCCCACGGTTCCGCAGAATCTTTGCCGTCTTCCGCCTTTTGTGCGGTCGCTCATCGTCAGATTCTTCGTCATCGTAGTCGCGGAGGTTGAAGGGTTGGTCGTCTTCCGAAGAATCGCTCATGTTGCCTGGACATCTGGTGGCGGAACGAAACTACACAGTGAAGGCTGTATATCGAGTTTCGCATCGGGCAAGAGAATCTCCACGTTTGTGATATCGCAGGCAGTGGCAGGTTCTGTGGCGTGGCACATGCAAAGGTTCGTGATCTGCGATGTGCCTGCGGAAAAGAACTCTGGGCAGCGTGAAGCCTACCTGGTGAGGCCACCAGGCCGAAATTCGCACGAGGATTTCCGGAATGGGCACAGTGATGTAATAATTTGTGCAGCTCCATCTCGCCGTCTCCAATTCAAATAAACATCGGCTACGGAGGGAACTCACCACCCAGCTCCTCCTCCCTTCTTACGAGTCTCATCTTGCTTTGTCCCGGTCAATTGGCTTCACTTTCCACAGTAATCATACCAGCATGGCTTCCCTGTTTCGATCTGTCGCCCGTCCCTCCACTCTCAGAGCTATTGCAGCCACCAATCCTGCTCGATGCCTGACCACCGCCGACAAAACATTTGTTCGGATGAAGGCTACTCTTCCTGACCTCGCATGTAAGTGAAAAGCTCAGAGCCTCAGCCCACCTCGGTCTTAAAAGCCAGAGACTGACCTCTTAACCAGACGATTATGGAGCCCTGGAGCCCGCCATATCCGGCAAGATCATGGAACTGCACCACAGCAAACATCACCAGACCTACGTGAACTCTTACAACGATGCTGCTGATAAGTACGCTGCTGCTGAAGCCAACGACGATATTGCTACAAAGATTGCTCTTCAGCCGCTGATCAACTTTCACGGCGGTGGCCACCTCAATCACTCCTTGTTCTGGGAGAACCTCGCACCCAAGAACGCAGGCGGCGGCGAGCCTCCTTCCGGCGAACTGGCAAAGGTGATTGATAGTACCTATGGAAGCTTGGAAGAGATGAAGAAGAAGTTCAACACTGCTTTGGCCGGCATCCAGGGTTCCGGTTGGGCTTGGCTGGTCAAGGATACCCAGACCGGGAACATCATGATCCAGACGTATGCGAATCAGGATCCCGTCGTCGGCCGATATAAGCCATTGCTAGGTGTCGACGCTTGGGAGCATGCTGTGAGAGAAACCCCCTACCGTCCCATGCCAGCTTCGATTTCGTTGACAATGAAATAGTACTACCTGCAATACCAGAACCGAAAGGCCGAGTACTTCAGCGCCATCTGGGATGTCATCAACTGGAAGGCTGCTGAGAAGAGGTTTTCCAGTTAAAAAGGTCGCAGAGGCGAAATATTGTACAGCACGAGCACGTAATTGAATGAGTCTTACAACCGATTAGCAGCGCGACTTCCAAGTCGATAGACTTCTCTGCTAATCATTGCTCAGCTCCTCTCCCAATTCCTCATGCCTTCTTTCAAATTACTGACAAATTCTGTGTCGATTGCATCTTCCTCAAACACCAAACACTTGGGATACTTCTGCCATTCGAGCCACGACTCTACTCGGACAGCCCCCTCGACTTTGGGCTCCAGAAGTCCGAGACCAACATCAATCGTTTCAAGGTCATGCTTGTAGTAGAAGACTGTTGCACCACACCTTACACAGAAAAAGCGACTCACCCCTGACGATGTGCTGTAGTAGCCTAGCCTTCCCTTATCGACTAGCAGAGACTCCAAATCCGGTTCCGCAACAATGACAGTCTTGGGCACCGTGGCCCAGCAGGTGATTTCAAACCCAGTCACGGTCCGACAAGAAGTACAGGCATCGAGGCTTGCTTCGAACTTCCCGGCCCCTGCATTGTGGCCGTTGGAAGGCTTCGAGATTTCCAATTTGACGTTCTGGCAGTGACATTGCACAATAAGCCGTTCACAATCGTCTTGATCATCGCCTCTGCGTCTCATGAGATCCCTGACAGCGTCGTCATTGACCATGTTACTCTGTCGTCCTTTCCAGTGCCTATCCATCCCCTCTAGTTTTCCCTGGTTGATCCAACCAACCGTGCCTCCATCCCCCTTGACATCCTCAACCCAGAGCTGCACTCGATTCAACTTCCCTTCCAGGTGCTTGGGGTCTTCAAAGTAGAGCACTCCTGTGCCCACTTCCCACTCTTCCGGGCCCTCTCCCCTGTCGACATTGACGACACTCGCGCCACACCGCTTGCAAAACCAGCGCTGGCACGTCGGCGAGGATTCGTACTTGACCAGATTCCCTCCATTGAGGACGCTCGGTGGCAAGTCGGTGGGGATCACGGCCCAGGTCGCAAACAGCTGGCCAGTGCAATGGCGGCACGAGTGGCAGTGACAGAGTGCAGATTTCAGCGGAAGCGAGTCAGAAGGGATTGAGAGGGAGAAGGACGTGAGCCGGCAATGGCACTCGACCTTGACCTTCAAGTCCATGTCTGTTCACCACCTGGTGTAGAATGCCGAATAATAATGAGCAGAGCAAATCGAATGTAGTTAATAACAAACTGAGAGACACATGGACAACGAACGACTATGCGACAGACATTCCGGGGGGGTTTATGGTTTATCGCACCTCCTCGATACCGTGTGACATGCATTGCATGACCTCCATTTTCAAAAGCTGGGGAATTCTGATTTCGTCACTGCCACGCATGGTGCGAGATGCAATGACTTGAAGGGCGCGACGGCGTTGGATTGGCGTGCGGGGATCCAGCGAGGCTGAGAAAGGAACCCGCCAGAAATGGTAATCCCGAAGCTGTCTGAGCAGTTCGACTACACAATGATAACGTTTTAGTGACTAGAGGAGAGCAGCGGGGACCGGTGCATGCACCGGATCAATATCGATTTCACCACTATGCTATCAAATTGATGGTGGAGAAAGGCTTCACAGGAGGAGAGTTCAAGGGAACACGTGGGTGATGCCAAGATTTTTTGGACTGAGCGGTGGCCAGTGCAGAAACAGCCCAGTTGCATTGTGTACAATATAACACTGTGTGTGGTAATGTCGCGCGAACCTGTCCTCCCGGAAACAATCATTTTAGCTAGGAGCCAATTGCCTCCAACAATGCCCTATTTTTGGGGGGTCCAAGCCCCAGGGGGACGGCAGTTAAACGAGAAAATTCCCCTTGGGTGCTCACGGGTGCGCTAAATAGCCAAAGGGAGATATATGGGAGGAGAATAAGACCTCCTTCGATAAGGCCGAGGAGGAAATGGCAGATGTAGCAGCTTATTTTCCCAGACAGTGCCGTCTTTTTCGTTCGCAAGTAACCTAGGCAGTATCTACCGAGTAGTTACTGTAGTATTTAGTTCTGGGAGTCCCCGAATAACCCCTGTCGTGCAAATCACACTACGAACCTATTTCATCAACTCATTAGTGACTCTATATATATTGTATCTCCTCAGTAACCTCCCGCAATCGACCATAGGACATGGAAAGCAGGGCTTCCCGTCCGCTCAGCCGTACTTAAGCCATGTGCCGGTCAGTTAGTACTAACGTGGGTGACCAGTTGGGAATCCTGACTGTTGATTGTTTTTTTTTTTTTGGCTTACCTTTCATAATGGTCTTTTCCAGGGTGTCGGTCACTCGAGCTGCGAGGCTGAACCGATAGCCCACTGAATGGTGAGATATTGAATGCAGCGGTAATCTTCTCTCTTAATTCTATTGCGCAGATCCTGCTCGACTTGCACCCATGCCATTCTTAATAAGCAGCAACTTTTCCCTACTCTCGGTGCCTAGGTTCTTGAATATGGGATGGTGCTGTTCTCAGCGCGAAAGACTTGCAAGACATCGAAGATCCACGGGTGATGGCGGTGGTGTCGATGTCGACGGCGGTTTTCAGCGGGTTCCGTGGCGCCTTATCAGGATCTCAATCATACCTTTTACAGCCGCGGGGAGAAATGCCAAAAGGTCTGGGCAACATGGCTCAGCGCGGCGCCAGAACTCTCGCCGCAATAGAGAGCAATTGTCGGTCTCTCCATTCGCAAGCTGGTATAAGCTTCCATGGGGCCAAGGATCAATGCCGTCGCTGGGCAGCCGGACCCTACATGACAATATTTTCCCAAGCCTCGACTTTTGTTACCAAAGCAACTTCTTCATCTTGCACGGGCAAGATTGCAAGCAATCCCACCGAGTTTCTCGACTCTTACCCTCAAGATTGAAAAGTCTAATCTTGAGGGAACTGCACTTTTGCAGTTACAGGGTGTGCGGGCTCTTTTACCATGTATAGACAGTTTGTGGAACCGACCTCCCCTTCATCACGATTTTCTATCGACAGCTGATGCATACGGAACGTTAAGATATTCACGAGACTACTCAAGGGTCAGGTCATCCTCTGAGGACAGAGAAATTTCACTCGATATAAAAGCTCTCCTCTTGTGTCAAGTCGCCGGAACGGCTCAAGGCCTCACCGCTCATGAGGTCTTCTACATATGCCACACCCACTAATCTGTAGCAGACCAGGTCCTTACGGAGAACGAAAGGAGTCGGAAAGCCTTTGCAGATGATGATCTTGTCGCCTTGTCTCGCCTCAGAAGATAGGAGAGCAAAGCGGCCTTGTTTCGTGATATACAACTGGCGGCCGCACATCAGGGCCGGCGAGACGGTTCTGAATAGGTCTCGCCGGCCACACCAATCTTCAGGTCGCTCAAGTAGTTCGCCACTGAATCATAATGAGCAGGGTTGAGTCTCAGCGGCGAAGGAGAGACTTAGTTTCCACCATCCTCTCCCCCCTCGAGGACGGCGTATTCAAACCCCAGGGCTCCGTATACGACAGGCGAGTTGCACTGCTCTGGCGTTGCACCTGTCAGTGCATGAGCAAAAGCGTCCTGGTATGCGGCAATGCAAGGGTGACGGATCCCAAACGGCTTCCCAGACAGGATCGAAATGTCGAAATACTTGCCGAAGGGCCTCAAGTGTCCGGTCGTTCCAATCCTTCAATAGCCGATTGCGTGTTGGTTCAACCTCCACTCTCCATGCTGTGCTGAACGGAGTTCCCATATCATGGGCGACTTCGTCCACCTGGCTACCTCGGAGTATCATGCATTTCCCATCGCTGCTAAACCTAATATCTGGCAGAGATCTGCCACCCGCACGATATAAAAATTCATGTTGACAGCAATCTGTGGTCGTTGTAGGCGCAGTATGGGCTCCGTCCTCCATGGAAACAGCCAAGGGTACTGGTGCGTGGTTGCCCCGGCGCCAGTTTGGGCACCAAGACGAAAAGTCTAGCCTTCGCCCTCCAAAGTTTGCAACGAGGGTCACGGCATCACAACCGCTTTCTTCAATCACATACCTCGTAAAGCGGCGTTGTACATCAGCTTCAGGTTCTGAATAACTGACAGCGAGTCTGGGATCTGACGATCGATCTTGCCCACAGATTCCCAACAGAGCATAATACCGATCGACCGGGTTGGTCATCTGATATCTCATCGAGACAGGGACGGCCGTGAGGAAGTTGATTTGTTCCCGGTCTTCATGCATCAAATGACGCCATGCATATATCCTGCCGTAGGTTTCAGAGGTGTTCTTTGTAGTCAACTTCTCTTCATCGCTGGTACCCTGGCCCTCGCCTGCGGTTTGCTTCCCCAAATCCAAGCGATACAGATATATCAATCAACTTCGCAAGGGTGCTGAGATTGTGGGCTAATCCCGATTGTCCTAGTGTCATGGAACCTTTCCTTGCCATGACAAATTCGTGGATAATCCACATGCAGCGGAACCAAGAACACGCCAGCAACTTCACCCATGCCGCCACTGTCGATCGTTTGGATCAAGTAGAGGCTTGCTTCGTTTCTCGGCGGTCATTATATCCATGGCATGTCTTATTGCCTTCACCATCTTGAGAGCGGTTTCTGTATATTCATCTTCCGGGCCGAGATCCGCCAACACTATAGGGCACCGCTGTAAATCTGCCCCATCATTTCCACCTGCTGTTCCTTCTCCCTGAGAAAAGCCCCCGATTCGGCGTTTTGGCTGATGCAGATCCCATCGGCCCAGACCGGAGTACCAAATTTCTGAACTTGACAAAGTGCGTGATGCAGATTGGCAGTTATCCGTAGCTGGCTTTGACCGCCTAAGGACTCTGAGTTGATAACAGCGACAGTCCGGGTGTCGTTGACATTGCCCCAGATATAGGAGATTGCAGTAAAACCCAGGAACTCGGGTAGCATGCGAAATGTGTACATGTTTACCCTTGACCTGAAGTGGCAGTCCTCGACCCAGTTCCTGGCAGTATCTCTAGCAAGCGACTCTGACCTGGTTCGAGTAACCTGTACTCGTAAGGCTTCACATTTGAGGCATGGGCCGTTGAAAACGAAGAGGAATTCGAGATTCTGCTTGAACGAACAGTCGTGGAGCTCTGAGCTTCGTTAGTAGTCATGGAGCCGCTTCCATCAAGTAGAGATTGATTAAAGCTCCTTGTGGTAGATGGAGGAATAGTGGCAACACCATTTGGCTGCGAGATCTGACTCGTTTCCACTGGGATGCTTCTGGATGCTATGTGTGGTGATTAGAATATGAATGGTCTGCTGGACGAAAGTCCTGGGAAGTAATCCACGAGGCGGCCTTACCTTCTCCTCGTGTCTTTGGTTGGGAGTACTGCTCGGAGCAGTCCAGAACATCCGCAACTGCTGCATCTTTAGGAGGCTTGTCCCCCCTTATCGTCGCCTTCCTCCTGCGCAGGCGACTCCCGGCCCATTTGCGGTTCGATGGCATTAAATCTCAGTCTGGGCGGTGGCCAGAGAGGTTTCCAATGAATTTTGGCGGCGCAAAAGTTGACAAGGGGTTTTATGGAAGTGTGGCCTGCTAATAGGCACGGATGGGAACGACATTCCCGATTTGTTATAAGAGGCAACCAACTTCTACGAACATGAGCCCCTGGAGGAGGGTTATCTGGGGACAAGGCTGAATAAGACTGGACAAGCGCCACGTACTTGGGATTCTAGCCAAAAGCCAACCCCTTATTTTAATGCCTTCATTTTTCCACGACACGAGGTACGAGACACATGGAAAATACTCCTCGGTCGGAAAAGCTCCTTTGCATACCGAGTACATCCCTCCTCTCCTAGACTGCTGGTAAGGCTGTCGCGTTGCGAAGGAGATTGCACTAGGCCACCTTGGCCGCCGCGAAGCCATTGTCTCGCTAGCAATGGCTTGGCGACGTTGTTGACTCCATTTCAGCCAAACACAGCCTGGCTCGCAACTCTACCCCTGTATTCGACCCAGTATGTATATGCATGTTTTGACGTCCAGAACATCGCGAAGGGCCGCCTCTTCAGGTCTCCAACGATGCCCTCCGCCACAGTTGGTAATAGCGCCTTGTACCCTTGTTTCATCAAGATTCCTCCATGCTCCAAAGATACCAGTCCAAACAGGCTGCCTCCTATTAAGCACGATGTCGAGACGAAGATATAGTTGTTCGTCCATGGCGACTCTGGCATTCGTGGATCATTCACCTCATCTTTCATTTTTGACAGCTCCTCGCGGATAAGAGCAAGGATGGCGATCTCTTGGTTGAGAATAACCTTCTTTCGATTTCGTGGAGAACTTTCTTAATCCCGTTCTCCGGAGCCACCACGCCGGGAGAAGAAAGAACCAGAGAGGGAGAGGCCTTCACGAAGAATACTTCTTCTCCGCGCCATCCAGGCTCTGAGTACTATGCTAGTTCTCATCCTTACCATTGTCAATTATGTCTCTACCGAGCACGAAGACAAATTGCAGAGAGGATGGTGGACCTATGTTCTGATCCTGGTATAAAGTTCACCTTACCAGATTCGACCCAGCTGATCTGACCTGTATGTCTCTTCTCTAGTCCGGATATACAGTCCCTTTCCTGCTCTATGTCGGCTTGGTAGAAGGCATCCTCCTGAAAATCACACGCCATTGCCACGGTCTCCTGATCATCCTGCGCATTGGTGCTGAAGCGGCGGCCTCTTTCTTCTGGTATTTTGGCTTCATCGGCCTCATCATGATGAGCTCGAATCTTGACACCGAAACGGACAAGACTCGTGATGGTGTATCAAGCGCCAATGGTTTTGCCACCTTCTGCGGCTTCGTCAACTGGTAAGTATCGCAAGTTCGACCCGGTCGCCACTGTGGCGCTAAATATACAAATAGGGCCTCATTTGGCTATCTGACATACATTTACTGGCAGGGGTGGAAGAACGCTCGTCGCAGTTATTCTCCCCCAATTCGTGATCCAACACCGCCGCCCACGACTGACGTTGAATCCCAGAAGGGGAGAACGAGGGAGACATTCGAAATTGCGGGTATGAAGCTCAAAGTTGTCCAACACCCCCATGAGCCGGCTCCTGTGCATCTAGGCCATGGCTAGATCCTAGCGCTCGAGTCGACGGCCCGGCTATCAGCTGAAAAGGGGATATTGTGCAGCGGTAAATGTATCTATCTTCAGTTAAGGCTGTCTGAGGATTGCTGCCAAGCTATCCAACGGACATGGATGAGTTGATGACCATTGCGAAAGGCTGCTCAACTGTGAAGCTGGAAAAGCTATCGAGGTTCGATATATGTTCTCTAACGGAACTGAAGGGTAACTTTCGTTTTGTTATGTGGCAGAGAAGCTTTTTAGATGGCACTCATGTACAGATCAAAGTGATGGAGAGTAATATGTACCACGCTCTAGGTAACTTCCGATAATAACGGTCCTTATATCCAGAATGAATGTGCTAAAGTGATCCGAAAACCCTTGAACTGTCGCACGGCGTGATAGGGGGGAGTGCGAAGCGTCGAAACTCGAAGTACCTGGACCAGATTTCATCATGCAGGGTGTTTCACCACGCCGGGATATGGTTTATTGAGAAGACGGTTCCCTGGTCGCTTTGGTCAGTTTTTGAATCTCTTTGGAGACCCCGACGCCCCCGTTCGCTTTTTTCTTCGTCCCAGCTTCGGGTAACCGCTCTGCAATTAACACGCCTTGTACGGCGCGACATAGAGAACGAGCTCAACTTTCCACTGATTCTTCCTCTCTAGTGATCTCTCTTCTTACAACGAGTCAAGCCATCGACGAGCCACCGACCTTCCCTCCGTCAAATCTTCCATCTCGTCGACCCTCCCCCCCCCAACTCGATCTGCAGTAACCCTCCCCCCGACTTTGACCGGCAGGGTTCCTGATTGCCCTTATTGCACCACGTGAGCACCTCGTTCCAGCGCGACTTTAGCCTACATATTGTCGTTGGGGCTCTGATCGCTTGGTGATTCTTATTCGCGGATTTTACGGCGAGACGTAGCTAGCGGGAAAGTTCCCGACTCGGCCAAAAAATCGAAAAGCATATTAATATATTTGATGTCGTTCGGGCTCGGGAGAGCATGACCAACTCAGATGGGCATTTCCAATGTCCTTTTATTGATCGTAATCCGCAATCTGCTAGATCTAATTGGTGTCTAGTTTCCCCAGTGCCGCTCTTCTTGATGTACTGTTGGGATCAAAGTAAGGCTTCTCCCCCAGACCAACTGCCCTGTTTCCAAAGCGGTCTCCTTCACCGCGATAGTCATAGGTAGCAGAGTGGAACACGCTACGGTTGTCCCAGATAGCTAGCTCCCTGTCAGAATTCGATTTCGCACGGTGTCCATGTTTACTCACCAATGTCATTTGGATTTTCCCACTTGAACCGGACCTGAAGATCATGGTTCTTGTACACGAGATCCAGAAACCAGTCGAGGAGGTTCTTGCTCTCCTGCTCGGTCAATCCGTTGATGTGGCGGACATGGCCGCCCACAGGGAAAATGCTCTTCCATCCCGTCACCGGGTTGGTTCGAACTACAGGATGAATGGCCTTCAGTTCGCCCCCGACATTTTCCGGCGACCCTCTTTCTTTGGTATAGAGCTGGAAGCCTCCTTTATCAGCAACTTCATTGAACGCTGGTTGAGCGAATGTAGCGGTCAACGTTTCGAGGAATTTCTGGTAGGGCTCGCTGATTCGATCATAAATCTCATAACCCGAAGCCCATAAAGTATCTGGTGTGTTGTAAGTAAGTAATCATCGCCATTTTCAAGGCAAAAGTACGACTAACCTCCACCAGTGCGAGGCAGTTGGGTAAGTCGAAGAGAAGTGTAATCCGCGGGGACTGGCTCAAATGCTATGTCGCTATGCCATTGCGCACTGCCCTGGATCTTCTTGCTCTGATCGTATGGCGTCTTTTTATAGAGTTTGTCATGTTGGACGGAACTGATAGTGCTGATCTCTGGATCACTGCCTCCCAGCTCTCTTTCAGAGTTCAAGATAGGATGAATATGGAGTTTCGAAGACTCAGGCTTTCCGGTCAGCTCACCGAGTCGCTGGATGAGCTGTTTCTGTATGTCGTTTGTGAGATTGTCTTGTTTCCGAAAGAAGACGACTCCGCGCTCAGATACTGACATGATAAGTATGACTTCACCCGAAGATAGGCCCGAATGGGCTTACTTTTAATTGCAAGATCGCGCAGAAGCTGGTCGGATTTTGGTGAATTCAACCACTCGACAAGATTCGCTTCAGGGAACTCCGTACCAATAACGGGAGTGAGATCAATGGATTTAAACTGGTCGAGAGAGCCAGACGATTTTAGAGGCTCCCTTCCGAACAAGGTCTTCTGTTTGATGTAGTCTTGTAGAGGAGTGTCCAACTCGATAGCGGAAGGCGCCATATTGATGTAGATCAAAGAAAACGCACTGTCGTCGATTCCTTTGGCTCTTGTAGTGAACTCTCGATTCTCAACGTCGGGCGCAGTACAGTTATATAGTCCTTTGCCATCAGCGTTAAACCTCGTCGAATACAGGCACGCTACAACTTGGCGATAGATGATGCCACAAGTGCATTGCTAGACGCGATGGTTGTCCTATCTGCTTAGTCGTCTTGATTCCGCAATCTGCGGGGTCTCTGGGCTCATCTCCATGGTAACTGCTGTCCCACGTAACCGCGGTGCTCACACCATTTCAAGCGGGAATGGCGCAAAATGGCAAGGCCTCACACATTGCTTTGTGCTTGAAAAGATTTTAACTGCTCGTATCGGTCCAGTCGAATCAACGCCGCTCGAAGATTTTGGGAGAAAACCAGGCCATAGTGTCATATGCGAGCTGGCTCCGCCTCAGCTTAAGTACGACATTATCGCAACAGACTCTTCTATCTCGGGGCAGTTATTGTAAACGTGACAAACTGTGCGGGTTGCGGCTTGTTGACATTGCGGTGCATCACGTGAGGCTTGGCTTCAACTACGTCTTGACATCTCATGTTTCTGTGTCATGTCTTTTCGCTTCTCCTGCACTCCTAACTTGATCTACGGGTCATTTCAGAATCTCTGGCATATTACACGAGCTAGCGACTGTGTTTCGCCATGCAGGGGGCAGTGAACCAGCACGCGAACTCCTCTCACCTCGCAATCGACTTCGTGGAAGACGACTTGGCGGGAATGATAAGGGCAATTGCCTTTGAACAGAGGACCAATAAGATAAGTCAAAGTTGTCGTCCTTTACAAAGGGCAGTACGAGATGTGCCCACGGGGGCCTGGAATGAGACTCGACCAGCCCAAGAGTGGAGTGAAAAAGGTGTCAGAATGCCCGTGATGGCGTGCTTTGTCCGTCCAAGATGTCGGTTGTCCTTCAACATCAAGCTTGCAGTCTTTCTCCACCAATCGGTACTTTCCTCGCAAACCCTATCTCCACCACGTCGTGTGCTTCTTCAACGGTGTAGCGAACCAAGCATGGGAAGTCAATCTAAAGATGTCGGTTTCTTGTCTTTGAGGCCTTTGCGTGGCCGCCTTTGGTACACGTCGTACCATGAACCTTGATATCTGACCTGCAGGATGGCGGCTAGTTGAACGTGCCTCCCGGGCTAAGGTACTGGAATAAACAGTCCTGCAACACAGCTGCCAGTTGCAGATTCTGCTGACTACATTGGATCGACAAGCCTGGGACGCCAAGTATAGTCAGATGGAGCGGCACATGGCCGGAGCGGCAGCATTCTCGAGGGCGAGTGAACGTCGCAGCATACTGGCCGAGAACCACTGGCTGACCACTTCATGAACGGCAAGGTACAGTCCTAACAGGACATGTTTTCAATCACGCAATCTTCCCACGATTTGACTACACCATCCACCATGGCCCAGCTTGGTGTGGCAATGGTCTCGGGGAGGAAAAAAAAAGTAGAAACAAAAGAGCCGGCGTCGTCTAGAACTCGTCTCCGCAGCCCGTACCTCGCCGAGAGGCTATAATGCTGAAAGGTCTTCCATCCGAGAGGTGGCGGAAGAAAGTGGTTCATATTCTATATAACCCATCTGCTCTGCCCTAGTCCCCTGTCTTGGATATTGTCACACAGCAACCCTCTCGGGCCTATCCAAGTCTTGAAGTAACAATGGACAAATCAATTGAGTCCGAGGTGATTCCATCCACGGTTGAAGGGAATAAAGAAGAAATAAGGAGGATAAAACCACGCAAGTGGTGGCAGCTCGGCGGCAAGGATGTCAGCCATGTTTCTGTCGACGTGGACATCGATCTAGACTCAGAGACGTCGTCTCTAGAGCCGACTGACCCCTCGCTCGTCAAGAACGTGAACAACGTCTACGAGGCTCCCGAAGCAACCGAAATTTACAAACCGATTGAAGGATTTGAAGGCACACATCGTTTCGATCCCTCGGCTGAATGGACTCAGGCAGAGGAAAAAGCCTTGGTCCGGAAAGTATGTCTCGCACATGACACAGAATCCCCATTGCTGGCCACAACTGACACGGGCTGTTAGCTCGACTGGCGGATTGCGCTTCCTGCTTGCATCATGTTCTTCGCACTTCAACTTGATCGAGGCAATATCACGCAGGCGTTATCTGACAACATGCTAAGTATGGAGGTCATCCCTATGAGGCATCTACTATATACTGACAAGCGGGTAGAGGATCTCGGTATGAACACCAACAATTATAATAACGGCATGACGATATTCTACTGCTCCTTCTTGTTTGCAGAGCTCCCGTCTCAGCTTGTCAGCAAGAAGCTTGGCCCAGATACCTGGATCCCCATCCAGATGGTGGCTTGGAGTGCAGTTGCAGCGTCACAGGCTGCGCTGTCTGGGAAAACAAGCTTCTATATCTGCCGTTTCCTCCTCGGCCTTATCGAGGGAGGTTTCATTCCCGACACCATCCTGTACCTCAGTTACTTTTTCACAAACGCCGAACTTCCGAAACGGTTGAGCTGGTTCTGGACCTCTTACCAATCTACCCAAATCGTTGGAGCTTTCCTTGCCTATGGTATCCTCCATCTCCGGGGACACGGCGGCATCGCCGGGTGGAGATATCTATTTGCCATAGAAGGCGCCCTCACTGGCTTGATTGGTATTCTAACCTGGCTATACCTGCCGGCCTCACCGACTCAGACCGCTCGTAACGCCGCTGCCCGTAACGGCAGGAAGAAGATTTGGACAAAGGGGCTTCTACGACCAAAGAAAGGCTGGTTCACGGAGCGAGAAGAAACCATCATGGTCACACGTATCCTGCGGGATGACCCTGGCAAAGCGACCATGCATAACCGTCAAGGTCTCAGCTTCGACCTCTTTTGGGCAGCCCTCACGGACTATGATATGTGGCCGATCTACCTCATCGGTCTATCGTGGACCATACCGAGCACACCTCCTCAGGCATATATCACTTTGACTTGCAAGGCCTTGGGATTCGACACCTTCGAAACCAACCTGCTGACAATCCCCGCCTACACCCTCTTCATCATCCAGCTGCTGTTCTGGACATGGGTGTCAGAAAAGCTGAACCAGCGACTCCTGCTCGGGGTGATTTCGCAGATCTGGTCTCTCCCGCTCCTCATTGCCCTGGTCACGCTACCACCGCACTTCCACGGCTCCAACTGGTCCAAGTGGACGATCTCGACCCTCTTGGTGGGCTATCCCTACGTGCACGCGATCCTCGTGGCGCTGACGTCGCGCAACGCCGGGTCCGTGCGCACCCGCACCGTTGGCTCCTCGCTGTACAACATGGCCGTGCAGGCGTCCAACATCTTCTCGTCGCAGATCTACCGCCAGGCCGACGCGCCGTACTACTACACGGGCAATAAGGCCCTGTTGGGCGTCTTGGCCTGGAACATCGTCGTCTTCATCGGCGCGAAGATCTACTACGTCCGCAAGAACGCCCAGAGGGACGCCATCTGGAACACCATGACCCGCGAAGAGAGGCTCGAATACCTCCGCACCACCGACGACAAGGGGAACAAGAGGCTGGATTTCAGATTCGCTCATTGAAGAACCCCCCGTCTGGCTAGTTGAAGTTGCGCCCTTGGAGCGACTCCCCTGGCCTTGCGCTGTGCGTGGTGGGGAATGCTATCATATGTAGACGATAAATCCTCCACTGAGCGATCCCGTTTGTTTGTTTGACGAGTTCGTCCATGGCTTGAAGCGGAGGCGAAAGGGGGAAAGGGACATAAAAAATCCGCTGTCCATTGCTCGACAGAGGGGTGTCTTGCCGGCTCTAGTGTCTACGATAGAACTGCTTTCGTCCTCGACTCTTAGCTCCACGCTCGGGGCTCGGGGCTCGGGCATTTAGATATAGAGCATATACGGAGCGAATGAATGGATATTACCTGCCGAGCCCTTCCCCGCGACTTGTGGACCGTTCGTCCGTGCATCGCGCATTGTGCATCGCGATTGTCTGTCAATCTATACATTTCCTGGATCCGCCCTTGTTCGTCTTCTCGTTGTCGGGTTGTGCTTTCAGAGCCTCCCAAATTTGGTGCGCATCGCACCTCTTTTTCGGATCCCGAGATGTCAGCCTATATAATCCGGTCTTGATTACTTTTCTTTTCTTTTCTGTGAAACCGGCCCCCTTCTCCTTTTCTTTGGTATCATTCTTGCCCCATCTATAATCTCTTTTCCCTCATGGTGATGGCGACCAACAATCCCAAGAAAGCAAAAGCTAAGGACATGGCTGTATTTCAGTTGGTATATTAGACGAGGGATTTTCTCAAAACCAACTTCGCGGCCTCGTTTTCTCCTTCAGACGGGATGGATGGGTTGAGGAAGGAGGGGGGAATTCATTTACCGTAGGTACAGCTCAAGCCATCGATATAGGCTCGCACGACGATGTCCCTGATCCGTGGCGGTAAGTGCCGGATGGAGTTGACGCTGGAGACGGCAGACTCGATAATCTATCATTCCGATGTGAGATTGTGTTAGTCAGACCCGGCAACTATTTTGTTGTCCCAATAAAACTCAAGGGTAAGAACGGGAGGGAAGTCTGTGTTGGATGGGGCGGGATGAATTCGCGTTAGCAACAAGATAGTACTACAACATGCCTTTGACCTGTGTTTGACACCATCCAGGCCGGATTCTAGGCTGATTCTCAGCCGGGCGTGAAGAAGTGCGGTGGAAAACTGGATGCCAATCAGAAGAAACAAGTTGTGGCACAGATACAGGGTCGTGCCGGCGATGGCCATCTTGCTCTGTTCCAGACTCGCTGCAAGGTGGATGAACGTCGTCGACTGATTCGTGCCCGAGGCGAAGCCACCAAGGAACAGGTACAGCGTTTCGGCCGGGTGAATTGCGCCACGCCAGCGGAGGAGAACCATCAGATAGCCCAGACACCCTCCCGCGTTGCCGAGGAGCGTAAAGAGCTTGTATTTGCCAGTCTTTGAGATGGTGTAACCTGCCAACAGGCCTGCGGTAGCGTTGCCCACGACGGCTGGGACAAGACGGAGTCCAGCGTCGCCGACGCTTGAGCCTGAAATGATTTGGAAATATATGGGGACCGAGTAGAAGAGGCTGAATTGGGCTGTCATCTGCAGACCCGCCAGCAGGTATGCCGTCAGGGTTGCTCGGCTGGTGAGAAGCTCGATGGGCAGGATCGGTTCTTTGGCCCATCGGCTCTCGGTCAGGTAGAAGAGAGTCGTAAATGCCAGGAAAAGGACCGTGGGGACAACGGTGTAGGCAATCGGAAGATCCCCGTTCAAGAACTCCAGGGCGAGAAGGAAGCTGATGATCGTAGCGATCAGGGTGACAGCGCCCATCATGTCCACCCTTCCGAGCTTTTGCCTGAAGGAAGCTTCTTCGTCAGGTTTGGCTGATTTTCGCGTTCTGTTTGGCAACTTCCACAGGATGAGGAGGAGTCCGAGAATCGTGGGAGGCACTTGGCCGTAGAAGCACCATCGCCAACCGATCGTGTCGCAAAGCCAGCCGCCCAGAGGGCCACCAACGGCTCGCCCTGTCGTGGCAGCCATGTTGACGTAGCTCCTCCAGCTTGCGACTTCTCTCACGGGAACCACATCTGCAGGAGTTAGATAAATGTCATATATTGATAGAAAGCAGCAGCCGCACCGGCAATGATGATAGACACCAGCGCCGTCATTCCAGCACCTCCAATGCCCGATATGGCTCGCCCAGCGACTACATGCCAGTATTCTTGACCGATACCGCTGCGGGATGTAAGTAGGGATGCTCGCCACGTTCAACCCTTGGAGGCACGCACCAAAGGAAACATCCTGCTGCAAAGAAAATATAGGACACGCTCAGGTTACTTCGTCGGCCAAATATGTCGCTCAACTTCCCGTACTGTTATAGTCGGAGACACGGGTCAGGAGAGGCTTGACCGGGTTGCCTTTGGGAGGATGTCTTACCAGGGGTTGACTGGCACAAAGGGCTAGCACAAAGCTGGTGACTAGCCACGACGCACTTGACAGAGCATTGAACTCGGAGGCAATTTGTTGGCTTGACGCGATGATCAAGCTGCCATCGAGGTTGGCGACGAAAACACCTTGGGGCCCAAATTAGCATGCCGTGGTCTCATCCATGTGCGGACTCCTTCTCCGGACAAACCAAGCAGGGAGACAGGAACAATTGTCCAGATGGTCAGCGTCGACGAGGGCTCGGCCGCAGGCGTAGGGTCTTCGTGATATGGAGGGAGGTTGGAGGACGAGTGTCGCCTTAATGAGGTCCTGTATGACTGCTGCTCAAAGTCCGACGACTCGGCATCGTTCTGCAGCAGCGCCGTCGTCTCATCCGCAGCAATGTCGCCCATTGTAGTCAATTGCTGCGATCTCGCGTGGGCGAGAGTCACCTACACAAAACATATTTTGTCCCGCTATGTGCGAGCGACACCGACACATCCACTCAGAGTTCCGCGTCGGCGAAATCCAAAAGGTCGGTCAACTGGAGGACACGAAATACGAGGTAGTACTAGGCTGACGGAAGATGCCAGCCGAAGGACGGATCCGCCTCCTGATCACGCAAGATCGCGAAGCGAGCACGTATCAAGTATCAGGCATCAAGCATCGCTAGTCAGTCCAGGATTCAGCACGCTACATATACACTTCCTGGATGTGCATGGTAGCCGTCTCCCTATCTCGGTGTCTCAGTGGACATTTCCGGCACAAGCCAATCTGACCTGGGCATAATAAGCCGGGGCAAGTGTCCCTCGGATGTCTTGGTCTAAATAGTTGGCGAATTTTTGTGTAGAGTGCCGAGCCGATCAGTCGGATACCTCTGTTGCGCCCCTTCTATGTGATATAACATTCTATACAAGCTCACTCCACTGAACGCCTCCCCTGGGTCCAATATCACCAAGGGGAAATGCCCTGACATGCCGCGGACCTTCGCTTTCCAGTATATAACCCTTCTCGCATTTTTCGAACCGGACTCTTTCCTGGTGAAGCTCATAAAAGTCATCGTAACGTGCATCCAGAGCATCTTGGAGATTGTCGACATCGCCGTCGGGATGGAGACTTTCCCATGGATGAGTACAACTCCGTGCTTTGCATGTCTTCAGGACCATGACGAGCGAGTCGAGGCGAGAGATAAGATGCTGCAATGTAGCTGTGGTTGATCGAATCTTCGAGTCTGTGGCTGGAAAGTGGAAAATTGACGAATGATTCGATTTGTACAGATTATGCGTCTCGTAGGGATCGTTCTGAGGGTGGTGTCAGTCCTGGAAGAGTCCCACAGAGGATCATAATCAATGGAAGGGAGCAAAAGGCATACTCGCAAGTCGTAGAGCTCGTGTTCGCCACTACACCAGACACTGTAATAGAGATTATAATTGATGCCGATCACTCTGAGCCCCTTGTAGGTGTTGTTCCAGTACATCGCATTCCCGTACTTGCCCTCTGCAAGCGCAAAGCCCCAATACTCAATGTTCACATGCTCTCCGCGAAGGTCAGAATTGTCGTCAACTTGATCAGTGGTCAAGGGGATAGCCCTGCCGTCGAAATCTTGTCGGGGCTGTCCACCGGCAAGAGATAAGAAGGTAGGCGCCAGATCGGTATGGGAAGTGACAAGATCACTGGAGCTTCCTCTTGGTATCCCCGGACCACGTACTATCAATGGTATATTGATGTCTTCTTCATAGCCACATTCTTTGCCCGGCTGCAGCCGGTGTTGGCCTATGTGATAGCCGTTGTCGGTCGAGTAGAAAACATAAGTGTTCTCGAGAAGATCATGTTCTGTCAGACGAGCGATGACACCATCCACTATCTCATCAACCGCCTGGAGAGCGCGTAGGCGGTCACGATAGAACTCGTCGTTGAAATCAACATTAGTCTGGTTCTGCTTGGGCAGATTGCTAATCCAGGAAACGCCGTGAGGCTAGGTTCTGGTCTTTAGTTCAAGCCTTGCAAAAGGGTCAAGGGGTATCAACTCACCTCGTCTGGATTGAAGCCTGGAGTGCGTGGGATGACAGCGTTCGGGAACAAATGTTTGTGCCTCTCTGCCGGGATGGGAGGGGTGGTCACGATCGTGTGAGCTGAGGCACTGCCATTGAACCAATTTTCCTCGAATTTGACGTTACTGTGGGGAGCATTGGGGGCGATTACCAAAAAGAATGGTTTCTGCTCGGAGACAGCATTCTCCAGGAACCCATACGCCTTCCTGGCAAGGACATCAGTCGAATACTCTCCCTCATGGCTCACCGGTGGCTCTTGATTGCGTTGAAAACTGGCGTTCAGGTACTCATAGGTGTGAGGATCAAGAAGGAAGTCGGAGCCTGTAAACCCTTTGACAAATGGAGAGTCATAGTTTCTCACGCTGTGGGAATTGAACAGTTTCCCTGTGTAATACGTATTATAGCCGGCATCTTGGAGCCATATTGGAAGCCATGCCTCATTGAACCCTTGACTGACGAACTTTGGGTAGCCGCCTAGGGAGGCTCCTAGTTAGAGACCGTGCCAGAAATCTAGAGCCAACATAGAAAAACAAACCATATGGGGGATTGACATCGGTGACATTGGTGTTATGGGCTGCCCTGCCTGTCCATAGACTCACCCGCGACGGGCAGCACAGGGCGATGGTGCAATAGTGACGTTTGAAAAACGTGCCCTGGTCAATGAGATGCTCCTTCACATGAGGCATATAAGACAGCGAGTCCATATGGAGGTCCTGGTCATCTGTCAAAATGAAGACGATGTTCGGCCTGGCATTGGAGGGTCGGTCGGAAACGAGAGGTTGCTGCGATCTGGCCCCATTGCTGCTGCTGAAGTCCGTGGCCAGACCTCCCCCCACGGCTCCAAGTAGCACAAGTAGCGACGACTTCCACCAAGCCATTGCGTTTTCCTCTGTTGGGATGAGTTGCCGATATCTGCTTCAGAGGTACCCCTATTATATGGCAGGCCGTGCTCCATGGACTTGCAACTTGGACTCGTCACTCAAGCAGTTGCACGTGGCAGAGGCGGACCCGTTAAGAAATCGAGGCGGTGAAATTGTGAGCGTCGCCGAGCTTCCACCGGATTAAAGGCCAGATGCTTCTTTCCTGGGCTCCTAACTCGTAGGGGTTGTGGGTGGCTTGCGACCTGCAAGGCTGCTTAGACGTGCTTGTCCCACAGAATGGCGTGATCAGACCGCCAACTCCAATCCTCACTGCAGTCCCGATGGCGACTTCAGGCCGGCTCCAATGCACCGAGAATGGCATCCGTGATTGCGAAACAGAGCCAAATCGACCCTCTTCGACTGGTGGACATGCGCCAGGAAAAGGTTCGTCGTCAAACTAACAGTAGGCATTCGTGCGAAACGGAATGCTTCCCATACCTTGCGTCAACCTATTTCCAACTTTCAGTGCGACCGCTGGGCACTACTTGGGCTTTCTGCGTTGTATTCTGACCAGACACAGATTCCCGCCCGCCCCCTTCAAACATCCGTAGAGTTGTAGTTGCAAGATAACATAGGAAAGGTTCTGACCCTCAGACTCTATTCCTCATGACCCGTTCCGCTTGCTCCGTTGATGGTACGCACTGTTCTAATGTTCCAAGATCGTCATCGTCCTCTCCGTAGTCGCCTACAGGCTTCTTGTTCTTCTCCGTGATTAGGTCCTTCAGCCACTTGTTTTCCAGTTCCAACTGATTCACTTTCTCCTCCAGCTTCGCGTTCCTATCCTGTACTTGGCTCATTTTCCGTTCCAAGGCCTCTTCCCTCTGCTTCTTCTTCATTCGAAACCGTGCACTAGCGGCGGTATTGCGTTTTCGCCTCTCCTCCCTGGCCGCCAATTCAGCTGCGTGGTCAGGGCTCTGGATGTAGTAGTCTAGTTGTCCCGGTATCTGGTGCTGATCATGTCCTGCGTCGCTCGGCGACAGGCCGGAATAAAAGTGCGTATCAACATTGGCGAACCTCGGAGGAGAGAGAGGTTGCAGATGTGTGGCTGGCGCTCCAGAATACTCTGGTCCTGTAGTTATTGTGCCAGTATAAGGAATGGCGGACTGTCGCAAGGGCTCGATGCCTGTGGGCAAGTCTGTATCTTTGATCTTAGGTGCGTTCATGAGATCGTGGGCGACATATTTTCCGGAGGTCGTTGGTGGAAATAAAAAGTGTCGAGGGAAGATAATGGATGTCGGTAAACATATAATGCATCAACCCTGGCCACTGTGTAGCCCCATTTCTGGCTAGTTTATCAGCCCAAGACGCTCGAGGCTTGGTGACCCAAAGTTACTGGTAGTCTGCGCCTGTGAGGTGCTCACTTCGAGATCTTCAATGATTGGAGACCGTGGATCTCACCCTCCATCGCATTTGGAAGATTCCTGTAGAGGAATGATCCTATGCAGAGAGATCTCGATAGCTCTCCATGATCGTTATTGAGCTTTGGTTCCTCATGCTGCCGCTTGCTGAACGTCGGGATCGATCAATAAGCGGCTTGGATGAGCTGCCGTTGTCTCGTTCTCCAAGATCTCTGACTCCTTTGCAAACAAACCAAGCCATTTGGCCTCCTATCGTGAGCGTAAGGACCGAAAATTCAGCGTAAGGCATCTGCAGGAAGAAACCTTCCTAAAATTCCATTGATTCAACCAGCGGAAAAGGCTCCCATATCATGATCGAATCTTGCGGCCATGGCATCTCGGGACTGCGACCAGTGATTGTCGCCAACCCGAATGAAAAAGTGGGCGCACAACTGCTATTTTAAATATAGCTCTTGGTATGGGATGGAGGATAGAGCACCGCTATTGCCGAAGATATCAAAATACGTATTCTAGATACCGAGTAATGGTCACCTTAAACTAATAGTGAATCACCTCTTGTTGCCCGTGCTACCAGGTGCTACCAACCTCGCTACCTCATAGCTTCGTGCTCGATACTCAATTTTGAACTCGGCTGTCGGGAAATTAATTTACCGAATTGCTTGGCATTGGAGAGATTCTCCAATGCCCTCTCGCCGTATCAATATATTTAGTATATTGTACAGTGTGTTTATATGTCTTCCCTCTCTTAGCCTTGTATGCTGACTATAAGCGCAAGAGACCAGGACATATTGGCGGCACCGAAATCCCTCTCCTGAAGCGAATCGAATATTCGCTGATAGGTGCAGCCAGGGTCTACGTATATGTATGTGTCCTTTCTCTGAGCTAAGAAGACCACCAAATCGCTCCTACCGCGAAAAGAACTCGCCAGACATCCAGACTTTTTTCACGGAATCTATCAAATGATGGCTGGAAGAAATCGATGTGCTCTCCCGGAATGAACGACAGGAAATCGAAGCCAAGTCTCCGAAATCCCCGAGAACGCAAAAGGTCTGCTAAACCCACTTCAAAACTATGCCACTGTATTCTGATATCCGGCAGTCATGTTTCTGTACCCCAGGCTGGTTCTTGGACACCTTAAAGTGCAACTAAACCTCTACGACATTCAAGGACTGGGTGGTCTGGACGAAGCGTATGTCTGGATAGCCATCAACAGCAACACTTCAAAATATGCTAATCCACCTCCAGGTGTGGCAGGATACTCCGAAGAGTATGAAAACGGGACCATAAACAAGCTAACATGATTCTTGGTTGGATTGCTTACTCCACAACCTCTATCCGAACACAGGAGATTATGCAAGCCGTCATGCTTCGTGAAGATGATGTGTCCCTGGATCCTAGATTGCGCTTGATCAAAGGCCCGGTATATATATATGGCCCGATAATCGAAATCCAGGACGATTTTGTGAATTTTGTCCATTTCACTGCCAAAGAGTAAGCAATCCTTGCGCATAACTGCCAACGACGAAAGCTGAATGATTTAGATACCCATTCAACACAGAAAGCGGTCCCTGACTCAACTGCGGCGAGATCTATCGGCAAATGGTAATGAAGCGCTTGACACACCTCATGCTACCGCATATCCCTCGCAAAGCCGACTAAAGCACTTGACCCCAAGGATAAAAATGCCAACCCGTCGACGGGTGCACCGATCCCAGAATTGGTGAGCACAATCAGAGAATCGCGACGTCTATGATCGCCTCTGTCAGAATTTCGAAAAAACGTTCTCCGGTACGGAGTCCTCGTCAAGTTGATTCTACGGATCCGAAACAGTTCATGCTGATTGGTAGCGATAGTCGCAGAGCCGCAAGATAAATCTTCGCGGCCATCGAAGCCCAAGACTGCTGCGGAGACGGAAACTCTCACAGTTTCCGATTCCTGCGCAAGATTCCAGAGCCGTTAAAAGACCCCCCTCTGTAATAGGCCTGGACACGCGGAAGGTTGTCCCTGTTTCCAAATCGAGAGACATTTTGGGTCGCCCGTGTTCAAATGTGAACAGACTGACTGTGTTTTTGCTCAGGTCGGCCTTTCGTCTAAAGTCGCCAAAGGTAGGCACGAGGCAATGCACAAACGCAATGTTCGCTGCCCTCTACCAGAATGCAAGTGGTTGTCGTTCAACTCGCAGAGACAGGTGGAACAGCACACCAAGCTCTTTCACGCGAGAGCAGATACATCGATTGTCACTGCTAGTTCACAGAGTGACATGCCAGGCGACCAAGATGTCATGTAGCAAATCCTCGTCGACGCCGTTGAGAGTTCCAATTCCAAGAGCCTCGCCCTTATTTTGGATCAACTTCCACGCCAGTGGCTCGTCCATCTCATGACGCTTGCATACCCGAGGGATCGGATGTCCCGATATTGAATCTTTTGCTGAGTCGCCGAGCAGCAGACGAAGACCTCACTGTTATCGACGATCTGAAAGCCGTCGACTCTATGGTACCGGTTCCCGCACGTCGCCATACTGCAGCGGCCCTTGATGCAGCTCTCCGTGAGCTTCACCTCGAATTGCATAGGCCTTGTTCTGTAATGACACTAGCAACCTCTGCATCTTCAGCCTCAGTCGTGGAATGGCTGATCTGCCGGGGTCAGTCGGTCACGCAGGGACGTACGCACATGTTCAACACCCGACCCCTAGACCACCTCAACCTTCTACAACGCGCTCGAGCTCGAACTCCTGGGGCCCGAAAACCATTAGTATTAGACGTGGTTAGAGTTTTGCTGAATTCCGGCGCCACGGTTAACCAAGAATCTGCTTTGTGAGATCTCTGCGTCACGCCGTTCACAGTTGCAGAAGAAACATACGTCAATGCTGTTGAGCTTATGATTGAGCATGTGGCCACGTTCGAAGGCTGTCACGTCGACAACAAGTCCAAGAGGCTTGCCAATTGGCTATCGACCACAGAGCGAATGCAAATCAGGCTGCTATCCCGTAGCCCGAAGATACCTGTTACTGATTGGATACATAAGCCCTACGCAAGCTCTCGAAATGTGTCAGGAAAAAGCATTCTATAAGTCTCTCTGACCGGTTATTTTACCCGGTAAATCCTTACCTTTGTGACACGAGCAGAGGTGGGCGAAAAGGGGCGAGTCTATTTCCTTTTTATTTATCTCCGACTTTTCTTTCGCTGCCGCTGACATTCGATAACCTTAGCCGTGGGTCAGCTCCGTCGTATGTCTCGAAAGGATTCCAATCAGGAACTGGACGCCACTCATGTACTTATTTGACCGGCTTCACCTCCAACCCTTCCAGCTTTCCATCATTCTCCCAAGCCTCAAGGGTGTTCATGAAACTCTCGATGCCTTCGCCCCAGATGCCCATCCTGGCAGCTTTCATCTTCACCTCCATCGGCATGGCGTCCATGATTCCTTCTCCGTTCAAGTAACCCGGTGTACAGCCCGCCATGCCCGCGAATGACATGCTTCTTTTGAGAATCTCTCCGGTCCACTTCTCTTCCGCTTCTACCGTCGGCTCGATCACCACCCTCTGGCCCGGATACTTTGCCTGAGCCTGGGTGATGATCTGAGCGACGTGATTGCTCATGATGTCGTGCGTGAAATTCTGGTTGCCTGTTGCACCGGCTTGGAAGGGGCCGGGCATGAAGAAGTTGGGGAAATCGTGCGTCATGGACCCATGCAGCGTGGCCACGCCCTCATGCCACTTTGCATCCATGTCTTTGCCGTTCTTGCCGGTGATTTTCTGTGGATGCTTGTTAGTCTGCAACAGACAATGATGGGGCTTAATGGCCATGGTTCTGCTAAGAGCGAAACAGGCAACGGTAGCTTACCATGCCGGCGCGGAAAGCAGGGCTGCCGATTCCAGGGGCGCGGAAGCCGGTGCTGAAGATTAGAATGTCCAACGGGTACTCCTTGTCACCCACGACGGCTCCAGTGGCCGTCAGACGATCCACTCCCTTTCCATCTGTGTTGGCAAGCTCGACGTTCGGGAGATTGAAGCAGGGTAAATAGTCATCATGGAATGTTGGTCGCTTGCACCAACTGCTGTACCAGTGCTTGAGGGCCTGGGCAGTCTTTTTGTCCTCTACAATCTCATCAACCCGCTGGCGGAGCCTTTCAGCACGTGGCATGTCCAGAGCGTGCAGAGAAGCCAAAAAAGCTGGGATCTCCTCCACCGAATACGGCGGATCAGGCCCGCCCACCAGGCCACGGTATGAGCGGCACCTGCTCCACTGATCGTTGACGAGGTTGACATCGGCAGGTCGAGTTGCGCCGGAAAGGTGAGCGGCCAAATTGAGATTCCGCTCTTTCCACCAGCCAGGATGAGAGGCAACGGAAGTCCACGTGTCCTTGTCAGTAGGGTGTTGGCCGCGTGTGTCGACAGAGGAAGGAGTCCGTTGGAAGATGACCAGATGTCCGGCGTGTTTGGCAAGGTGCGGAATGGCCTGAATCGCCGTAGCGCCAGTACCGATTATGCCCACACGTTTGCCGGAGAGACGATCGAGGGCGGGATCATCTGGAGAGCCGCCAGTAACAGAGTAGTTCCATCGCGACGTGTGGAATGAGGCGCCCTTGAAGTTCTCGATTCCAGAAACGGCAGGAAGTTTCGGATGCAAAAGAAGGCCAGACGCCGCAATGACGAACTGGGCAGTCACTTCGATCTCGAGAGGAGGACCTGACTTGCGTTCCTTGGCCATACTGACTTTCCACTGGCAGCTGGGGTCGTCCCAGACGAGGGCGTTGATCTTTGTTCGGAACATTGCCGTATCCGAGAGTCGATATCTGTCAGCAACGGCGTTCAAGTACTCCCTGATCTCGTAGCCGTAGGCGTACTTATGTTTCGGGATGTATTCCATCTCCTCGAGGAGAGGGAGATAGCAGTATGACTCGATGTCGCACATCAGTCCTGGATACCGGTTGTAATACCACGTGCCTCCGACGCCTCCCGCCGCGTCGACGATACGGATCTCAGACGCCGTAATGCCGGCTTTGATGAGCTTGATGGCGAACAAGAGACCACCGCATCCCGCTCCCAGGATGAGATACTTGACGTGTTCGCCGTTGCGGATGGTCACGGTCTCCGACCGCTCATCGAGCCAGGGATCCTCTCGATAATGCTTGAACTGTTCCGATATTGCAAGATCAATGTACTGGGCATCGCCGTCGGGTCGTGTTCGCTTCTGCCGCTCTTCGTCGTACGTCTGCTGGATCTTCACGGCGGCTTCAGCAGTAGCCCTTGCGAGGTGTGGGTGGCTGCCATTGATCCGATCTGGGGTCGCCGCGTTAACTTGGGTTTTCTGATCCCCACCTGGAACTGGACTGTTTGGAGGAATGGCCGTGGATGCTTGTCCGACCATCTTGCTCGCAGCATCTGACGATGGACGGATGTTTCAACTAAAAAAAGCAAAGCAAGGGTTGTAATACCTTGGGCGCGAGGACCCGAGGGCTTTTTAATAGTGCTATGCTCAGCTTCTGAGAGTAGTACGTCGTCTGCGTGTGATGACGGGCAGGAGGTACAGCCCCTCTGCATGGGAAGAGTGGGTTTCACAATTGGTCGCCTAATACAGGCATTCCATTTTGCCTCGTCGGACACGACATGGCCATGAGTGCATGAGCAGGATGAAATGGCCTGCCTAAGGGTTGATCGTACGGGAAAGAGAACCAATCATCTGTAAGGCGCTCTTGATGGACTGATAAAAGGATCTAGAGGGCAGATTGAGGCATGGTTGCTAAGAGTATAGAGGCTGTGGGTCTGGCCTTCGCGGGGGTCAGCACTTGCGATGGCTGATCATGTAACTTGGGGGATGAGCAGCTTCTATATTCCGCATCCCATTCAAATATGGACGGAATCCTACAGGTGACATGGCCTGTCAAAAGGATAGGGAGAGAACTCGGTCTCAGTCGCCGGCACCTTTTGAGGATAGAATAGATGTAGGAATGTACTGGAGAACCTTTGGCTAACCACCGCGCCGAGAATCCTTTGGCGGCTGACGACTACATAAGATGAACCACTGGAATCTGTTTTGGTATCGGTATCGGGTCCATGTCGCTCCTCCAGCACTTATTCGTTACGCAGTACTGTACCGGCGACACAACGAGGGGGCCACGGCTGCAAAGAGCTTTAACACAAAAGGCAAACATAAAATTCGCTTTCGCGTGGGCAGATTTTGTGACGATGGCCAGCTGAAGAACTCATTCAGAAAAGGACTACCACAGTGTGACTGTGAAGCCCGACAGATGCAGTGACTGTTTTGTACATGAACGACTATTCCACAAGACTCAAACGGACATGCCTGGCGAGCGTGTTTTATCCTTTCAGTTCAATCGTCTCTCGGATGATCTCGATGTGCGGTTTTGAATACACTGCTTGCAGAGATCGACGAACGTATTCCCCTGAAGTCATGGGCTGGAACTTCGCAGGCTGATCAGGCGTGACAAATTGCTCAAGAGCCTTCAACTCCGCCTCTTGGTTTGCTACAATGAGTCAGCAGATAGCATTGAAATAACCGATGTAAGACACTGACCGCCTAGGAAGAAGGGAACTGAATACCGATCTCGCTTTGAGAGGTTGAGTACTCTGTGCATGGTGGACACGAAGAGTCCGTTGGTGAGCATCGCCATAGAATCTCCAATATTGACCACAAATGTACCCGGAATGGGTTTCGCCTGGATCCACCGCCCAGTATTGGACAGTACCTCGAGAGAGGGAATGTCGTCCTGTAAAAGAATCGTCAAGAGCTCGTAGTCTGTGTGAGGACGAATTGATGATGGTTCCTCTGATCCAGCAAGCACCCCAGGGTAATGCGCCATCTTGAGAATTGAGTATGGTCTAGTAGCTAGGTGGTCGAATGAATGCTCTTCCAGATTGAGGCCAAGTGCAAACATTCGAAGCAGAGATCGACTTAGCGCGATCATATGAGACATATACGCCTTGACGTTCTTCTCGTAGCCAGGAAGACGTTTCTCTGAGGGCCACCAGTTGTCACCATTGTTCTCTGAGGTGACAGCTTCAGGGTCGGTCGAGGGTTCGTATCCATAGTTAATGCCTTCATTTAATTCTAGAAATTGTGAGAAATGCCGGTCTTGGGGAGTGAAGGGACGTACTTGCTCCTGCAGGCAGAGTGGGGTCAAGATTGATTGGATAGTAGCCATAGTAGTGCTCATGCTTTTCTGTATCATATTGCATTTTCTCTTCGAGACTAAGTTCATGGAAGAAGCGCCTGGATTCTGAAAAGATCGATTTGATGACCTCGTCCGGGACACCATGGTTACTGACATAGAAGAAACCCACATTGACTGCGGCATGGCATATCTCTTCAGCCACAAGCTTTCGACGACCTCGATCTGGATGACGTATATCACCGATGTCAATGACGGGGAGGCTGAATGTGGCTTCTGTGCTGGACGGGGAGAGGACCCGTCGCCATCCTAGTCCTGTCTTGACTTCCTGGTAGCCGTCAGGGCTGGTCCTGATGATATCCATCGTCGAGAGGACGATATGCGATGTCGGCAACTGTCGTCGCTGACAACGGCACACTCATCATTTATCTATCATGTCTAGCTTCGATCGGACAAGCCCGCTAATCGAAGTAGAACACAAGAGACGCCGAGAATGCCAGATATCGAATAGTGTGCACATGTCCGTAGATGGGATCCAACCTTCAGTTGCTGGTTGATAAAAGATCACGAATGGGCTAGAATCTATGTCATTAAAAGTCAACTGCAATTTTCCCGCCATGCCAACAGTTCCCTGGCTCATTGGATTGCGTTGGAGCAGTCAACAATTCGCAATTTGCCTCCTGAATGTCCGGCCTCGTGCGTCCTGACAGACTCACCTACCCACAAACTTTAGGGTGTAAAGACGGAAAGTAAGGTAGCTAGACCTGCCGAACCGCTTGGCCGATTCACAGAAGGCTGCAGCTCGGTTTAAACGCCCTTTTCATGATTGAGGCATTCCCCCTCGATCATGCTTGAACCAATGCCCGCGTGGTCTGCTTTCCCTGGAAACCATCGTTGCCGATGGGCGCTGGGCAGAGTTGGTAGGCCATATTTGTAGTTCTGGCCGAGAGACGGCCAATTTTGATATGTCGTCCCTCCTGTCATCGCCGTCACGCGTTAGCAGTATGACATTCTCAAATACGGCCCAAATCTTCCGCAAGGTTTCGTGCTGTTGAGATCTTGTTGCGAAGACAATCGACAAGGTGCGTGTTTGACCTGCTGTATTCGGTGAGGACCAGGAGGTATTTCGGGCTGTTTCCAGGTGTTGAGCTCTCCGGTTCGTAACAACGAGGGTTTTCGAAGCAACGAGGTTGCTGCTGCAATCAGAAGATGATCTCAATATTATTGGCTCCTGCTTGCCATCCCAACACGAGTCTGGCGTGCTGCGGGTGTTACAAGAATTACAATGTGATGAACAGCAGGATACCAGGTAAATTTGGGAAGCAGATTCCAAGGAACCCAAAGGCAGGTGAGCGCCAAGGCCATAGCATGCTGGCCTCACCGGCCCAGCACAAGCGGGGATGGTCTAGGATAGTTAGGCAATAACAACCGCCCGAAAGACGAGTTAGGCCCCCTTAGGCAACCCCAAGAGGCGACACGTGCCTACCTAAGCAGGTAGAAAGAGCACCGATAGGCTCTCTCTGCTTGCCTACTTGTTAGAAGATAAGGTTACCCAGGTCTCTGGCTAAATGCCGAGTACCAGTACGGGGAGGTTATGACTCCCTCCAATGCCTGCCCGCCACCTACCTTTGTTTCCATCTCGAATTCCCTTCAGAAACAACTCCCTGGGCAACACGTTGATCGCTTGAAGCTCGGGTCATGTAACAGCAGGGTTGGTCGATCGATTGGCGAAGGATCATGCCATCTCCCCGTGGGCCATCTTGAAACGCCTGCACCGTCGATGAAATGGCAGCTTTGGCGTGTGCCTTGATCCCCGAACTCGTCGACTGTTTTATGACGCGCTGTGGGATAAAGGATGCTCTGGTCAGGGCCGTTATGAGCGCTTTTGCTGGGTTTGTATGTACCCCGTCCTCCGTACCTCCCCAGCCACAATACACGCATTGTGGATTCTCTTCCGAGCCTACTAGTCTCTATGGACAAAGTGAAACTCGACTTCAAACAGGGCCCAAAGGTGCTACGATTGGTGATTCAGAAGACAGACAGGCGGCCAATCGCCAGGCTGATCCCCGCATGCCCCTGTGCCGATGGAACAACCTGCGACACTCGACGAGGCTGAACCCCTTCTCCACCGTCTCAGCCTTGCCCTCGCCTGTTTGACTCTCAGCTTCTTCTTTGTTGATTTGGTTGTCGATTGGATTGAGGTTACATTGTCCACCAGCACCTCATTGGAAATTAATTCTACAGCCGTCCAGCCTCGTACCATTTACCTTCTCATCCACTTGAATTGATTTGCTAATGGAAAAGGGGTTGTCCAAGGTGAGTTGTGTCGTCGAAGCCTGACTGATTGATTCAAATACACGCTGCACCTCGCAGTTCTTCGCTCTTTTCCATCCCATCATCCAATTCTGGTCTCTCCTTTATTCCGTGCTTCTCTGTGTTCTATCAGTTGATCTTCTGTAACAATATTTCATTTTGATTCAATTCAAACAACTGCCGGTCCAGTTCCGCTACATCATATTCAAAATGATTACCAACACCCCTTCAAAATCTTCTCTTTTTTTAGTCCTCAACCGTGAGTCGATTCAATCGCACCCATCATAACGTGTGTTCGCTGACACTTACCTCACAGTGGCACTGCTGGTCCTTGGCCAAGGCACACAATTCATCACTGGACCCTGCACGAGTGATGCCGATTGCGCCTCCAGCTGCTGCGGCTTCAACTCCGGCCTGTGCGCCGGCCCCGTGATAGCCCAGACGCGAGACGGAGGATGTGGCTTTGGCGATGCACAGCCAAATGACATCGCCGCCCAAGCCTTCTTCAGCTCCCAGTCAGCAGCAGCAGCAGGTGCGACATCACCTGCAACTGCTGCTCCCGCCCCGGCCGCTACTACGGCCGCTGCTTCAGGATCAAACAACGGCAACGTCGGTACTGGAACGCAATTTATCACTGGGCCTTGCACGAGTGACGCAGACTGTGCCTCTGGATGTTGCGGCTTCAACACTGGCAAGTGCGCTGGTGCCATTGTCGCCCAGGAGCGAGATGGCGGATGCGGATTTGGCGACGCCCAGCCAAACGACAACGCTGCAAGGATCCTTCGCGGAGAACAACCCACCTCGGCTGCCAGTTCTGCACCGGCCCCAGCGAATTCTGCCTCCACTGGTACCAGCACCAGCACGTCTGGCTCTTCGTCCTCTGGGTCAGGAACCATCGACACATCTATCCCAGGCTCTCAAAACGTGGGCAAAGCCAACGGCTCGCAATTCATCACAGGCCAGTGTTTCAGCGACGCCGACTGCGCTTCTGGATGCTGTGGATTCAACACCGGCAAGTGCGCGGGTGCGATCATCGCGCAGACTAGAGACGGAGGGTGCGGCTTTGGAGATGCTCAGCCAAATGACAACGCAGCGAAGGCATTGACCGGGGGAGCGAAGAAGAGGAGAGGCATCGGAGCTGTGAGGGAGTACATGGCATGATTTACGACATTTGGGAGGAGACGATGATAATGATGATTGGCATACTTCCACGCAGGCAGTGGCGCAAGGCATGATTCAAAAAAACCGAGTGTATATAACGATTGCCTTCCTCCAGTGGGGAGGGTATGTATTTAAGGCTTTCTACATGGCATTTATCTTTGGTGACACCCAATAGCTTCGAGAAAGTCAAAAGACTACCACACAAAGAACTTGCATTTATTCACGGATGCATTATCGGGGTTGCACTCCCCTCCTAACTGAAATAACTGTACAGAGGTCTGGTAATTACTGTGACGGAAAGTGAATGGGCTACTGCACCCTGCTTATATTAGAGCTCGCCTGATGTCTCCACTCATTCGTATCAAACCATTTGCAGCACTTTCCACGACCCTAACGTGTCTGTGCCGACGTACCGAGTGGAGATGTCGGATTCTTGATCGGATCCGGATATGGCCTCGGAAAACATTTGTGGCATTGCTCTTATCAGAACTCAACCGAAACGGAAATGCATCAAAGCCCCTGCCGCGGCCATGCGCACGCACCGGGAGCGGGAAACAGGAGCGGGAAACAGGAGCGGAATCAACTGCGGAATCGATTGTTATGTTCATGTGCTTGTTTGATGGACACCAAGGATGTTAAGGACGCCAACTCGTTCGGTGATAAAGAGAGAATTTCGGCCCATTGTCGTTAGCTCCGACTAGCCAGTCATGTGATTTGCCCGTTCGCGTCATTGAGATTGGCCCTTGGCTGGAGAGAGCTGGAGAAAGCTGGAGATAGCCTCTCTTATGCCCTCTATCGACCACTGCCTCGTATCGACCTGGGAACCTCAGTAACTTGCTCTGCAGCTGCCGAACCAGAACTCGACGCATAAAAGGCCCGGTCGAGCCCAATTTAAGCAGCACCAGTGATCTTGAGCACACAGAGTCACGTCGCCCCAAAGAAACATTCCGCCAGTTCATTAACAGCCAGTTCAAGGTCATTTCAAACGCCAAGGATGGAATATCAATACCTCGGCAGGAGTGGGCTTAAGGTCTCCAAGGTCATCCTGTAGGTGGTAGCCTACCGTTCCCGACTGATTCTACACTGCTAAACGAATGGGACAGGGGAGCCATGTCCTACGGCACGCCAGAATGGCAAGGTTGGGTGTTGAATGAAGAAGACTCGTTGCCTTTGCTGGAATATGCATACAAGGTCGGCATCAGAACCTGGGATACTGCCGATGTGTACAGCCATGGCCGGTCCGAGGAGATTATCGGCAAGGCAATCAAGAAGTACAATATTCCCCGGGAACGCTTGGTGATTCTGAGCAAATGCTATTTCGGTGTGACTCCAGACACTCCTGGCAACGCTATTGGTGCAAGTTCGGTCAACGATGGGGATATGCTCAACCAAATGGGTCTGAGTCGCAAACACATTATTGATGCTGTGGATAAGAGCGTCGCACGACTGGGCACCTACATCGATGTTCTACAGATTCATCGACTGGACCGGTCGGTACCGCGTGAAGAGATCATGAGAGCTCTCAATGACGTCGTCGAATCTGGTAAAGTTCGGTATATTGGTGCTTCTAGTATGGCTGCATGGGAGTTTCAGGAACTACAAAATGTAGCCGACAAGTACGGGTGGCACAAGTTCATCTCGATGCAGAATTACTACAACTTGCTCTACCGAGAAGAGGAGAACGAGATGATCCCGTACTGTAACCACACAGGCATTGGTCTCGTGCCGTGGTCGCCCGTCGCGCGTGGAGCCTTGACTCGTCCTTGGGGCGATCGGGACACCCTCCGCGAAAAGACAGACCACTACCTCAAGTCCCGGATCCGCGAACAAGAGGACAAAGTGGACGAAGAGATCGTGGGTCGAGTAGAGAAAGTGGCCAAGAAGATGGGCAAGAGCATGGCCCAGATTGCCATTGCCTGGTGTCTGAGCAAGAAGGATGTTTGCCCGATTGTCGGCTTGAATAAGAAGGAGAGGATGGATGAGGCGATCGAAGCATGCAAGATCAAGCTCAGCGAGGAGGACATCCAATACCTCGAGGAGCCGTACATGCCCAAGAAGAGGCAAGGCTATTGACCTACCAGTACATTGCGGTGAAGTGCGAAATAAGAGCGGAGATCAAACTGTGTGCGAATGTCTGCCGGCCTCATCGAAGACATTCTGGTATAGGTACCTCGAGAGTGCTCAACGATGTCGAAGCGGCAGCTATATCGAATATAACGAACAGGATGGGAGAAAGGACGGAGCTGCTCTATCTCTAAAGGTCAACGGAATGCCCATTACCTACGAAGACGGCATCCATTCCAACAATGAAGGCATTGAGGCTATCACACGTGTCCTTCTCACTGGCATATGTCTTTGAGCTGATTCCTCTTGGCGGTTGTCATGTAGTTGTTATGGTGAGGTGAATCTCTTCCCCCACCGTCGTCACCACTGCTGTTTTGTCTTCAATTTCACTTGACTCTCACTCCCACCGTCACAATTCACACCCACATCACGGAACCACCTTCGCGCTGTCTGCGGTCGAAGTCATCTGCGCATTTTCCTTTCCGCTTCTCGCACGTCCTCCTCCTCTTGCAGCTCCGGTACTCTCAAGTACCCTTAACTTTTCAACGCGCTGACCTCAGACACATTTCAAGGTCATCATACCAATACGTCGAGCGACACCGATTCGTACTTTCACCTTCTTCTCAGAGTGCCGCACCTAAAAGACTCTCCTGCAGCAATCTGTCTTCCTCTTGCATGCACAATCAATAATGGGCGAGACATACTCCACCTTCAACCAGTCCAACAACTGGGAACAAGGGGCCGATAGTGAGCAAGATGACTGGATGCCAGGTCATGGCGCTGGTCATGCCGGAGCAAGCAGGCCTGTAAGACGTGGAATCTTGATCAACTCCACCGGCCTGCCTCCTTATGGCACCCCAAACTTCCGTGGCGTCACAAAGACTCGTGAGGGAAAGGGCAAGGCCATTCGACCCAACCGACTCAAAGGTTCGGTCAACAAGCCTACTCCTCGCGGTGGCTGTGGTTATGACAAGTCCAAACCGTTGAAGTCCGCTACTAGCAACAAATACCACAAAGCTGTCTTTCCTGGCATGAGAGTCCCAGTCTATATGCGCAAGCGCAGCAAGAGAGACCGCTGTGGATACCGATCTGAAGGTGGAGTCATCCAGTCCAGCCAACCTGAGTATGTCCCTGTTATGTCGGTCCAATGCCCCATGCCTGGTGGTACGGCGGTCACCATGACCACTGATCCAGTACAGAAGGTCAGTTGGGGTCCAATCACTAGGATTGAAGCCAGTGAAGAAGCCCGTGAGTTGATCAATCATTGGCGTGAGGCCTTGAAAGACGCAAAGAAGACAAAGGATAAAGGCAAAGTGAAGAATGAAAGTGATGATGACGAAACAGACAAGCCTGTAAAGACCAGGGGAGCAAAGAAGGGGAACAATGCTGCCACGGTTGTTGTCGGCATAGAGCCTGACGAGGGGTCTAAGTATCAAGATCAGGAGGATATTTCCATCAACAACGATCTCACACCAGCAACTACCTCCCAAGCCGACACCGAAGCAACTACAGATACTCACCCTCCGCGCCGCTTTCTGAAACCCCCACCTCCAACACCCCCTGACACTATCTTCCACAAGACACATTCTCAATTAGTGGCGGCTGCCCTCTCGATGCCAACCCTTCCGACTCTCCACCGCATCTCTGACCCACAACTCGTCGAACAGTATCGCCTCCAGCATGCCATGGACCGAGAAACATTCGAAAAGGAAACTCGCGCCATCAAGAAAGGGCTTGTAGATGCAAAGGTCGCGAGAGGTGGGAAGCCGAGACTGTTGAAGAATGAATACACCGTTGAGCTGGCGAGTCGCGAGGATGCGGAAACGGCAGAGAAGTGGGCCAGAGACCAGGGGAGAAGTTTCGGAATTGTGGACATGAGAAGCCGGGCGAACAGTGCGCTGGCGATAAGTGGCCCCGGGGTTAGCCCTGGGGAGTTGGGTCTCAAGATGATGGGCGGAGAAATGGAGGCTTCGGAGTCGGCGAGTGCTGCGAGTGCGATGAAAGAGCACGCAGGACCGGATAGGATCGAGGAGGCACTAGAACAACAATTTCCGAGTCTTCATCGAACCGAGCACCCTGCCACGAGTGCCTCTGCAGAGCAACTCTCAGCTGTAGGACCGGAGGACGAGATCTTGACTGCAGAGGCACGGCGTAAGGAAAACAAATCGTCGACCCACCCCAAAACTGGCACCTACCCCCAACTGAAAGACAAGCCAACGCTACGCAATGTCAAATCTCAACTCTCACGCCTCAACCTCTCCGAGCACGTGAGCAAGATCACCACTTACGGAAGCGTGCGTCATCAACACTCTGTCAAACGAGAGGCCAGTGACCACGGCGAGAAGCGCACGGTCAAGACATGGATCGAAATAACGGAAGTTTATGAGGTGCCGGCTCCCAAGGTCCTTACCATCAAGGATGTGGTGGCTGCAGTCGAAGAGGAATCTGAAGGGCGCGATAGCGAGGGGGAAGACTGGCAAGGCGAGAGCAACGAAGAAGAGAGCGATGATAGTGACGAGAGCGAGAATTACACGGCGCAGAAGAAGGACAAGGGAAAGCGGGTGAAGAAGAGAGAAAAATTAATTGCCAAGTCAAACGTCAAAGCCAAACTATCAGCGGCTTCGGAGAGCGACGAGGAAGGCTACGCTTCGGACACTGATTTCGACTCCTCTTCATCCTCTACCACTTCGGACTTCGACAGTGCTAGCGGCCACGGCAGCGTGCACGGATCCAGAGAAGAATTCCATGACCCGGATGAGACAGAAACAGAGGCACTTTTTCGTTCTCTGTCGCGCTTTGGGGAGGTCAACGTCGAGACTATTGCGCAGGTGAGCAGCGATCTGAGGGCGTTGATGGCCGGGTTGAGAATGGATGGGATGTTGAATATGCGCGAGGATTAAGGTGCACCGAGATGAAGAATGACCCACCACACGAGAGGGCCAAACGTGACAGTTCAGGCTAAGATGCCAAAGGCGCGATAGAGGAAAGCGGTTGCAAGCTGTTGCGAGCTCATGTAACTTCGACTACAAGGCCGATCCGTTCAACAGAAGCATTTCTGAGATGGAAGACTGGGATCGTACCACTAGTGCTGTGATGATTACTCCAGGAGAGGCGGTGGTCGAGCTGAAGCCAAAGACCTGGACGGTGGACGAGGACACGACCACGGGCGTGGAGGCTGGAGGAGTAATTCACAGGTGTCAAAGTGTGCAAGGAGGGCTGAGAAGGCCCCGAAACGAAACGGATCCTTCACACAATGCGTGAGCTGGGGCAGTGATCAGGACTAGTGCAAGGATGCATCGACACACAATGAGACGAGCTCATATGACTGGCTCATTCAGGTTGCTCAGACACGTAGCCCAGACATCCCATTCAGAGCTCAGGCAGTCCATCAAAGTCACAGACCAAATCAAGAGCCAATGTGCTATGTACATCGTCTTGAGTCCTCCCTGTCTTGGCCCATGTTACTCCATATATCCATGGAGCAATGATGAATACAGAGCATGGGAAACAAGGCACACAAGGTCCCTTGGTACAGACCTACATACCTACATAGGAACCCCAGTAGGTACGAGTTGGAGAATCTTCTGCAACGTCCTTTCACGAGATTGGTACCCAGGTATTCTGTTTCTGTTTGTATTTTTCATCGGTAGTGGTATTTGATCTGTTGGATCGATCGGTCAGTCGAGAGATTGATTGATATTCCTACATTGGCACGCTATATGCATCCAGCCAACCCAGCTCAGCCCAGCCCAATCCAGCCCAGTTCGGTAAACCGCACCTCATGGCCTTGATAGCAACGAATCCACCTCGAATGCCACTCAGAGGAGATGTGGCGATCGCTCAATGATTTCCGGGATAGCCGGAGTTTTGCAACGGAATGAGAGGTACGCCGGCGATGCATACATTTCATGGCAAGTATATGATTTTCTTTTCCGTTCCAACGGGGAAGAGTTCGCTTTTGCTGATCGGTTTAGTTTAATTTTTGTTTTTATTCGGCAACCCAAACAGCAGCCATGCCCCTGCGTGCGGAAAGAAAAGCGTTAGTGAAAAAATCACTGAGCAGAGAAGAAAGGGAAAACAAACACAAGAAAGCAAAACTTACATTCCCGTACCCACGCACATACTCGTCACGCCAATCTTCTTGCCTGTCCTCTTCAGCTCCGTGAAGAGGGTGCTCACCTGCCTTGCGCCAGTGCACCCTAGAGGATGGCCAAACGCAATGGCGCCGCCCTTGGGATTGACTTTCTCAAAGGGCAAGCCCAATTCCTTGACACACCAGACACATTGACTCGCAAACGCCTCGTTGATCTCGTAGATATCAACATCATCCTTGGAGATGCCGGCTTTCTCTAGCGCTACGGGGATAGCCTTCCAAGGTCCAATACCCATAAGCAACGGTGGGACACCGACTACAGAGGATGCCACAAATTTGCCCAGGATAGGTTGACCCAGACGCTCAGCGGTGCTGCGTTTCATGAGCAAGACTGCAGCGGCGCCATCGGAGATCTGCGAAGCGTTGCCCGCGTGGATGGAGCCGTCCTTTGCAAAAGCTGGACGAATCTTTGCTAGGGATTCCGCGGTGATTCCGGGTCTCACTCCGTCATCTTTGGTGACGGTCACGGTCTTTTCTTCCTCGGTCTTGGGATCGGTGTATTTGACCGTGATAGGTGCGATTTCTTCGTCGAAGAGACCTGCCTGTTGAGCTCTTAGGGCCTTTTGGTATGAAGAGGCGGCGAAGGCGTCTTGGTCGACACGGGAGATCTTGCGATCCTTGGCCATCTGCTCAGAGAGAACGCCCATAGGAACCTTGCAGTTTGCGGCTTGCATGTGGTTTTCCAGGAGATCGGAGAATTCGGTGACTGCACCAGGGCCATATTGGGAAGACATGCTCTCGACGCCAGAGCCGATCCCGACTTCAATCATGCCGGATCGGATGGCATTGGCAATGTCCACGCATGCCTGCAGACCAGAGGAACATTGTCTGTTCAGGGACTTGACAGCCGTTGTTACTGGAAAGCCCGCAACAAGAGCAGCTGCACGGTATTCAGTAGCACCACCTCCTGGAGCAAGTACGCAACCGGTGGCAATGTCCTCGACAAGACTCGGGTCAATCTTTGAGCGTTCAATGAGATTCTTGAAAGTGAGGGCCAGAAGGTCGGCGGCGGCGGTGTCCTTGAGTAGACCCCTGCCGCCTTTTGTGAAAGGTGTGCGAATGGCACAGGTGACGACGACGTCGTCGGGGGACTTGGAAAAGATTGATTGCTTGCTGCCACCGAGGTGGCCGGAGACTTGGGAGAGGCGGGCTTGTGCTATTGCAGAGTTTCACATGTTAGTGGCCCACGTCAGATCCTGGATGCTGGAAGAGGGCTTACCTGCAGACATGCTGGATTGTATAGCAGGATTTCAGAAATTGCAAGGGAATGGGGTGGCAGGGCAACAACGACAAGATGTGAAGTAAGAAAAGAGACAAAGGGAGAGTGGGAAAGAGCTAAATGATTTATGATCACCAAGTCACAAGGTAACTTTGAAATTGATCCATGGGCGATTTTCTCATATGCATATGCGCGTCTGGCAACGCAGCGATGCGATGCCGAGGCATGTGCAATGCTGCAGAGCAACAGCGCGAATGAAGTCATTGCTTGGTCACCAGTCATGGAAAGGGATCGTCACGTGGACCGTGAAAGTCACGGGCAATTGAGGATCGCTGGTTGGGCCGGGAGATATGTTCTTCCGCCTCCACATCAGACCTCTCAATTCACTGTCCGTTTGTCGATTTCAGCATTGGAATATATCTCCATCGCCGCTCTCCAGACATGGCGACACCAGCAAGAGCCTCTCGCGCTCTCTTGTTTATGCGCCATTGCCGACGCTCCTCCCTGGTCCCAAGTACTCGCCATTCCTCGTCCTACGCCGCTTCCTCTTCGTCGCCATACGCACCGTCAAACTTCACCCGCCAGGCACCGTCACCACCTGCAGCATCGTCCAAACCGGACACCTCTTACGATGCCTTCCCATCCTCCTCCTCCTCCTCCTCTTCCTCAGCGCTCTCCTCTCTCCCGACCCCGCGGCCGCTCTACGCCCACCCAAAATCCCGCTCTCCTCCAGTCGAAATTCCGGGCACCAGACTAACGCCCTATACATGGCTCCTCTCGCTCCTGGGTTTCGCACCCAAGCCGGCCCCATCCTACACCCCGGCGCCCTTCCGCGTGACGAACAACCCGTACCGCGCACGAAAGAAGTGGCCTCCGGACTTCCGCAACCTGGATCCTAAGCAACAGTTCCATTTCGAGAAGACGTACAGGCGGAGGGCCGCGTTGAAGTGGGCACGCCCCAGGTGGAACAAGGCCATAAAATTGCTGCAGCAGACGTTGATCACGGCGACGATCGTGTATTTTGTCTTCATCTGCGAGCCCAGCCATGGCATGGGCACGCCTTTTGACGGGGTATGAGGGATTCCCTTTCTCTTCCTGACAGTGCATTTCGGCTAACCCAGGTTTGACCCAGTTTCGCATGTGGTTCTTCGATAAGCTGGGAAAATTGGGACAGCTGCCTGAATCTACTAGAGAGGAGGCGGATAAGCTGAGTGAGGAAGCGAAGAAGAAGATGAAATCCCCTGTTGAGACGTCACCTACGACTGCCACATCTTAAATTGAACCTATGTCTGAGCTATTCATGCTTTAGACGTATTTATATTCCAGGGGTTAGCATAGCATCCATTTCCCGGTCCGACACCTCCATTCAATCCTCAAAACTCTATTTCATCGCGAACTCGGGCCCGTCATCGTTTGTTTTGCCGTTTGAATGATACTCCAGTACCAGCTTTCACATCGATCGACAAGACCTCCCTTTTCGTCCCCCTCTTACGCTTTCCCAAGGCCAACAAGAACCAGCAGAGCCACATTCATCACCACTAGCACAAGCCAGATAGTCGTAGCAAGGATCGTGACAATCCATCCGTTCCGCATATTCACCGCTCCTCCGTTGTTGTCCGTCCTCACAGTCATGATCTGGCTTCGACAGGTGAACCAGACGAGAGGGGCAGTGACAAACGGCAAAATGACGCTCAGGCACACTTGACTTGCAGTCAAGGCCGAGTTCAAGCCATCTTTTCCCACGGCTGCGGCGATAATAATGCTGGGGACGATGCTGATGGATCGGGTGATCAGTCTCCGCACCCAGGGTTTCAAAGTCCAGTGCAACATCCCCTCAGACACCATCTGGCCCGCCATGGTGCAGACAATGCCGGCGGAGGTGCCCGATAGCAGGAGGGCGAGCGCAAAAATAGTGCCTGCTGCCTTGGAAAGATTCGTACTCAGGAGATCGTGGATGCCAAAGAGATCGGCCTCCGTAGCAGCGGTTTCCGGATAAAGAGACGCTCCAGAGACAATGAGGATGGCTGAGTTGACAAACAAGGCAAAAGTGAAGAGTGAAGAAGCTAGCTCCACGATCGAATACTTGAGGCAAGCTCGAATGGCATAGATGGAAGGCACATATTTCTCCTCTTCACTGTCTGATTCCTCGCCCGCTGGGATGTGCCCATGCTGCCGGTCAAATTGCTTTAGGCGCGGCTGCACCACGCCGGATCCTAAAAAGATAGAATGAGGCATAACGGTCGCTCCAATGATGCCACAGGATAGATAGACACCGTTTCCTTCAACGATCGCCGAAGAGGGAAGATAACCTTTGAATACTTCCCCAGCTGTCGTGTCTTTGATGAAGGAGAGTTGGATGCAGAAGCACACCATGACGCCAAGGACGAGGCTCATGACGAAATACTCGAACAGTCGCAGATGCATCATGGAACCATTCGGACGATAGAAAAGGAGAAGAAGCAGAACATCGACCAACGTTATAGCACATCCTGCAACTAGAGGGATGTGGAGGAGAAGGTTGAGGGCTATTGCCGAACCGATGACCTAGATGCATTTGAGGTCAGAGACGAGGTATCAAGGGGAGACCGGTTTCGCTCAAGAACTTGACTCACCTCTGCAATATCAGTGGCGATGATGGCGGATTCCGCAAACAAATATAGGATGAGTGTTAGCCACTTGGGCAGGTGTTTCCGACAGTTTTCAGCCAAGTTGAGCCCCGTGACGCTGCCCAGCTTGATACAGAGAGATTGCAGAAAGATTGCAAACAAATTGGACATGAGAATGATGAACAAATGACCATATCTCGTGGCCGCTCCCGCTTCCACGTCCGTAGCATAGTTTCCCGGATCGATGTAGGCGACGGCGATGAGAAATCCCGGACCCACGAATTTCGCATACTTTTGTGTAGTAAATATAGCCTTGTTTATGAAGGCAGATGGAGAGCGGAAGCTCTGAAATCGTTGGGGGTGGGTTTGTTGAATGGCCGCTGGCTGGTGCGCTAGCGGATCAACCTTGACAGCGGTGGGAGTCTTCAGGACAATTGAAGGTGATTCTGGATTGTCCACAAGCATGACCCGTATGTCTTCTTGCACATCATTATCCGGACTCGACGCTGTATCTCTCTCTTCTCTGAGATTCACAATCCCATTGAGGTCCGCCCTTGTGGTCAGGTCTGAGCTCAAGGCTTGCGGATTCTGGTTCCAGTCCGGATGAGCTTCGGTGTCGTCTGTGCGTGAGGGGCAATTCATGATGGTGACGCTCTCGAGGACGAGGTTTCTTGGGCAGAAATGGAAACAAAGAAGGTGGAGTAAGGACGGTATGAAAGATATTATATCATTTGGAACCAACTATGTGGCTAAAACCACCGTTACCGTACACGGTTTCTCCCGACCCAAGAAGTCCGTTGCGGTGAGGGGGGAGGAGATCGATCTATGATGAAGGATGACGGAGATGACAAGCAGCTGCAGCACAGCCAGCCGTCAGCAGCTTTTCTTGGAAACAAATCTCTGGCTTGGTCAGGCGTTGCAGCTGACAGAGAATTGGTTTTCTGGCAAGGACTGGGGAGACCTTGACTTGGTTTTATCGTTGATGAATGGAAGTGAGATGAGTGCTGAACACGGGGTGCCGAGTGTTTTCAATTCAGGTACCAGGCACACCTGAAGCGGTAGGGCGCGGATGAGGAAATTCCCGGGAGGCAAGAAATGAGGACCATGAGACGAAAAGTGTTCTATGCTGAAGGCCGCTCGATTGAAGCTATGATACCGTCATTATCCCCTGTTCTCGTTCGTTGATTGATGCGGTGATGGGCAAGATGGAACTGGTTCGAATTGTTGAAGAATTGTCGAGCACCTGCAGAGGACCGCAGATAGGGACGGTACATACATACTTTAGTGCCTGGCGAAGGCGGCTGCAGTGCCGTGGGCAATGGACATGCCCCAGACTTTCCAATGTCAGTGGCTGCTAGGCTTGCGACTGGGCTCGATAGGCCCGCTAGCCCCTCGGCGTTGGGGGCTTGACTCCATCTGGGAAGGCCCTGTTTGTTCTTCCGGGAGGCTGGTTCCGCCTGTCCAGCGCCGACGAAGCCCGTGCCCGGGTGTCACTCATTGCCCGCCAGAGTTTCGAATCTCCCAAACACCCAGCAAAAGAAGTGTGGAGAAGGCTGACGACGGCCAGAGCGCCAGCTCGATTGGCTGACCCTTCCACTCTCAACCCGCGACAGCTCGAGTCTCGACATCCGACGTCGTGGAATTGATCTGTTGACAGCTTCTTCGTCTCCATGGTATCCAGTCTTGTCAACAACCCATCAGAAAAGCATATTGAACTCTCGCCAACATCTCTTTGACAGACTTTCGAGGCTACTGCATGATCAACCTGTGCATCGAGGGAAACTGCGCCCACTGCCTGCGCGAGTTGCGATCCCCAGTCGACTCCACCACTTGCGAACCATCGTTGCTCGCTCTCGAACCCAAATAACCATTCCTGTTCCTCCAGCGATGCAGCATCGATAAGCCTTCATCCTTTTAGGCAAAGGGGGAAGTCGGAGAATGGTCATTGGTGAGCGGGCGGTGGTTGCTACGCCCTGCTGCTACTCGGAAGTCACATTATGAACACCAACAACAAACCGTCGTATGCCCCTCTCCAGCGTCGCAGGCGGAGATCTGATCAAATTTCACCATCCTCTCCCTCCTATCCAAGACGACTGCTTGACCGTCCAAATAGACATAGTGATGCGCTTAGCCCAGCCGACACGCCGTCTGCGACAGATGAGTCGGATAGCCCTTCGCTCAGCCTCAACCTCACTCTCACATCTCCCCTCCACGACCACTTTGCGCCTTTACCACCCGTCCCGCCCTTTTCCAAGTCTCCTGTGGTTGATTCAAAACAACACCACCAATACCAGAGATCTTTTGACGAAGCCGGCCGCTACAGATATGGATCACCAGACGAAGCTGACCGTCCGGCGACGAGTGACGCGATCGATCGGAACAATGCTGCTCCTGTCTCGCATGCAAAATCCCCGCTCATAGGACCAGACCACACGTTAAGGCCGTCTCCCGTGCCGCCTTCTATCCGTCTCGACAACCAAGAAAGAAAGACGCTTGACCCACCCATAAAACTCGGAGACAATGCATCCTCTCCCAGCCTCCGGAACTACAGCTTTTCCACGCAAACCTCCGATAAGTCTGCGCATGATGAGCCGGTCCCAACGAAAGGGCATACAGGGAAAAAGAGTAGGCTGAATCTTCTGAATCCAATGAGTCTGTTGGCTCGTCGCAGGTCATCTCAGAATCAAAAACTCGAGGACGTAAATCTCACACTGTCCGTCCCAGCGTTGCCTGATAATTTCGACCCAAGCATTCGAGGCAAGGTTGTCCATGATTTTTCCGCTCCACGATCACGCAGGCTCTATTCCCACAACGATATTGGCAATCTAGACTCCCCGGCCTTGCGCTCTGCATACGGGCCGGACCCCAGTCGAAACAATGATTCACCGGTTTCCCGATTGGCGCCCAGCGGAACACCAAATATTCCACACAGTCCGATGTTCAAAGAACACTTTCAGGACGATCGGCCGTCATTGCAACCCGATCGGACAGGCTATCTGCACAACATCCACGCATTCAATTTGGCCAATGACCGTCAGGATGAGAGCAGCGTGCCAGCTTTCGCAAGACGCCTACCGTCTGCTGTACCGCAAGCAGGTCTGCATGCGAATTCTGAGCTACCTAAGGAAGAAAACAAACCGCCACCGCCACCAATGGCAAAGGAGACCGCACCGTTACCGCCCATAGGGGAACCTTCACCACCTCCTCCAACACCCCCACCGAAGAGCACGCCGTCCCCGAAGTTTGACATTCCGCCGCCGGCGTCGCTTCCGAGGCACATGACCAGCACTTCCTCCCGCTTTAGCTTTCAAATCGGTGGAGCAGGCTCATCGGCGCAGGAGAGATTGCTCGAGGAGAAACACAAACAGCAGGAAGCAATCAAGAAAACCATTGCCCACAGCGCCGATGAGGAGGACGACTATGCTGACTATGATTTTGATGCAGACGATGGTTTGGAGGAGATGATTCCTGGGGTGAACGCGGACTTTGAGGAAGATGATGGTTTCGGCAACGACATTCCGATAGGAAATGCGCTTGTGGCTCGTTATGGTCCTCCCGAAACTGAAGAATCCGCCGCATCAGATATCAAGACCACGACTCTGCAGCGACAATCACTACAAGGATTTCATTTTACTCCTCAATCCATGACATTCAGCCCGACCAGCACCAACAATGGCTCACAGCCTACCCCCCGAGACCACGAGGGTTTCGCTATTGGGATTGCAGACTCAAGAGAGCCTTCCCAAGACGACAGTCCAGAGTTCCCGCGTAAAGACAGTATCATTGACGTCGAGAAGGTTACGATGCTGGGAGGGCTTGGCATTACGACGGCGGAAATACATGGCAGGCGTACGCAGCAAACCTCTCGTCCTCACGGAGGAGTTTTTGATGATGAGGATCTGTATTTTGATGATGGCGAGTTTGACCACGTGGAGTTGGATCCGTCAGGGACAAGATTTGACGAACAACTATTCGACGATGACACGGGCAAGCTTCGTGATATCCCCGCCGAGAATGCTCGAAAATTTGCGGCTGCCAAACAAGCAGCCGGCTTTGATGGAGGGGTCAAGGTTCTCAATCCTTGGGAGGATGCCATCGGACAAGTATCGCTGAAAAGCAATGACCCTCAGAACGGACTCAAACAACCGGCTGCAGAATTTATGAGTGGTCATGCAATGAGCCAAGGGAACTTCGTGCAAAGCAGTTCCATCGCTGGACTCACTGAAACGAACCTCGCTGCGTATCACGACGCTTTGGCATATGCAGCCAACCAAGCTGCCGCGAATGGTAGATTTGATCGCAAGGTCAGCTTCAGTCAGAATTCGGATGATACTTCTCAATCGCCGTTTGAGAGCAGTCAACATGGTGTTGTCTCGGAAGATAGCCGTATCAGCTACAATTTCAGCTCTGCAATTGCTGAGGACGACGGATTCCCATTTGACGACGACATGGATGACGATCCCATGATTGCGGAGGCAAATGCCGAGGTACTAGAAAATGATGACGAAGGTTTCTATGGCCAAGAGTTTGGATTTTATGCCCGGTCCTATGGTAAAGGCAATGCAGAGCTTGTGAATGGCGGTTACTTTGCTGACCGGGGATCCAATGGGGTAAAGCGAAGCCACAGCGGGAAGGCCAACTTTCAAGAGCCCAGCCTGACACCCATTACCGAACGCAGTGAGTGGAGTACTCGCAACTCGGTGGTATCACTAGCAATACCAGGCGGGGTGCCAGCTTCAGCACATTCGATGCCTAGTCCAGGGATTGCTGAATTACTGCAACAACTTGACTCCCCTGGATACGACGATGATATGAGCTTCAGTGGTTTGATGAAGCTCCGGGGAAGAACATTTGGAGGCAGTTCATCAAGCATCGGCAGTTCAGCCGCAGGAAACCCGGCTAGCTCACCACTTGCCCACGTTTCCAACCATCCATTTCCCCACTCGGACCTTAACGTGAGCCGGATGTCGTCCTCGATTCACGGTCGATCGTCGCCGGCTGGAATCCCCGAGTCGGAGGAAGAGGACGAAGATTCGGAAAGACCTACCCTGACACAGAATACACCGCGCAAGAAGATGAGTGAACCGGTGGTGGTAACGTCGCAGGAGGAACTACCAGCATCTCCAGGGTCTGCTGGGGGTTGTGAACAACGAAATGGTCACCACAGCCGGACTAGCAGTGGCGCGGAAAGTGTGAGCTACGCGCGTGACACGGACGGCGGATGGGTTTTGGAAAGGAGGAGAACTGATGAAGGGAGCGGAACTGAAGTTATTGACCGTGAGTATCTAGCTGGAGCTCGGATCTGAGAAAAAGATAGTACTGCGGTATGTGCGCAGGATACCTCCGGAAGAGGATGGTCGATTGATTGGACATAGATTATGGCACTGCAAAAGTACACTGGAGATGACGATATGATACCCCATAGAAATATGAACAGTATACTTGTACAAGTATGACAAGGATAATCCTCACGGACAGAGTATTCCATCCGGACATGACGGATAATCACTCAAAGCCCCTATGCGGGCTGACTGTGCGATATCCGGGATCACTTGGTTACTCCTGCCAAGGTCCAGCGCACCAATCGTATTTGTGCCTCATGATCCACGCATTTCTTGGCCCTCGGCTATGTTTCCGTAACCATTTCCGCCTATGGGGCGCTGGGGCGGCACCCTGCTCGCCTCTTCCTAAACCGGGTTGCGGGATTTGCGTAACAGCCTTGAACTTTGAACCTTGCGTTTTGAACTTCCTCGCGCTTCAGTTTGTTGCATCTTAATCCCGGCACTTCAGTGTCTATCCCTAGCCTCAATTGCCTTCCACTCTCTCGTCAGTGGTGTGGTTCACTCATTTGGAACCCATTTTCTTCTCCTATGGATCATTCTCTGTATCATTAGCTCACCATCAACTCCGGCATCATGTATCGTTGTACTGCGGGCAAGCTCCCTTTGCGGGCTGTGCAAGCTTCAAGGGCATTCCACACTTCTTCCAGCTTTAGGGCGGTCTCCGGAAGTCGTCAGAATGCGCTTATTAGTGGAAGGACACCACTGGCTGTTACGGTTCAAAGCTCAATGCAGCGCAGGAGCTATGCCATGACAGCTGAAGACACCAACAAAGGCGTGGTATGTATTTCCTCAGTTGCCCGTCCACGAAAAGAATACTTTCTGAACGGTCTGGCAGGATCCTAACGACTCCTTTCTCCAAGGCAACACCGCCAACTACATCGACGAAATGTATATGGCATGGAAAAAGGACCCCTCGTCCGTCCACGTTTCGTGGCAGGCCTACTTTCACAACATGGAAGAGGGGACTATGCCAGTCTCCAAAGCTTTCCAGCCTCCTCCAGGCCTCATCTCCCAAGCTGAAGGCGCCGCCAGCCTCGCTCCAAGCGCAGTCCCCAGCGCCGCAGGCCAAGACGTTACGAATCACTTAAAGGTCCAATTGCTTGTCAGAGCATATCAATCGACCGGACATCATAAGGCCAAGACAGATCCTCTCGGTATTCGTGGTGAGGCCGAGGCGTTTGGGTACCGTAGACCAAAAGAGCTGGAGCTGGAACACTATGGTTTCACGGAGGCTGATCTCGACCAAGAATTCGTTCTCGGACCCGGCATTCTTCCCAGGTTCGCCACGGAGTCGCGACCAAAGATGAAACTACGCGATATTATCGCTGCCTGCGAGAAGATCTATTGCGGGTCGTATGGTGTCGAGTACATCCATATTCCAGACCGAGAGCAATGTGACTGGATCAGAAACAGGATCGAGGTGCCGACACCATATAAATATTCTGTGGATGACAAGCGTCGCATCCTTGACAGATTGATTTGGAGCTCAAGCTTTGAGGCTTTCTTGGCCACCAAGTACCCAAACGACAAGCGCTTTGGACTGGAAGGTTGTGAGACCCTGGTTCCGGGCATGAAGGCCATGATCGACAGGAGTGTGGACTATGGTATCAAGGACATCGTGATCGGGATGCCGCACAGAGGAAGACTGAACGTTCTGAGCAACGTTGTCCGCAAGCCCAATGAGTCCATCTTTAGTGAGTTTTCGGGCACCACTGAGGCAAGCGACGAAGGCTCTGGCGATGTCAAATACCATCTCGGCATGAACTTTGAACGGCCCACACCGTCCGGGAAACGTGTCCAGCTCTCTCTCGTCGCAAACCCTTCTCATTTGGAAGCCGAAGACCCTGTTGTGCTGGGGAAAACCCGGGCCATTCAGCACTACAACAACGACGAGACGAAACACCAGACTGCGATGGGTGTCCTGCTTCACGGCGACGCTGCCTTTGCGGCTCAAGGCGTTGTCTACGAAACTCTGGGTTTCCATGCTCTTCCTGCTTATTCGACCGGCGGCACCATCCATATAATTGTCAACAACCAGATCGGCTTCACCACCGATCCTAGATTCGCTCGATCGACTCCTTACTGCTCGGACATTGCCAAGGCAATTGATGCTCCTGTTTTCCACGTCAATGGGGACGATGTGGAAGCCGTCAACTTCGTTTGCCAACTGGCTGCCGACTGGAGGGCCGACTTCAAGAAAGACTGCGTTATCGACATTGTATGCTACCGGAAGCAAGGCCATAACGAGACAGATCAACCGGCCTTCACTCAACCGCTCATGTACAAGCGAATAGAATCGATCAAACCTCAACTCGACAAGTATGTTGACAAGCTACTGGAAGAAGGCACTTTCAGCAAAGAAGACATCGACGAGCACAAGAAATGGGTGTGGGGAATGCTCAACGACAGCTTCGACCGGAGCAAAGATTATCAACCAACAGGCAAGGAATGGCTGACATCCGCCTGGAACGGCTTCAAATCACCAAAGGAGCTTGCCACTGAAGTCCTTCCACATCCTCCCACCGGAGTTCCTTCAGATATATTGAAGGAGATAGGGGGAAAGATCGCTGAGACTCCGGAGGGTTTCACCGTCCACCGTAATCTCAAACGAATTCTCGCTGGTCGCAGAAAGGCGGTTGAGGAAGGCCAGGGCATCGACTGGGCCACGGCTGAGGCCCTTGCTTTTGGCAGCCTTTGTCTCGAAGGTCACCATGTTCGTGTATCCGGCCAGGATGTCGAGCGTGGCACATTCTCCCAGCGTCATGCTGTTTTGCACGACCAGGAGACCGAAAAAACCTGGACACCTCTTAACAACATCTCCAAAGAGCAGGGAGCCTTCACCATCTCCAACTCGTCCTTGAGTGAGTATGGTGTGCTGGGTTTCGAATATGGTTACTCACTCTCGTCACCCAATGCGCTTGTCATGTGGGAGGCGCAATTCGGTGACTTTGCCAATAATGCTCAGTGCATCATTGATCAATTCATCGCATCGGGTGAGGTCAAGTGGCTCCAAAGGTCCGGTCTCGTCTGCTCCCTGCCTCATGGATACGATGGGCAAGGACCGGAGGTAAGTTTACTGCAAATTCCGCTCAACGTGGGAACAATAAAACTAACATCCTGGTCCTACAGCATAGCAGTGGCCGTATGGAACGGTATCTGCAACTTTGCAACGAAGAGCCTCGAGTATTCCCGTCACCGGATAAACTCGACCGACAGCACCAAGATTGCAACATGCAGGTAGCATACATGACGACACCTTCGAACTATTTCCATATTCTCCGAAGACAAATGAACAGACAATTCAGGAAACGTGAGTGAAAATCGCTATCCCAGAAAGATTTGGCGTCTAACTGACACACACTCTCCTTCTCAGCATTGATCATATTCTTCTCCAAATCTCTCCTTCGTCATCCTCTCGCACGCTCTAACCTGGAAGACTTCACGGGCGAATCTTACTTCCAATGGATCATCCCAGATCCAGAGCATGGCAAGGGAATTGTTGAGCCAGACGAGGTCGACCGCGTCATCCTATGCACTGGTCAAGTCTATGCAGCGTTACATAAGCACCGCGCGGACAAGGGCATCAAGAACGCTGCGATCACCCGAATCGAGCAACTGAATCCCTTCCCATGGGCCCTTTTGAAGGAGAACCTTGACAAATATAAGAACGCCAAGACGATAGTCTGGTGTCAAGAAGAGCCTCTCAACGCCGGAGCATGGAGTTTCGTGCAGCCGCGGATTGAAACATTGTTGAACGAGACGGAGTACCACAACAGACGGCACGTCATGTATGCAGGACGGGACCCCAGTGCATCTGTCGCGACGGGTCTGAAAGCCACTCACGTCAAGGAGGAGCAGGCGCTGCTTGAGGAGGCGTTTAAGGTCACGCAGGATAAGTTGAAGGGTGAATGACTAGCCGACGGTGTGACAGGGGCGAAGGTGGTAGAGGGATGATGATAATGATGAGATGCACAAATCCATCGTGGACCGAGGAGATTGTCACAATATCGCCGCGGACATGGTGATAAAACTGAATGTGACCGAGGTTGAGAGTTGGCATTGTGTCGGTGGCGTGTGTCCTTGTAGGGCTCCAGCAACAGCAATGCCTTGCAACGACCCGGACTGCTCATTACATTGCCTTTGCAGATAGTACAAATACCGAAACAAGGTATATGCGCTAGCTTCATTTTCTTATCATCGTTAGGCTAGCAAGTTCACACCAAAATGCGCAGATTCAAACTCCATGACGTCCCCCTAGAGAAGTCATTCCCTTGTACGGAGTGCATCACATCCTCTATCGGTTGATTGAAAAGGGAGTGAATGAATGAACAAAGGCAAGCATGCAATCCCGAGCCACACCAGGTGCTGCACTTAGCTCTGGCGCGAGAAATGTATTCGGAGTCTTGAGGACAGTGTAATGATGCCCTGGTCTGAGGCACCCAAGAGGGGTGCGCTTGCACATTGGGGACTTGACGGAGTACGACTACGGTACAAGGCATGGTATGCGGATAGCCCTAGATACAAACTCAGAGATCAGAGTTATCTATCACGGGCCACACTACGAGCACGGAGAGAAAATGAAAGACAGGGAGAGCGCACGCACACACACACACACATGGAAAAGGGGAGAGTCAATGGAGAGGGTTGTCTTTAGTGCTTATGAATGTGTGTTCTTGTTTCTCGTTTTTCTTCGAGCGCGACACGACAGATGAGCCGTAGGAGGGAGGGCAAGCGGGCCTTCGTTTCCACCTCTGTGCTAAAGCGTGTCTATTCGTATTACCGAGCACTCACCTTGTGCATGTAAGCTATACTTATTAATCTCGCCAGGCCCACGACAGACGCGGTCTCCTGCCATTATCGGCACCGCTCGGCAGACGTGAGTGGATGTATGTACACTCCCATCTAGAGGCCGAGCTGACCAGCTAGAGTCGCCGTGACAGAGAGTCGATCCCTGTCCCAACCCGGTGGGGGGGCAAAAAGGGTTCAGAGTTAGGTCCGCTCCCTTTTCTCGACGATAACATACCCTACAACCAAAGGGCCCTCGCAGGACGTGCCTCGAAAGCCTGACGTCCATTCTCCCCCATTTTATTTCCACGTTTTGTTTTTTTGGAGCATGGCGCTTGCAAGGCCTTATGGAAAGAGAAACAAGGTATCAAAAGTAATGGGCTGAGTGTGGTCTGCGTCCTGTATCTGTCTGTCGGGCGTCTTTACTGCCAGATTCTACATTTTCAATGCTCGATGTTGAAGTCGTTCCTGTTGTGTGGTGAGGGTGGGTACGATAATTTGTCGGTCCCTAGGCTTTGCCTTGAATCTTGGCAAGGCTGCGAGCCCCTGAGCTTGTTGCGTGGCCACTCTACTCACTTCGTACTTGAGCGGCCTTGCAAAAGGGTGTGGCAACAAAATAACAGACCGAGTCAATTCTCCTTGTCGGTGTAGCCATATGCGTACAATGGCAGGCATGGACATCAGGGCGCCACACGACGAACAGATAACAGGGACAAGAAGGTCAAAGAAGCAGCGATTTCGCGTCAAAACCACACGCATCTCAAAAGGTCGCCACGCTGTACATTCACTCATCACAGATCGAACCCTAAGTGGCTGCTGCGCAGTAATTGTTCGAGTATTTCCGGACGATCCAAGGCATTGGCATTGACAGTGGCATTATGTTTCATCGGCTTTGTTCGCCTTCTTTGTTGGGTGTCCAAGGGCCACAGAAACAAAGCTCTCGACCCTTTGCGTCCTCGAGAGACAAGGCTGTGAGCTCTCTGGGATCTCAGGCACAAAACTAGCCTTGATGTATCCTCGAAATCATGCCCCTTTATGTCAACATGCGTAATGCAGTGCAGTGTAAGTTGAAAGGCCTTTCTCGATATGAGGCTTTCGACTGTCTTTCTTCGAAGGAGCCCCCTCGCGCGATGAGCTTCACAGCGCGTTCTCTGCTGAACATCAAACCCGTGAGGCTCCAAGCAGTGTCTCTCCCGGCAGTGCTTCAACTGCCCTTTGTGTTTTTTGTAGGATGGACTGGCAATGTGCTTTGTCGCGAGTGAATGAGCCTGCAAGACATTGTCGACCCTGGACTTGAAGGCACCTCGAGCAACAGCCTCGCTGTGGTCCACGATGGGAAACCTCGTCGCTTTAAAAAGGCTCGTTGTGGCCTGCCGACGCTGACTTTGAGCACTCACAACAAGTTTCCCTCGCTCATCATCAACAGGCTCAATCTTGCTTCACAGATACAGTCGTCCAAACATCATCAACGGTCGTCGGCGAGTGACCAGGTACTTTCCTTTCAACCATCGCGACCAAGTACCGAAGTCTCCTCGTGCCCTCAAAGGCTCGACATCCCTCGCCGACGGCATCGCTTCAGACCATGGATCCGTGGCAGGGCCCGTGGATGGCTTGTGAGTCCCCATATGAATTAGCACCATATATAAATACTGGTCTGACATCAGATTCAGCAGGATCGTCGCGATCGAGACCAGGAATTCGAAAGAAGCGAACAGACACAGAACCTAGGGTCTATGCTGAACTGCCATCGTTCCCTTCGTTCGACGAACCAATCCCTCCCCATGCGTCTCTGGAGGAGGTCTGCATCAGATACCCCAATCACCTGCGCGGCTCCTACCTCGACGCCTTCATCCAATGGCACTGGTCAGCCACCGACATGTACTCTTGCCTGACCGATATTGCCATCAACGAATTCAAGGCCTTTGGCATCACGACGAGCAAGTCCTTCGCGAACCGCGCCAACTTCTTGATGAAGCGACTCGACGCCCGGCTGTCCGCTCTTTCGCCAGAGGAAGTCACGGCATTGTGCACCGCTCCCAAGATCCGGACATGCATGATGGACGGTTCTGAGAAGTACGGCGCATCCAAGTTGCAGGGCAAGTTCCACAATCCCATAGCTCCAACGGTTCGAACGTACCCTAATCGTCAAATCAAGACCCGCAAAACCCTGCGGCCAGAGCCCGCAATGATGACCTTTGTGCACAACGACAAGGAATACCCGCTTTGGGCTTCGGTCGAAGAATTCGACGAGTACAAGGCCAGCATGGCAACGTACTGGGGCCATCAACGTGCACGTGCGGAACAGATCATGGCCCTCGACGAGCTGTATGGTGCGAGCCAAGATAGTCGCCAGCGCAATAGACTTGTGTTGCAAATGGCAAACTGGCCATGCGACGTTACGACCGAGACGTTCTTCAGCTTTCAACAAATTCGACATTGCCCGGCCTTTGCGACTGCGATCTGCAACATGGTCACGGCGGCTGTCATAAATACATATGATTCTTTCCCGTCTGAGGACCCAGCTCAACAACTACCGTTGGTTCGACAATCGGCAATTTCTTATATCCACGCGTGCCAGGCAGCGAGGTTGGCTAGGTTGAATGACTTCTTGTCGACCTTGCCGGCTGGAGAGCCTATGCCCGGAGTGGTGGATCAGGTATTGTCGTGGGCCGCAGACCCCGACGGCCAGACCGCTGAGCCAGCAAATCCGTTCTTCGATCCTGCAAATCCCCATGGAGAGGACGTCGCATTGCCCAGCCGGGAACTGCCCCATATCAACGCTCCGATCACTCCTTTTCGAAGCAGCTTGAAACGAACTGGACCAGAGTCCGCAGCCACAGCGAAATCCACGAAGCGATTGAGGTTTGCCGATTCAGCCACCGAGTCCGGACATGCGGATGTGGAAATGATTGCGAAACATCCTCCCGAAGAAACTCATCAACAAGGTGAACCAGGTATTGTGTGGCAAGAGCTGACTCTTGATGAACCTGATGCGGCTCAAGCCATCCATGGAGACATTGCCGACTTCGCACCTGAACCACCTATGGCAGAGGCCTATCGGTACGACGACTTCGAGTTTTTATGGCCAGACATAGATCTCGCTGAACCTGACGCGACTGGAGCCATCCAGGGAGACGACGCCCTTTTCACACCTGAACCACCGATGGAAGGGTACGGTGATCGAGTTCTTCCGTGGCCAGACCCGAGTCAAGTCATCCGTGGAGAAGACGTCGCTCTCACACTTCAACCACCGATAGAAGAGATGCTTGAAGCATTCGATCTCGACACTTTGAGAGCTCGACTATTTCAAGGTGGCTTTTTTGACGCCGGAATTGACCCGATGGTAGCTGAATACTCAACCAACGTGGAAGTAGACGACTCCGAATGGATGAAGTTCTTGAATGAGGAGATGTTTGCGGATGAAGGTGTCTCAAATGTGAATGAAAACCCGAATACGACATCATGGGAGCTGCCGGAACTCGTCGACAGCGAAGAATAAATGGTTCGGGGAGCTGATACATACGGAGGGCGGGGCCCGGCACACAGAAGAGTTGGATTTCACGATGTCTGATCTGTGATCGCATCTGCTGGGGTCTGGATAGATGTGTGGGACCGGCTAACGGTCTTTGTCTCAGAGTTCGGTGTGAAGCCTGGATGCCGAATTATGTAAATGAAGCATCGTGCGCATCCTCAAGATGTGAAAGCGAATAGGAGTGATAACTTGGTGAAGTATGGTGGACAGCCACATCTGTCTAGTTGTTTCTTTGGCTAGCCTCGTCCAGTCTTGCCTTCAGATGGTAGTGGTGATGGATGCTCGTTGGATTGCGCCGTAGAGATGCACAGATGAATAAGGGTACTTCGCCAAATCGATCTGGAGTAAAGGGATGGCCCTTTTTGAGAGGTACCTGGACTGTTTAGGTTTCATGCCAAAAAGCAGAACATTGGAACATACACAGGCAGGTCAATGGGGTACCCAACGCCTTCAAAGTTCCAACATCTTCTGAGGATGATGACTGTGGCGCCATGTCTTTGCTCATGTCGACCACCGAAGGGAGCATGGTCAAAAATAAATGGATATGCTTCTATTCGATGGTATTCATTCATGCGAGTGTCGAGGTGTTGAAAATCCCGAACTGGACTGATAAATAGAACTTGCTCTCCTAGAGGGATTGTTTCTTTCCTGCAGAAGAGAACATGTCAATATCTTCGACCAAAGAAAGGAAAAAGGCCGTAGATCTTTTCGTTGTTAAAAGGACAGCCAAAGTCGCATCCATTCCGCCTGTGACCTGTATCCTATCATGTCGCAGGGTATCCTATACATCTTTAATTGAGTAAGAAATGTTCCGTATTTAGACATGTCTTGCACCCTGTTTCAGGATCTTCAAACTTGGTGGTGTATTGGCATAACAACATAGCTCCACGGATGGCGGCAGAGCCAAAGCATGCGTTTCCGGTCCTCTGGCCGATGCCACTGTTTTGTCTGGAGTATCGCCCCCTGACAAACAGAGCCTCGTTGCTTCTCGGCTGTTCACCATCTGTCAGTAGGCCGAACTCCCTTTGTTCGCAGATAATCACTGGTGTGTGGTGATTATGTACCGCTTCGAACGAGGTTATACGGAAAATCGTCAGATGAGCTCGTTTGTCGCACCTGTTGAGCGCATAGAGGAGGAAACACCGGTTTGGGACGGATGTAATCAATCGCTGGTATTTCGGTTCTGTGCTGCTAATCAATTAGCCATGCGTTTCGAAGACGGAGACAAGCCGTGGAGTTGATATATAAGCCACATGACTCGGGGGTGGCAGCCTCGTCCCGTTTGGTTATGCTTCGTGACATTACTAGTCGTGAGGAAGTTCGGTTTGTATGTCCCTGCCATTTAAGCCGACTTTGCGACTCGAATCTTTTGCTGTAGCATGATCCCGCAAGCCTGCTCAGCGTGCCCAGAACTGTCGAGACCTCCAATAACAGAACTCATATTGCCTCACCGCGTCGGAACAAAGCGGACGCGCGCAAAAAGTGCGGCAGCGTGCCAGAGTATTCACGCATTCGAATCACCAGGACAGGAAAGCAAACAAAGGAACTTTTCCGTCTTCATCTTCTCTCTTTTATCTCCACGAACTGTCCCAGGTCTGTCTATTAGCCTTCGAGACTCCGTTTTGATCTTCTTCTTTCTCTCCAGACTAGTCGAAATCAGCGCCCTGTCTTTTGAGATTTTAAATTAGCTGGACTGTACCACGAAACCTGCATCATTTCCGACCACCAAGTCCCAAAGACATCAGTGACCTGTACCGACTCTCCGAGAAAGATCACGCACACCCTGCATCAGTTAACACGGGGCGGCCCTTCCATTGAGCAAGATGAGCCAGCCAGTCCCGCCAGCTCCGCCCGGTACGCGTCCACCACGGGTCCGCCCCCAGGTCGGACGAACCCGCGAGCACCAGACAGTTCCGGCAAACCATATATTTTCTCCGCGACCTGTTAGGTTGGGCACAGGGCTCAACTCAGGAAGGAACATGTTGGTGTTGAAAGACAACGAGACCGAGCCAATCACCAGAGTGCCCCTGATTATCGAGAGAGGCAGGATCGATCGACCGAATGTGGGGGCGTACACCATGCCAGACCAATTCCTCCCAGCAGGGCTTTCGCTGACCCAAGTGGTCCATTCGTACCCGAGGCACGCCTGGGGCACCATGCTTCGGGTTTACATGGCGGAAGGATGGACTGCGGAACGCATGTGGAAAAATTTGCCTCACGACTTCCGCCGTAACCAAGGCGCCCAACGCCCCTGGAATTATATCCAGGCTGCCATGGGACGGGAGGTGGACAAGATGTTCGAGGAGGAAACGGGAAGAAAGAGGGTCCCGATACCAAGACCGAGGGTGCCAAGTGTGGCCGCCGAGAATCCCAGTGAGGACGAAGAGGACCCGAGTGAGGACGAAGAAGACCAGAGTGAAGACGAAGAGAACTCGAACGAGGATGAATCTGAACCCGAAACAAACACCCCGCCACGCCCGCGGAAAACCCATGCCGATCTAACGCTCGATCAATTGAAAAAAATCGCTTACATGGCAGATCACAAAGTGAATGAAATCGAGCAGCAAATTTTCGCACTCAGGCCCGAGGCGACACAGGAGTACCGTTCAACATGGAAAAAAGCCCAGGATGAATGGTACCATGTTCAAATGGACGCGTATAAGCGTGATACTGGGAGAGACCTTCGCCATTCTCGCAAGCCGAACCTGGTGTTGCGGGAGGTGTGGAAGACGGGCCACCCGCGGAGTGATGATGAAAGCCTCTCCGAATATCACGCCAGGGCTGAGTGGAACGCCTGGTATAGGCTCATCAAACAGTTTCAAGACCTCGAAAATGCGCGGAGGGCGCAGCTGCAGCTGATGCAGCTGGAGGTGGCGAACGTGACAACGACAGAGTAGATGACTGAGCACTAGGATGGCCCGCTGGAGGGCTGGAAGGTGAGCCAATGGCTTGCAGTGTTGAAGAATGCCGCATGAAAGGAAGACCGAGCATGGAAGGGACAAGTAGTGAAGCGGCGTTGGCGGAGTTCTCATTCGGATTACGATTTCTTTTGTTTGAGGGTTGAATGGAGTTGGAGGAGGGTCTTCGACGCATCGCCGCAAACAGACGGAGGCGCTTCGGAGACGCAGGTTCTGCTGAGAGCGCCCATTGCGCTTGAGGGGCCATGGCTTTGAATCCAGCACCTAGCGAGGCTTGATAGCCTTGCGACGTATTGACTACAACACAACAATGAAGCAATTGGCCTTCTTGTCGAGGCTCTCCAATTCCTCCACCTTCAGTCTCAATTGGCATGAGTCGACCGCCTTCCTCATCCAGACGTCTTTACGTCGACTATTCTGTGGTCTGTTTTCGGCCCCTGTGCTCCTCAGTTATCGTTATTGTGTTTGTTGTCGCCTCGGTTGACCGCCATCGACGTCAGGCTTCCCTTTTGATACGATGTACGTGCGAGGCCTATGGACCGCTGTCGACGATGGAGCTTAATAGTCTCATTAGGATGAGGGTTGCCGCCATCTTCATCGATTGGAATATCTCCGGCATCAATCTCTGTCTGTCATTTCCACTCTTTTATTGTAGCTTTTATTGTAGAAGGGCGAGAGAATCCGAGGAAGACCAAAAAACGTTTCATTGCTCATCGGGATCAAACATTAACATATCACTAAGCGCCTGCACCTCGCAGATCTGACCATCCGTTGGAATGCATAAAATCCAAGCACTGTTCCTCTACAGAGTGTAAACCTCCCCAGTATCCTCCAAGAACATAATTTGGTTGGCCTCATTCATTGACCTCAGCGCAGCAGTAATCTCCTCCTGGGAGAATTCAGCCCCCCTCGCCTCAGACACGCGATGATTGATGGCTGCACTAACATCCGCGACTCTAGCCATATCATTCTGGAACAGCGAGGTCTGGGTCAAGGGTCCCAAGGCGGCACGGAATGACGCAAGACGTGACTGCGAAATTGTTGGTCCCGAATCCAGTGGAGACGATTGTTGTTGACTCACAGACGGTGTTGTCTTGGGACCTTGGGATTGTGAGTCGGCTTGGGTGGATGGGAGCTGGGAACTGGGTATGGAGCTGGCAATGCTCATGCGGGACATTTGCGATTCGGTGCCTGTCTGTCGTTGGCCTCGGGAAGAGCCAGCCGGCACATCTGATTCCGCCGAATCGTCGCTTCCGGCATTCACGTTACCATTGGCTCTTCCATTGGCTGTGCCATTCGTGGTGGTATTGGTGCGGGTTGAGCGCTGACTTCTGGTCTGTGGCTTTGTCCCCCGGGCGCCATTTGACCTAGTCCCACGATATGGGGTATCGTCATCGCTATCATTATCGTCACTGTCAGACTCGCCGTCCACCTGTGAAGAATCATCATTGGCATCACGGGTCTTGCGTCTCTTGTTTCGCCCGCTGTCTTTGACCGCAATTTCTCGGAAGAGAGCAAATTTAAGAATTTCTTCCGCCGCAACAGCATCACTCTCCTCAACCCTGCTCGACAGCCGTGCCTTTGCATGGGCGGTCGATAAGCGGATGAGCGTCTCCAATGTTCGTGCGGTCATAGGGCTTGTTCTGCGCTTATTTGCTTGTAATTCATCGTTTCGAAGGTTGGCATAGGCGTTGACGACATAGTCACTTGCATCTTCTGTCAAGACTGGCTTGCATCTGCTCTTTGCATATTGAATATACTTTTTGATGAAAGCCATGCTGACGGGCTGCACTTGTTTGCGTCCTCTTTTCCTTTCATTGACCATGAAACCGGAGTGAAGGACGATGTTGAATTTCTCGTAGACCAGCGACGTTTGATTGGCGTTCTGGTCCTCTTCCATGCCAACTCCAAGCATTTGGTTGGGTTGTTCTCGAATGGGAGCTCCTTCTTCAGTCCCTGGCTGACGATACTGGTGCATTCGAAGAACGTGCTCGGAGATCTCCCGATCTCGTTTGTCGTCGATGTCGTCGGTCACGATAAAAAGCAGGTCGAAGCGAGACAAAAGGGAATCGGGCAGGGCAATGTTTTTGTGAGGATCCTTGTTGCTGTCGTATTGACCAAAGATGGGATTCGCAGCTGCAATGACGCTGCATCTGGCGTTCAAGGAGGTATGGATACCGGCTTTGGCAATGGTGACGGTCTGCTGTTCCATGACTTCGTGGATGGCCACACGGTCCACATCGCTCATTTTGTCGAACTCATCAATACAGACTACGCCACGGTCTCCCAAAACCATAGCACCAGCTTCAAGTCTCCTCTCACCAGTCTCCTTATCAGAGGTGACGGCAGCCGTAAGACCGACTCCGGAGGAGCCACGGCCGGTGGTCGCAATGGCCAATGGCGCCGTGTTGAGCACGAAGCGCAAAAGTTGAGATTTGGCCGTTGAAGGGTCACCGACCATGAGGATGTTGATGTCACCTCTCAAGTGGGTGCCATTTGGTAAGTTCTTCTCCATTCCGCCCAAGAGCATGAGCAATATGGCTTTCTTGATGTAGTCATGCCCATAGATACTGGGCGCCAGACTCTGCGAGAGTAAGTCGAACACATTGTGTTTCCTGGCCATTTTGTTGATGTTTCTCACGTCCTGATCCGTGATCGTGGCTTGGGCAATACCTCCGCCGGCTTTTGAAGATAACAGGACGATGTTGTTGGCCAAGATGAGGGTCCTGAAGATGGACGATCCTGATCCAGCATTTCTGTTACCCAGCGACCTGAAGATACCAACCAGCTGGATACGGTCCCCAGGCTTGACTCGGTCTACCATGTCATCGTCCAGAAGGACATCGACACTTCGGGGAAGTTGCCCTGCCGGTGCTCGCTCGGGCATTTCTTGGATGCTGATTGTCTGGTGATCACGATAAGTGCAATAGCCGTATTCTGTGACCAACTGGCTTAGGGTTAGCATCGCAGGAGAATTGGGTGGTTCAGGCACTCAACGTACGGGGTTTCCCTCTCCATCTTCCTGTGGATAAACGCTCAGACTTGCCGGAGCATTAGCACTCATGGTCTGGTCTCTGTATTCCCTAAACATGAAAGTGCCCTTTTTCTCATTCCAATGCACACTCTTGACAACCTTTGGTCTGACCAGGCTGCACTTTGTGACGATGCCTTCCAAACAGACCATTCTGTTAAGTAATGAACTTCCCAACGTTCTGGGGTTGCAGGTGTTCTCTCCAAATGAGCCCGAATATGCGACGTAATATAGTCGGTCTTCATCTTGCTCAAACGGCGCACGGTTGGGTATGGTTCCAATGACATTTTTCAGCGCCGCATCAAAGGCAAGGGAATAGTCAAACGGTTTGTGCAGGATACCATCCGCGAGTTCTCGCGAATGAGCACGAATATCGTCAATGCTGACCACAAGTCGTCTCAGACCACGGTTCAGCATCAACACAATGTCGGCACGGTAGGATCGGGCTTCATCGTCGGTGGGGTCGAGGAATTCGGTTGCAAGTCTGATTCTGTCACGGACAGCTTCATCACGAAGCTGAGTAGTGCTAAGCGCCATCGTGGACGACTTGTCTGTGAGCGAGTGTTGAGGGAGGTTCGCGCAGAATGGAATTGAAGGGGTGGGATTTGGGGCAGAGAGCGCGATTGGGGGAAGACGCGTCGCGCACGAGACGCGTAAATTGATTTATTCGGGCGAGCATATGAGCCACTACGCACTACTATGGTAGAGTATTTGGCAGTAAACCGTCGCATATTCTGGGTACGGATCGTGACCTATCTCTGAAGATTCGTAGTGTAGCTGTTGCGGTATTGAAACCACCACCAAGCAATAATGGCCTTGACCATCCGAATCATTTATTGATGGTATAGAGGTCTCGAAACGATCAAATAACGTTCAGACGACGCTGTCAAATTACAATCCCACGGTGAGTTCAACGTTCGATCCGAGCATATCTGACTCGAGCTGGTTCGAGCTGCTCATCTAGGGCAGGGAAGGTTCTCTGTGGTCTCTTCAATGACAGGAACGGCGCCATTTATCGTTGGGCGATCTGTTCTCACTTGACCATCCTTGAAGGCGTTTGTTGTCAGGCACATGCAAGCCCTCGCTGTGACAGCCTTCCTTCCGTAGGGCTTCCGTAGCCAGGTAACGAGCACACTTTGGTGTCAATGTAGGAATAACTACTCTGTACAATGGCTGCAAACGAGAGGGGGGCCTCCTCGTGCATTCGCCATCCCGCGTTTGTGACGAGCACAATCTCTGTGTACATGACAAGCCGGCCGTCGCAAAGGTGGACAAGCGCATAATAGAATGTATCCTGTGTCTAAGGCGGTCTAGGGTGGTCCTTATCAAGAATTTTGATCTCTTTTGTCCGGGACTTCGCTGTGGAGGCTGACGCCACGTTCGCATCAACTTCGGAATCACAAGGCTCCAGTCCTCGACTCGTCTTCAATTGGAGTTTGTCAGCGCGAATTCCCCATCCATGCAACACCTCGATTAGCGCCGAGCTGGCACGACGGGTTGTGATGATGCGAACGTCGACGTATGTTCGAGATCCTGCGCAAGGAAGCGTTGAGATGCACAAACATGATCCTGCTGCCACACACAGCGCGGTGTCAGCGAACCAACAACCCCATGGGGGTAAGGCTTCGAGGCTGGAGCAAATGGAAGGCAGCACAGATGGCAGTCGTGAGGGTTGCAGTCTGCCACTGCTACGATATGGGCATTCTGTTGGGCAGCGAGGTGCGAGCATGGCCACGCGGAGTCCATGTGCTGGTGTAGTAGGAAGAGGCGACAGTGGTCATGGTAAGGTAGCATCGGAAAATCTTCGTTATACAGGGTGCGTTAGTGAGATCCAGAGGCGGGCCATGGCTAACCATTTGGCGTGGTGGGAGTGGAGTCGGGATGGGGATTTACTCGATCCAGGACAATGAGATGCAAGGAGACATGATTCTAGAAGGATTCAGGAGAGAATAATCAATCATACCACCGGACTGAAGTGGAGCTGAACCAGAGAGAGAAAAAATTGTAGTGTCTCATTGTGGTGGCTTTGTGACCATCAGAATGCCACGCCAGGCGGACTTTGAGGGTTATGATGACCGCTGGTGGAAAACATTTTAGCTGCGCGAGGGCCGAATAATTTCAGCGTGCCTAGGCGGCGATGGGCACCGGCGAGGAGCTACCCAGGGAGGCAAGGCTCTCTCCCCTCAGTGCGCCCTCAGTGCCCCTAGTGCGCCCATTGGCTCCCCAGACAGGGCGATTTGATGGTTATAACGTCCATCCCGGGGGTCCTGGTTACAGTGCTGGACAGAGCTTCTACTTGGTAGGTCACCGCACACGAGTAGTCAAGTCAGTGATTATTACACCACCTGCCCGCGATCAGCTGCTGCCAGTGTCAATTGTCCCCGAATTGGTAGTGGTACAAGCGCACAACCAGATGGAGGCACCAGCTGCAATACCCGAGGAAATTGTCCTGCCAGCCCGCCGTCAGTGGCTCTCTCTCGCTGCCTGCCTCGCTCTAGCTCTTGCCCCCTCCTCCTTCCTCCTCCCGAGTTTGTCGTCATCCCATTCATCGTCATCCATCATCCATCATCCATCATCATCGCATCGACCGATGCCTGCATTGGCTTCTTCTCATCCGTTACGAGGTGTCTTTCCATATTCCTCACTGCCATTCCTTCCCGCTTTGGGACATGGTCTTACGATTCTCAAGTTTCACCCTCTGGAAAACAGCTCCCGACCAGCGTTGCAAAAGTCTGTTCATCGTCATACCAACCCGTAATATTTGCTCGCCGCGCCGCTCGCCGCGTACAGACGGGCGCAAAGACGATCATACCTGTCCCCGCTTAGCGAGTTCCGCAAATCTAATCTCGGAGCCACCGCCCTAGGACGAGGTTAGCCCACAGATTTTTTTTGCGAGCAGCCTAAGCTTTTTTCGTTCCCCGGACGTCGACCTCCCTGGCCAAGGTTACAGCGCGCTAAGAACACCATTATGGGCAGCCATTGTTGATTGCAGCGTTTTGCCCCACGGGGATTGAGGGGTTCCTCGTCAAAGAGCTGGAAACTGGGATCCTCTTCCTTCGATCAGGGGCCAAGCAACTGGGCAAGACCGAGGCGGGCCAGCAGGACCAGCAAAACAAGGACGTCAAGATGTCAATATTGAAAGTTTCTGGCGAGCTCCGCGGCCCAATGGAGCGGTGGCCTCTGACGTCTGGTGGTGTCTCAAAGAAGGCTGTCATTCAGCCACGGCGGACGGCTTTAGTCCTGTTTGGGGCAGGTCGCCGAACATCACCCACTGGTGCAACTGGCCGACTGGGATGTCAGCGCCGCCAGCGGCAAGCCCGTGGATCGACGTCAAGGAGCTCGGCTTGGAGAGCCTCGTTGGCTCTGCGCGGGGCTGGCGGCGAGGCGGGCAAACAAAACTGGACCAACTCCGTAACTCCGCGTTTTGCAGGGTTATCAAAGTCCTTCCAATGGAATGCGGCCTCTTCGACAAAACACCTATATCACGGGGGCAACTAAAATCTGGCGATGGCACGCTGGCAACGTTGCTAACCCACATTTCCCTTTGTCATGGGCCTTGTGGGTTGCCTTGATTGCCCGGCCACTCAAATTCCATCTGGAGATTCTTTCCCTCTCAGAATCTCCCATGGGCGGTCGAGACTGACAAACAAGAGGCGCGCTGTTCACACAGTGACAACCCCTCCATCGCCCTCCCCATGGGTCATGGCCCATTCAAATTAGGAATGCCCGATATCAATCACCTGCAGCAGATGGTGCCTCTCCACACCCTACTCCCCTCCCTGGCGTGTGACCAGTAACATGCCACACAGGTCAGTGAAAGCTCCAGAGTTCCATTGCATTTGTTGACTTCCCTGGTTTTTTCGCCTCTGGCCAAAGCTTTCTTTAAAGAGACGCTGCTTCCTTGTCCAAGAAGCTTGTCCTTCTTGTCTCCTTCTTGACTTCTTGTCAAGCACTTCTTTGCTTCCACTCTTGTTTTGTCCTTCCCCCGAAAAGAGTCCAACATGCCGGGCGAGATTCGTGCTCTCTCTACCACCAACGACGTCAACCGCGTCGAGGCTCCGGTGACCTGGAAAGCCTATCTCATCTGTGCCTTCGCGTCCTTTGGCGGTATCTTCTTCGGTTACGACTCAGGATACATCAACGGCGTCAATGGCGTCAAAGAATTCATCCACATCGTCCAAGGTCCCGACGCTACGGCTCTCTCGTCTCCTCATCAGTCGCTGATCGTGTCCATCCTCTCTTGCGGTACCTTCTTTGGCGCTATCATCGCCGGTGATGTCGCCGATATCATCGGTCGCAAATGGACTGTCATCGCGGGCTGCGTCATCTACATCGTCGGTGTCATCATTCAGATGATTACCGGGCCCGGCCACGGCCTCGGTGTCATTGTCGCAGGTCGTCTGATTGCCGGTTTTGGTGTGGGCTTCGAAAGTGCCACCGTGATTCTGTACATGAGCGAAATTGTAAGTTGTGTGCCCGCATGTTGTATGCCTTTCCTCCCAGGCTAACCGTCGCGTGTCTGCAGTGCCCCAGGAAGGTTCGCGGTGCTCTCGTGGCCGGATACCAATTCTGCATCACGATTGGTCTGCTTCTGGCCTCCTGTGTCGATTATGCCACAGAAGACCGCGGAGACACCGGCTCCTATCGAATCCCCATTGCGATTCAGTTTGCCTGGGGTCTCATCCTCGGCGGTGGCCTGCTCTTCCTCCCTGACTCGCCCCGATACTTTGTCAAGAGAGGCCGGATCGAAAAGGCTATGCAATCACTCTCGCGCCTCCGCGGTCAACCCACCGATTCCGAGTACATCCAAGTCGAGATTGCCGAGATCATTGCGAACGACGAGTATGAGCGTGAGATGATTCCATCCACCGGCTGGCTCTCCAGCTGGTACAACTGCTTTAAAGGCGGGCTGCGCAACCAGAAGTCCAATCTCCGTCGCACCATTCTCGGCACATCGTTGCAGATGATGCAGCAATGGTGAGTAATTCCTAGCGAGCGACTTTCACCTGTTCTCCCTTGGCTCCCGCGGTTGGCTGACGTGTTCTCACTCGTCGTAGGACTGGCGTCAACTTCATCTTCTACTACTCGACCCCGTTCCTCCAATCGACCGGCGCCATCGACAACACCTTCTTGATTTCCCTGATCTTCACTCTTGTCAACGTCTGCTCGACCCCGATCTCATTTTACACCGTGGAGAAATTCGGTCGCCGCCCTCTGCTCGTCTACGGAGCGCTCGGCATGCTGATCTGCCAGTTCCTCGTGGCCATCATCGGTGTCACGGTTGGCTTCAACCACACACATACCAACGCCAATGGCGACAGCATTGCCAACAACATCTCGGCCGTCAATGCACAGATTGCATTCATTGCCATCTTCATCTTCTTCTTTGCCTCGACCTGGGGTCCCGGCGCCTGGATTTTGATTGGGGAAATCTTCCCTCTTCCAATCCGTTCCCGTGGAGTGGGTCTCTCGACTGCCTCCAACTGGCTCTGGAATACTGTAAGTATCCTTTAGTGCCGCTGTCTGTAGGGGGGTGATTCTGTTTAAACTGACGTTGTCTCTTTTCCAGATTATTGCCGTCATTACCCCCTACATGGTCAACCAGGACAAAGGAAACCTGCGCTCATCGGTCTTCTTCATCTGGGGCGGCCTGTGTACCTGCGCCTTCGTTTACTCATGGCTCCTGGTTCCTGAGACCAAGGGTTTGACATTGGAACAAGTTGACAAGATGATGGAAGAGACAACCCCGCGTACCTCGAGCAAGTGGAAGCCTACCAAGACTTTCGCTGAGCAGATGGGCAATGAGGGCGGTGTCCTCAACAAGGAGATCGTCGCTGATGTCGAGAGGAAGGGATCCGTCTTTTAGATGGACGGATCGAACGGCGTCTGCGGCATCTCGGAAACAAAGATAGGCGCAGTAAGCTCTTTTTTCAATTGGTCTCCAATGGCTGGTTGATTTGGTCTTGCTACTCTCTCTTTCGTTGTGCGACGCAAGCGGGATGCGGAACAGGGTGAGGGCGCACCTGTTGAAATTGAATCTTCGCTGTTCAAAAGTAAGACAGGGACCGACAGACCTGACGGTGGCCTGACGAGGGCAAGTAAGCAGAAGTGGGAGAGAGATGACCACCACATCACCGTCCATAACAAAGAATGCAGTTACATTTTTTTGCGTATTTCCCGCCAGCCGGCTGTGCATCTAGTTCGGGTCTTGACTGGGGAATTGTCTGTACAAACATTTACCTTCGGCGATGAATCTCACCACCACTTGGCTGTTGTGTTGCATCCTGTCTGATCGTTCCGTATTCTGCGTCGTTGTAGCCAAGCCTCGTGGGTCCGCCATCACGACGCTGCCTCTGTTTGACCGCCATACCTAGACTTTGCAAACTTCTGCTATAATCGTCCTTACAGGTTTCTTGTGACGTCAATGCTAGAAACTCAATTTTCGTATCGACCTTTGAGGCCTGGATGTATCCGCTCGTTCGAACTTGGGACTGGCTGCGACGATGATCCCATGTCGTGCCGAAACAGGGCGTATCCGACGAATTCTTCACCTCCTTACGAGGCTCTTTCCTTCGTCTGGGGCCCTCAAGATTACCCTTTACGATCTGTATTGCGGTGAACGTCCTACACAAGTCCTAAAGATTGCCAGCAATCTTAGGAATGGTCTTCTTCGTCTCCGGCCAAAGCCCGCTGCAACCCAAACAACAACCCGAGTCGTTTGGGTTGACAAGATATGCATTTATTCCACTCGAATCGCCATGAAACACTTCAAAATTCCGAGGTTTGCGCCTTTTTGTTTGGCGAGGCCGTTAATTTACCCATGAGCATCACAGAAGCACAGCCAGCCTAATCAGGCCCCTGGCAATCTAGATTCAAGTTACAACCATCCGTGTCAAAGAACAGAATTCATCACCTTGGTCTTCACAAGTTGAATTCAAGCAAGGCAAGACACTACTACTATACATACGGCTTGATCTGCTCTTCGGTCCATTCCCAGAACTCGGCAGCATGACCGTTACCACCCTCCTCCTTCGATTTCGTCGCATCGAGCAAATCCTTCCGAATCGGGTAGAGGCGGCCGAAAGGGGCAACTACAAGCACGGTGTCAGCTGGCTGTTCATGCTCACCGAGGCACTACTGTTGCATACCCCAGATTCCCGAATTGGCCAGGCTGATGTCGCTCGACATGGCCGCATACAACTGCGTATACGCACCGTACCGCGATGGGTAGACGAGTAGCCGCAGGATCCGCTGGATGAAGGCTGGGTGCTGACGGGCGAGCTCTGTGTTGAGATTACCCGGGTTGATCGGGACGCTGACAACGCCGTCGCCGTGCAGGCGGCGTGCGCACTCTACTGCATGGAGCCAGTTTCCCGTTTTGCTAAGCGCGTACCTGTCCATGGGTGTCCGCTTTGCGTGCGCCTCCAGGTCAGTGTATGATAGCCCGATCGATTTCTCGCCCACCATCTCGGTGCCCAGCGAGGACACCCAGATGACTCTTACCGAGCCTGCGGGCTCCGACCTGGCCGTCGAGATGAGAGCCGGCGTCAGGAGCTTGGTGAAGAGGAAGGTGCCGAGCACGTTGACACCGAGGTTCATCTCGTAGCCTTGAGGTGTTGTCTGTGGGCCTTTGGGGTCGACGTACATGACGCCGGCATTGTTAAATAGCACGTGCAGTTTGGATTCCCGGGCTAGGAAGAAGTCGGCCGATGCCTTGATGGTACGCAGGTCGCCCAAATCGAGCTTCATAAAGACCAGCGAGCCCTTCGAGTCCGGCGCCGCCTTCTTGATCTCGTCCATGGCCTTGGCGGCGCGCTCCTCTGACCGTGCGGCGATGTAGACCTTGGCATTCTTCGCGTACAGGATATTCGCGAGCACCTTGCCCATGCCGGTGTTACTACCCGACACGATGTAGACCTATAATGTAGATAGTCAGTGGTATGCTCTGTACATACAGCTATCAGCGGAATAAGGTAATAAAGATTAGCGCACCTTCCCCTCGAGGTTGCCCACATTCTTCTCAGTGAAGACAGGTTTAGGTGGGAAGAAGTTGGTCCAGAGGCTTGAGAAAGAGATGAGCATGGTGGCAGGTTGACCTGGGAATTGAGAAAAGGCATAGTCACAAGCGGGAGGGACAATGTGTATAAGTACGAGTAACGCCTCGACTTCGACGAAGCCAGACTCGCCGTCGATGCCATGAGCATCGTCCCAGCTGTTGGGGTGGTCGTTGGTTCCAGGCCCGCTCAATCCATGCTATTGGCTGGTTCGGGAACGGAGGCCAACGATTGGCCCGAATCGAAACTAACGCGGCTGTGTCTACGACCGGCGTGTGTCGAATACGAAATGCATTCGGAGGGGCCTAAGCAGGACGCCAGAATACTTGTCTATATTGCAGCAGGCAGAGTGGAAGAGCGGGATAGCCGTCCAGAGACGATCCCACAGATGCAAGGACGCAACAACGCACAACCATGTCAACGGCAGACCACGGCACAAAATGGAATGAATGGAGGCAGTGCACAATACCCTCTAAATCACCAGACCACTACGCTTTAACGATGCACTAGCTCGCTCATGTCTGTCTCTTGATATTCTACTGCTTCCCCGATACACGGCGTTGCCTGCCTTTGGCTTACCTCCTGGCAATCATACTCTGTCGCCGAACGTGACCGTGGACCAATGCTCGGGTTACGTTTGTTAATCACATCCGCCTGTATAGCGTCGCTCTCTACCTCGTGAGACACCTTCTTTTCCTACTACACATGACCCTGAAACCATGTGTGAGGCCGTGTAACAGGATAAACTGTTTTCTGACGGGACTACTATTATTGCTCCGCGCCCCGCGACAATATAACAACCCATCAAATGGATCTGGGCCGCTTTTTCGCGCGCGTCATGCTGATGTGTATCAATCCAGACGATTTGGAAGAACGTAATTCCCAAGTCCGCTAAATAGGCTCGGAATGCCGCAACGCCAGGAAGGTGTTGGGTTGGCTTGGGGAGGACGATCAGACCACTAGAAGTGCTTTTCAGCTCGCCGGAAGCATTTATCGCAGATACGCGTCTCTTGAAAAGATCGTCTGAATGCTTCTGCAGGCAGACTTTGGGCAACTGCTTCAAGCCTTCTCCAGTATCACGTTCAAATCTTGCCGCAGTTGTGAACGATATTCACCAGATGACGAGAAACCCATGGTTTATGCGAGCATGGGCTGTCCAAGAGATCGTTCTGCCTACTGACGTGGATGTAATCTGCGGAGGCTAGTCGATGTCCCTAGAGTGTTTCGAGTGGTTTTGTGACGGTTCCTTCCACAGCATCAGTGGCATGCCTGTTTCAGAGCATGCAGGGCTCATGGTCGCAATGAGGCGGCTCATCTGTTTGCGCAGATGGTCGACTTCCCATTGATAATCTCGAGTGTCCCTTTAGCTTTCGACGTCGAACCATCACGAGCCTCACGACATCATATTCTCGCCCCTTGGTATCCTCACTGAGTATTTAACCACCATCAACCCGTTCAGACTTTTCAATCTCCATGAAAGATACGTCCACGACGGCGGCCAGCGTGGTAATACAGGAAGGATTCTTTGTGCAGTCGAGTGCCCCAAGCACGACAGTCGGGGTGGGCTTCCAAGCTTGGTTCCAGATTGGAGGGCGCCCATGGAGAGTTGTAAGAACGCCCTGGGAGACCGAAACCTATGTCTAATTGGTGTGCCACGCAAGTTTCACCGCTGTTTATGAATACTTCTGGCAGCAAAAATGAGTCGGGACTCTCGGGTATTCTCCCAGCTACCGTGACTGCGACAGACGAGTAGATGCTGACTTTTACATCCCTGATCTTCATCGGCGAGGCAAGATATACCAACCAACCAACCAATTGATTGCTGCAGCCGTGGGGCAAGTGCTAACTCTGGATTTGACGGAATTCTGGGATGATATTGTGGTCGGTTCCAAACCTCGGCTCGCCTTGGCGCAATTCATGGGTCTTCCAGGGGCGATACCATCACTCTCAAAAGATTCTCGCCACGAATAACTGAGGGCGGAGCTCAGAAATGCCTATGGCATCATGCAAGAAAACGACAGATTCGCGAGTCCTCACCGACACAGATACCGGTCACCTCGGCTTCGCGCCTATATCAAGTCCGATTGGAGACAAGGTACACCTTCTGGGCTTGCATGTCCCGGTCGTGTTTCGATCTCATGGGCAAGAAGTTCAAATTCGTTGTTTGCTGTTGCGTACATGGTATCATGTACGGTGAAGGCCTCTGCCATGACTTTCCACTAAACATTCAGCCGTATCCGTGCAGCAATCCGTTAGGCAAGGCGCCTTCGACAGAATTTAATGAATTGCTTGCTTGCTTGCTTGTTGCATGAGCCGAACGTCCAAGAATATTGTAGTTCGACAAAGGCCCGCAATGATTCTCCGTAGGGGAGGACATGTTTCCCAGGTGATGTGCTGCTCCAGGGTCTTTTGAAAATTAAAGAGATCCATACTTTGAATCAATCGAAAATGGAAAGAAAAAATAACCGACCTATCCCCCCAAACCAGCCAGCCAACTAGCGAGATGCCCACTGGCCCCTTCTTTGTTTGTACCAGATATTCTATATACTCTCTTCTCCATTCCCGCCGTCTATCCAATAAATCGAAAATATTCTACGAGATACAAACAAGAAAAAAAGGAGGGGGGAAAGAAAAGGGCAAAAACAATCAACAGTCAGGATTCCCAAGTGGTCACCCACCTTAGTACTAACTGACCGGCATGTGGCTTAAGTACGGCTGAGCGAACGGGAAGCCCTGTTTTCCACATCCTATGGTCGATTGCGAAATGTTTTGTGTTTTTGGATTTCATATACGTCAAATGAGTAATGGAATTGCCTCTCGGTCGAATTGTATGGTGAGGTTGTGCTCTGATAATAATACTCCTTCCCCATCGGCCACATTTGGATACTGAGTGGAATATGCGTATGGAATATGTAATATGTGTAACTAACTCGCCGTCCTGTTTCGTTCCGATGGTATCACGACCGCTAGCTAGCTGGCTACATGGACATTGGATGCTGGGTACCTACCGAGGACATGGTGAACTACTCGTCCGTCTGAAGCACATATACAGCGACATACATATATACCTACCCACCGGCCATATGTACCCAAGAGTCTCGTTCGTCCGTCCGTCCGCTCCCTCTTCCCTACCCACTGCTCGCTGCGACTTCCTCCATCTTCACGTCACCTTGCTTCGCTGGTAGCTCGGCCCCAATCTTGACTTCCAACACCGCACATCTGCCTCCCTTAACCGCCTCGACCGCCTGTGGCAACGCGTCCAACAGCTCTGCCACGGTGCTCACGGTCCCGGCCCACGCATGGCCGCCCGTCGCCGCCTTTGCGATCCCTGCATAATCCGGGGTCGGCTCAAAGCTGATGTTCAACGCTTTATTGTCCACCTTGCTTCCCTCGCCGTGCGGGTGCACCAGAAGCATCGACCTGCGCGGGGCGTTCCAGCCCTTGTTGTTCAGCACGACCGTCAAGATCGGGATACTGTATCGTTGGGCGATCCAGTACACGGATCCAGGGACCGAGAACATGAATGTGCCGTCTCCGACTATCTGGCACACGAATTTGCCCTTGTTGGCTCCGAACCGGTCGCCAGACTGCATGTCGCGGTGCACAAAGTCCGACGCGAGTTTAATGCCCAAGGCACCGCCGCCGGACCACCCGAGCCCGCCGCCGCCGCAGTTGATCCATGATTTCGGCTGGACAGGGGCGATCTGGTCGGCGATGAAGGTGCTGAGGGTGACGGCTTCGACCGCAAAGATGGTGTCTTGAGGCACCGCTGCTCTGATTTGGCCACCCAGCACGTGCGGATTTATCGAAGTGTTCGACGGATCTGCAGGCAATTGAGCGAGCTCCTTAAATTGGCTCCAACGTGCTGCGTGTGACTTTTGTCTCTTTCTTGCCGCAGCGGTGTGCGCCTCGTCCGACAAAGCCGCAGAAAGATTCGAATGTGAAGCCAGGTATTCATTCAGCTGGTTGAACGAGGTTGCGGAATCAGCACTGAATCGAGCGTAGGCCGGGATGTAGAAGACGGGCATCTGCCGCTTCAACACGTCGACGTCAACGTGAATGATCCTGGCGTCAGCCTTAGGCTTGCATTGGGTAGGAATCCAGGGTACATCACAGTCCACCACTAGGATGAAATCCGCAGTAGTAATTGCCGGGTCAGCTCCATACCGTAAGCCCAGAGCCGCTGGGTGATCTGTTGGGAAACACATGTCGGAACCTCCAGTATCTAGTACGCGAAGACCGGGGATCTTGTCCGCCAATGCCACGGCGGCTGTCACCGAGGCAGGATTGCGGCCGGTGTAGCCCACGATGAGCAGGGGCTCCTGAGCCCGGACCAGTTCCTCCGCGATAAGTGAGACAGCTTCTTGTGGCAGGGCTGCTGGTCCAACAGGTTTCCACACCTGCTGATCGACATGATATGGCTCAATGTCCTCCTCCATGGGCTCGCGGGCTCCGTAGAGATAGACAGGTCCCTGAGGATCGCTGGTCGCGAATTGTAGAGCCCGATTGACAATCTGCTTGACATTCCTGCCACCCTTGATCTCGGCGGTGTACCTGCAGTATTGGGCCACTATCTGTTTCTGGTCTGGCACATCTTGAATCCAGTGTATGTATTCCGTTCTCGAACCACGGTACTCGCCTTCGATTGTGTATGGGGAGAGGCCGGCGAAGATGAGGACGGGTGCTCGTCCGCAGGAAGCGTTGTGGACGGCGGCGGCCAGACCTTGGGTTCCGACGTCGACATGGACAATGACGCACTGGGGTTTGTTGGTCAATCTCGCCATGCCGTCGGCCATCGAGAGCGCAACCATCTGTATGAGTGAGATGTCTTAGCATCAAGTCGGTTCGCGCGCAGCAACTAATCTTGTGGCTTCATACCTCATTCGGGCAGGTGATGATCCTAGGAAAGTTTTCCTGCTTCTCCCTCTGGCCTTTTGTGATGGCTTCGATGATGGACGGGTGGTCGGAGCCCAAATTGACAAAGACATGGGTGATGCCAGCCTATACAGCGTGCTCGGTCAGTGATTTAGAGACCCCCCAACAGCATTCAGTTCCGCAGTCTTACCTCCCAGATGGCCTCGAAGAAGGCATAGGAGGTGGTGTAGTCGCTGTCAAGCAAGATTGGTCTGTCAGTCCCATTTCCGTTCGATCTTGATCAGCTCGAACAGGACAGACGTACGACTTCGCGACGGAACCCATAGTGAACTGGGTCTGCGACTGGTTGTCCTGATCAGTTAGATTGGACTCTGTCTCTATGTGACCGGCGGTTTTGGGAGGTAAGCTGGGACTCGAACAAAGAGGCGTGTCTAGTGTATCCTGGTTTAAGAGGGAGAAATCTAGGATTGTGATAGCTCAGTGGAACTGGTGAGCAACTGAAATGAGATGTGAGAAAAGCAGGGCCCGGTTCTTCAGTCAGACATTTTAATAGTAAACACCCCCTCCCTCGAAAGGCAATGGCAATGGCAACCAGAATCAGACCCGATGCTGGCCGAGCAGCAGGGAGTGAACTGCCATGGGGTAAGGAGGTATTATGGCGCATCGATTCGGCTCTTGTTGATGAGCCAGTCACCGCGTCTCGAACGAATAACCATATGAGAGAAGGGCTCCATGGACGCGGGGCTGGGGGGCTTCAATCCGCTTGGTTGTGGGGTTGTGTTCTCCCTTGTGCCATTGCCGATGTCGCTGTCGGCGTCGGCTTGATCCCGAGCGAGGCGGGATCAAGTTTAAGTCATTCAGTCTCACAGTCCTTCTCTTCACTCTTCCACCGGAATCAACCTCCAATACTAGGCTCGAAGTCAGGACGCAGGGCTAGGAAGCCGAAGCGTCTGCCGTGTCGTCGTCGAATAAGGCAGAAACAGACGCGAAAACAACTCGCGTTTCTCTTCTTCAAGGTCATATGTATTTAATATGAGTTCGGGGTAATGTTCACGCATGGCGGAATTGAAGCCGCAGGCACGATTTGGGGAAAACGTCCATGCTGTCTGCGACCGAATCTCTCTACCTGCTGCTGCTGAACCTGGGTCCCCTTTCTTCTTCTGCCTCTTTGCGCTGATGAACTCGTGCTTGTTGGACCATCATTGTCGATATTGTCTATCTCCCCTCAACAGCTCGACGGAGGCGGCGTAACCACAGCCAGAGCACTACAGACCGGGTTGTTGCTCGAGGCATTCAGGTCGCATGGCGGTGGGTTGACAAATTTGTGACTGGCCAAGGTCGTCTGCGGCCGGAAAACCAAGCAGTGGGTTGAACCGCCGAAATGGAACATACCTATCAGTTGACCCTTGTCGATTCGATTCCCTACCCCGACAGTAAACTTGCACGATGACACGTCTGCCATCCCTATGAATACAATCCCCATCAACCCGATAAAGAGGATTGTCAGCTTCGACAAAGGTGATCCCACGTGCTGCCACGGCGGAGATATATGGTTGAGAGTTGTTTGGTGCGGCGGCATTGGGTGACTCTGGATTTTCGAAGCCCTGCGAGAGGTTCTCCGAGTAGTACGATCCTGAGACATGGCGAAGGTCAACCACCTTCCCAGAGGCTGCCAGCAGTGGTACTGCAAGGCACTGAGAAATGCCTGGTACACTGAACCACCCACAAATTGCTCAGTCTCGGGATGATTGTCTAACATCTCAGCCAACGAGTAAGGTTGCTCTTTGAGCCAGAAGGTGTCATGTAGCTTGACATTGGTGGCAAATTGGAGAGACGTTGACCCGCAAGCATTGGCAATGACTTGCGTCGGGTCTGGCTGCTCTGCTGTCGGCTGATCATCTGGAGATGCGACGGGCCGGATCCCAGGGTTGAACTTTCGGGTGAAGAACATGTCCGAAGAAGTGAAACCGAAGAACGGACGTGATGGTTTGCATTCATAGAGCTGTTGAAATGTGTAGTCCGTCTTGCCATCATTGCCCTTGGCGAGAAGAACGTTCAGAGCTTCAGCAGACAACCATCCACTGGATTGGTTGAGACAGCTGGTAGACGCCGGGCGGGAATGTGCCCCAGACATTCAGGATGCCTTGCCACGTGCTGTTGAGCTGGGTTTCCATGACGAAGAGATAGGCGGCTAGAGGACCCATTGTCCAATCGGGAATCGCATTGATCGGGAATCCAATCAAGCCCATTGCGGTTGGCGGATCCTGAACGTCAAACCACTGTGGTCCTTTGAGGATCATGTCGACGAGTCCAAGCATTGTTTCAAAGTCGCGAAGTTGGGGCTTGCCAGTCGGGTCATCCTGGTAGGCAGGGGGAATCTAAGTGAACATATCACTGGAAAATTTGGTAAGATTAGGGCTGGCCGCAACGAGTTGCTGGAGCGCGACGATGCTAGGGTCGAGAGTGATGACTCCTTTTTTATGAAGCTGTTGCTTCTTCTCGAGTTTTTCCAGCTTTGTGGCAAGCCGCTGTTTGATATGGGCTTGATCCTTGGGCAGCCAGTTGCCCATGGAGGTATGAGGAGGCGGAAACCGATGGAACTCGCGAGAAATAATCACTGAGGCGGTATGGACTTGCCATATCCCGCTTGCAACTCTGGCGGACGAGAGTCGATGGAGCTGAACCCGAACGTGCACTCGGGGCGAGAGACAGGCATTTATAGCAAACCTCACCTTCAAGAGCAATATAAAACGTAGCCCCTGGCGTCAGTCCCAATGAGTTGAGGCTGTAGTTTCGCAAATAGGCACTTGATGCAAAGTAAGAGGGTCATCTGGACGACTTTGTTCGAGGCCCAAGGAGGTTTTCAGCAACTTGACCATTTCTGCAGGGTCGACGCTACGTGGCCGACAAACAGACAGTGCACATCGGCGAAGCTGGTCGCACAGACATCGTGGTAGGTGTCAGTTGGCCAGCTGGACGAAGTCGCCATGTTGCATATGCTGCTGCTCCAGGTACAAGCATGGTGAAGGTGGCACAACGCCGAGCCGAACACGACCGCGAACCAATGGCTGGAGCTTTGCGGTCCACGCACGAGAACTGATGATCTACAGCTGAACGATGCTGATTTGCTCGGAGGCGCCAAATAGCAAACTGTCGACAGTGAAGACATGCGGACTGGACAGGTGAAGCGGAATTCGGAGGATCAATTCTCCGGCTAGAGGTCTCTAGACTCGGACATTATCCAAAACCGAGCTTGTCCAATTGACACTGCGCCATGCATATCACAATATCTTTGCTTAAACTCATCGCCCGGACATTCTTCAACGCCAATATAGTCGTTATCTTTCCGATATTACCATCACATATCCGAACAGCCCCTGTATCGACCATTGCGTGCTCAAAACCCACCCATTCCTCGCACCCGTTGCACTGCACCAACAAACCCCTTGGCCCACGCAAACTTGCCTGGATCAACACCAATCGCACCCTCGGCCTGCTGTCCGGTCTTCGGATCTCTCCAACATCCAGCATCAGGTCCTTCCTTCTCGACTTTTCCATAGATGTGCGTGTTTTGGTTCTGTTTGATTCCCTCCATCCATTTACCCACCACCAATGGACTATCGATCATGACATTCACTTCTTGGCTGTGATACCAGCTTTGCGTGTCCTGGTTGCCGTTGCCTTGAATTCCAATGTGGCCGTCCACGATCATCAGTTTGATGTGGCATGACCGTTGTTTGAATTTGTTGTGGATTGGGTGGATTTGGTCTTTGGCTACGTAGGCATAGATGTCAAGGTTTTGGCGATGTTCGGATCCTACGTCGCGGTACAGTCCATTGGCTATCATCTCGTTGTGTCCTCCTTGCATAGGTAGCAGTTCTCCCGCATCATTGTATCCCAGACAATAGTAGTAAGTGACCTTGACCCCGCGTCGGCAAGCAGCCACAATTTCGGGCAGCAGGGCTTCGGCGTTGAGGTCGGGAGTCTGGATGAACACCGACTCCGTCGCATGACGAAGAGCAGACGCGAAGGCCTCATTTTGCGGGGTGTGCAGACTGTGCTTGTTCGGCGTTCCCCATGGCGGTCTACAAACCATGGCAATTGGGAAAGGGTCATGTCGTGGCATCGGTATGAGTGGGTTCATTGCGGCAGCCAGTTCAGTGTCGGGTGCGCTCCCTTTCGTATCAGGTTGAATTGTCGTGTTGAGGAGGCGGGTGACTACATTGATCCGTGTCTCCCCTTCGCGCGGGTTCAAAAACGCCACAGCGCGCAAGACCTCCGATTTGATGTCTGGGTCATAATGAGGGTCTTGTGATGTGTGTTGGGGCATGTCGATCTGCGAACCGTACTCAGCAAGCTCTCTCAGATTCTCGTGCCCATCAGGGACCGGCGGGGGCCTGCTGCAGGGTTAGCACAACTGGAGGCACATTTACAATACAAGATAGCCAACCTACGCTTGATACACGGGGACCAACTCTCCATTCTCGTCAAACATGGTCGCATAGCTCTCGCTCGCGAATGTGGGAATTGGACCATCCGCAGCAGGCTGGCTCAACAGCGGCGGTGGTGGCTTGAGCGCATTGTGCCACGAAATGAGCGCAAGATCATAGAATGAGTCAACAATTGGACCTTCCCACTGTGTCATCATCTCCACGTTGTCGATGTCTTGGATGTTGTTGCTTTGCAAAATAGCAATTCGGCGGTCTACGACCATGTATTTGGCATGAAAGGTGCCGAAGATCGGGCGGTGAAAATTCATGACTTCGATGTCGACATTTGGCAGCTCATCGGGATGAGGAATTCGAATTTTGCCCTTTGGATCCGCAAATTCGCTCGGCGGTACTATGAGGTGATTTTTCACAAACTCCTCCTGTCAACAGGCCGACATGCGAGGGTGTAAAGTCCTGAGACCTACCTGTTTCGCACTTCCCCTGTCGTAGATGATCTTGACGACGACCCGGCGGTTGGTCTGGACAGCCTTTTTTGAAAGCTCTCTTAGCGCATTTGTAATCAGCCTGGTAGGTTCTGAATGCATCCAAAAGTTGGTTGCGAGGAAAACCTCTCGTTCTGCCTTCGCTATCACGTTGGACATGTGTCGGCAGATGTCAGGAACCGTTGCCATGATTGTGAGCGGGCACACGCCATTGCTTCCGAGGAGTGACGGCGAGCAAACGCCCACCAAAGGGTTTTTCTCCAGCGTGCACAGGACATCATGATAGATCTAGCTGTGAGGTCAGAATCCCTCCTTCCCGCATCATCCCGGTCGACTGGTCTTCTCACCCTGAGGAACAGGTCGCTGGGGTTGGACCTGCCCCATTTTCCGCATTTGCGGGCCTCTTCCAGATCACTGGGTTCTTCCTTGGCCAGGTCCAGTTTCTTGGTGACAACCTCATCGTCGAAATTGACGCCAAAAAGCTTCTTTGCTGCCGCGTGAGGAGAGAGGGAGGGGTCTTTGGCCAGCTCGGAAGTAACCGACTCGCCGCGTCGGCAGAGCTCGTAGACTTTCTTGGGGATCATGGCGGCAGCGAGTCGTCGCAGTGATCAGACGAGTCTCTGCTGATGCATCACGCAGCAGAAACTGCCTCCGCTAGCTGATTGCTAAAACACTCGGAAATGAGATTTCAGCTCTGGGCGTCGTGGCAAATTCTGGGCAGCGCCGCAATCGGGAAATTATTGATTCCCTGTTATAGCTTTTACGAGTCCTTTCAAGCTTTGGCGCTGCGAGAGAAGGATCGAGTGGTAAGAAGATTGAGGGCCGCGCCAGCAAGACCTGAATCTTGAAAGCGCCATCAAGGTCCCATGGTCTTATTGGCCTGTGCAGAAGGGCATGATCCTTTATCGCGTGCGGGTGATGCAGGATGCCCAGCAGCTCGTCGCTCTAGGCGTCCATTGGGCATCACTGGGCGTCATTGGGGGGTTCAATGACCGCATCCCTCCAAAGCGGGGGCGCCAGGGGCGCCAGGGCCACCTTGGGGCGGCATCTTTGGCCCGTGTTAAAAGCTTCAACCAAAAGCTTGGTGAGCTTATTCAGGTTCCTGTTCAAGATCACCCGCCTACCTGGCATGACACAGTGGTCAGCCTGAAGACCGAGAGACACTGTTCACAAGTCCTCAGGACAGCGCGATACTTGGTACGTTCAGATACCTTGAGATCCAGCTACATCTATCCTGTTCTGATGTCCGGCTCCTCTCTCAATTACAAATGCATCCATCCTGTCTCGAAATGATTATATGTTGCCATGGAGTCCCGTCTCCTATAAATAATGCATACCATGCCGCCCATTTTTGTTTGGTCATCCTGAACTCCTGCCATCTGCCGTTGAAACATCTCGCTAGATCAACACAGATGTTAGATTATGTCGATAAATCACAGCTGACCCGAGAGAATGGCTTCGGTTGCTGCGCCACGGGTTAGTGTCTTCTTCATGGCTCAAGTGACGGGCTCAACTTACCACTGCCAATATAAGCTCGCTTAATGTCCAGGTTGACGTTGAATCTTCGCTCCAATTCTTGCTTGATGCTCTTCTTCGTCACCGTCATGAGGTCCGCCGACTTGAGTATGTCCCGGATTTCGTTCAGGATCATATCGTCAGTAGGCAGTCCAGTCAAATCTGCCATGTCCATAGCGGCAACTGATTGACCTCCCCCCATCATGCCGCCGCCCATCATGTCCGAAGGCGCGAGGGACATCCTGGAATGGTTATAACCATACGCCGGTGGATGTATGTCTAGCTGTGATGCAGATCTGGAAGGAGCCATCAGATGCGCTGTGCTTTCATAGACTCCAGGGCCACCATAGACGGACCCGGCAGGATGATACGACTTGGTTGCGTAGCTGTAGCCTGAGACCTCAGACCTTTCGTCGTCGCGTTGGGTTTGAGCATCCCATAGTTCTGCTTGATACTCTTCCCATTTCTTCTTCGGGATCGAGTCGGGATCGAATTTGCCCTCGTCAGAGATCAAAATCTGTTTACCCTTTTCACCAGTCACCAGACGCGTGTTACCCCAACTGAAGTCGTCCATGTGCCAAAAGGAGTACAGGGGCAGGCCCAAAGAAAAGACCGGCATGGCCAGAATGTACACAATCATCCATCCGATCATTTCCCATTTACGGCGAAGGATGAAGATGATGGCTTGCAAACCATAGATCGCTCCCAGTAGGATGAATGCAGTCAACGGTATGACGTCAGACGAGGTGGCGAGGAGAACGATCAGGTAAGCGATATAAGCCACGGTGACCGGCGCAATCACGGTCGATAACAGATCCAGGAAGACGACAAATCGCATGCTGAAACAGCAGAAACCGCACAATTGCTGTAACGGCAGCAGTTCAACGAGATTGTGCACGGTACTGTTGATCCATCGGCGGCGCTGCGACATGAAAACTTTCCAACTGTCGGGTGCAATGGTCCAGGCGTGGGCGTGGAAGATGTATTTCGTCTTGTACTTGGAGTGATGTTTCAGGAGCAGTGTGGTTAGGTATCGGTCTTCGCCGAGATGCAACAGATTCTTCATGTGTAATGTGTCGACTCGGATTTCAGAGTAGTCCTGGATTATTTCTTTACTCACAAAAAGCGGCTTTCCAGTTTCAGCGGCTCGGATTCGATACATGGTGAAACAGCCCGGGAGACAAGTAACGGAACCAAACAGAGACTCGAAGGCTTTGGTGAGATTGTGCGAGATGTAGTACTCGTAAACCTGCATCATCGTGATGAACGATGCCTTGGCGTTAGACAAGGACGTTTCTCCGCAAACAGCAATCAGCCTCGTGTCGCGCAGGAATGACGAAACCATGCGAGTAGCCGAGTCAGGAGCCACGACTGTATCAGCATCAATCTGGAGCATGAATTCGTAGAACGTTGGATTGACCCCGATGATGTTTCTGATTTGGTGATGCATCTCCAGTTCCAGCGGGCTCATGGGCATGTTGTAATGAACCCGGTTCAGAAAGCGCATGATGACCATTTGGGAGTCACGCTTGCCTCTGTTCCCAGGTTTGGAGACTTCGGAGGGTTTTCCAACCTTGACGACCACCAGAAAGGGAACGATATGCCCTTGCACTTCGTACAGACCAGAGTATACCTTTCCCATGTTGTGTTGCTTCATACCTTCACCCAGAGATTCGAAGCTCAAAGGCTCTGGGTCGACCGTTTCCGAAACTCCCAAGATATCGAGTACAATGCGAGGTGTTGGTCGATCATTTCCTTGACCGATAATCATACCGTCGCACACCACGATGAGCAATTTGCGTTTGTCATCATATCGCATCCGTGCTGCTGAGTCGATGGCTCGGCGAAGAGATTCTTCGTCTTCCGTATAGGCAGGAACCTGGCAGATGACGAACTTGTCTAGATTTTCCGGTATGTTCTTGCCTCCGAACTGGAGCGCAGCCAAAAACTTGAAGCCAATCACGGTACAAAGCAAAATGGAGATAGCCAGCAGGATATACCGAGCGAAGAGACACTGTGCCGAGTTTCTGGTATCTGTGACCCCAACGAAGAACAAATTGTCAAGGCAGAGCTGCATTCGACTTCTCAACGCAGAGTCCAGAGAAAGCGCATTCCAGTACTTGGTGACATCTTGCCCAGCCCGTTGTGTGAATAGTTCGACCACGAGGTCATCCATAAAGTTCGTGTCAACTCCCGCTGGCACTGATTGACCCGGCGGAGCCCTGGTGCTGCGCCCACCCTGGTTGTAGGTGGTGAAGTCGTACACTCTGTTGTTCAGTATCGCGATAGAATGTGACTTTTTGGCGAGGGTGCGCACATATTGGGGAGTATATCCGATGCTCCCTTTCTTGTAGTTAGATTTCAACATGATCATCTGTTCAAAGAACCAGTCTGGGCGGGAGTCGTTGGTGAAATACCGGAAGTCATGGTACCGACGATTGGGATCAGTGCTGCTGATGACCGTGGCAGAACCCGAAATATTTGTTGTGGTATAATCCAACTGCACTGTCGGGTCCACTCGGCCGTCTTTCCCTTGACAAAGGGCCGAGACCTGGACAGGGAACAGTCCAGTTGCGTCGAGACCAGCGTACTTCTCCAGTGACGTTTGCGGGATGATACTCGGATAGTGAGAGGGTGCGAAAGCACCTAGGTCCAAGACCACGCCTCGTATAGCCGTATACGCGCTGTGCCCATTCTTGCCGTCGTGGGATGACAGTTCCGCCGCAGAATACACATTTTGCTTCGGACAGATGAGTTCGGGGAAAACGACGATGAAGAAGGCAACGAAGAGACAGCTGACCCAGATAAGGATGTTGATGGCGAACTTCTCCCTCCAGGCAATTCTCACGTCCTTCCGTTTCATGCCGCCACCCCACTTGATGGCAAAATCCGGAAGATACCACGTAAGGAAGTACACAATTGCTAGCCACCTCTTCCGTGATGCCGAAACGGGTACAATATCGACTTCTTCCATCTTCTTTCTATTGCCTTTCTCGGCAAGTTCTTCTTTGGTTTCGAGATTGCGAAACATATCTCCGGAGTTAAAGGCTGAGGCGCCTGCGTCAGATTTGGCATCAAGTTCTCGACTGCCGAAGTAGCCACCTCCTTTCGTTTCGTCACCATAAAAGGAGCCAGGAGTTCCCTCATGTGAGGCAACCAAACGAGCTTTAGAATCATTGAACGGATTGAGACTTGGCGTATCAGGCCTGGAAATTGCGGGAATTTCACCGCCAAAATAGGCAGTGCTCTGAGATCCGGTGAGAGCAATACTTGCCCAGCAGCGCTCGCTGAGGAAGATACCAGTGTTACCAATTCTCGCTTCGTTCCCAGGCCACTGTTTATTATCCAGAACGAGCTGTGCCTTCTCGCGATCACTTCCGACTACGCCAGGATCGGCGTCGGTCAGTCCCAAAAATTCGCCGAATGGAAGGAACACACTGAAATCCGCTGTTCGAAGTCGTTGGCTGATTTCTGGTATTCCAAACATCTGAACCTGCTGACGCACACACTTGCTGTCAAATTGATTGGCGATCCGCCTATCATTTGGCTTCAAGCAGAACACGAAGTAGTTGTTGACGTTCGGCGCGGTCAGGGACTTGGTGATGTTGTCTAAAGATGATAGAAATTGTGCTGCTGCACCCTGAGTCAGCCCTGTCGCGGAAGGTTTTGTCTTTCTCGTTCTGGATTCCTCCGGAGCATTTGTCGATTCCACATCTTCTTGTACGGCAGGCGAGCGGTCTGCTCTTCGACTCCCCATCCGACGCAGTTGGTCATGCTTCTTTCGGGAGAGGCTGGGCATGCGCAACGGTTTCGAGCTGACCTGGGCCTGAACAATAGCCGTCTTCTCTGAGGGATGGCTGATGGTGTTCAAGGCCTCCTGGCCGAACAAGCTAGCCACAAAGTCACTCTTGGTAGCTCTGACCATGTTCATCAAGTCTCCGGAGACCACATCACCGTTTTCTTCGACCAATCGATTGACTGGATAATCCACCTCACCGGCATAGTGACGGACGGTGAACGATGCCGCAAGGTTTGTCGTGGCGAAATTGCTTCCAGGCAAGGTGGTAGTCGCGCTGCTCACGGTAATTGCTTTGTTCTTGTTCTCGAATCGCTTTCGAATACTATCCAAGAATTGAGTATCCGTACGACCACGACGCGTTTGATCATCGAGAATGGCAAGCAATCCGTTACCATGCTTGAGGAGACCACGAACAGCGTCTGAATTATCGAAGTAACTAGTTGCGGGCACGCTGACTTCTTCGCTTTCCAGCATCTCGGCTGTCTTTTCGAAGAAGCCGTGGAGGCAAGTATTGTACAGAGACTCATTTGCAACGTTGTTCAGCAATTGATCCAGAACGGATCCGGTGGAAGAATGATCCGCAAAACCCGGGAAGTCGACAATAGAAACGGTGTTGGCAACGGCGTCCTCCGCAGCACAGATCCTTTGGTTGATGCTTTCAATGATGTATGCAACCAGAAGCGAGTACAGTGTCGTTGCAAGTTCATCTGCGTTTTCTCGAGCGCCCTTGGGATCTAGCATGACCGTGACACGCTCTCGGTGGAGTGTCTTTGTCTTGTGCCTCATACTTTCTTCGAGATCCTGCACGCTCAATCCCAGGAAGGCGGCAACTAGAGCCAAAGTGTCGGTGTTCTTGACCACCGTGACTGTCTCGCCACCTTCGTGAGAGTATCCGCCACTCTCTTCAGCCGCAGTCAGTGTGGCCTGGCCGGTGCCAAATTCGAGTTGGCCAATGTGGAGAATAGCAGCAAGAACTTGACATATTTCGGCGATTTCGGCTCTGGGGAATTCAAGCTTTCGCAAAGCCGTCTTGAAATGCTGGAAGCCTTCCGCATCGTTGATGCCCACCTTCATCTGCGTCGGATGACCGAGGTATCTCCATCGTTTCTGTGCTACGGAGGCAGACCTCGTGAGGCCAGTGCCGGACGTCGCAATGTTTGTGTGTCCGTTGAGGCCGAGATGAGACTTTTCCGCCGCGCTTGTTCCCGCCAGGAGATAGTAAAGAACATGGAAGCTCCTTTCACCGGTCGGTACATGTGAAATTCGACTCCTTTCCAGGCGATGGTCCAACAATTTGCCTCCAATAAGGGTCGGGATCGAGGATGAAGCATCATATTGGAGTTCATAGAATAATCCGGCTTTCGATGCCGTTTGGGTGGTGGTAGTTTTGGTCGTCGTCAAGGTATCAAAAACGAAGGCAGCTAAGGACAATTTGGATGATAATGGTGTGGACGAAAACGAGAGGAACGAGGAAAGCAGGTGTGACCTGACTGTCGTTTTGCCTGAGCCGGACTCTCCACTGTCGCACAGTTAGCGGCAGGTCAATAATATACTGACGTTCAGCAGACATACAAGAAGACAATAGCCTGATCTTCTGCTCTATTTCCCAATCTTGCCCATGCCCTTCGGGCTAGATCCTCGGCCTCGCCCATGGCACTTCCCTCCTTTTCACCATTCGGTCCCCTGGTTGACGAGGTGTAGGTATTGAGGCATATCAAAGCCTGGGAGGAGAGCTTTGCTGTCGGGAGAGAGACATGGAACCGGCTTGCCAGATGGGCCGTCAGATGGGTATCTGATTGCAAGTGAGGAGGAAGTGCAGGCAATGAAGCCTGCAAGTGAGCAGGAACATTGCCGCGAGCAGCCATTCTGATTGAGATGGATTGGACGCGTCAAAATATCTCCAAAGACGACCACGAGTCGGCTCACACGCCGTGCCAATGGTCCAATTCCTCAATTCATCGGACGTACTTGCGCGGTTGGGCAATTGTTGACTCGGGACAAGGAGGCTTTTCGATTTTGCAACAGCGAGCGTCAGAGGCAATGAGCGTCAATATGGGCCGGTATAACCAAATATGTAGAGCGAGAGAAATATGTCGAGAGATCGTCAGATCGTACCACAGATTGCAATTGAAAGAACCAACATGCAAAATCAAAGGAAACTGAGATGATCGAACAGCGAGAGCAACAAAGTGGCTTCGCGCAGCCAGGGGGGGTTCATCGGCCTGGGAGACCATTACTGTGGTATTTGGTGGACAGAACGACTCGGGCGGAGTTTGTACTTGTCATTACAAATGAAACAATTGGAACTACTAGCATGCACCCACTTTTGGCTTTTTCAGTGTCTGAGATCTCACCAGCTGGGCAGTTCGCGAAAGACTGCACCGCCGCCGACTCTCCCATTTTCTACTACCGCACCGGTGCGAGCACTCCCGTCCTATCGTTGTGGATGTCGATCTGGCCATATCATTCTCTGATGCTGACGGGTAAGAAACCTAGTATAGAGGACCAAGTCCCAAGTATAGGAGTGGTGATTACAGTTTTGTCAGTCGGTCACTTCACCTGCGAATCTGCTTAATCTCCTGCACACCCTACCGAGCTACCTACCTACCTAGTTATCTCCATGGCCACACTGGCCTTTCCTCTCCGGAGTCTTTTGACGCCGGAATGGTCATCTGTCGGAGTTGCTGCACAGCGGCTGAAAAGAGCATGGGACCATACTGTGTAGGTATACAGAGTGGTGGAGAATATCCTTTGCTCAGCAACTACGTGGATCTGCACTTGTCACCGTCCAATAATATCAGAGATGGAAAGCATACTCTGTACATGCGCCCAGTATGCGGCCAGCACCAAAGACACTACAGGTCCAGCAGGGCCTTCCGGGTTCGGCAGTGGACTTTTGGATCTCCGACGGAACGCAATATACGGAGGTCCTTACTTACGTACCTAGTGCCGTCGCTGCTGTCAAGATGACCCAGTACACGGCCAAAGAGACACAAGGGCTAGAAAGGAGGCCTCCGCTATTTAAAAATTTCATAGGGGGTTGGTTCTTTCGTTGTCGGCGATGCTCCCTGTTCTTCCTGCCTCTCCACACCAAATTCCCCAGCTGAGGGAACACCACAAGCGAAGAGGCTTTTCCAACACCTCATCCTTTAAGTTCTCTGAGTATTCTTTGGTGATAAGCGAGTGACCACATCTTCGGAATCGCAATGCCAGAGAGGCTGACCACGGACGCACACACGCAATCCGGTCGCCGATAAGACCAACTGAGACAATGCGGGTGGATATGCAGCATGCAGACTGCGAGTGAGCGAGACGGGGCACAACGACGCAGAGGGCGTGCCACATGCTGACTGGGCGACAATCACGTGACTGCGACGGGGCTTGGGCGTGCGCTGGTTTGAGGCGAAAACCACCTTGTGCAGGCTGAACACCACACAGTGGGCAATGAGTGGGAACAAACTGAAACTAGGACGAGAGGGGATTTCTCTGTCTTTTTCATCAAACCAGTTATCGCGTGCCCAGTGCGTTTCCCATGTTTCATTCCCAAAATGCAGACTGGTGACATGTTCATCAACACCTCGTCCGTTTGCCGACGACCCGTCATGGCATGTCCTACGTAAGTGTCTTGAAGCCATCAGACTCTTGACGCGGGCTTCACATGCGGCTTTGTTGACTTTTTCCCCAGTCCGTTGCCCTGGACCACAGTGGCTGTTGGTGTGATTGGCTTGGACCAGATTGACGGGCGGTTTAACTTCCCGGAATCCCCTGCAGCAAACCGAAGGTTCTAGGTGGGTTTAGGCCTAGAGCATCATAATGCCAGCAAAGGTCCGGGGCTCAAGCGTCCGGAAATGGGCGCCGAGACCAAGGTGGCGCTGCAGATTGGCTGCTATTCTTGACCCAGCGTGACCATGGCTGCGGATCGAGGAGAAGCTGGGCAGGGCAAGGGTTGGGGGGCGGTTATTCTGTTGTCAGGCACCCGTATCGGTAACGGTCAATACACTCAAGGTCGTTGTTATACCCTCGTCCCAAAACACGGTTGCAGGCACTCCGCCATGTTCGGGCCCTTTTCATGACCCTGCTGGCTACGACAACCTGGACAACCTCCTGCTCCCTCTTCGCTCACCCTCTGCACCTTCATTGACATCGAAAAATCGCTCTCGCTTACTTTGTTCAATCTATTCGCTCCAGCTTTCACCAGCATCTGTCAGTCAATCACTTTGGAATTTTCTCCCACTCTTTTTGGTGTTTGAAATGCTGCATTGATAATTTGACACGGATCGCTCCTGTTGGATCCCTTTGTTCAACCGTCCACCACGTTGGCCTCGTTCACCCGCCTGGACGGACGGAATAAATCTGCAAGGAGGCTTTTCACATACGGGCGGCGGCGCTTCACACATTAATCAATACTTCGAAAGGTTGACGGAGGCCCCGTCGAGCAAAGGGGTCGACAGGGGCCCAAGTTCGCCTCGACATGGCCAACCGCTACTCGACATACTCGAACAACTCTTCGCAAGTTGGTGCAGCCCGAACAGCTGCTCAACAGCCTACCCAAGTCTCGACCACTACTCTCCTCAACTCCCTACACACAATCTATGCCTCCGGCCAAACGTACCAACTCGACTCGAGCACGAGCATTGCGGTCAACACGTGGCTGACTGCGCTCAATCCTGATGTCCAAGGACGAGTGGGGGGTACTGTCGATGCAGATATTGCCTCAAGAGCTTGGGAACATGCCAGACGGAGAGCTGAGGATGGATGCATCATTCTGGGGTCACTGCACCCTTCAACACCCTCGCTATTCCAGGCATTTCTGCAAGTCGTTCCACTGTCCACTCCAGAGATCGCATTCACTGCTCTGTCGGCCTTGCGTCCTTTCCTCTCTTGTGTCACGCCTCTCAACCCTACAACCTATAGACATTCCTCTCTTGCTGCCAAATACACCGTCACCCTAACCGGCACAGTCACCGGATTTACGCTTGCCTTGTCTGGCTCCGGGATTGACGTCGAAAGGGGCCTTCTGAAGATTCCATCGGAACCTGGTCATCGTGCCTTTGACGTCTTCTACTACCTCCTGACATCGGCATCCACACCTGCTGAACGCGAGTTCCTGGGTCTGCAACATCCATCCAAATACACCCTGTTGAACAGATCTGGATCCTATGATCCGCCAACCTACCTCCCAACGGCCGATGACGCAGCAGCCGCTGAAGACTTCCGCTCAGCCTTGAAGTCGATTGGAATCAAAGGCGCGGCTTTCCGTGGGCTATTATCATGCCTTGCTGGATTGCTAAAGCTGGGCGAGACGACTGGATTTCTGGTTGACTCTGACGTCCTCGAAGAAATATGCGAGGACGTAGGTGGTCTGATTGGCCTAGAGCCCGAGGTCCTCGTCAAGAAGTGCTCTACAGATGATCGTGAAGTACTGATTGCAGGCATGTACGAAGCCCTGGTGGACTGGGTCCTTGGAAAGGCCAATGATGCCATCGCCGCCGAGTTACGCTCCGGAGCTCTCACACCCGACTCCAGTACTCAGACAGGTGATGAGGTCAGCCTCACAGTCATTGAAATCCCTGGCGAGCCCCTCGGAAAGGCTGTGGCCTTGCGAAATGTTTTCGACGATACCCAAGGTATTAACGCCGAAATGAAAGACGATGGTGTCGAGGTTATGTCTGCCGGCCACTCTGTTCTCAAGGAAATGAACTCTGCCGTTGCGGAAGTGGAAGCGGACCTGGGTATCAAAGGAGGACCGCTCAGTCGGGAGAGAGAGCACGACCGGGATCGAAGAGAGGGCATTCTTGAAAGGATCGGCGCCGAGGCCGAGGCCGGAGGCTTTCTTCGCACTTTACTTTACCCCGTCGACGGCGAGGGCTTGAATTTTGGCCGAAAAGGCCGTTTTGAGCTGGGGGCTACTCTTGCCAGCAGCAGAGCGTGGTATCAGCTCTCTGTCCATCCCACTGATGATGCGCCGAGTGCTTTGGCTGCCTTGGTCTCGACAACGTCCGCATGGTCTGCGGGAGCGGTATCAAGACAATTACGAGCATGGAGACTTCCTGAATGGGCCAACCATCGCAACCGGCGACTCGACTTCACGGCCGATTTTGATGTCGAAGAATTCGTGACAAGGTATTCCAGACTCGGCTGCAAGGATGGCAAGGATGGAATAGAAAGCTTCTTGCTCGAAAGAGGTTGGACAAATGGAGAAGTCATCATTGGACGAGAACGAGTCTGGATGCGTGAAAGTGCCTGGTGGGAAGCTGAGTCTATGCTTGACATGAAACCAATAGAGGGTGGCTATTCTGACGACCCTGCCTTTGGCCAGCCACTCAATCCCTTTGCATCCAGTCATTCTGTCCATGCTCCTCACAACAGCAGTGGCTTCTTCCCGCCCATGGGTGATAATATGAGTGTCCAAGATAGTCGAGAAAACCTGCTTGCTCAGGCTGGCACAGAACGGGCCAAGTCGGTTGCACCTACAATGGCACGTACGATGCATACAGTTGGTGGTGACTACGGCCTTGGGCCGAAGGGTGATGATCACAAAGACGCCGTCTATGACCCAGACCTTGGGCAGTATGTTGGTGGGTTGGATCCGGAGCTTGCCGATCCGAGAAACGTGGAGTCTAAAAAGACTTCGGCTGGCAGACAAGCTTGGGTGTCTCTCGTGTGGGCGCTCACCTGGTGGATACCCTCTATCTTCTTACGTTATATTGGTCGCATGAAGCGTCCCGACGTGCGCATGGCTTGGCGAGAGAAGGTGGTGTTGGTCTTTCTCATTTTCCTCCTGAACGCCTTCATCGTCTTTTACATCATCGAGTTTGGAAGGCTTCTGTGCCCGAACTTTGACAAGGCCTGGAATGCAAAAGAAGTCGGCTTCCACACAGGTGAAAATGACTATTATGTCAGCGTTCGAGGCAAAGTCTACGACATGACGAAGTTCTACCGTATACAGCACAGCGACACGGCCATCCAAACGAACGCGCAGAATATGCTTCCACTGGCTGGGATGAATCTTGACGCATACTTTCCACCTCCCTTGAGTCGCGCTTGTCCAGGTCTGAATGTCGACGAGAGTGTGGTGTTGCAACACAATGATACCAGCGCTGTTCTGTATCCAAATGCTGTCCACACCTCTGGTCATCGTTATCAACCAGACCAACAATCAAAGTTGTATAGCTGGGATTGGTACAGTGACACATTCCTGCCCAAGATGAACGAATATTACAAAGGAGATCTCGTGGTGTCAAAGGGCAGCATCAAGAGTCAAGCTGAAAATGACCAGAGGCAGTGGGTGATCATCAACCAGAGAATATACGACCTCACCGACTATTTCTACACCTTGAACGTCATGAACAATTTCGTTACCTACAAGTTCTTTCCTGAGGAGGTGACGGACCTTATCAACGGCAACCCAGGCTCAGATATCACGAGCCAATGGGGAACAGATGCGGCCTTCGCAAACAGTCTGAACTGCATGAATAATGCGTTCTACGTTGGCAAAGTCGACTTCCGAGACTCCGCAAAATGTCAAGTCAACAACTACCTTCTCTTGGCTTTTGCCTTGGTTTTGTGTGCTGTCATCTTAGTCAAGTTTTTGGCAGCACTACAGCTTGGGTCGAAGCGCCGACCGGCAGCACAGGATAAGTTTGTCATCTGCCAGGTCCCAGCCTATACTGAAGGTGAAGACCATCTGAGAAAATCTCTCGATTCTCTCACAGCTCTCCAGTATGACAATAAGAGAAAGCTGATCTGTGTCATTTGTGACGGCATGATTGTGGGAGGTGGCAACGACAGGCCTACTCCCAAAATTGTACTGGACGTACTTGGTGTGGATCCAAAGATTGATCCACCAGCTCTGCCCTTCAGGTCCATCGGCAATGGCAATGAGCAACTCAATTACGGCAAAGTGTACTCCGGACTCTACGAATATGAGGGCAACGTTGTCCCCTATATTGTCATTGTCAAGGTTGGAAAGGAATCGGAACAAACAAAGTCGAAGCCCGGAAATCGCGGGAAACGAGATTCACAAATCTTGTTGATGCAGTTCTTGAACCGCGTCCATCACCGATCGCCCATGTCCCCTCTCGAGTTGGAAATCTTCCACCAAATCAACAATGTCATTGGTGTCGACCCTGAACTGTACGAGTATGTTCTCATGGTCGACGCAGATACTATGGTCAAAGAAGATTCGCTCAATCGCCTGGTCGCTGCATGCGCCAACGATGCTAAGATTGCAGGCATCTGTGGCGAGACAAGCTTGGAGAACGAAGAGCGAAGCTTGTGGACTATGATCCAAGTCTACGAATACTACATCTCGCATCATCTTGCCAAAGCTTTCGAATCTTTGTTCGGCAGCGTTACTTGTTTACCCGGATGGTATGTGTTGTGGTTATTTTTGCCCCCTTTTGCTCACCATAGCTAATGCTGTTGGCAGTTTCTGCATGTATCGTCTCCGGACCGCTGACAAGGGGCGGCCTTTGATCATCTCGGACAAGGTCATCCAGGAGTATTCGGACTGCGATGTTGATACTCTCCACAAGAAGAACTTGTTGTCTTTGGGCGAGGATCGATACCTTACGACGTTGATGACGAAGCACTTCCCTTCGATGTCCTACAAGTTTGTCCCGGATGCCTATGCTCTCACTGCGGCGCCCGAATCCTGGTCCGTCTTGCTTTCGCAGAGAAGACGATGGATTAACTCGACCATTCACAACCTGGCCGAACTCGTCTTCTTGAAAGATCTTTGTGGCTTTTGCTGCTTTTCGATGAGATTTATCGTTTTCATTGATTTGTTTGGTACCTTGATCCTTCCGGCAACATGCGCCTATCTCGGCTACTTGATTTACAGGGTCGCTTCCCATACCGGCCAATTCCCATTGATCTCACTCGTGATGATCGCTGCAGTATACGGCTTACAGGCTGTCATCTTTATCATCAAACGACAATGGCAGCACGTGGGTTGGATGATCATTTACATATGCGCGTATCCCATATACAGCTTCGTCCTACCAATCTACTCGTTCTGGAATCAAGACAACTTTTCATGGGGCAACACGAGAATCGTCATTGGAGAGAAAGGTGACAAAAAGGTCGTTGCCATTCAGGACGAGGGCTTCGATCCCCGATCGATCCCTCTTCAAAGGTGGGACGACTATGCCGCGGCCAACAACTTGCCAGGTCGTCGTGGCAATTCTGGCGGCTATCCGGAGAAGGGGTTTGAGTATGGCTACACCGATGACGCCGCAATGATGGAAATGGACGACATGCAGTCAAATTACTCCTCCGTGAAACCAGCCAGCACGATCCTGGCGGGCTTCCCTCATCAATCGGCGCCATATATGGCACCACCTCGATCAATGACGCCGTTTAACGGGATGAACAATAACCGCGCCAGCACCATGACTGGCCTCACACAGTTCAAGGATCAACCCCTCAGTTTGCACGGACGGAACATGAGTATGTTGAGCCTAGGCAGCCAAGCGCGGTTGAAGTCCCCCTCCCCGGTACCATACCAGGATAACTCGCGGAGTCGCAGCCCGTACCAGGGAGGCATGCAACACTCGGCCAGTAAACCCAGCCTATTAGGCATGGGCGTCACGGGTAGTCGGCCGGCATCCACCGTGATGGATTTCCGCACCGTTCCTTCGGCTGGGCCAAGTGATCATGACATTGTCGAGGCAATTCGCGCGGTGTTGGCTGAGGTGGATCTCGACAAGGTCACCAAGAAGCAAGTCAGAGCACTGGTAGAGCAGAGGCTGCAGTGTGAAGTACCTGCGGGGGAGAGGCGAACATTTTTGGACAAAGCCATTGATGGCGAACTGGCCAATATGTAAATGAGTGTGAGTGCATCGTACCCATGGGGCGTGGCGGCGGCAAACTTGTTGACGTACCTCTCGCAAAGAGATGGAGCAAAAGAAAACCGGATACAATGGGTCCTGTGTATGTATGTACGTACATGTTGTATCTTGGGACGAGATGATGAAATCACCAAAAATTCCTGGGTTCAAAAGGAGGCGGAGGGCAGGGGAAAAGGGGGGGGGAAACTTAACTGACATTACTTGGTCATTAATGGTACAATACATAGCAAGGGAAGGGAAGCGCTTTGCTTTGACATTCTACACAACCCTAGGAATCTCCTGGATATGTATGGGATGGGCATAGGGATATTAGAAACCGGAACGGCGCCGGGAGCGAGAGCGAGCACTTTTGTTTCTGCTTTGGATGGATCTACATCTGCATCTGCCTCTACATCCGCGTATACTATAGCATAGCATAGCACACTTATACCATGCCATGTTATATTATCATGGTGTACGCTTTAATAATCTCGTCTACATACATACATGGCACCTATCCGCGTATCTAGTTCAACATCGAGCATCGAGCATCTACAGCCAACAAACACATAAAAAGAGACAAACGGCATATGCAAATGTGTAGTGTATTATTGGTATAAGGTCTTTGTTTTAGGGAATGTATATACAATTTTGGCGCCTCCCTCTGGTAGCCTCCCAACTGTCGTCTCAAGCCCATATTCCCGGGCACCTCATCGATTTTGATAAAGGCGACCTATTAGTAATTCAAGGGGCCAGACTCAGAAATGCTGTCCTTCCCTCCTCCGGGCAGTTGCAGTCCCATATCTATTTTCCATTCCATTTCCCGTTCCGACGTCGAAGTGAACCAAAGTGACTGGGGTATCTCAAAACAAGTCAAGGAGAGTCTCGAAGGTCCAAATGCCTGAGCCAAGAATCAAACGAATGTATGCCTCCAACTTTTGACATCAAAAAGCCCTCAGCTCCGGCTGCTCCAGAGCCGACTGAGACGCGAGGGCCAGAGAAATGAACAAGAATCTTCTGGTAAGGGCATCGACAAAACAAAGGAAATTGCTATAACTGCGTGCGTGCTCTGTTTCCCACCTCAGAAAGCAACCCCCACCCCTGGACTTCTCAAGGGGCCACCAATTTCCTTGATGATCATCTCGTCAGCATCCCTGATGATCTCCGCATAGCAAGGCGGCACATCAGGGACACCGCTGACAATGGGTCTCAAGCCTCCACCTCCCTTGGAGACGCTCTTAACCGTGCCACTTCGACTTTGCCAATCCCCGGCTGTGGTGGTGATGACGCTTGTCGCGTCCGTCTGGCTTTGGTTGCCATAGGAGAGAATGTCAGTGTCAACGGTGCTAGCAACGGTTGATTCAGTCATCGTCCTGTGGTGTTGGCGTGGCCAGAGATTCAACGGTTTGGGTGGTGCTGCTGCCGGAGCGGAGAGTTGGTAGAATTGAGTACGCTTGCGGCGGTGTTCTGCGAACGAGGACGACGTTGACGATGATTTGGTGGTGCTGATTGAGGAAGAATGACTGCGGTGGGCGAGCCACTGAGAGATTCGTTTTTGTGTCTGATAGTTGGGATGGAAGTAGCCCGAAGGCGAGTTCATATCCGCTGGCTTGGAGAAATTCCTTGCAGGTGCTGGAGGTACAGTTGGCGGCGGTGCTGGAGCTTCTGGAGGTACACGGTCATGTTGCTCTGCTGATGTTCCGACAACTCGGGGGAAGCCGAGCACCGTATCGCCGATAGTGACCGATGTGACTGGAGGGCTGAACTCCTCTTGCATTGGGGTCAAGACGGCCACAGATGCTTCTGAACGAACGACGGGAAAGTGGATTTGTGGAGGTAGACCGGGGAAAGACGACCATGAAACAGGATGAGAGTGCAGAGCTTCATACTCGGAAGGCGGTCGAGACATGGATATGACAGTCGAGGAGGTGTCGGGCCGTACATGGGACATCCGGCGCTGTTCAATCATTGAAGCAGGCTTTACAGGAGCAGGCAGGAGCGAAACCTTGTGCGGAACGAACTCCTCGGACTTTGTTCGCACCAATGCTCGAGGGGGGATCTTGATTTCACCACCGTCTGTAAAACTCAACCTATCAAAGGCTGGCAGGTCTGATAGTCGATTGTTAGGCATATAGATGCTGAGCTCGAGCGGGCGGAACTCCAGTGCGGCTCGTCGAAGAGGAAGCTGTGGCGCCAAAGGCAGTGACGGCTGAGGGCCAGAGATGACGGGTTTGGAAGTCTGTCTCCGCATTGACAGGCTCGATCTGAGGGACGATTTGCCCTGGGAAACCCATTGCGACAACTGTGAAGGGAGCGGTGGTGGAGGAGTTGGAGGAAGTCCATCAAACACGGTGAGCTTCATGGGCGGGACCAGGTGAGGCTGTTGATACATGATGCGCATTTCTCTCTCAATGCCTGTGGACATGTCAATAGACTCTTCTCGCCTTCGTATTGGGAGAGTACCACAAACCAGTCGGAGGCGGTTGTCTCTCCAACTCCTTCTCACCGTTTCTCGCGAAGAGACAATCGAAGAACTCGAAATGGCAGGTTGGCTCCAGCGAGTCCTCTGAGGCGGCCTTCGACCTCATATCGGCGAGATGATGAAGACGAAGTCTCAACACGCGGTGTTACGAGGGGTCGCTGCACGATTAGACTTGACAATTAAGGGAGAAGTTGACGATGCCAGCATCAGTGATGAACAGAAACCAAAAACCACAGGTAAGGGCAGAGACGAAAGGGGAGAACAAGGAAGGCGTGATGCTTCCAAAGCTGCAGCTGCAACCCAACAAAACTATCACTCTTCCTTGAGAAAGAGGACGAGAGGCCTGGCCAGAGGAAGAGGCATCTTTGAAGGACATGAAACGCAGCTTTCAACCTTGGGATGCTGTGGGGGAGACGGGACCATGATGGCCGCGAGAACTCCAGTTCCCGCAACACGAGCTTTGGTTTCTCCGGCTCATTTTTTTTTCTCGCTCACCTCTCGTCGCTGTTCGCACGTTGCAGCGGAGCCCGAGAGGGCCCTTCAATCACATTTCTTCGTGGGCGCTTGTCCGCTGGTAGAGAGGAGGTGAAAAGGGGCCTTGCGGCGAGATGAAGCTTGGAGTCGTGGCATTGGCTCTGACTTGGTTGGATGAGAAGATGCCAGCAGAGAGGGTCAGGTCCGGTCAGCAATAATCCGAGAGGCTCCAGAGCTGCTCAAGCGCCCAAGCCATGGCATAGCGGCAGCGAGTGTTGATCAAGGTGAACTCGGGATGCGTGTTGCTATTCGCGGGAGTTGCAAGAAGTGAGGGTCAAGTGAGGTGTGAAGGAAGATGAGGCCGGCGGTTAGCTGCTCACGGTGCAGCCAATCACCACGTGCAGCCCGCCTTCCATGCAATAGAACTTGAACTCGGCTCGTTAGCAAAAGAACAAGATGAAACAATCGCACAATGACAACTGTACACAAACCATGTGGCTTGGTTTCAGAATCGGCTAATTGCTTTGTGGATCGGGATCATGATCATCTTGATGTTTGATGTGCCTCGCCAGCTCGCCTCAGGATGCTTCGTACTGTGGACTAGCATTCAAGAGCCACATGCGCCTCTTGAGCTTCCGCGGTGCAATTTTATACACATACTCCATACCTGTACACATACAGTACACATACAACACATACGTAGCTCCCTCTCTCCACCAGCAATCCCGAACGACCGACAATCCAGGTCCCCGCGTACCACTCCAAGAAATCCCGAAATCTCATCTTCGTCTCGACCTCAATCTCAATCGCAATCTCAATACCTCTCCATCACTCTCTGTCTGCCATCCATTGATCCATCCATGGTGAGTCTCTCCCTGTCTTCAGCATCGACATACCTCCTCTCTGGCTCCATGGGCCGGTATCTGGCTTGTTCTACAGGAACATACTCCGGTAGAACAGCCCGCCGATCGTCCACGAAGACGCTACCTTCGCGACCAACGGGACGCATGCTCTGATTTCGGGTCGCCACTTCCATCGGCTGAGCTTCTTCGTATCGTAATGCTGGTGGTGGCCGAGCGCTTCCCATCCGAACAGGTTCGCGGAACTCGGTCCGCTCATCTGTGTATACCGTCTGTCGCACTGGGCGATCCATCACCTGGACGCTAGAGCTTCGCATTGGGGGCGCTGGATCAAGGTATTCTCGAGCGACCGGGCCCGGCGCAGCCGAACTTCTGGGTGGCTCTGCCAGACGGTGATATGAGACTGGTGGAGGCATTTCGGAAGCATAGGCTCTGTCCGGCGCCGCTTCTACGAAGACTGACCCTGCCCGGGCTTGACGAGGATATTCTTCGTAACGTGGGTCCGCTTCAGCTGCCCGAACTGACATTGCTCGAGGTGCAACAGATGGCCGCTCCTGGATGATTTCGCGGAACCTCCTGCCGTATTGGTCGATGACAATTCGTTCAACGGGAGGGGGTGGCGGTGGTGGTATAGGCTCGACAGCGTAGCGATGATAAGTCCCGTCCCGATCGTCGTAGACTTCGCGATAGACGGGTGCAGGTGTGCGCATCACTCTCATCTCCGGAACAGGCTGGTCGTACTCGACTGGAACCACTCCACGTAGGGGACGAGCTGGTTCCATCATGGCAGGACTTTCCACCCTGGCGTAAGACATGGCTCGTGCACGAGTAGGCGATTCATAGTATTGGTCGACGTATTCGCGAGGCTGCTCTGCTCGCAGACTGTGCATACTTGCCACTCGGCGCAAGTCCTGCTCATCTCTGGCTGGTCTCACACTGGACCTGGACAACGGGCGAGGCTCACTCAAGGGCATCAACTGTTCAACCCGACGCGGAAGTGGTCGCGAGGGAGATTCCACATACCGTTCAGGAGCGGGCATGTAACGTCCTTCTTGGACTGGTTCCTCATCAATGACAATTGGCCGATCCGCTCTGCTGGGGCGGAATCGGCCGGAACCAAGTGGCTGGACATCGTGGAATGGCGGGGGTGAAACGTCTTCTTCCTTTATAAGAGCGTCTGGAGATGTTCCCCCATTTCTTCGGGCTTTGCGGGCATTGCGAGCCTCAATTTTTCTCTTTTTCTTGGGTGGCAATGCTTGGTTATCATCAGGACTTGGGGGAGATCCTGGTCTGCCAATCCATTGTTTCCGGCGCGGACGTGCATTCTGTAAAAGGGGAGAATCCTTAGTTATAGCCAGAGGCGAGACACGGGACGGTTGAGGGCAAATGGGAGAGGTGATATGGTTTCTTACTATCCGCATGTTGGCTTCCGAGGGTGAGACGGGCCTTCCCCCATTGTCTTCCAGTTCCGAGTATCTGCGCAGGGGACGACCGCGTGGGTCTCTACTGTCTTGCATTTCCTGTGCTTGAGTGACCTTGGGTGTGGGATATTGCGCCATGGCTTCTGGGGGCGAATACTCTCCTTCCTCTTCATCCTCCTCAATGTCCATTGCAGAAGTATCGATGGTTCGTGGAGGCTTTGGCGGTTCGATGGCGGTGGGCACAGGTGGCGCGACATCGGCGGAGATACCATCACCAGTGTCGGCGTACAGTGGAGCACCCATAACGGCGCTCACAACGCGTGGGCCTAAAGGCTCGTCGGCCTGCTCCTCATCAGCGTCCTCAGCAGAGTCGCTAGGAGGTCTCTCTGGCGTCGAATCAGGGGCTTTGCTAGAATAATAGGCATCCTCGTCGAAGGAGTCTGTAGCATCGGCATCTTCCTTGGAAGATGGAGATTTGACAGCACCCGTCACTCTGGCAAAAATGGCAGGTAGGTCAAAGTCCGGCTTCGCCTCAGCGGGCGCAGGCTTCTTGCGGGCATCTGCTTTTCTATGTTCAAATTGTTCTCTCAAAGCCCGCTCAAGTCGTTGTCGCTTCAGCTGAGTTTCGGCCCGAACTAGATCATCCGACTTTGTCAAAAGGACAGGGTCAAATTCAGAAACATTACTGGCAGGTTGGCTGGCAGTTGCAACGGGAACACCGTTTGGTCTTGTCTGAGCTTGGGTTGTATCATCTTCACGCTTGGCCTGAACAGCGGCCCCAAGACGATTTGGAGACGCACTCGGAGGGAACGGAGGTACATTCAACTGAGTCTGAGAGATGGTCGATGAGGACTGAGAAGCAGGTACTCGGAGGGCATGGGCTGGCACTGTCAATCTAGGATGACTTCCAGAAAATACCTCGTCGCGAATTCTCAGTATCTTCTCATATTCCAAAGCCTCATTGACGGGTTGCATAGAGGTCGGCAGAACGCCGTTCAATAAGAGGCCAGTAGAAGCGGACATGCCTAGAGGGTGCGCGTCTGAGCTGCGCGTAGCTGAGATGGGTTCTACCTGGACAGACACATAGCAAGAATGAAGGAGCAACAAGTGAGAGAGAAGAGATTATGCTGGCAGACTGGTCAGCAGGGGGAATGAAAAGCCCGGTGAGGAAGCAGAATCACCTCTACCAAGTAGAGGGTGTGATGAGCTGGTAGAAAAAGGAGCGTTTCGCGAGTCTCCAGCCCAGTTTTCAAAAGCGACCCAGCCATCGCCAAGCGCTATATCACGTGCTCTGGATCACATGACCAACACCGATTTTCCTCCAAATTTGCCGCCTGTGATTCAAATCATGTGGAAGTCTTCGATGAGGAGTCATACATTTCATCCATCTCCTCCGTAAATATTTCGACTTCGGTGGCCGAGTGTAACCGATCGCTGTGAAGCAACACTCTCATTATTATTTCAAAGGCTTCGTTTCTGTCTTGATTTCTCACCATATCGACTGTCATTGACACCATCGATCTCCTTATCGTGCAACCAGAACTCATGGGTTCAGTCCAACTCGAGACCGCGGACAAGCGGGCCGTTTTCTTTTTCGACATCGACAATTGTCTATATGCGAAGTCCAGAAAGGTCCATGACCACATGGCCCACCTAATCAACAAATACTTTGTAAAGCATCTCGAAATTTCGGCAGAGGAAGCAACATACTTGCACCAAAAGTACTACAAAGACTACGGCTTGGCCATCGAGGGACTGTCGCGCTTCCATAAGATCGACCCGCTAGATTTTAATCGAGAAGTAGATGATGCGTTACCCCTGGACGAACTTTTGTCGCCGCATCCTGAAACGCGAGAGATGCTGGAGTCATTTGACAGGTCAAAAGTTAAACTATGGTTGTTTACGAACGCGCATATCACTCACGGCATGCGAGTCGTGAAGCTACTTGGCATCGATGATCTCTTCGAGGGAATCACATACTGCGATTATGCTCAGTCACCACTCGTTCCGAAGCCACTCCCAGAGATGTTCTCCAAGGCAGAGCGGGAAGCTGGTGCAACATCGGACACTCCGATTTACTACGTTGACGACTCTTATCTGAACTGCCAAGCAGCGTACGCCCGTGGATGGACCAACACCGTTCATCTCGTTGAGCCGGGCGTGCCCGATCCGCCAGAGAAAGCGAGCAAGTATCAAATCAGCGATCTCTCGCAACTTCTGGATCTATTTCCCGAACTTTTGAAAAACAGTAATGGCTCGGTATGAGTAGATTCAGGACTATGGTACATTTTTAAGATACAATCTTGGTCTCCTATCCCAAGGGTTTCCTCCCTCAGATGATCATACTGAAACCAGGAGGATGCTTGAACGCTAGACATATGCAAAGAGATCCTTCCTCCAAAAAGGCATAATGGTCATCACATCATATCAAAAACAAAAGAAAAGATAAGGCATTTGCCACTCATGCAATGGGCAGCAGACGCCGCTTTCCAGAGAGGTCGCTTGGACAGAATTTCCAAGCTCCGGCATGCTTTTTTGCGTGCCAATTCCTGATCACGGCCTCGATGACCCAAGGGACGTCGGGGAAGCCACACTTCTCTCCGTCAATGGTAAAGGACTTGTCCTGGCACCCCAGTGTCCAGGGCGCGTCAGTGTACAGGCTATTGTCCTTGGTGGCTATGTGCTCCGCGTGCTTCCAGATCTTCATCAGCTCCTTGCCATCTGAAACATGGAGATTGGCAAGGGTAGGGATCTCGTCGTGCAGATGTTGAATAAGGTTGGGCGCAAAGGACTCAATGATGTGGCGAAGAGTGACTCCATTGTACTCAGCTGGCTTGGTGATGAAGACATATTTCTGGAAGACGGTGAGTCCCTCGGCAAATGAGTCGTGGCCCTTCGTGTTCGCTTCCATTGCACCGGGCCGACCCAGCAACTTTTCCATTGTCGGGAACATATAATCGTCCTCGACATGGTGATGGTGATTCAAGGTATTGAAGAGCAGTTGGTTGAACAGAAGGAAATCAGCGGCTTCTTGAGTATCAGGCTGAACCATCACTGCCTGGTTCCACGATGCATTCAAGGCACGAATGATGGTGTTGTGGATCTGGGCCATTTGACGAGCACACCAGAAGGCCGGATGGTCCTTGGGTACGGAAGCAGGAATGTTCTCCAAGTGAGTGGTGGTGATTAGGGGATAATGGTCATCAACGTAACGAGGGACCTGCATGCTGGGCTTTGAGATGACGCTGGTCGACACCGAGGTTTGTGATGCTGTGGACGAAGAGGCGGAGCGGTTTGACCGGACGGAGTTGGAAGAGCGAAGAGATGAAGCTGAGGTCTTTTCCATTCTGGACTCGTAGAGTTGTCGCTCTGGCTCCGATAAATAGAGGAGATGGGAATATCTTGTCTGGGTAGGCGACTTCGATGGAGACTGAGTCGGCAAAGAGGCGGTTTTGGGGATAGGCTCCCGAATGATGGGAACGGTCTGCATGTTGTCGTATTGGAAGTCGTATCGGAATGCTGGCTGCCTTGGTGCCAAGGCTCTCTGCAGATATTTCGTCCTGGTTGGCAAACTCTTTGGTATCCGATGTGAAAAGGCAGTCAGTTGGGCGTGAGAAAGCATATGATTCAGTGAGGGCTCCTGTCTCTTTATGTATCCTGTACCGTGTGATACCCATGTCCATGCAGCAACCGGAAACTAGGATCTTTGAGACTACTCGTTCTGGAAGGGTAGCACGGCTACATCGCGGTAAGAACCCACGTAAGCGATCAAGCATCTCGAACCACGCCAGCAAAAAAATGCGAAGCAGAGCCTAGAGGATGCCACGGCAGGCTGTGTCTGGTCAAGGTGGCACCACTCCAGCCAGGTTGAGAACGTCAAAGCCCCCATTTTCTCCCTGCCGTAATGGATGGTCGCAAAAGGACAAGCCCTATAGCGAGCTGGGCGGAGAGTTAGTAGGCTGACTGGCCCAGCTGATGTCGTGATTAGAATTTCGGAACCCCTTGCATCTCGCATTGGGTTTGGCGCCAGGTACGGTTGCAAGGGCAACTTTCGAATACGGGCTTCGACGCAAGAAGGGCATCCAAGAACTTCCCGGCCACGTCGCTAGGCAGTCCAGGGTACCACGTGGAGCTGTGCATCCCTTCCCAATGCCTCTTGCGATCAGAGAGATCACAGGGGTGTTCAAGTTGAGGTTGATTGTTTGTCCAAGCAGTTTCCCGAAGTTGTACGTCAAAAGCTCATACCTTCTCTCGCTGATACATGCCTTGGTATCTAGGGACATCCCAACAGGGCGGTCGGCGATTAGTTTTCGGTTGCGCGTTTAGAACTTTAGATCGTCCAAATTGCAAGCCACATTGACAATTTGGCTTGATCATGAGACTCCAATAGAGAGGAGATCAGACTGATCAGGCACACCTCGACTAATTCTCCCCAAGTAGGAAAGGTGCGTACAAAATTTGGTGAACCGGGGTCTTGGCCATTGTTCTTTGCAGTGTCCAGTGTATGATCGGGCCATCCGAGGTGCAGAGAGGTGAGAAGTTGTACAAACCAACAGGAGGGTCTTTGTGTCTGCGCCGACTCAGACGGCTTTGGCAAATGTACTGCGTACTTGGTATCTCTCTTGTTTCGAAAGCAGCAGCCATTCCTCCAGGCTGGAGAAATCAACAAGCAGTTCTCCTCTCTTCCGGCAAGGCCGAGCATGCCCTGGCAAACCTTACCTGGTGGGGAGGGGATGTGTGAGGTGGACACTGCTGAGCGGCCACAAGCCTGGTGACCTCCAAGGTCGAATGATTCATCGGATGGCTGGCTGAGTGGTGTCACACAATTGTCCTCCTGAATCAATGGGTCTTCACCTGTTTGTGGATCTAGATTTCCCCTCTCTTGTCTTGCCCTGTCGTGGAGTCTGCCACATGTCGATTCTGGCCCTGAAGACCTTTGGAGGCTCGCATCGAGGTTCGATCGTTCAAGGGAGGTGAAACAAAGCATTATCGCGGCTGCAAATGGATGTTTGGTACCATGTTTCGTAAGCTGACGAAATCACCGGAGTCAGTAAATGAGGTTGAAGGCTCCAATGTGGACCATGTGTTTGCGTGCTCTGGTACCTTGCAGAGGCAGATGGCCTTGAAGCCGACCTTGTTCGAGGAACAGGCAAGGTGCCAAAAACAAGTCCCGGAGGGGGGAGCAGGTTCTCAGAGCTCCCGGGGCCCTACGAGACACACCTGTTACGTAGGCTAGTGGGCCACTACTTCGGCCTGGTGAGCCACCCCATAGGCTGGCGGGCTTACCTACCTTTACTTGGTACAAGGACTTGTGCGTGTACTTGGTCGTAATGCCCAGTAGGGCTTGCTTGGCTTGTCCGAAGACTGTTAAGGTCCCAAACTGACGGCCTAAGTACCCAGTAGATGCCGGCCACCGCCCAACCGCCGTCTGTGGTTTTTGTGGTGCCTGCAGGCACTTTGAATCTTGATGGATCAGCGAGCTCATTCCTTCCCGACGGCAACGGCAGGGACCGCTCTTTGAGATCAGCATCGATCGTCATCCTTCATCAGTCATCAGCGCGCATCTCACTCAGATCAACTCCATCATCTCCGTCATGGATCAAAGATCACTTGTATAGGTACTTCCTCCGTACCTCGTACTCCGTTCCATACTCTGTCCAGAGCCTACACTGGAACCATTGACCACGATCTCCTTTGCGGGTTCCAACGGATGTTCCCCGAAAAGCTTGCCCCCCTTGCCAGGGGGTCACTCTGTTCAGTGCTCAGTGGCCTCAATACGAACTTTTCAAGCCCTCCGAAACCCATTTTGGCCACCCACTGGTGCTAACGCTCCACTGTCGAGCCTCCCCCGCGGAAGTCGATGACGATGCTTCTTCCGATCCCCGCGAAAACAGCCCTATTTGCTAGGGCTCTCTGTCACAATGATCAGGCCTCAGCTGACCCGTCTCCTGAAACAAGAATGACATTGCCTGACGCCGAGAAGACCTAGTTCTAGATCTATAGAAAAGATTCTTCCACGCCGCGGGCCCACGACAATGCTGGCGCACCCTAGCAGGGCCGAAACGAGTTACACTACTCGGTACTGCTGATACTATATCTGGTTCTGTGACATTCATGCCATGTTCGATTCGATGGACAAATGCGACAAGAGACAGACCTAGAACAAAGCACTACAAACCCTAGTCGCTCTAAGGAGTCCAGCCGACCACGACGCTGCAGAGCCACCTAGACGCACGACATCATGGAGACACAGCAGAAATAACGGCCAAGAATTTCTGTGTCAAAATTGAAGCACCCAACCATCGACCTTCCTAATCTGTATATTCTTGTCCCAAGGCGCATGCTGACTAACACGAACCAAGATCATGCACGATTCGATTGGACGATTTGCCCGAGTATCTCAATCAGGAAGGCATTGCCTGAGGATCTCGTATTCCAGCCTTGTCCTGAGAACGCGTCAGATGTCAAGCCGCCACGGTCGCGCAATGTAGCATTGGCCCTCGAACCGAGAATGTACCCCGAAAACCCCAAGGAGTTGGACAACTTGCTCTTCCGACCATGCGAGAGAGAGAGTACGGCCAACAGCATCCCCCCTCGATGCCTCCGGCTACTCGGAAAGCTGCACCCTCCACCTCTCTTGATAGGCCAGCCCCGCCAATCCCCCATTCCAAAATGTCTGAAAAGGCGCGTAACCCATTTTCAGTAGCTCATCGACGTCCGGAAATCTCGCTCTTGATGCAAACCAGTTGACTAGGTAACAAATTACTAGGCGGAGTGATGATGAAACGAACAAAGAACCCTAAGGACAAGGTACTTGGGTATTTGTCACATGGGTTGCTGTGGACCTCGGTACATATCTCGTAACGACTGAAAGTGGAAAAAGGAATGGAATAACCATGTGATTGATGGAGAGATCTCTTTATAAGTAGGTAGCTACTACATAGTCAATCGAAGGCGTAGTATGAAGACCGACCGCCCACCTCTCTTGAGTTACTACGAAGATGTCCAAATCCTCGACTCTACCGCTCGTGGATTACCCGCGCTTAGTCGGTCACGGCCATTCAAGTACGTGAGAGTGACAAGGAGACTGGATGAGAACTACTAGTACTTGAGGCCGTAGGAAAGAATTTGAAACACTTTACAGGCGACAAGCTCAGGGTGGAAGATTGAGGTCAGAGGAGGCGCTAAGGCAGCGACGGCTATCGTATCTTGAGCACCACACCTGGCTGAGCCCTGGCTGACCGTTCATAGTCTACGGATAGCTGGTTGTCCCTTTCAGCACTGCCAGCTCCTAGCTAGACCTGTCATGGTTGGCATCCATGCACTGAGAAAAAACAATGCTGCACCGAGGATCGAGCTCTTCCTGTCCCCCAATCTTCCTACTCGGCTGTCACAAAGTTCCTTCAGTCCCAGCGTTCCCTACCGGGTTTGCTGTCGTCGTTCCAGTCCCAAACTCCTTCGGCCCTTGTGTTGTGCTCGACCATAATCTCATGTCGGTCGATGCCGGCTCTGATGTGCCTCCGGCCAATACTGGGCCATGGAGTCGTGGATACCACCTTCTCTGGTTTCCATCCCTGATATCATAGTGAGCAGTGGGACTTGTATAATTCCTGAATTTTCTATCCACATCGTCTTCGCCTGAAACCCTGTCCACAGAACCTTTCTCGGTCAGCAAATGTTGTACGTGCGCATGGCCAAGATAGAGAAAGACTCACTGCCGTCTGTCCGTCATCGAACTCAAGAATGCACTTTAGGACAAACTGAATGCGCATCTTGCCTTGTCGGTGTCAGCCTTCAACATACCCAAGGACCCTAAGGAATCCGGCAGAATAGTTTCCACACAGATATGACCAGACAAATCGACATAGGTCTGCACAAGCCTCCCAAGCCTCGAAAGGGCTACACGAATTCTGATTATGATCTATGTTAATCCACCCAAACCCACGCCCATGCCAATAGGGCTGTAGATAATTGGTATGACGACAGAAAGAGATCTCAATCGCACGAAGCAGAGCAGGGTCAGCTGGGGAGAAATCTGGCATCTCTATGGGGATCTCCGGCTTGAGGGGAGCCATGCCGTTGAAGTCGACATCAAACGTGGCTTCTGACAGTAATGTTGGCTTCGCCTCAGCAAGGCAGGCTTTGGACACGAAAACGAGGTTCAGGCCAATACCACGGTCGCGGCAGATGGACCGTTTTGTCGCCTCACGGTCATCCCTTCTGGTCACTACCGTTTGCCCTCGGGCTAAAGCGCGATCGACATTGATGCGAATCCTGGGAGGCAGGTCGAAGAAGGATTTGCGAGATCGCTCCCATGGTGGCCCCGAATTCGAAGTCAATGAGGAATCATTGGATGACGACATTATTGGCGACGCGCCATACCTTTTCGGATCCGTCGAGAGAGTGGTTAATAATGACGGGGGGTGGCCGGCACGGGGAGGCGGCGGATGGCAATGTCGCAGGATGACGAGGTTGACGGAGGAGTTTTGTAGACAGGATCGTGAGGATAATTCGAGTTGAAGGCCACCTGTCAGCGAAAAAGCCGATGAGATGTCAGATGGTGGAGTGAAGAGGTCAAGAAGAGACTTTAAGGTGAAAGATGAGACTGAAGTGACAATCCTCACTCAGCACCCGCGTTGCGGTGTCTGCCCATAGGCACTGCTGTTCTGATTCTCCAGTCCCCCTTGTTGAACTCCTTGAGTCCTTCTGCTCGAGTGATCGGATCGTTGAACGAGTCGATGAGATTTTGCGGTGAAGTTTGTCATCTTCTCTCACATCGAGCTGGGACGCTCGGGCCTCCTCAAGGTCGCTTGCTGATCCGTTCTCTTTATTGAGGCATATGGTATCGAGAGGCGAGGCAATCTCTTCTTGCGGCATTGCATCATGGGCGACAAGTTATGCTCCTGGCTAGTATATGCCTTGGCTGTGCTGCAATGAAGCCCAATGTTGACTGATCATATACTCGAACATCCCTTCCTCATCCTCGAAATGAGCTGGTTTGACAGGAGCAGGTTCGGCTGCCTGGATTTCGATCGCCGTCCCTCCTTCCAGCACTCCCTCAATCCGGACTTTCCATGAGTCCAGATCAACGGCAAACTTCTAGGGCCAACGGTCAGTCGTGGTGGATTTGGCATCCGCGATGGTGGAGGAGCTTCTCTCGTACCGAGTGAATTGTCTCAGCGTTGTCAGCAAGCCACAAACTTCCTTCCAGGACAACTCTTCTCTCCTGCTGCCCTTTATCCTTCAACATCTTTTTTATATATATATGGTCGAAGCGATATCCTGTCAACAATGTTTGGATTGGGTCAATTTTAACCTTTTCGATGAACGTCTTCGTCAATCTCGGCCCGTCAAAAACACTGTTGTCCACAGGACCAGTTTTCCTCAGCTTTCGAACCGTCATAGTGCGCACCTGGGTCATCTTATCAAAGACTTGATGCAGCCAATCCGTACTGAAGCAATGAGTTTCCAGAATCACCACGTGCCGCATCACCTCATATGCCTTGGGAGAAACTATGCATGGAGTGTCTCCTGGATGGTCTGTGAAGTCGAATGTGCCCGTTGGCAGGAGGTATGGCGTGACCTCGCTTTTCCATTGTCTGCACACTGCTAAGGACGCGAACGATGGGGATGGGAGTCGATTGGCTTGGTCTGTGTCCATCGGAAAGTTGGGCAGTTGCAGCGGCTTGAAGACAACTGCCCGGAAGACGTATTCGTAGACCTTGCTGCGGATCTCTGCCGGCAGCTGAAACCACAACACCATCTCTGGATACTCTTCAAAATATTTGTGATTCCACACAACCGGCTTGTGGGCCTTTATATCTCTCGAGGAGAATTCGTGGACTAGTCGAACTTAGTATAGTCAGCAAACAGACTGAAAAGCAATCGAAAGATGGCGCTCCTGTACGCTGCACATGAGGCACGATTAGGACCTGCGACCTTTTCAACAGCCGAATCATATATGCGGAGGTCGGAGGGGGGCCAAATGGCAGAATGTTCTAAGAAAATGATAAGGGGCTGACATTGCAACATCGGAATGCCATGGAAATCCCTCTACAACCCTCTGGCATCCGCCTCAAACACCGCATCAATGGCAAGTCCAGTAGAGGGAGACCACCATCATCTTAGGTCAGAATAGGACGAATGTCGGCCTTCGCTGTAACCAGCAAGGTCAGCCTCAGCCTCATCTCCAAAAAGTGGCTGACGAGACAACCCAAATGTAAGAGATGTTTTGTAAGACAAGACATGGAAAAGGGGTATCTCTTCCTTTGGAAACGACCTTGGCGGAGTGGAACGACAAAGCAGAATGACCTGCTAGGGCTTATCAAATAGGATGTCCGCTTTCCACAACCCAGGCGATGACCAACGAAACTGACCGCCGCTCCTCTTCGGCTGATGAGAAGCCAAGTGGTATTGCCCCTGATGTGACGGCTTCATTTTCTTCGCGGCATTCAAAACAAGAAGCAGGATTTTCATTGCAAAGAATGGGGCAATTGTTGTAGGGCTGCTCTAGAGGGAGGCGCGAGAAAGAGGCAGAAAGGAGCAGAGCGGTGAAATGTTTGACGGAACTGAACAGAGCACGGGCGCAAAGGGCATGAGTCTTTGTCAGTCGTCGGCACTTCAACAAAGCCCGACGTGCTGCCCCAGAAAGTCCCCAGCTCCATGAGAGGACTCTGTCCTTTCTCCGGCGAGAGCTGGGCTGTCAGCAGAGGGATGCCAGGGGCGCCACTCCCTTCCTATGTATTGGGGTACACGAACAAGGATTCAACCATGTAATCAATCACCCAGCATTGCGACAAATCGATTCCCAATCGTACGTAGTCCGACGAATGCACCGACCAACCGCTCGCTCATCAATCAAACGAGGCAGTCCGTCGAGGTGGTGTACGGGGTTTGATGATGATATCCTGGATTACTCCCCCTTGGGCCATGGGATGCCTACTTACCCTACCCAGGAGCGTGTAAGTCTGTATATGCGAAAATAGCAGCCAATTAGGTATTGATTTGGCCTTTTTCAGTCCCTGATGATGCATCTCATCATCCCAACCCATCCCATGTATGTACGGATTCCCCTCCGGGTCAAAATGAAGCTCTCATCTCGCCTGTCCAACGGCTAACTCGACCCGTCCTGCACCACTTGTATGTTGCAGACTCGATCGATAGGTTAATCGTCCGTGATGCGGTTGCAGGACCTGTCGAATTCTGTCTCTGACTCGTGTGCTCGCGGAGGGGTCGTCCGCATTGTCCACGCCGAAGGCATACCCAGAGTGCCCTCCTCTCGCCTACGTTGACTCAAAGCAGTTCTGGCTCCTCAGACTGGCAGTCACGTTCGGACAATGGGTAGCAATAGCTGCATATGGTTTTGCCGATCCGATTGTTTTGGTTGATGAAAATCCCAGGCGCCGTGTCGGGTAGAACGAGGCCCCCGTATCACTCCCTCTCGATCTGAGAGTAAGTCTGTCAATAAAAGAAGCGTCGGAATCGTGTAGCTTCTATTTCACTGACTTGGGAGCATCCTGGATCTGGTAAGGAGATCACCGTGTCTGTCCTCTCAACCCTCTTCCAACTCCTTGAGCCGTGCCTCCCATGCGTCTACACCCCTCAATAACGTCTCCAACTCCTCCTTCTCGTCCTCCAGCTTGATCCTCCTCTCCGCGTCCAACGGGCAAAACACGTAATTACCCTGTCCATCAAACTGCAAGATCATGCTGTGGTACTTCCACAAACTGCGTCGGTGACTCACGGTCATCAATGTCGTTCCCAGGCCTTTGGCCGTCTCGTACATCTTCCTTTCCATTTCCAGTGTTACAGAGCTCGTGCATTCGTCTAGGATGGCGTATTTTGGCTTGTGGTAGAAGAGGCGAGCCATGGCTATGCGTTGTTGCAAGCCGCCGGAGAAGACGTCGCGCCATTCTTCCACGGCGTCCCATCCGTTAGGTCTGTTGACGATGGATTCAATCTCCAAAATGGAGAGGATCTGCTTGAGTTGCTCTTCCGAACCATGCTTGGCCCGGAATTCACGCAGTGTGTCCGGATAGATGATTTGGTCCCTGAGTGTGCCTCGACTCAAGTATGGCCGTTGGGGGATGTAGAATATATCTTCGAACCTGGGTTTCTTCACAGACCCGCCATAAACGGGCCAAAGCCCACCCAGGATCCGGAAAAGAGAGGATTTCCCACATCCATTAGGACCAACAATCAACAGGTGATCGCCAGGTTTGATCGCAAACGTTAATTTCTTCACTAGAACATCGCCATTCGGGCTCACGATGGGGACGTCGGTGAATTCGATGTTTTCGCTTTCTTCAATCGTCCCTCTTCCTCTGAGCACTGCGGCGTTTTCGTCTGTCGAAGCCGAACTGACCAGCTTCTTCTCGAATCGGCCCGCCGACACTTCGTCCATGACGTCTAACAAACCGGCAACACGGGATGTGTAACCGGCTAGTTCGGTGATTTCCTTGTAGGAGAACATGATGCGGCCGAAGGCGTCCGAACTGCTCAGGAGCATGCGCCGGTTTGTGACGAAAGACTCAGTATGGTCCCCCCTCGATTCTCCCGGGGTGAGATTTTGACCGGGAATTTTGAAGAAAACAGGTAATGAGCACAGAAGGAGGCCGAGGGCACCCCAGAAGTATTTGATGACAAAGTCTTCCATGAAGCCATGGTAGAACCGTCTCCTTAATATGCGATTGACATGTTTGATCAGCGTGAAATAACCCTTGTCTAAACCGTCCTTTTCAGCCTCGTGGCCGGCATATAAAGCGATCTCTTCACTATAATCGATCAATCTCGTATGTTGGAAACGGAATTCTCCTTCCAATCGTGCTTCGTCGGCCACGTATTTTCCGAACGGCGGCGTTAAAGCGCGCATGACGTTGGCAGATATTTGTACGAGTAGGGCCATAGCGAAGAGGCCTTCACCACCGACAGATTTTGACAGGGAATAGTTATATATCACCATGTCGAGGAGGGGTTTTGCCAGGTTGGAGTAGAGTTCTGCGAGGGAGTTGGAGAAGCGAGAGACATCGACGGTGATGAGTTGGTCGGCGTTCTTTATTCGATCATCGAGCGCCGAGAGAGTGTAAAAGGTCATATTGTTGAGATACTTTTCGTGGATGTATTGTGTTAACCTTGTCCTGTAGGCCAGCGCAAGGCGCGTCTGGTGGTACTGAAGCATCGAGTTCGTGAAGGTTGCAGGCACGGCCACCAACATCCACCACACAAGACCCAAGACGAATTCTCGTCCTTTGCCCCGGACGAGTGCGGATACCACCTTGCCATCGAGCTCGGCAACATACAGAGAGAGGAGGGTGCGGATGACGAGAAAGACGCTGTGGGAGATGATGAGCCTCAGCTCTTTGCTTCTCCAGCCGGGTATCACGATTTTGAGGAGGCGCAGTAGATTGCGGAAGAACTCTCTATTGATCTCGACCCGTTTCTTTCGATGTTCCTCCTGTTGTTTTTTGTTCTTCGCATCTGGGTCCTCGGGTGTCTGCTGGGAATGTCGAGCCCGCTCACGCTGAATCTCGGCTTGCCTCCTCGCGGCGGCCTTTTGTTCTGAGATGGCATTGTGGATCCGATGGATCAAGGCAATGACTAGGGTAATGTAGATGGTTCGAGAGATGTTCGTGCGGTGTTTGAGGTAGAGGGAGGTCAACTGCGAGAGGATTTGCTTGACGCTACGGCCTGGGGGCAGCAGTTTGGACTGAGCCGCCATTGTGCCGCCGGTGGGTGAGTTTGGTGAGTGTGAGATGGAACGAGGGTCGCATGTAAGAAGGACTAAAGGGGCTCTATCATATCATCATCGACGTGACGGGGGACAGAGATACTCTGGTTTTGTGCACATGCTTCAGATGAATGAGTTCAAGACGCGGCGAGGCGGGAAGCATTCCTTGCTAGACAGAGGGGATCCACGAGCCTCGGCCGATGAATGCATGTGCAGATCTGATCTCCTTACCAGGGACAAGAACAAGGCGTATACTGAGCAGCACCCAGTGGATTAAGGCGTTCTCTACTACCAGCTACCGACCTTCAGACGCTCGACCTCTATCAACACCGAATGCTCTATACGTTGGGTGACTACAGCATCTCATTGTCCGTATCTCATGGCAGGTACCTATAACCACAACAATGTGCATCATTTCTAAACGTTCATTATCCAGCCAGTCAATCCCAATTCCTCCTTCAGCCTCAAAACCCGCCCATCAATTCTCTCAGCGTAATCGGTTTCCGAACAGCATTCGAGAAGCCTTCGTGGAATGAGACCCATACTCGATCTTCAGCCTTTGTCCGTAGCTTCCCTACACGTTCCCTTGCACCCTTACCGGCCGACGTAGGTCGGCTTTCATTGATGATCCGACCAAAGAAATCACGCTTGGTTCCAGGAGCCTGGGAAGATGCTTCCTTCGCCTTGTCGGCAGGACGCTCGTTTTCCTTGTTAGCCTCTCCATCAACCTCCCCGCGAAGGTCCAATGTCGCAGAGCGACCCTGTCGGACTAGCGAGTTTTGCAACAGCCTCTCCTTTCTGAGCTCTTGATCGAGCACCTGTCGAACTGCATATCGAACCGGTGCGGCACCTGAACGTGATTTATCCATGTGATAATTCAGCAGTGTATCGAGGGGTCTGGCACCTTTGTTAGTGGGATCAGTCTTCAACTCAATGGACGTTAACTCACGGCTCCATTCGATATACATAGCCGCCATTCGAGTGAGCACCACCACCCTCAATTTCCACGCGGACCTTCTCAAATGATACATCCAAAGCCAGCATTGTTCGGACTGCGTTGCGAACACAGACCTTCTCAGACTCTTTCCGCACACTGGCAACACTGGCAGAGCTACCGGACCCTCCAATCACAATGGGCTTCACATCTGGAGCCAGCATCTTGCCCACATTCGGGACCAACTCTGTCGCAATATCGTCAATAGAGCTAAATAATCTCAACAAAGACGCTGAGAAATTTGACTGCAGCTCGGTGAGCAAACTCCGGTTCTGCTTCTCCGCCTCATAAGCAGCGAAATCTGCTTTCAGGCCGCTGAAAGGGTGGACATCCTTGACTTCTTCCTCCGGCAATTCTTCATTCCAGGCCACTCTACCTTTGTCGACAGTGGCGAAGAGATGGTGAAACCCACAGGCGCTAGTATTGAGGTAGGGCGTCAATTCCCACTCCTGTCCTGAGAACACTCGACTTGACAAGCAGTCATGAAAATGAAGCCATTCGTAACTTGCATTTGGTTTTGACAGTTGTACGTCGTCTTGAAACACTTGTGTTGGATATGTGGCGAAGCATTCCGTCATGACTCGGTCATGATCTCCACACGTATCAACCATCTCTCTCAGGGCCGCGATTGCTGCCCGTTTGCGAAGATTCGCGACTCCCACGGGGTTGCTTTTCGAGTCAGCAACCAGTCTCGCGTCGTCTGCGGAGAGAGCAGCTGGAAGATCAGGCAAGCCAGCCCCTTCCAAAAATATGCGCTCAACAACCTCTCTGACACCACCTCGTCCAAGGCCTTTCTGTCCAGATCGAGCTTCTGCAAGCTGGGGCTCGAGCCATTGGCGTGTCAATTTGGGCTTGGTTTCGTTGGCGCGTAGTTTATGCGCAATCCATTCGGCTTGTACGAGCACACTTCTGATGTCGCCCTCTCCGGACCCCCGGGATCCTGGCCCTCTTTGCTTTCGCATTGCCAGCCCCCAAGCGTTTTCGCACAGCCGGCGAACGGCGTCATTATCAGAGGCAATGCACTCTTTCTCGAAAACAGCCCTGACTCGAGCAATGACCTTGTCCAGTGGGGCTTTCCGAACATGGACAATCTCAGCGACGGAACTTGTGCGTAATGGTCGAAGTGAAGGTGCGAAGACGTCATTGCATACTAGGATCAGTGGTCTGAGCATTCTGAATTTGTCGCCCTTCTTTCTGCCTCTCACACCGTCTTGGTTTCCACTGCCCGATGCGTTCCTCTGGTCGAGCTGCACGAGGTCGATCAAAGCCTTGACAAATCCGCCTTCACCACCACTTGCACTAGAACCTGTGGTGACCCCATCGACTTCATCTACAACGACGCAGACAGGGCGCCCGGCTTTTCTCGCTTTGCCTTGTTCTTTGATTCCACGCACTGTCTCCGTTCCAAGAGCATCTTTGATCCTGCCTTTGACCACGTCTCGGCTTCGGTCGTCACTGGCATTGATTTCGAGTACCTCATATCCCGCTTGCCTGGCGCACACGTGGGCTAGAGTGGTCTTCCCAAGACCTGGTGGCCCAGTCATAAGCAGGATCTTTCGGTGTTGTTGATCTTGATCTTTGTCGTCAAAGGCCCTCATGGATTTTAGTTTTGCGCTTCCCGGAAAGACTATGTGATCCCATGCTTTAAGCCATCGGAGGACCTGCCGATGGGTTCTTTCGTCACCCACAAGCTCGGTGAATTTCTTTGCGCGATACTTCTCGGTCCACATCTGATAAATGACGGGCTTTGAGCCTGCAGACGGAGCATTTGTGAGCGAATCTGAGGCCTGTTGTTGATTCTTCCTCTGTTTCTCAAACTCGTCAAGTTGTCGCAGCGTCTTTGCATCGTCCATAAGCTTGTGGATTTCAATGCCATAGTATGCTTTCTTTGCACGACTTGCACTGGTTGCCGACCGCTGCGCAATAGTCTGCTCATATGACACAGCTTCAGCCTTTTGTCTGATGCGAATGTTCAATGCTGTGCCAGAGGATGTCTGTATGGTTACACCTCTGTGTTGCCGCTTTCTGAGCATTGGGCGAGGAAGGGGAGGTAGATGTGGACTAGAGGGAACATCATGCCTTGTTGCAGTCCCCGGTATAACATCCGTATATGCGAGTTCTGCGACATCCTCCCGAAGTGGTGGGAGTGCCGACTCCTTTTCTATCCGCCGTTGTAATTCCTCCACATCCTGGGGCTTGTTTTCGGCCTTGTCTTCGTCCTCATCTTCATCGTCTACCACTATGAACCCGCCCAGCATCTTAGTCCTCTTTGTTTGCTGCTCGGTGGGAAATGGTTGAAACAGACGGCGCTTCTTTTTGTGGGGAGGTACAGGTGGTGATGAGCTAGGCGCATAGGCTATGGGAGAGGAAGAGAAGACCATCGTGTCAGATACGAGGCCAAGGTCGAGGCTCGAAGAAGGCAGCAATTCGTTGAATTGTTCAGGATTGCATGTGTAATTGGGTCGTGGCGGTAAATGCTTTCGAGGGCGGCGAGGTTGGGAGACGACGGGATTATGTTAACAATTTCTGTGTGTCTAGAAGTACAGTCTTGTGATCAGGATTCTGGATTTCGCCGTTTTGTAAGGGGTAGTGACATTTCCATTCATTTGGCCTTGATGAAAGTTACAAAGTGAAATCATTGACCCAAGTTGTCTGCACACGCGCGACGCGCTTCTCCTTCTCCAACTGGAACGCGTAAAGGGACCCCAAAGTCCCAGGCAGAGAGTCACCCCCCATTCGTCATACCCTGCTGTAACTGTAACAGTCTCGTCTGACAAAAGCCTTCTGATGAAAATGGAAACGATATCCGGCAAAATGATAGCAGACAGAGTAAAGCACCTTCAGTTAAGTGAGGGAATGTCGCCGTCAGACCGGTCAGCTTTGTTGCTCCTCAAATCTCTGGCCCTTTGTAGCAGCGCAGCGCGGCGCAGTCAGACTTCATATCTACGAGACCCTTTGCTCCATACATTCCAGCAAGTGTTAATAACTAAAACAATGTCGCATGGGGCATGTTTCCGGTCGCTTCGATCCCTTTGTCTCAGAGACACCAATCAAACCCGCCTTACGCTCCAATGCGACTCCCAATCCGCCGAATACATTTGATCGCATCTATTCGACATATCGTTTCCGATCACCTCAACTTGAAATGCCCAGAGAGAATATAGGAGATATTTCCGCAAAAGACTTTGCGGAGTAAGTGAAGTCCGTGCGAAATACGACATCACCCATCTATACCTTCCAGATACTCAGCATGGCTCAAGCGACGAGGTTGCGCTGACCAATGCGTATGACGGAAGGTTACTATCCGGCCCATTGCTGGATATCTTCGTCGGGCCCGAGGGCCGCCGCTGGTCCTTACATCAAAACCTCCTCATCCACCATGCGCGCTTCTTTGACGAATCATACACTGTTAACGGTGAGCACAAGCGCATCAACGATGGCAAATTGGAACTCCGCGACGAGGATCCAGGCGCATTCGAACTGCTGGTGAAATGGCTGTACCAGGGCAAAATTGACGATGTCTCATGGATGCCCAAGGACGTCAAATGGGACTATGCATTCACATGCCAAAAACTCTACCTCCTCTGCGATACCATCGGGCTGCAAGAACTCAAAAACCAAGCCATCGACCAATTCCGGCGGGGATGCCATGAGGCGGGCCTCGTTCCCGGCCCCGAAGAAATGAAGCCCATTTATGAGAAAACTCCGCCCAGTTCTCCCTTTCGGAAACTCGTGAGTAAGATTGCTGCGAGACAGATCATGGACCCCGGGTCGGAGAAAGATGCAACCAGCTACAGGGAGTGCTTCGCCAGCACTCCGGACTTTGCAGTCGATGTGATCAATGCGATCAAGGAGGGCAGTGGTGGGTCTCTGTTTGACGATCCAACAGAGGGTAATGGGTGTCGGTATCACGAGCATGAGGATGGTGAGAGCTGTCACAAGACGGTCAGATTCAAGGATAGTTCGTAATGGGAAGTGCGGTTCGCGAAGAAGAAACCTGGAGACACGGAGACACGGATGCTCCTCTAATGGAATACGGCGATGCATCCATTGGAATCACCAAATCTATGTGTCTCCCAGAATGTCAATCTGGAGGACGTATGGAGTTGTTTCGGAGTGGCTGCATTTGTGGCTGTACGACCCTTCAACGAATCACTACGACGCAAGCCATTTTAGTGAGAGGTCCAAGATCACGACGGGAAAGGCAGGAAGTACCTCGATGAAAATATCCGTCTGCTGGCTCGGTGCACCCCGACCTCGACTGCTTCGGTTATATACCATTGGGAACATCTATCGTTCGGCATCTAGGACAAGGCATACGGGGGCATCTCGTTGACCTAGATCAATAGTCGCTGGGTGAAGGGCGCAATCAAGCCACTAAACCTGGAAATCGGGCAGCTTTACGAAGTTATCAGGAATCAAAGCTAGTGGAAATGGTTTCGTTCTTTGACCACCTGGGTTTCCTCTCGGCTGCATAGATGAATCCTGATGGCCCTTCAGAATTTGACTGGCTCGAGATAGTGACATTGGAAGCCCAACACTACCTTCATAACCATAAAATTATGAGATTTCCACCCACTCTCTCTTAGGCAGTGATAGATAATATTGACATGGCTGAATAACCTGTAAGCTTGAGATTATATTTAGCGAAATACATTGTCTAGCTGTTGTCTATTATTTAGGATAACAGGCAGGCATACGCTATATAAGTCATTCTTTCGCAGTGCCAACTTTTCTTTCCACAGCCTCCTCAGGTAAAAGAACGGCATGGAAGAACTTTCTACCTATTGTCACGTGACATAGCCTCTTGGCAGTGGATCGCATTTCGTTCGCCGCAAACTTGCGAGGTCGTGTTGCTCGCGGCGCAGTTTCGCGACAGGGTTTCAATCTCGAGCCAAAAACACCAAAAACCCATCCGCTTAAGTGATGTGTTCAGCCCTCTTGGGATTCCTGGGTGCTTAAAGTGTTTGAGACAGACCCCGCGCACACTTTGGCCTGCACTGGAGCTTCATCCAAGGCCCTGAAGGATTGGGAGGGCTCATAAGTTTCATGATACCACAATGGACGATACTCAGCCACAGCCCGCCGAGTTGAAGCACGAGTCTTCAGACGCTGTCGACCTTGGCGCAAACGGCGCCCATGTCACTGCCGCCGATGCAGCAGAGACACAATCGAGAGGTACGCGCGTCATTGCCCGGAGCACTCTCCCTCGTTCATTTGCTGGCTCCCTCTGAATCCAAGACTTACCTGACGAGATTCTGCAGATACTCAATCATCAGCCAACTCAAATGGAACGACGTCGGCCAATCCTTTAGATGCCCCCAAGTCACCGCCGGCTCAAGATGATCCAGACGGCGAGCAGGAAGATGCTGAGATGGGCGGAGTGGACGAAGACGCAAAAGTCGAAGATGTTGATGCTGAAAAGGATGGAGCGGAAGAATCCCAAGAAACGCCGGCCGCAACACAAGCGACAGATGGTCAGGCAGCACAGGCAAAATCCAGCCTCGAGGCTGCAGCCAATTCACACCTCGTCGCGCAGACACATCAAATCATCCTGCCCAGTTATAGCACATGGTTTGACATGCACACGATCCACACCCTAGAAAAGAAATCACTTCCAGAGTTCTTCAACAGCCGAAACCGCAGCAAAACACCCGCCGTTTACAAGGACTACCGCGATTTTATGATCAACACCTACCGTTTGAATCCCGTCGAGTACCTCACGGTAACTGCATGCCGAAGAAATTTGGCTGGTGATGTCTGTGCGATTATGCGGGTACATGCCTTTCTAGAACAATGGGGCCTCATCAACTACCAGGTACAGTGTTTCCTACCTTTTTTTTTTCCAGAGTCTATACTAACTGCAACAGGTCGATCCACAAACTCGTCCCGCGAACATAGGTCCCCCATTTACAGGCCATTTCAGAGTCACCGCGGACACACCTCGTGGATTGCAACCATTCCAGCCCGCGCAAAATACTTTCACAACGCCTGGAAAACCTCATCCCTCAACTGATCGGGCCGCTTCGGCAACCCCTGCTTCAAAGCCAGATCTGAACCTTGAGCTCCGACGGAATGTCTACGACGACAAAGGCAAAGAAGTCAAAAAGACTGAAGACTCAGAGAAACAAACAAACGGCGAAGGGGCGACCACTAATGGCGCGAGTTCCGGCGCTGCTACAACCAAGGCCATGGACGCTGCTGCAAGGGAACCCATCAAAAGTTTCAACTGCTTCTCATGTGGAGTTGACTGTACGCGATGCCGCTTCCACTATGCCAAATCAGATCCCGTTTCAAGCAGTGCGAACCCCAACGAGCTTAAGTACGATCTATGTCCGAACTGCTACTTTCAGTCTCGAATGCCGGCAAACCATCGCTCGTCCGACTTTGTCAAGATGGAGGAGCCAGCATATTCACATATTCCCGACAAAGATGCCGCCTGGACGGATTCAGAAACCCTCTTGCTGTTGGAAGGCCTGGAGAATTTTGATAATGACTGGAACGAGATTGCCAAACATGTTGGCACACGAACTAGGGAGGAATGTGTACTCAAATTCTTGCAACTCGACATTCAGGATCAGTACCTTGAAGACGGACCATTGAACGGTGCCTCTGCGCTGAAGACGCTGACAGGAAGGAGTGCCATCAGTCAACTGGACAATCCGGTGATGTCAGTCGTCAGCTTCCTTGCGCAAATGGCAGATCCGGACGTGGTTGCCGCGGCATCAAACCGCTCTATTGCAGTCATGCAAAAGCAGCTGCGGGCGCAGCTTGAAAAGGGTATGGGCGGAGCCGAAGAAAAGGCGACGGGAGAGATGGAAAAGGGAGAAGTAAAGTCAGAAGATCAGATGGAAGTCGACGAGTCAGCCCCTTCGGCAGAGAATCCGGCGACTGAAGCAAATGGCTCGACGAAAGTGATCAATGACATCGCCACTACAGCACTGGCTGCGACTGCTGCACGCGCCAGTGGACTTGCTTCGCATGAGGAAAGAGAGATCACGCGGATGGTGTCGGCCGCCGTCAACCTCACGCTCCAGAAGTTTGAGTTGAAGATGGCGCAATTCGCGGAAATGGAAGAAATCGTCCAAGCTGAGCGAAGGGATCTCGAAAAGGGCCGACAGCAACTTTTTTTGGATCGGCTGTCGTTCAAGAAGAGAATGAAAGAGATGGAGAATACATTCCGCCAAGCCAGCCTGAAGGATCCGCAAGAGGGCATGCGCATGATGCAGGAGGCAGTGAGCACCAACGCGGGCCACAAGTTTGGCTTCCAGTCAGAAGGTGACAGAGGCGAAGGAATGGTTGTCAACATCACCGCTGATTCTGGTGACGCAAGGACTATGGAGCTCTAGAGGAGAAATCCTCCGGGGGAAGGTGCGCAGCAAGCCCTGCGCATGATGCGAGAGATGTATTCTGCACAAAAGAAAGGCCCAGGATTCAGTTTTTCAATGTACTGTTGAGGATGGTGAGGACACAGCTCACCCCATGACTGCTGATGTCCGTGGCGGCGGGAACTATGGAGCCTTAGAGCAGGGATGTATTGGACTTGATAGCTGAGGGTAAGGAGGTATTGGGCATGGCGTTCCTGTTCTCATTGTAGTGTGCTACATTAGTCACAGTGGAGGACTAACTCTTTCAAGGAAAAAGAGAGGAAGGGACAGAGGCTGCGAGGTTGGCATTCGTCGAATATGTTATCATGAAGGATGCGATATTCAGAAGCTCAAGGCTTTGCAAACAATGGATTTTGTACTTGTACTCTGTATGTTCCTCAACGAGGCTGAGGTCTTTGTGGCGCAAGGCTGCGAGAAGAGAAGAGAGAAGAGCGAACTACAGCCGAAATTACCCGAGCAGCCCGAGGCAGCAAGCGACGCACGGCGATTCAACCGACACCGGGTCTTGCATCCTGCATCCTCCATAGGAAGAGGCTCTGACGCAAGGATCGATAGACCGCTGTTCTTCTCATGTTGTAACTCTCTTTTACGTGCTTTTCCCGCAGGATATAGACCATCTGGTGTTCTTTGCAATTGTCTCTGGTCTCTGGTCTTCTTTTTGATTTCCTTCTCTTCTCTGCGGAATCTCATCCCTTTTTGGGGAAAATGGTGGCCGAAGATGTATGTGTTCTCGCTCCCCCGTGTGATAATACGACAGTTCGCCCCTTCAGACACTGAATGGTCTTCTAACAATCGAGACAATCTGTATAGTCGTCGAACAAATCACCACTCGTTTCATTGATCGCTGGGGGCACAGCAGGTGGAGTTGAGGCTACAATCACTTATCGTAAGTGTCTCTCGCATGCTTCTGCACGAAACCTCCGAGGCGGATATCGAAGGCAGACAAAGTCGACCGTGAGAGCACAATGAGACCTGACACTTTGAGGACACCTCGCAGCATTTGAATTTGCAAAAACACGCGTCCAGCTGCATGAACAGACGCCGACTCGAAATCCCTTCCTCGTCATCAAACATGTCATTGAGCAGGAAGGCCCGCGCTCACTCTACAAGGGGTGCTCGACTCTCGTCGCGGGAACCGTGGCCAAGGACGCCATCCGGTTCATCTCCTTCGACACTATCAAGGCGCAGTTCAAGGACCCCGAGACCGGCACGCTGTCGCCGCTCAGGAATCTGATGGCCGGCATCACCGCCGGGGTCGTCGCGAGCACTTTTGCAGTGACACCGACAGAGCGGATCAAGACGGCGCTGATCGACGATGCGCGATCGGAGCGCAAGTTCCGCGGCCCCGTCCATGCCACGGCGACGCTGATCAAGGAGCATGGCATCGTCAACGCCCTGTATAGAGGCTACGTCACCACGACGCTGAAGCAGGCCAGCACCACGGCCGTCAGGCTGGGCACCTATAACATCCTTAAGGACTTTGAGCGGCTGCGCAACATCCCGCAGACCACACTTACGACGTTTGCTAACGGGGCCGTCGCCGGGACCATCGTCGTCTTCGCCACGCAACCGTTCGACACGCTGAAGACGCGCGCACAGTCCGTCAGGGGCCAAGGTGTGCTGGAGGCCTGGAACGGCGTCATTGATGACTACGGCTTTCGCGGACTCTGGAGGGGCAGCACGATGCGACTAGGCAGGACCGTGCTGGCGGGAGGCATTCTGTTCACCACGTACGAGTGGATTGCCGCTTTGATCCAGCCGGCGTTGGAAAAGACCAGGCTCGCTCCCGCCGCCGCTGCCGCCAGGGAATGAATCAATGGGGCGATGACGACCTATCATCTCTACAGCAGAATGCATTTATCCATCCACCTCACACATTACAATAAGAATCGTGTCTGATCGTCCCTCCAAGAACGAGAAACCAACTCAAAAGCCGATTCCACGATAAGTTCTCGAGGGCCGCCGTCAAACTGCACTACAGAGCGAAAGACATCCTGTACCTCCAAACGCTATTTTCGGGGTTCTGCAATTGATATGTGGGTGGGAGTACCCAAACCCAAAAACATCGCACAAGTTGAATGATGAATGACATCGAGCGAGGGTATATGTCAAGGGCGAAGCCGTGCGAGAGCGAGAGCGCAAGACACCAGACAATCCAACGAAGGTCGAGATAGGGGAGATAGAGAGTGAGCAAAGTGTCGGAGAGGGAGGAAGAGGACTTTTGTGGAGGGACTCAAGGCAATGGATGGAAAAAGAAACCCAAAAAGAACCAGGGGAGGGGGGAGAGAGAGAAAATCACGAGCTCGATAAGGTCTGCACCTTACGCCTTAGCTCTTACGCCTTTCTTTCATCGTCCGACCTATCTATGTCTGTACCTATCGACACCCGTCCCACAACCATTTGTATTATATCACATTATACTAAATGTTGTTACGCAGCACTACATCACTCTGCATACAGTGTATTGCATCCTAGCACGGTGCAATTTTGCAAATCATACGCCGCGGCGCATGAGAAAGAGAAGTCTAGGTTGGCTATTGTACTGTGGGACGAAAGGAAATAGGGATAGAAGCTCGAGAATTGAGGATGAACTCCAACCGGAGTGGAACAAAGGGTCATGGTAAAATGGAGGCTGAAGAGAAAATTGTATAATGAGTACTTGAGTAGATACAGACCAGACACATAGACACAGGATGAGGCCTTTGGAAAAGGCTCAGGAGCAACTATGGAAAGAAAGACGATCGCCATGCTCCTGCTTCGCTTGCTTGCTCGCTTGCTTGCCCGCCTCACGCGGCCCCATCCACTCTGCCGCCGCCCGTATCACAGCACCTCCAGGACATCCCCTAAGTGCCTGCAGTTTCCCAAGAGCAGCCCCGGCCATGGCCATCTAGGCCTCTGCCCTAAGCTCTGAACGTAGCCTCCGGAGAGGCTTTTGAGCATAGGCACTGAGCTGCTCCGTCAGCCGGGCGAGCTCTGGCCGCATCTCCTCCATCAGAGCCTTCCTCCCAGATCGCTCCTCGTGGTTGTCCAGGTTGACAGGAGCTCTGCCCTGGGTCATGGTGCTGAAAGCGTCGCCGGCCACGCCGACCCACGCATCAAAGAAGTCAACGAGCTCGCTGACCTCGTCGTAGGCAACCCAATCGACAGCTTGGACCAGATATGCGAGGTCGTTGAGGCTTTTCTCGACGGCCTCGATCGTCCTCAGCAAGCGCCAGTATCTGTAGCCGAAGCGCGAGAACCTCTCCAGCATGCTGTACAGGGCCTCAAATTCACGGTCGTAGCCTTGCCGGATTTCACGAAACAACCTGAGCCAGTGTCTGCACGCGCGGGCGAGGTCCAACTGTTCCAGATCTACCACACAACACCCAGCAGGATCTACCTCTCGCGAAGTGCCCATGGGAGTCGGCGGCCTGGGAATATACGGGGTTGGTGGTCGCGATGGCGGATCTCGTCCAGCTGGCCTTGGGGTGGGATTCTCGACAAAAGTGATGCTGGTTTTTCTGCTGGAGCTGGAGGCCTCCTCGTCCGGTACGAGGGCTTTAGGGTCTTCGAAGAATCGAGAGCCTTGTTCATTAACGAGGAAGCGGCCTAAGGCGGCCATCGAATCTGGATTGGGAATCTCGCTTTGGTTGGAGGCTGGAGCACCTCCAGGAGCACCGGGCGGCATGCTGGCACAAGAGCCGTCGCCTTGTTTGCGCTGGAGCTTCCCAGCCAAGGAGCTGTTTCGCCAGATGCGTGGAATTGAAGAAGACATGATTTGCGTGGGTGGAATGTAGCGATAACGCTTCTGTTGTCGTCGTTGACGGTGATGGTGATGGTGATTCCTCTCTTGTACGACAAGGCTCGACGTTTGGATCAGGAAGGTGCTGGTGGTAAGATGAACAAGACCGTGGTAAGGTAGAAAAAATACGAGTAGAGCAGAAGAAACGCAGGGCAACTATATAGAGCTTTTTTGGTCAAGTATTTCTGTTGTTTCTCGAGGACTGCCACCCACAGAACTTCTCCCGTAGAAAGTCTGGTAGAGCACCCAGTTCACTCGCCGTCTATGCGCCAAGCATGTTGTTCTGGGTCAGCCAGAGACATTTTGCCTGATCCAGGAAGACAATCTGCGGTTTCCTTGTGGAACAGCCATCCACAGCTCGTATAAGTCGTGTAGGAGGGTGTAGTGGGAGGGGTGTGATGTGAAAGAGAGTCTGGATCCAAGTAAAGGTCCTCCATCAAGTTGATCTGAAAGTTTTGAGAGGCAACCTTCTGAGAGTACTTAAACCCCGGTGGCAGCAGGACAAGAAGGGACATTATGCCATCCTCTTCAAGGACGATACTCGAGACTCTCATTGCGCCGAGCCCGTTTTCCAGACCCGTCAAAGAGCATCTACACTCCACCCGGACCGAAGAAGCGAAGAAGCTTATTCATCAGTTATTGCGGTTCGCCGTGTGCCGCAAAGACAAGAAGAATCTCGTTTGCGAGGGGAGTCCCCGTACACCAAGAAAAGAAGAACCAAAAGCCATGGATCATCGATTCTTCAAGCGGTGGCTCTGGCGTTCGACACCAAAAAAAGCATCACACACATTTCGAGTTCACACGAAGCTCAACTCAGAAGAAGCGCTCCGCAGGTTCCTCAAGATTCGAGACAGCCTTCAAATGACCAAGCAGGAAATCGTCGACATCTGCCGAATGCTAGAAGAAGATGGCCAACTGCAAACTGCCTTGTTCAAGGCGGACACTGAGCTCCTCGTCACCATCCTGGCGGTACGGACTTACAAAGTTGGGGAGAGGGAGTATATCGGGGCGGCAGTGCTTGCTTTGGAGGCTTTGATGTTGCGAACAAGGGCGCTGTTTCTGAAGGCACACCCAGCCGTCTGCAGCTATCGAGGCTCAACGCCGAGCGAACTCCATTTCCTGGCGAGGACGCTGGCCCAGGAGATCCACCAGAGCATCAAAGGCTTAGCTAGTATGCGCGAGACGGTGCGGAACGAGGTTTATCCTGATGATGTGGCGACCGCTGAGGTCCAGACCAACTGGAGAGCATGGATTTGCCAATTGTACGGGCGAGGAAGCAATAGCGGCAGAGGGAGGAAGGCGGAGAGTGGCAACAGCGTCCACCGGGCGAAAGAACATCATGAGAGGGAGCACCTGTTTACACGAAACGGGTGGGAGCACAATGGAGGGCGTTGTCGGTGTTTGGACTATGAATAAAATGTTGAGACTGAGGCCGGGGAGCAGGCAAGGTAACTGGCAACAGGTAACGAGTAACAAGTGGACAGGAAAGAGAGCTGGGTCTCACTAGGCTAATAGTCAAGGCGAGATGGACGTGATTTGGTGCGGAGCTATTCGGGCATTTTCTCGTATTTTAGGAGGGCCAAGGGGAGGCTCACTAGGCTTTAGGTATTGGCTATGGTGGCTAGCTATTTCTAGGCGTTCTTGTTAGTTAAGCTTCTCTCCGGTAAGGGTTTCCCAGTGCCAAACGCCCAGGCTTCACTAACCATTCAAGCTCTCTAATAAGCACCCCTTGGCCACCCCAAGCAAAACGCCCCCCCCGTCCGGGGGACTGCTATAGGCTTGTCTTGCTTCGTGTTATCCGCCGAGGCCGCCACCGATGTAACGCCAAGCGAGTCGCCTGCGCCCAGAGTCAGCCCACCACTTTCTCAGAACTGTAATCCTCCCGGCATTTCACGACGCCCATCATCTACACAAACACCAGAGGCTGCATTCAGAAAAAGTCAGAGTATGATTCGGAGTCGACAGATACCCAAACGAGTAATCCCATGGAACTTCGACAGAACACAGTCCGATCTCTTCCATCTCGTATCGCACCCTTGCGTCCTCTTTCCGATCCATCTTCGTCGAGGCCTTCTAGAATGCATGTTAGAGACCCTGACGACCTTGGAGATACTGGTGGCCGCAGCGTCACGATTACATACCTACGACGTCCATCCGTCTGTCCTGTGTGCCATCCTCTCGCCTACGCTTCCAATGCCTCCCCGACCTGTGCCGGTCGAAAGCCGGGCGATGTCACGCTCTGGCATCTGTGATTGACACTCTAGCGCAAGCAGCACATCAACCCATGGCCTTCTTGCAGACGACGCCACCATCAGCAGCCTCGTCTCATTCGTTGCGCCGTCCCAGATCCCCCGCAATTCGAACAGCCAGCAAGGCCAGCTCCTCCACCACACGAGCTGGGATTCTGGCTCCTATCCCCACGAAGGAATGGATCAATATTCCACCAACCACACAAATTCAACACCCACAATCCGATTGCCGTGTAACCACACCACTTATCTTTTCCCATGTCGGGTATGTGCCGATCAATTCCCGTTTCCTTGCTCGCCTGCTACCATGAGCAGCACGAGCAGCGAGGTGAAAAATGGGACCAAGTCGACCAGCATCCCTTGCAGGGCCTCATGACCGCCCGCCCGCTCATTTGCAACGGGGAAAAGAATATAAAAGACCTGGTTGCCTCCGCTGTCAATGCTTTGTGCTTTCAACTCCAAGCCCGACCCGCCTCCTGGTTCTCCATAAGGCTACACAAGACTCTAGAAGTGTGACTTCACTATCAGGCAAGAGTCAAACAAATCAACATGGCTCACGTCGACTCTCCCACCAAGGAGACCGTGCCTACTGCCCATCACTACTCCGATGAAGACGAGCGCGACAACACACATATGTCTCCAGCCAAGTATGCTGCGACAAGAATCACCACCCTCAAGCCTCCCATGGCAAAGGCACCCAACCCTTTCAAGCTCCTGGCCATGCTAAACACTCAACAATGGCTTTTCTTCCTGGTGGCCTTCTTCGGCTGGTCGTGGGATGCCTTTGACTTCTTCACCGTTTCGCTTACCGTGTCAGATCTGGCCGAGACATTCAACAAGTCCAACACAGATATCACCTGGGGCATCACACTGGTGCTCATGTTCCGTTCGGTGGGATCAACAATCTTTGGTATCGCTGCGGATCGTTATGGACGGAAATGGTAGGTCAAGGCCTCTTCAATCTTCGCATTGAGCTCTCAAGCTAAATGGAGATTCAGGCCTTTCATCATCAACAATATCCTCTTCATTGCCCTCGAACTTGGCACCGGCTTCACGCAGACCTACGGCCAATTCCTCGCAGTGCGCGCCCTTTTCGGTATTGCCATGGGGGGCCTTTATGGCAACGCGGCAGCCACCGCGCTTGAAGATTGCCCCGAAGAGGCTCGGGGTATCATTTCCGGGATGCTTCAGCAAGGCTACGCCTTTGGATATCTGCTTGCCACGGCCTTTGCTCGTGCCCTAGTCAACACGACTTCACACGGTTGGAGACCACTGTTCTGGTTTGGCGCGTGCCCGCCGGTGTTGATCATTATATTCCGTCTGTGTCTGCCCGAAACACATACTTTCCGTGCTCGCCAGGCTCTTCGTGCGGAGCAGGGCAGTTTGGCGGGTACTTTCATTTCCGAGGGAAGAGTTGCGCTGAAGAAACACTGGCTCTTGCTCATATACATGGTCCTTTTGATGGCGGGCTTTAACTTCATGAGCCACGGCTGTAAGTTTTGTCCTGGAAGCCCTCGACCAGTCCTCCCTTTGGAGAGTTCTTGATCACTGTTTCTACGCGAGAAGATTTGAGATGCTGACCCAAATCCTAGCCCAGGACTTGTATCCAACAATGTTGACGAACCAATTCAAATTCTCCGCCGATGCCGTCACGGTCACACAGGTGGTGGCCAACCTGGGCGCCATGACTGGCGGCACCACCATCGGATACTGCTCGCAGATCTTCGGGCGTCGATTCAGCATCATCTTTATCTGTGTCATTGGCGGAGCGCTGCTGTACCCCTACACCTTCGTCACCTCGCACGCCGTTATTGCAGCAGCGTTCTTTGAGCAGTTCTGTGTGCAGGGAGCGTGGGGCGTGATACCGATTCACCTAATGGAGCTCTCTCCTGGGTCTTTGCGTACGTTTGTTGTGGGTACTTCCTACCAACTGGGTAACTTGGCATCGTCGGCCTCTTCCACGATTGAGTCCACCATTGGGGAACGGTATCCTCTCGCGCCCCTCATCAACAAGGAAGGAAAGGCCGTCAAAAGATACAATTACGGCAAGGTCATTTGTATCTTCATGGGGGCGGTATATGCCTACACCATTTTGCTGACTTTCGTTGGGCCCGAGCACAGAGGGAGGAATCTCAATGTGGAATACGATGAGGATATGGCAGAAGTTACACACAGGGATCTGAGGCAGCAGCCGATCGCGGTTGGCCATGGGGATTCCAGCGAGGACGAGAAGGCGGTTGCGAGCGAGAAGGTTTGAATTGAAGGCGCGTGACGGTGCAGATTGCACGGTGCGACAGAGGTGGTTTGGTCTAAAACAGGAGCATGACGATAGCCCGTGTGGCTCCTTCAAAGGTCTGAGGAGCTGCATGCATCGTGGTATGCGAATGCTTTAACTATCTGAAGCCACCGCCAAAGCGACCGCTATCCGAGCCAGAATGGAATCCAAATACGAACCAATTTTGCCTCTGTCCGTGCCCTCGGCCTCCCTGGGATACTGTACACTGTATACCGAACATGCTATGTGTCCCGCTCGACCCGTCCCTTCTACGTAGAAAGTACTACCAATCGGCATTCACACACGATAGATGCGTGTATGTATGCATGTATCGCCTGTGTCGAGGTATACCATACTTGGATCGGCACAGATATATACATCCTATACCGAGTACTTTTAGGTTCCTAGCGAAGTCGTATGCTTTGATAACAAATAAGACAGACCTTGCGTCGCCGGCATGGCATCTTGGTCGTGTCTGGCGTTCTCAAGGCCGGTCGGCGCATGCATCCATACAGGATCCGGAACCTACATGGTCCGTAGGTAGGTACAGGCGCTCGGTGTCTGAAGCTCGTCGTCCTCTTCCTAGTATTGCAAATGGAGCTTTTACTTGTCGGCACCATGGCGCTGGCCCCGGGACTACATATGTCGTCCAAAGGTCGGGAAAAGGACCTCCGTACGGAGGATTGCTCGCGCGGGTTTTACTCGTGTAGGTAGGTGTTTTGGGGTTCGTCCCGGGCGCACCTCGTATTCAGGGTGTTCGATTAGTATGTATGTATATAGCTTGGGCGCCGCATTCTGGTGGCTTGCTTCAGGCTTCCGGCTGCTAATCTTGTGGTGTGTTTGTTTGAAGAGTGGCTGGCTGGTTAAAGCCTTGGGTTCATTGTACGTATGTAGCTACGGACTCGGTACAGAGGATTGGGTCTGCGTGTTCGTCGATCAAGGTCTCCATGGTCTTTCCACACCCTGCGCAGGCTGCCTAGTAATCTTCTGTATGCTCCGTTGAAAGTGAGTTTTCTTTGCGAATAGCCTCTGCGAGCTTTTGTGGTCGCCAGATCTAATGCACTGATTGACTCGGCCGATTCGGACATGAATGGCACAGTGAACAGGTGCCTGGATAGTCGATATCCTTTTGACAGCCCCAAGTTGGAAATTTGAGTCCGTAAGGTCTTCTTTGACACCACCACAGTGGATTTATGCGGCCCACTCTGCCCACACCGAGGCTTTTGGATTGATAGTAGAGTGCAGGAAGTGGACTTTTGGTGTGTGGCATTTGAGAGCCTAATATGGCGATCTTGGAAATACTGCCCTCTTCCTCTAAGGTATTAGGCTGGTTTGTCCCGGACACGATGTTTTGTTCTATGGCTAGTGAAACAGCGAGGTTGAGTGAAGAATACTCACAGAACCCATCCACGCTCGCCACATTTCTGGAAGCTTTGGATTGGTCTCGCGAGTAGAGAGGTGTAGTTTCCGGGCTCTGCTGGGTTGGCAAAGCGTGGGGATCGAGAATGAGTGATATCCTAGGTGCCATATTCGCTTCAGCTCCGACTGCAACTTGGAGCAGGTGACGCGTCTGCTGTGTGGTCCGTTGTCACGAGAGATGGTCTGAAAATGGTCAGCCAACAACTGGGTCGATCCCATGGAACTGAATAACTGTGAAGATGATCACATCGCTGTGTCTCCTGAGACAAGATTTCCCCTTACAATAAATACAACTAAAGGACATAGCGTATAACGATCCTTATCTATGAAAAGAAGACAGCACGCATCAGAAGGCCAAAGTCACACCTACACATAAAAAGTAGCTAGAACACTGCAGAGCTTCCCATCAAGATCTTTGCAATGTGTCCTGATTCGCCTTCAAGTCAAGAAGTTGAGGGCGAACCGCGCTCGGCCGAAGATGCTGGAATTACCGCAGCCCACATCCTTCAAGATGCTGTCCAATTCCTGGAGCAGTCGATAGACGGCGGGAAGCATGTCTCAAATAAAAGATTTGCATCGTGCGGTGTTGGAAAATTCCTTGCATGGGAACATCACACTCCAAATTCAGATTGCTGAGTAGGGCTTCTATAGTTCAGCTAGAGCTGTGCTGTATGAGACTTCTGCTGATGAAATTGTTGGCTTGCACTATAGATGCTCTTTGCAACAATCCCAATGTGCGCTGCAAACCCGTGAGGTCCATCTTCATGATGCAATACTCATCTAAATTAGCGAACAGGCAAAATCCCCGAGCTTTTATATGGCGGGGGTCGGTGCCGACTCTTTATGGTCAACCGTGGTTGGCAAGCAGGTAACGGATTCTAGTCATGTATCGGTCGACCATCGTTCCTAAAGACTCCAGACTTTGCCTGCTGTCTTAGCTTGGCTGCTATCTTTACCTCGCATGGAAGCGGCGCCTTGTTTCTGTGTCAAAATAGAGGCACGAGGCTGGCTGATATTGTCGTTGTTCACGGTGGGGAAGGACGGGGAAAAGCCGCTCAAAGTCATAAAAATAGCAAATTCTTGAGCAGTCTGATAGTTACCGGCCTATTAATACGAAAGTCGTCCCTCGGTCTGGGCGCGGGAGCCAAACATCTCTCCATCGCGCCGCTTTCTGCCAAGTATCGAGGATCAATGTTCGCGGATACTATATGTAGGTACTCTGTCGGTTCTTCATCCTTGCAATTGAGACTCAAATCTGACTCTTGGTATGCTTCTAGCTCTGGATCGCAGGCTGACCGTCTGCCTTCGCGTTGAGCTTCCCGTAATCCATGCCGTTATTGGTTGAGGTTGTGACAGACCGGGGAAGCAGCTCCCTTCTCCCCGCTCAAGTCTGGGTCAATGTTGCCCGAGACAGAGGAAGGGCGCCTTTGTCGCAGGAGTATCAGAGTAATGTCAAATTGAATTCAGTCGAAACAGTCAAAGTAGCTGGACAGCCACCGTGTCAGACTCGGACTGAAAAGTATACTCGTCAATTCCTCTGCTATTGGAATGGCAGCAGCACAACCGCTCACGTTTCAATGCAATGTCTTGTTCAAGCTTAGGTCACTGTAGGCTACATAATATGTAGGTGCCTTGAGATAAGTGCCACGGTGCCAGATAGCACCGATAGGACTCTCCGGGCGTTGTACAGGTTTCTGCTGTAAGGTTGATAACAGTGCTATTTGTTGGATGTGTGTGCAAGCTGCTGGCGATCACTTAGGTGCATATCTAATGTCGTCGGGTAAGTAAATGGATAAGAGCTCCATAGAACATACTCTGGACAGTAAGAAGAGGTTAGCTGCCAAGCTTCAGAGGCTCGGTTTAGCATCGACATTGACCGCCGTGGCACTCCAGTGATGATAAGAAGCGAGATGAATGATATGGCGACGCTTTTTGGTCTTATCTGCATCATGGACGTGCGGTAGCCTCGGCGCTACATATGTACAGTAACCAGTACATGTCTAGTGATGGTTCTTGCTATCGCAACTAGATTATCTGCGGCCATTAGATCTTCTCTTACTCCGGGTTTAGCATGAGCCTTGTTTATCTTTAGCCCGGGTTGAAAAGGTGGCTGGATAAGTAAACGGTAGGATTTCGACGTGGCTTTCCTTGTGAGTACAGTAGCCTGTGCCAATGTGCTGATCCCCTGGCATCTGCCAAATCTTCAACCTGGCCAGGGGTCTCGCCGTCTCGTTGGAAGGGTGTCGACAATAGGGGTTGGGTATGGTTCGTCCGATCTGGGTGTTACGGTTCTCGGTATTTGGAACTACGCAGTGGATGCGAGATATGAAATCCTTGAGGATGGCTTGATCGACGCCCGGTGGTGATCAATGGCTTTCGAGATGACAGCTTCAGTACCTCGTAGGAACCGAGTACCCAGTACTTGGTTCAAATCTCTTGGAGCAAGCCGGAGGACGGAGTGGATACTTCGGGAATCAGGGCAGGACAAGGGTCGACAAAGAGGGCCGATTGGCGATGATTGGTGTGCCTGGCAGACATCTGTGTGCCCTTGGAGAAAATGCGGCAACCCGGCACAAGACTGCGAATGGCTTGCTGATCGACTCGAAAGGACCATCCTCATTTTCCGCACGCATAGATAGAGGGCGAGACTATTGAGCGGGAAGCAGAGAGCTTATTGAGGAATGCATAACAAGTATGGAAAAGAGAGGCTCCACGAAACGAGACGAGAAGCCGTGGCTGCGTGTGTGAGGAAAACTTCACCCGCGAATCCTTGAGTTGAGCAACCTGAGCGACGTGTTGTGTGTGTGTTGTGGCGGTCGCAATCGGCCACTTAGCTGCCCCAATGCTTGCCCAATGTCAACTTTTAGTTAAAGGCAGGCCCCCCGCCATGCCCTAATCTTAGCCAGCTGGATGCCAGCCATGCCCGTAATGCCTGTAATGCCCACTTTTATCAGCCACCCGTTGCAGCTAGCGAGTTCGATGCTTATCCGGCCACAGTTACTAGGCCCAACTGCGCCCTCCTGCGTACAAGTATCTCCGTACATCTGAAATGTTCTGCGTTTCTGTTATCATGTTGATGGGCTCCCTTTTCATCCGCTTGTGTCTACAAGTATAGGTACGGAGTACTTCAGCATACCTTGAACGTTGTCTCACTGCACTAGATCCATCCGTATCGAATCATGATCATCAATATGACCTGCAGGGTCTATTCGTCCTCACCCGCTTGACCCGTGTAGGGGTCCGTGTCCCGACCATATACGACAAACAGACGGCACACCACCACTGCCACTTCCATCTGGCCCGTGATCTTGTTCCTGCTCCTTGCTCCTCCCTCCTGCACCGTTCGTCAGCATCCTCAAATGGCGTATGCCTCGGTCGCCCAGGCTGAGCATGAGGCCGTATATCGCGAGTCCGCCGCTACTGACTCCGTCCACCATCCTCCGCATTCCTACTCACCTTCCCGCTCTCCAATCCTGCCCGAAATCTCGAGTCCACCGCTGTCTCTCCCTCTATTCGATCAATTCTCCCGAGATGGCGATCTGTCGATGGCGTCTCAAGCGGGACCAAGTTCCGTAGGCGTTGGGTCTCTTCTTAAATCGCTGTCCTCCTCGCAGTCGTACCAAATGGTGGAAGAAGACGACTATGAGGAGCCAATGCCCAGCTATCCAGAACCTCTAGCACCACGATTAAAGATGAACGGTCTACCTTCTGCACAGAACACACCCGCATTCCAGAAAGAAGACCCTCCAATCAGGACCGCCTCAATCAGCCGGCACTTGCCTCTGAATCATCCAACCCCGGATTTGCAGTCGCTGCAAGGGGCGCTGGTCAAAAATGTGGAACGTCTGGAAGAAAGCGCTGAGCGTTTGAGCATGACCTCGAGCCTTGAGGACGGGTTGAACAAGATGAAGCAAGATCAAAAGCGCCTGGAGCGTCAGTCCTCAGCCCCAGCGACTCTGGACAACGCCTTTCGCCCCACGATCCAGAGACAATTCTCGACGGGTTCGTGGTCTAATTCAATCATTGGTGTCAACCAAACGGCCAGGCTAGGAGGATATTCTCCCTCAGGATACCACATTACATCTCCGACTGGGTCAATCCGCTCCGGACCGTGGCCACCCCAGCAGCAGCACATCGAACGACACTCTTCAAAAGGCAGTCGTCGAAGTCACGTTCTGCCACCCCTGGAAGGCCGGCCGCTGGAGTTCAGCCCCGATCGTCATGCCTCTATCTCCATCTACCCCGAAGACGAAGTAGCGCCCCGTGCGTCACCTCGAGAGTCCGAGGGCTCGATCCAGGAGGAGAGACCCACTACCTCTGCTTCCAACGACACATATCGTCAAGCACAGGCCGCGTTCAATGACTTCGATGGAGTACACTACGGCAGCGCGCCCCTGTCCCACGAAGGAGCTGCCTCTATATCGCGTCGTATTTCTCTGAACCACCCGCCGCTTGCACGAGATTCCAAGGCTTATAAAGAACCTCAACCAGGAGAACGAATGATCTACTATCCTGCTCCGGTTCCGGTCATGTTGAATCTGCCTCCGAGACTGTCAAAGTTCAACATCAGTGAACGAGACAAACGTCGACTCCAGGCTCTCAGCGGCATCCCAGACGACGTGCGCAAGTCGGCGATTTGGCTTGGAGAACAAGACACCGCCAAGTTGCAGGGCCAAAGTAATCCACTCAAATTACCTCCACAGCTGCGGGCCAGCGCTTTCTTCGAGCAACCCAGTGTCACTCAAGACTTACAGCTCAAGAACGGCTCAGCTGTCCAGACGTTGGACAGCATCCTAGATGCCGCTGCACACGCTCCCGTCTCAGCGTTCACTGATCATCCAATTGCGGGCCATCTTGGGAAGGAAGTCTATGGCCCAGACGCCTCTCCGCGGAAGAGTATGCAATTGGCCGAAGGAAAGGCGAAGAAACGACGAAGTTCTCTTAGTACGATGCTCAAGACGAGAAGATCGAGCACTGCCCTCTCAGGCTCGGGCCTGGTGCGCTCAAAGTCAAGAGGCTCCCAAAATCTGGATGGCGCCGACCAACCCAGTGGAGATGAACTTGACCGAGCAGCGGCGCAGTCGATATCACCGGATGCTGACGAAATATCTGATGAAGAGGAGGACAAGGATGTCGTACCGCCAGGGTTTTCGACGGCGCCCACGACCTTACTTGCTGAATTACAGATGCGGAAAGAACAACAGAGACTACGCAATCGCACTGCAGCAGACGCTTTTCCCAATGGCATGCACTCGACCCTGCTCGAGCTTGACGCTGTTACTCAGCTTCAGCAGAGAGCCCGAAAGACCAAACATGTCACTTTGGCCTGGGAAGACCACGATGAAGCAAATAAACAAAACTTCGACGACGAGGATGTCCCTCTCGGTGTCCTCTTCCCAGAAAAAGATAGAGCAGACCATGCGAACGCTCATAGACCGATCGGGCTCCTAGAGAAGCGGGAGTTGGAAGACAACGAGCCCTTGAGTCATCGGCGAGCAAGATTGCGAGGCGGGCCGCTTCAGACTGCAAAATCCGAGGCAAAAGGTCAGATCGAAGAGGAAAGCCGACCTCCCGTCATCGAGGATGTGCCCGGCCTCTCCCAAGAACCTCTGCCCGAGGATGAGAACGAGACATTAGCTCAAAGGGCTGCAAGGATAAAGCTGGAGAAAGAGAAGGGCACTGGAGGCCAATTTACAGAAGAGTTGACCTCTCAATTAGGCCTCAACCTCGAGAGCGATGTATTACCGCCGCCGTCAAAGACACCAGATGTGGAGGAGACATTAGCTCAGAGGCGAAAGAGGTTGAAGGAGGAAGCATCCACCAATCCACATACCAATCAGCAGCTCAAACCCATGCACAGTCTGGCCGACTTACTCCAAGCTCATCCAGTGGGTACACAGCCCAAACCAGCGCTGCCTCGGACGAACTCGAATTACGCGACCCACAACGCACATTGGGGTTATTCTCAGCAAAACAACGTCTTCAATGCTTCTTATGGCTATCCGAACAATGTCGGGTACATGAACAGAGGACTCGGCGCCACATTACCGAGCTATATGCAACAAACATATCCTTACGCCTATAGCAACCAGCCATATATACCAGACCCGATGTCGGGTCCGCCTTTGGATCCCAAACAGCGAGCGCAGATTGATCGCTGGCGGCAGAGTATTGTACAGTGATGGGATAGGTCTGGCGTATTGATTGTGTCATCTACTGTGTTCTTCCCTTGTTGGGTACTATCCCACTAAGAGTTGGAAGCGGCAGGTGTACAGAGCCCTCTCTGGAGCCTCCAATCACTTGGATGGAATAATGAAGACAATGTATGAATAGCATGAGCAAAATACGACTGGAGTGTTGTTAAGGGGTATCGGCACAATACGGGACGGGCAAGAGGTAGAGATTTGTTGTCAGGGTGAGATCTGCACCGTCTAACTTCACCAACCAACGAAGGATACTGTACCTTTGTAATTATGACTTGAGTCGATTGTCTTGGTGGATACTGCGACCCTTCCTCGCCTTGTTCAGAGCCTTGCACGTGATAAATCTCAGTGGGGTTTGTTGCCGTGGCAGCCGCAACTGGGTAAACAAAGCGGGTGCGATTTCACCGCGGACAGGTCGTGAGGCCAGGCCAACTCCACGTCCATGCCTTAGCCATGGATCATCCTGCTGCCCGTGCCCCAACATCATTCCTGTTTCTGTAGAAGTGATGAGCTCTATCTGACTAGGCACCGCGCCCAAATATATTTGTTCCATCCAACCACTATGGCGCCATCCGTCCATCAGGTCGCCCAGATCTTCGAAGATCCGGAACCTCAACAGAGAGGCCGAAGAGCGAACCACAATCGAGGTCCTTCCGTGGGAGACGTACTAAGAGGACGTCGGAAGGACAATTGTAGTCCTACAAAGTCACAAACCCCGTCCAGTCGCGAAAATGCAAGTTCTGCCAGTCCACTGGGAGAGCGTCATATCAACAGCCCACCTCAACCGAAACGCGTTGCAACCAAACGAGGCGATGAGCCCGCTCGCCCTGCTGGTCCCCGCAATCACAAAAAGACTGGGAGCTCTGTTTCGCTGAAAGGAATTATCTTGGGCAAAGAGAAGAGTGCATGCAACGGTAGTGTTTCCTCTGGCGAAGGGCGGACGGTCGACAGCAAGCTTAAGAAGGTCAAATCAGCCGGTAACCTGTCCGGACTACTGAAACGGAGATCGAAAAAGGATCTCAGGGAAGAAGACAATAATAATAATAATAACAATAACAACAACAACAACAACCAAGAAAATTGCCCTCCAAAGACAACACCCGTCGAGAGTCCCACCTCCGTTTGGGCACAGTTTGCTACTCAACCCCTAGAGGCTGCAGATGGCACGATGATTTACCCAATGTCGAAGAGAAGAACCGTTGAAGAGGAGATAAAACTATACACCCCCAAAGACTACTCGGAATTCCGGCCTGCCGAACAGAGGAACTTTTATGGTTACGCGCCCGAGACGCCATCAATGCTGGACTACCAGCCACCTCAGCGGCCATTCTTGGAGCACAAATCTAGCAGAAGCTCCATCTTCACGGAGAACATTGACGATGATGTTGAGGAAGGATTCAAGCGGCCAAAGAGTCGAGACCAGCCCACTAGTCGCCCGGCCTCCTCTTCCCAGGTCGATGCCCATCTTGATGCGCAAGTTCAACCTGCAAACTCATTTCAAGCAGATCCTAAAACCAAATTAGGCTCGAGAGTCTTCGAAGCAATCCAAGCCTTCAACATGAGAGCCCGCAAGGACGCCCGCTCGGTCCCAGAGACCCTGAGTACCGCGACTTCCCCTCTGAGTCCTCAAGAACTAGACTCAGCCTTCGAGAAGGTGCTAGATTCCCTGAACATCCCCCTCAACATGCGGGGCAATATGCGAAACCTCAAGCCTGATGTGAAGGCAGGCCTGATGAAGGGTGAGCGTATTGGCAGTGGCTCATCCACGGCGTCAGCCTTAACTGATAGCCAGGAGGCCAGCTCAGCAGCCAGGAACTCTCACAGGAAGGAGAATGAGAGACCGAAGAGTGAGGGTGAGGGGGCCAAGGAGGCCAAGGATGGCAGACGATCCAGGTCGCGATCCCGCCCGAGAAGTCGTATCCTGACTTTGACCAGACGGGAGGAAGACTCTCCCACCAAGCAAGACAGACCAAGTTCATCCCTGAGATCACGCAGCAAATCCAGGAACAAATCTGCCGACTTGACCGGCTCCAGACCGACCTTGGCGAAAGCCATGGCCTCGACAGCATCGCTAGCATCCCTCAACCCGGCAGAGAGCGCCACCACTCCAGGCGATTTCATTCACTACCTTCGGGAAGTGCAGAAGCCCGCACTAGTCGAAGTGAGCAAACTGCACAAACTGAGGATTCTCTTGAGGAATGAATCAATCTCTTGGACCGATCACTTCGTGAGCAAGGGCGGCATGGACGAACTAGTCCAACTGTACTACCGCATTTCAAAGATCGAGTGGCGAGAAGAACATGAAGACAACCTCCTTCACGAGACGTTGTTATGCCTGAAAGGGCTATGTACGACCTCGCTTGCTTTACAACGTCTGCAGCAAGTGGAGCATGAGTTCTTCCCTGTTCTCTTGCGTATGTTATTTGACCCCGAGAGAAAGGGTCCATCAGAGTTCAACACAAGAGGAGTCATAATATCACTTCTGTTCGCTCATTTGTCAGCAGACGTCGGCTCTAATCATGAGCTTGTTCATGCCCGAGCACAGACAATCCTTGGGTTCCTCAGGGATCCTGCACCGGAAGATGGCAAGCAGCCGCTTGACTTTGTCTCACAAATGCATACTCCTCGTCCTTACCGAGTCTGGTGCAAAGAAGTTGTTAATGTCACGAAGGAAGTGTTTTGGATATTTTTGCATCATCTCAACGTTATCCCCATTGTTGAGGTTGATGAGTCGGTGGGATATTGTCAAGCACACTTCCCGCCTCCTCGACCACCCCACCCAGCAGCTCCGTACGTGGGAGGAGTTGAATGGGAAGCGACGCAGTACCTCGCGACCCACCTGGACCTGTTGAATGGGCTGATTGCCTGCCTGCCCACCGTGAAAGACCGTAATGCGTTGCGGGAGGAGCTCAAACAATCCGGATTCGAAAAAGTCATGGGGGGCAGCCTTCGAACATGCAAAGAAAAATTCTACTCCGGCGTTCACGAGGGTTTGAAATGTTGGGTTGCAGCGGCCAAAGCAGACGAGTGGCCGGTGGAAGATGTCAGAGCAGGGCCACCAAGGGAAACGGCAAGCCCCAAAAAGAGCCCAGTGAAGAAAACAACCGACGAACCTCCACAACTAGCATTGAATGTGGGCGCTGGCCACGGTCAGGCAATAACAGTCGACGACGGGTGGATTTGAAGTTCTGACGCCATGGCGGAGCATGGAAAGAAGGTTAAACGGACTCTGTTCGACGACGAGTTGATTAGACTGTTGGAAAGGGAAGAGGTTCATGACCTTGACGATTGTTACTGTCCTTGCAAAGATCGGTCACTCTTAGTGAGTAAAGTGAAGTTATGAATGATTTTAGCCATAGGAGTAATGGGCTTGGTCCGGAATACAATGTGTTTTCTCAGTTCACGAAACTATTACGGAAGCCTTGGGAAGCCTACTGCAAAGAATGAGGGGTAGCCTTACCCCTGGCGAGGCTGAAATATCATACGAGGCTGAGTTCTGGGGCTGACTACCAAAACCTTGGAGCACGTGATGGCGGAAAAAAAGAGGAGAAACGTTGATCGGTGAATTGATGTCACCAACCACCGATTGGAGAATCCATCGAGCAGAAGAGGCACAAGGCACAAGGAGACTTGAGGGAGATGCGCGCAACGCTGGCTGCGCTCCCATTCTCCACCACCCACCCTCATCCTCATTCACCAGCTCTTAGTTTTGTCTCTTTCGCGATGCCGTCGGCTTCCCTGAGCGTCTCCTTTGCGCTGTATTAATTCCTACTGTTTTCGTTCATCCGATGCTGTGACAGTTTGTTGGAACTTCTCGTCAGGCCATCGTCGCTGATCGCCCACCTCGCAGCTCTTGTCTTCGTCCTTCCACCTTCTCACCATCGGATATCCTTATGTCCACAACAACAATGACTACCACTACCACGCTGGGCACCTCCAACTTGCGAGGTGGACCATCTCGCTTGACTCGAATCAACCCTGCTAGAGCCTCGAAGGGCCTGGGATCGACCCTCTTGCGCCAGAACTCACTTGTCTCCAACAGTGGTCTTGCTCTGGCATCCTCCTCCAACGCCGTCGCCTCACAGACCCAGAATAACAATGACCCGCCGGGCATGTACCCCGCCATTACTCAGTTCGCCGATGCGATTGCCGCTTTGCCTCGAGAATACCGTCGTCACACTTCTTTGTTGAAGGAAGTCGACGCAAAAGCGTGGGGTCCCGAGGGAAATCTACAAGACATCTTGGAGCGGTGTTTGACCGACAGTGCGACTGCTACGAGAAATCTAGCTGCTGCTTCTCAGAACCTAACTGGCTCCGTGGCGGCAGATGATGCTCTCAATCTCAGCGAAGCGAATAGCGTCGCCGGTGCCTCGGTTGACAACGCCTCCCTCGCCTCTGCCCGCTCTGCCGACCCTATCATCATGCAGCGAAGACAACAATATCACGCCTTAAGACAAAATCTCATGGCGATCATGGTCACCATGGATGAAAAGAACCATGTCATCAACAATGCCAATGAAGAGGTGGCGAGGCACATTCGCAGATTGGATCGCATCTGGCCTCATATCGCCGAGGAGATCTCGGAGGAAGCCAGGTTGGGAAGCCTGAAACATTGGGCTTATACCGAGACGAATCCCGTAAAGAAGCCTACTGCGCCTACTACCCGCAGAGAGGCTGCGGCTGCGGGTCTAGCTACTCTGCATGAGAGCGAAGTCGCGCATCGGAGTGAAGCTAGAAGAGAGGCGCTCCTTGCCAGGAGGCAGCGGGTGGCGGCGCATCATGCAGATTCCGACTTCGACGACTCGAGACCCCCCCCACGCAAAACCACCACCGGCGGTAAGAAGCGGGTGGCTGAGGCTGCCCCAGATCCCACTGGCCTGGGCATCTCCGGCGCAGGCACAGGGAAGAGGAAGAGACCCGAAAAACCGGCAGTCGCGGGTGTGGCTATGGAACGTTCGATCAGTAGTGTGCTCGGAGGCCGCCCAATGTCCAGAGAGAATTCACAGCAGGAAAATGCGAAGAAGAGAAAGGCTTCAGCAACCGCTACCTCTGTGGCTCGGAAACGGTATGAGTCAAATTCGGTATTGAAGAAACCTGCTAAATTTCGCAACTACAGAATCAACGCTGCGACTCAAGACTCACCCAAGGTTGCCTCCTCACCGCTCGCCGGTACAACAGGGAAAGAAGCTTATAAGAGAAGTCCTGCACTCTCCACAGTCCGCCCCGCTGCAGGACGAGGACGCCAGAATTCTACACATACACTCGAGGGCGCAAAAGGCAGGCCTTCTTCCCTGACGTCGAGCAGAAATGGAAATGGCAACAATGTGACTGCCAGTGCATCGGAGCTGAGCAGTTCTGCGGCCGTCAGCGGAAAGAGCACAAGTGAAGTCAAGAATATTATAAAGGAGACGAAGGTCGATAAAGGAGAGCGGCTGGTAGAAGAGGAGTCTGCAAGCCCGAACGGCCTAGCTAACGAACATCCGGCTAAAGGAGCCACATCAGCGGACAAGTCCTCCAGCAAGCAAGATGCCACCAAGGGTGACCTTCAAGACGATGCATCTACGAAGGGGACAGCATCACCCCGCTTGCCACTAGCTCTGCAGACGAATGAACTGAAGAATGAGCGCTTGGGAAGAGGTAGAGCCTCAAAGACGTCAACACCCGTTGCAGGAACGTTCGCCGAGGCCGAAGCAGCAGAGACTTCGTCGACAGCCGGAAATGGCGGCGCTGCTACTAAGACCAAACGACCTGCCAGACCGAGAGTGAAGGATCACGGTCTCCACGATTCACTGTCACCTAAAGGATTGCCAATGAAACGACCCCACAAAAAGAGTGGCAGTCTATCGTTCCCTTCCACAACAAGCGCCTCGAACAACGGTCAACGCCTGAAAGACGAGACGGACCCTCCAACAAAGTCCTCCACCCCGTCAGAGCGTGACTTGGCTCTGAACAGCACCGCGAACAATGTCGGTGCAGGAGAAGTGGACGAAGAGGACGAAGAAAACGAGGGGGCGGAGGAAGACGAGGAACGATATTGCTATTGCCAGGGCGTGAGTTATGGGGAGATGGTGGCCTGCGATAGGGACGATTGTCCAAGGCAATGGTTTCACTTGGAGTGCATTGGCCTGAAAAGCGTGCCCAAGAGCGCCAAGTGGTATTGTGATGAGTGTAAAGAGGTCCTGGCCAGGAGTGAGAGGGGCGGCGGGAAGGGAAAAAATGGGGGCAATGGAAATAATGGAAAGTAATAGATGCCAGCCAGTTGCAGTGAACTTCAGGACATAGAGCGGGCCTTTTTTCCGCTCCAGGGGCCTCTATTGATGTTGTACTCCGAACAAGCCATACAGGGAATCGATGAAGATATCGGTATGAAGCAGCATACAAGTACACAGCACAACACAACACCACCACACGCCCAATGAGTAACGAGACCTTGCGCCAGTCTCTTCTTCACTTCTCTTTTTCCGTGTATTTGAGACAACACGCTCGCTCTTTTATGTTTCCGCTCGACAAGCGTGCAATAGACAAGGTGGGAAGGAGGCGGCCAAAGCAGATGAGACGGACAGGATATACTTATCTTTCTCTATACCTATGTATACCTGAAGCCAGGGTGCTGCAGGGTGCTATTATGTAGTTGCTCGTGCGCTGAGAGGGATCATGATGATGACATGTGCCTCGGAGAAAGCCTCTTGACCGCGGCGGAGTAGTATGGGCGAGTATGGGGTAGGGAATGCATTGCATTAGTATGTTCATTACGTGCGAGTAGGACAGCAGGTAAAGGATGTCGGTGATCTCAATACTAGGTACACGGCTCATTTCGGGACAGTCGCACTGACTTTGATCCCGAGCCAGGTGGTCGGCTTGAGGACCGGGCGCTGGGCATATCCCTCTCTCTTCCAACTCGTACCTGTTGTTTTATGCTGTGTTAATGTGTGGTATCGTTGGTGGCTGTTTAGCATGCACCTCAGTCGTGTCGTGTCATGTCGTGTTGAAGCCCTATTGGGCCTCAGCATCACATCCATCTGCGCGCTTTGCATGCTGCATGCTGCATGCTCCCGTGCGTATGGTCCGAGACTGTGACCGTTATAAGGCGGCGGCGGCTTCCTGCAGATCTATCTGTCTCACGTCTGCTTGCTGTACGGAGGGGGCCGAATTGAAAGAGGGGCCGCAAACCCTCTCCCCTTCCTTCGCTTCCACATCGAACGAGACACTGCTCGATCTCGACCGAGCTAGAGGTGGGCTGGGCTGCTGAGTGCGTTGGCGGGCGTTGGGCGGGCAATTGTCCAATGCAACTAACCTAAGCGACTTGACTGACCTGACTAATTGACCAACTAACTGCTCGGACGAGTATGTGGGTGAATAGATCCGGGTGGACGAGATGATAGGGCACAAGAGTAAGGGGAAGACGCACTCAGTCACTGTTTGTATTAATTTCATCCCTTTGGAGCGTTCTCCTTGTTAGTGCCGCTGCTGCGTGCAAGTGATTTCAACGACAAACGTCGACTGTCCTTCCAAACAACCAAAATCTTCACTCGCATCAAAACACTCATGGCGCAGAAACCGCAGACCCTCGATGGAAAGCTGGCCATCGTGAGCGGGAGCTCGAAAGGCATTGGCGCGGCCATTGCGATTGAGCTTGCTTCCAGGTATGGCGTGGAATGGCTGAATCCGTCGTGTCTGGTCCACATACGTCTCTCAAAATTAGCACTCAACTAACGCCGCCCTCTGATCCAGAGGCGCCCTCGTGGTCACGAATTACCCATTCGCTTCACTTCAACCAGAAGCCGAGTCCACCTTGGAGAAAATGCGCGCTACCGGCGGCAGCCATGTCACCGAGTGCTTCGCGGTCGAGTCAGACTTGTCAACGCTCAGCGGGCCAAAACACCTTGTCGAAGAGGCCGTCAGGCGAACCAACGGCCGCAAAGTCGACATCCTGGTCAACAACGCCGGCATAGCGAGGATGTGCTTCCTGAAGGACGTCACCGTCGAGCAGTGGGACTCGCAGGTCAACTTAAACGGCCGCGGGACCTTTTTTTTGACGCAGGCCGTGTTGCCGCATCTGGCAAAGCCGAGCAGGATTGTCAATGTGAGCTCGAGCGGGGCTAGACAGCCATATCCGGGGGCGAGCGTTTACAACGGCACCAAAAGCATGATTGAGAGCTTTACTCGATGCTGGGCTGTGTAAGTGATTTCAATCTTCCACCCATGTTCGCTCACTTTCTCTCATAATAAGCGGTTGTCTTCTCTGAGCGTTCCAAGACTGATGGATTCCACTTCCCGGAAAGTGAACTGGGCCGGGAGTACCAGTGTACTGTGAACGCCATCTGCCCTGGGGCCACGAGTACCGACGCATTCAACGAACTCACAGGCGCGACTCGCGACAGCCTTGAGCCAATGTTAGCCATGACTCCTGCGGGATCACGACTTGGCGAAACAGAGGAGATGGCGTATGCCGCCGCCTTCTTCTGCGAAGAAAGAGCCCGGTGGATGACTGGCGTCTGTTTAGGGGTGAATGGTGGGACTCTGATGGCCTGATGGGTGGCATTCTGTCAAGGATAGGGACCGTATCTCGGAGGTTGCAATCATTGCCGGTGCTTGGAATTGGTGTAGTCGTACGAGGTACAGAGTGAGCCTGCATGCCTCGTCCAGTGAGGTTCTCATGGATCGACAGCGACGCCTGCAATATGAGTAGACCGTCGATGATATCGACACTCCCCTGTCCCTCTGGCGCCTCCTCTTCGCTCCTCTCTGCTCCTCTCTGCCCTGCCCCTGAGCGACGATCTTCCAACATTCAACCTTATTGAATTAGGCGAGCCAACCAGACCAGCATGATGCGTTTTGGGGACCCTGAAGTGTGCAAGATCGTTACCTAGTCTAGCAGAGAGTGATTGGCAGATTTTGTCGTCTCGCTTATCGGTGTTTCACCCGCAGTTGTTCCTGCTTGCCACTGAACATTCTTTTGTCTAACGAGCTAAGTTAAGTGCAATGTTCAGACATGAAGTGATCGAATTGATGGCATGATGCCGAGACGCGTTCATGGCGTTGCACTCCGGCGCTTAAAGCAGCGTCTCAGTGACATTCCTGACGCCTCCATTACCTAAGCATCAACCAGCCAATCAGCGCTAGGGCCTACCAAGTGCACCAAGTGCCAGCTCAGCCACTGCCCGTTCCATATCGACGACCAGGCACCCAACACTCACCCAGCACAGACTACCTATCTCACTTTCTCCTCAATCTTCGAGGTGTGCAGGTCTGTATCATGAATTTGCATCTTCAATAGCGATCCAACATCGGCTTGCACGCGGATACGCTGATGTGGTCGAGTCCCCTCCACGTCACTCTGTACAGCTGAGCTAAACGAGCTCTGCCCCCCTCATGAAGCACAAGTATACCGATGACCAGAACCCCGCTGAAGCCATGTTCACACAGCCCTTTGGCATCTCATGGCGAAAAGCCCTCGTCAGTCTCCCACGCCTTGTCCCGGACTTTGTCCTCAACTTCACCTCTTCCGAGGGTCCGCAGCCTATTGTCTTCGAGATCCCCTCGCGAGGCAAGCATCTTATCCCCGTCTACGTCTTCATCCCACCGGTTCGCAAGCACCGCCATCGCCACCTGTTTCACCAACGCAAAAATGCGGCTGGCTCGCATCTAAAGGATGCTCTTCGGGGCATAGGCATTGATGAAGACCATGACGGGAAATTGCCCGTCTTGATCGATTTCCACGGTGGCAGCTTTATTCTCGGTTCATGCCAAGAGCAAGCCCCCTTCTGCGCCCGGATGTGCCGTGAGCTGAACTGCGTCGTTATCTCGGTAGACTATCGACTTGGTCCGTATGCGCAATTTCCCGCGGCCAACCTCGACACCGAAGACGTGGTGCTCGCGGTAATCGACCCAAGCAACAGAGCATACGAGCCGCTTAGAGAAGGGATAGTAAGCCCCCCTTATCTCTGAAGGAGTGTGTCGCATTTGGGGACGTTGTCATTGTGAACTTGATCAAAGATGGTACAAGCTAACGTCGCTTCGTAGATGTGGGAGATGCTGAAACGCGGACGGAAACCCGTCGAACTGGACCAGGAGAAGGTCGCCTTGTCGGGCTTCAGTTCGGGAGGCAATCTTGCTCTGAACCTTGCACTCAGTATCAAGGATGACCCGACGTCGGAAACTGACTGGGTGAGTCCGTTACCCTGGGAATGGCCGAACGAGATTCCAGTTCTCTTGTTCTATCCGAGCTTGGACGCCAGGCTTCTGCCGCACGAGAGGCCAAGGCCAGAAGGTCTGGACCCTCCCAGTGGATTCGTCGAACGCTGGAAGATTGAAAAGGAATTGATGCCCACATATCTGCCTCCGGAGAAACGGGGTCACCCACGAGCGAGCCCCGGGCTCGCGGATATTAGAGCGAAGGACGGAGGCAATTTCGGCCTGCATCCGAAAGCCAAGATGCTCCTGGTGCTGCCCCAGTTCGACTCGTTGAACGCCCAGAGCCTGGCTTGGATCCAGAAAGTCCGTGACGAGGGCAGAGGTGAAGATCTGATTGTCGAAGAAGTCAAGGGTGTAGTGCATGGTTGGACGCAGTTTCCGGACTCGTGGATCAGCGAGGAGGAACGGAAGCTCAAGCTGCACGCGTTCCGCAAGGCCAGGGAGTTTCTTGAGGATTACTGGCATATTGACGGCCAAGTTGTCGAGGTCGAGGTCGTCCACCCTGACAAGGACAGGACTGGACCCGCCATAGATACCTCAGGACCACAGAACCTAGGAGAAGCATGACGTGACGTTGCATGAAAGGAAATGAAATGACATGAGCCGGGATGAGATGAGATATTATTCGACCTAGGCTAAATTAAACACCCTCAATGAGCTACATAGCTAGCCATACCCGCGCCCTTCGGTTGGAAGGTTGGGAGCCTCGGTGCTTTTTCTTAGGTTTCGCCTTGTTTTTTATTCTCCCATCACTATCTATTATACCATGGTTGGTCAGTTAGAGAGAAACACACACACACACACAGAGAGAGAGAGAGAGAGAGACAGAGAGAGAGACACAGAGAGAACTGGTGGGAGAGGAATACCTGAGGAAGTGATAAGGGGCGGCTCAGCCTCGACGCTAGAGTCGCGTTCTTCTCTCGACTTGCGTGCTCTGGGCGCTGGATGATGGGCGCCTCCTTCAACCAGCCAGAGAGAAAAGGCAAACCCTTCGCTCAATTAAACCTGCCATGTTGAACGTTCCGATATACTCGCATAGCCCCCCAAAAGCCCAGCGCGTGTATTCAGACCGTCTCATGCTCGCCCAACTACTCTGTCCTTCCAATCCGGCTCGAGTCGTATTCTGAATTTTCCCCGCTTGTCTTGTTTCCGCGTGCGTCGAGATTCTGCAATTTAACTGTATCCTGCTCACTGGGGACAACATGTTGCTTAATCCAGCCACTGATCGATTTCCAATGTGGATGATTCATCTCCGGTGTCTTTGTGCACAGATTTCCCCCTCGCCTCCATGCAAGCCTCTGGAAGAGAGTACTGAAGTTTTGATGGTCATTTCACCATGGCCGGGAGCGAGCTCATCTGCTCCAGCGCGAGATTGATTGTATCTTCCCATTTGTCTCGACCCGTTACTTAGCGAGGCTGGAACGTTTTGTTCGATTGAGATGTCGAAGCGGAAATGACTGGCCATGCGGGCAAAGTGTCCGAACTCGTCGATTCCGTCAGTTATATCCGCCCCTTCCCTTTCCACGGATCGACATCTTGGAGATGCCTTTGAATTGATCTCTAATGGTTTGTGATACCTGGAGCTAATACAAGAACAGGAAAACCTGGGGCCGCGGAGTGTTTTCGTGCATATGATATGGAGGACAAGTGTTCAACCAACATATAAGATGCAGCAACTGGAAGATAGATGAAAAAGCAGAAAACCGACAAGGGTACTGGAACCTTTCACCTCAATGTATGAACATATCACAGTGTATGCGTTTGCCTAGCGAGGATGCTGTAGGAAGCGGCGCAGCGCCTTCCCTGGTCGGCTTTTCTTCCATCGTGAATCATCAGTTTGACACAGTGAACGACTAAAGGTTCGGCAGCACCGAGGGGAGGCGACAACGGCACCTGTACGAGCAGCGAGAATGTCGGTCAACCATAAATACCGGTGAACAACAACCACCACTCATCGGGCATGTATGATTTCAGGTAGCAGGTCACCAGATAAGCATCGGTAGTTGAGGCTGACTTATCTGATATAAGAAACCTTATTCAGCAGCTGCATTTAGGCGAAATGCTGCACAATGCGGATGGAACTTGTCGCATAGGTCTGATCCTCTTGTACCCCTTCCCCAAGATCGAAAAGAGCCGAAATGTGCCGTCACGGCAGCAGAACAGGTTATATAGCCGGGTTCGTTGTGACTGTGCACGTGGAGAATCGGTCCCAATCAAGAAGGTGTCAGTATTCTGGATAAAATCGGGAAGTTGCCCTGGCACTTTTCTTACCAGTATTTTGTCAAAGTAGAACTTCCCTTTGCGTGAAGATGAATAAGCCTTCGCCTCAATGCGATACCTAGTCTTTTGCAAAGCTCGAAGGACATCTCTGCTGTTTTGCTTCCTGACAGACGAAGGACAGCCTCTATTTTACCTCCCTGAGCATGAAATAAATGCTCGCATCCGCCGACCCGTAGTTCCATTTTGGATCAAGGGTCGTTTTGTCAATATCTCGGAAGCCGAATTTCTGATACAGGTTGTGGGCGGCGGGGGATGACTCAAGATAGGCAGGAAGGCGAAGCTCGTCTGCGATATCAAGACCCCATTTGATCAGCATTCCTCCAGCGCCTCGCCCCTGGTATTTGGGATCCGTCTGGAGTAGATCAAGTACTGGTTGATTTCTCTCAGTCAAGTCTCATGAGCTTGTCCAGTCAGCGGAATTTCAACTCACAGCAATACGCTTTCCCTCCCATCAGTTCATTTCGTTTTCTATGGATTCCGCCGAAGAACTCCTCACAGGCCTCGACGTTGCATCCAGGGCCAAATTGTCGAGCCCGAGACGGCTCTCTGGGCTCCTTGATGATGTTCCACTTCGCAAATGCAGCGATCTCGCCAGTCCCGGTATCTAGCACCTTCATCCACCGGATGGTTGGATCTTCATGGAGTTGCTTGACGAGCCCTTCTGCACGCTCTGCCGTAGCTTCGGCCGGAAACGGTCCCGGGAACAGGATAGGGTTTAGAGGGTTGGAAGCATAGGCAAGACGCTCGATCTCAACGATGCGAGGAGCGTCGGCCTCGTCGGCAGGCCGAAGAACGAGAGACATGTGGATGGATGCAGTCGTTGTCTAGAGGGAGAGTGTGTGTGAAGGACAGTTTCATCGTCACCCGTTAGTAAGGACGATTGATATTCGGCTGGACAATGAGATCAGAGACCGAGGACTGTAATTGTGGCTGCCTAATTCCCTGCATAGTCCGTCGGTGGTCCTGAGGCATCACTTCGATCATAAGCACAAGGTCGATGCTACCTCACTTACCTGGCTCGCAGGGTACGTACCACATACCACTTTTACAATTGCCTTGAAAGTATTAGCATCAATCCTTGAATGAGTCAGAAAAGTTCCCGCGGAAGTGTTGGAACTTGGAAGCAGCCGACGCCGAAAAGCCCGATCGATCATCGAGCCACGCAGCTCGCCCACTGCGCCCGGTGCCTGCGACTTTTTCTCCCTCAACAGAGCAAGCCACCTCTCTACCCACAAGTTCAAGAACCCCTCCCCGTAACCTCTTAGTAATGCATTTCTCGCTTGTCGTATGCTTGTCTCGAAGAGGAAGGAAACCTTGCGATTCAATTGGCTTCTGTCACTCCTCCATGCCCTCCGGCCACGGCGAGTCCCCTTGTACCAAAAAGGAAGTCACACATGTCATCACGCCCAGCAGGCCAAGCCAGTTCCCGCGGGACAGGATACGAGCATGGAGCGAAGACGGCATCCCATTCAGCGACCAAGGCCGAGAAAATATGGTGTGAGGTAGGTCCCTCCAACAACTCAGGAAAGAAAGCGAAGGCCAATTGTCCAAGAGGAACGTTGCCGGCGGCAAGATCCTGTACTGTGTGGATGATGTCCTGGAGCATGAACTCAGTGCTGAAAAGCAACGTCTTCGTATAAAAGGTGGGAGTCCCTTTGTGGTGAGCAACAACTCTGTCTCAGCAGATTGTGACGAAACATCCTCCTCAACAAATCTTCCAGTATCAAAGTACTCGGCGTTCGCTCAAACCACAGAGAACAATGGCCGCAATCAGACTACCCAGCACAATGCGTGCCCTTTTGCACAACCAGAAGAAGCAGACGCTGACCATCGCCTCGACTCCTCTCCCGACCCCGTCCACCTCTCAATACCTCATACAACCTCACGCCGTGGCTCTCACGGCAGGCGAACTCCTCTGGCCTCGCCCCGAAGAGCTCACCATTTCAACACCCGGCGTAGAATTTGTCGCTCGTGTGGTGACGTCTCCATCCTCTAGCTCGAAATTCAAACCGGGAGACGAGGTCTACGGTCGCGTTACTTACCCGCAAGCCGGGGGTGCAAGGGAATACTCAGTTTCTGACGACACCGAACTCGCTCTTCGTCCAAAGAATCTGTCCATCAATGAAGCAACAACTATGCCAGTTAGCGCCTTGACCGCGTGGCAAGCCTTGTTCGAGCAATTCAAACTCACCCCTCCTTCCCTCGAATCTGTTAAGCCACCCATCCAGCAGCAGCAGCAGCAGCAGCGGCAGCGCCTCCTCATCACCAACGCCTCTGGCGGGGTCGGAATCTGGGCCGTCCAACTCGCTAAACTCGTCGGTCTGTACGTGATCGGCACCACGGGCCCCAACAACCTCGACTTTGTTCGCTCCCTCGGCGCAGATGAAGTCCTTGACTATCGCACCACGAACATCCGCTCTTGGGCCGAAGAAGATCCCGCTAGTCGCAAGGTCGATTTGGTATTTGACTGCATTGGGCTCTCCTCGCTCGAACAGGCATGGCACGCAGTCAAGCAAGGCGGGCAGGTCCTGACCATCGTGCCACCGGCAGATATGCAGTGGAAGTTCGTCCTGGATCGCCCCGAGGGCGTGGATGAGAGCGTCAACGGAAAGTTCTTCGTCATGCACCCCTCTGGGGAGCAGCTGGGCAAGATCACCGAGTTGGCTGAAGGGGGGAAAGTGAGGGCTGTGGTGGATAGTGTGTTCAAACTCGAAGAGTTCGAACAAGCCTTTGAGCGGTTGGGCAGTGGCAGGACAAGAGGAAAGGTTGTGCTGAGAATCGACGAGGAAGAATAGTCCAACTCGTTTCGAGTGGACGTGTCCGCAATAACAGGTTGTAGCATATAATAATTGGACAGGGAAGCTGTTCTTGATAATGTCATGTTTTTTTCATCACTGTGGAAGATTCGCTAACTGAAACCTCCTTGGGCTATGCCACTTTAAAGTCTCAACTCTACGCTTCATTTATATATATATAGCGCAGGCAAACCATGCAATTCTATTCGTAAAAGACCAGGGTTCTCACTTCTATGCTCTGTCTCCCAGGCGCGTCTGCAGGTGTCTGCGGATCCACAAATGCAGTATGCGGCGTGTATCCAGCCACCCCTTTCTTGCCACCATTGACCTCGCTGGCGGAGTCGAAGCACTTGATGAACATGACCTCTTCGGGCGTCATGTCCTTCATGTAGAAGAACTTGTGCTTGTCGTTGGGCTTAATTGCAAAGGTCTCGCCCTTCACCTCATAACCGACGGTGGATGAAGCTGAGCTTGGGTCGGGAAGAACTTCCTTGCCCCGGTCGTCGTCGTCGTGGAATCCGTTGGTCTCTCTTTTCGGGTAGAGCAGATCGACCTTGACCATGTCGGAGGGCTCGGTTGTGCGGTAGTCAACGACCGCAAGGGGAAAGTCAGAAGCGGGGTTGGCGATGGGTCGCCATACGTTGATGATTTGATAGCGGCCTTTAAGGAGCTCCTCTGCCTCTTCTGCGGGCAAGTGTCGGCGCACCCGCACGGCCGCCGCGTTGGGTGTCTGATCGACGTGCACTTGCTGCACGGGTTGGCGAGGGGAAGCCTTCTCTCTCCTCCTAATTGTATGGTCGAAGAAAACCACCTTCTTCACCCCGGGCAATTTCTCCCGCAGCAGAGCCTCCACTTCGGCGTAATACCCTTCCCGGACCTTTGCATCGTCCGTAAAAGCCTTCTCTTGCGCCGGGGATTTGTACACAGCAAAGCCGGAGGTGTCAACCGAAAAGTTTGATTCCTGTCCGCGAATGTCTTCCACCGGCCGCTGGCGATCCGTCAATTTGAATGAGTAGCCGGGTCCATCGACTTTGCCCCACGGCTTCACGAAGGGGACATCGCTGTCGACATACGAAGCGGGATCTATGTACTTGAAAATGCCTGTCGTCATGCTGGCGGACCTAGGAATGCTGGAACTAAACAACCGAGGAGGAGGAGACGCCAGAGACCGAGAGGAAGCAACCGAGCGCGACAGGTTCCTCACAAGCGAGGAAGATGCCCTGATGGTTCTAAGAGAAGCGGCAGCTTGCATAGGAGAGAAACGTCAGTCGCGAGTTGGTTCTCGATCAATGTCTTGATCAACTAACTATGCTTTGGAATGGGGGGCGCACCTCGAGCGGAAAGAAGTTCTATATATTTATCTCAACCAATTGCCCTTGAATTGTCAGCAGTCGAAGAACATCGAAGGAAAGATGACGTTGAAAGGTCTATAGAGCGTCAATTAGATGGGTGTAGTCTTTTCCTTACGGTCCCGATGACGCGAGCAACGAGGGCAACATTTTGCCTCATCCGATATTGTCTTGATTTCAAAGGCGTCGCAGTGGCTGCGGAGATGCCTCGGGAAGAATCCCAGATCTGGAGCGGACCTTGAGGGGACAAATTGGATGACTAAGCCGGACGTCATGTCTTGGCACGTGGTCTGTAATTGGCTGTCACACTCACCCCGCCATCTCCGCCAACATCGCGTGTAACGCGTCCCAGCGTGTGAATTTCTTCGCTCCCCTTTGTCGCGTGTTACTCAAAGCAGGAGCCGTTCGCTGCGGACCCCTTTGACACTGGCAGATTCACGCCGCGGGCAGTTGAACAACACATCCGCTCACTGCCACCAGTGTTGCTTGACAATTTCGTGAGGCCATGCTAGTATAATACTGTCCTTCGTCTCCTTGTCTCACTTGCCCCTTTCAGTCTCACTACAACACAGTCCAAAATGGCAGACAAAGAAATTTATTCTGCCACTTATAGCAATGTACGTACCCTCACCCTGTTTCCTTTGCTCTCCCTCAAAAACTGACTGACATGTGACTGCAGGTTCCCGTCTATGAGCTCAAGGTCGCCGGCGACCATGTTATGCGCCGCCGATCTGACAATTGGGTCAACGCTACTCACATTCTGAAAATTGCCGGCTTTGATAAGCCGGCCAGAACAAGAATCCTCGAGCGCGAGGTGCAAAAGGGCGTCCACGAGAAGATTCAAGGCGGGTATGGAAAATATCAAGGCACATGGGTCCCGCTCAATGAAGGCCGTTCTCTGGCCGAGAAGCATGGTGTTCTTGACCGCATCGCCAAAATATTCGACTTTGTTCCAGGGGATCGTAGCCCTCCTCCTGCTCCCAAGCATACCACGGCTGTGTCAAACCGACCAAAACAGCAAAAACAACCCGTTGTTCCCCGAAAAGCCCCTTCGCAGCCGAGTAGGTATCGCCCCATCCCTCCCAGGGAAATCAACGCTTACTTGTTTACGTTCACAGCCCAGCATTACCCCCCACCGGACGGCTACGAAAGTGCCAGTGTACAATATAATGGGACGGAAAGTCGAGAGCATTCCCCAGAAACTGCTTCATTCATGGCTGAAGACGACTTCCTTCCCCTTTCCCAAAATTCGACGGCTTCGAGAAAGCGAAAGCGAGATTTCGAAGAACCAGTTCCTACTGCCTCGGACCTCGAACATACCATGTATGGCGATGAATTGTTGGATTATTTTGTTACCGCTGGCGATGATCCGGCTGCTGCCAACATCCTACCTCCAGAACCGCCCGCAAACTTCGATGTTGATAGGCCAATCGACAACCTGGGTAATAATGCTCTGCACTGGGCTTGCGCCATGGGTGATGTCACTGTTGCACGGGACCTCCTTGCACGCGGTGCAAATCCCGCTGCTCAAAACAAGAGCTCACTGGAGACTCCCTTGATTCGGGCTGTTTTGTTCACCAACAACTATGACAAGAAGACCTTTCCAAAAATCCTGCAGTCTTTGGCTGGAACGATTGTGGAGCGAGACGCTTATGGAGCAACCGTCTTCCACCATATCGCCGAGTCTGCGCGTTCCCGGGGCAAATGGAGTTGCGCCCGGTACTATTGCGAAGTATTGATCAACAAAATGCATGAAATGGGCTCAAATTATGTTCAGGCGCTCCTTACCTCCATTGATCACAATCACGACACTGCAGCACTCTGCGCTATCCGAAACGGATGCGTCAAAGTCGCAACGTTCCTGCTCAACCATTGTCCCGAAGCAGGAGACATACCAAACTTAAAAGGAGAAACTGCCAATGAGTACCTCAGAGCTCTTCGAGAAAAGAAAGAAAGTCTTCAACAGCCAGGCTCATCTCCACCACGCCTTGGGGAATCTTTCTCGTCGAAACAATCTCGCCGTAAGCGACAGAAGGAAGCCTTGTCCCGGGCTGCCTCATTGGTGCTTGATAAAATTGGTCCTCTCATGGACGCAGGCAGCTTCAAGTTAGCCGACATGTACGATTTGCAGATGTCGGAGAAGGACACAGAAATCACGGAAGCGAAACACGCCCTGACCGAACTTGAGAACCAACGACATAAGATTAGGCAAGAGACCTTCCCACTGATGGCAAAGATCGAGGATGTCTCCAAGATCCCCACTCTGAGGCAGGAGTACGAAGCATGTCTGAGCGAAGTGGAGTCTCTTCTCGAACAGAAAGAGCACGCCACCCTGCAGAACGAAGTGTTTCAACAAGACCAGCAGACGAGTCCTGAAGCATTTCGTTTTCCCAACACGTCACCATTGTCCCCTGATGAAATCCGTGCCGTGGTGCCATGGGCGATCGAGCTCAACAATCAACAAACCCTTCGCCGGCAACTGGTCAAGGACATTGCCAAACTCATGAGTGATGCTGGTGCAAGTGAAAAGGTTGGCAAACACAGGAAGCTCGTGGCAATTGCCACTGGACTCAAGGAAGATGAGCTGGATGGCATGTCGGAGGAGTTGTTGGAAAGTTTGCAAGGGAATCAGGCTGGAAATGCGCCGCAGACGCCCCCTCAGGCTCCCGCTGAGGTTCAGGCTTGAATTAAGTTTTGAGGACTGGATATGATGAACGAGAACTTTTAAACGAACTGCAATGAGATGAACTGCTTTCCACGGAATATGCCATGCTTCTTTCCCGTTCACGTTGTTGAATGTTTTTGGCCTACAACCGCTCTTCATTGTATATAACTTGTAATTAGACTATTCGACTCCCAAGAACCAAGCTGAATGAATCCTTGCCTGGTCATGAAGTCCAGACTGCAAGGCCACTCGAAAAGGCTGCACGCGTTGCGAGGGAGCGCTAGACGATTAGGCAGACTTGCTAGCTAGAAAACAAACCGAGTTAGAAGATGAAGAAACTGACACAGTGACACCCAAACGTAACCCGTTGCGTACCTACCTAGCTTGGGTAGGTATCTACGCACGTGCATTTCGGCAGTCTTCGGCACAGCCCGCCGGCACGTGCGTGGAACGGGCTCGGTGGTATGAAGTACTGTGTGGGCTGTATAAGGACAAGATACAATGGCAACATGGAAGTCGGCGCCTCTTCTGCATGTGACGCGGGATTGGGAAGAGGAGGAATTTGAGCTCGAGCTTACAGCCGAGTCCAAGTTCCGGGCAAGGTCAAGTCAATATCAAGCTCATCATCTTCTCATGAGCAGCGGAGAGAGTCTGTCTCTGTTTCTGCTATGCTGTGCTCTGCTCTGCTATTACGCGCCTGTATTTGCGCCTCACTGCACCATATTCACCCGAAGTTCCAGCAATGCGTTTCATTCGTGGTCCTCCCCAGCAAAAGTAGAAAAAAACAATATCGCCTCCCATGATCGAGCTGCGCTTCAACTCGTGCTCAATCTCATTCTCTGAGATTCTCTTGAGTTCCGTGTTCCATCCATTCGTTCGAGCTCCATGATTCTGTTTATCTCAGCTCGTGTTCATATTGAGTTGCAGTTCAGTTCAACTCGTTTGATCTTATTCTCTGAGAGATCTCTTGGTTCTGTGTTCCATTTCAATGTTCGGTTTTCAATGTTCCCTAGCCATGTGTCGACGACGATGTTGATGTTGATGTGATTGTGATTGTGAATGTGAGTGATGCGTAAGAGACATATGTCCATGTTCACGCTCCGTTTTCCATGCTCGATGTTGCACATATGGATTCTGTTTGCGCCTAAACGCCCTGAACGCCGCCCTTAATGCTAGTATTCTCCCTCTTCGTGGGTCTCTTGAATAGTCGGGATAGAATGGCCGACGTAGACACTTGGAGACTGGTAGACAGGAGCACTGGCAGGACCAGCAAAGCCATGTTGGTGCTGATTCTGATCTATGTGGTTCGGTGTCGGAGAGAAGATTCCAGCTGGAAGCATGTGGCTCATGTTGCTGTAGCTTGGTGGCGTCATTGTGCCAAAGCTGTACGCAGATGCTTGCTGTTGTGGAGTGCCATACATGGGTTGTGGTATTCCCTGATGATTGTACTGGATGGTGGCAGGTGGAGTCATTTGGTGGACAGGCATACCTTGGACACCAGCTGCGGGACCATGGACGCGGTCGTAGACTCTTGGAGTTCCACCAACATTGTAATTCATATTGGCTTGCAGCACTGGGTAGCCGGCGTTGCGGTCACCGTAAGTGTGTGTTGAACGATTGTTTTGTGCTTCGATCTGCGCAGTCGGAACCATGGAGAAACGCGAGGGTCGACGTGCAGAATACTCCTTTTGTTCCACGCGAAGTTTGATGCCCTGCAAATAACGCTGTGGGGGAGATTGTTAGTTTGTGGTGTGGAGTATGCGAAGAGTGATGGATAGACTTACTTCGGCACTAGCAGCACGGTTGGCCTCGCGGGGAGTGGAGAATTCGATGAAGGCAAAATTGTTCACGACCTCGTTCTCTGCATCTTGCGTTAGAGGGAACGGGGTGTAGTGGGATTGGCAGTGATGTGACTCACCATAAGTCTTCTTGATGACGTTGACTTGGACAACGATACCAAACTCGGCAAAAAGCTCTTCAAGGTCAGCACGGGTTGTTCCGTCTGGCAGATTTCCAACGTAGATAGACTTCTGGTCAATAGCCGAGCGAGGGTTGGTGAAACCACCAATGACAGTGCCGCCATCGGGTCCGATGCGGATGCGTGGTTCGAGGGAAGGTGCCATGTAAAGCTGGAAGCCTGAGGTGTGATTCTGAAAGAACTGTTCCTGGGTCAGAATGTCACCTGCAAGGGCAATAGATTGGCAACATACTTTGAGAGCGTCGCGACAGTCAAGGTAGTAGGCGAATCTTACATACATCCCGTTACCCGAGCCACCGTGATGTCGATTAGCCATATTGGTCGGTGCGATGAGCTCGAGAGGACCGTAACGTTCGAGCATGCCACGAGTTTCCGCCTCTGTGACCATAGTGCCATCAGTCTTGCTGATGATGACGGCGCCTGGAGGCATTGTCAGCTTCGATTAAGGGTATGTATGTACGGGGTGTGACCCACGCTCTGCCTTAGCCTGTTCAATCCGAATCTTTCTCCCGTCTATGATAAGACCATACGCGCCTGCGACCGCAGCATTGGCGTCCTCATCCTTCTGTAATAACAGTTAGTCAGATGGATGGTACGGGCGTTCTTCTATTTTGCTTACCTGGAACTGTACGAACGCATTGGGATGATGGTTTTTGTCGCGGCGAATCTTGACATGGTTCGGGCCATACGTATCGAACGCCTGATGGCAGGCAATTTCGAGTTGGTCTTCGGAGCGATGCTTGGATAAGCTAAAATAACTTAGAACGACTTTGTCCAGGGTCCACATCTGTAGACTTACTTTGCAACAAAAATGAGTGCAGTTGGTGGATAAAGACCTTGCGCGTTCGCGGCGGTCGGGACTTGATTTACGCGATCTGGTCGCGGAGTAAAACCCTTGTATGCAGCAGGAGGACGCAGGTTGTTGATGATTCGACGAGCAACAGTGTTCATGGCGACCTTGCCGTCAGGAACAGAGTTTGAAGTGCCGAAGACATCATCATCCTCGCTTGGCTTGATCGGAGTCTCAGCCAGATGACGGGTTCCGTCATCTGGGAAGGGAAGTTTGGCTTCATCTGGGAGAGATAATGCCAGAGAGGTAGAGACTAAAAATCATCGACAGGCTGTCAGTTCTCATCAAATCCGGCAGTGAAAAGATATCAGGTCGACCTTTTCCGTGGCTTACGAGAAGGTGGAAGGGCAGAGGAATACGAACCTTGAGCGGTCTCAGTGTTTTCGACACGGCTCTGCTCGTCGTCGAGCTTCATGTTTGCTGTGTCCTCGGTGATCGCTGCGATCTCCGGGTTCGGCGTTGATGATGACGATCGGGGGAAGATGACTGGGAGAGCGGGCATGGTAACCCGTCCTGGGGGAGATGGTGAAGATGGGGTTAGGCTGGAGGTCATTTCTGCAGACTTATCTGTTTCGCACAGTTTCTGGGTCAGTCTGGTCCCAGATCAAGTTTATAGACTCGGAGAAGTTGTACTCACCCTTCAAACAGTTTCTGTGACTGGAACAAGGGGGCCAACGGCGTTCAAGACGTAATGAAAGCTGTAAACGGGAAATAATGATGAGAGTAAAGAGGAGTGTGTAAAGAAGTAACAGGTCAAAGTGAAATGTGTTGAGAGCACGAGGGGTATTCATGATGCGGGCTTGGCATTCACCAGCGGTCACTCCGATTCTTAACCCCAATTCTGAAGTTCATGAAGCAGGCCTGTCTCTGGCCTCTTCATCTCGTTGCTTCCTGACCGGCTTTGCTCTCCATGTGAATGCTTGCACTTGCACCTACCTGGGGAGATGTGGTTTCTCCCAGTAGGTCGAACATGGTATGTCCATGTTTAAAAGCATTCAACAACGCGAGACTGAAGAAAAAAAGGGTGTTTGGTAGGCAAGGGCCGCTCCTTGGGCACCATGCTGTTTGGACGCTCACTGTCTGTTTCGATCACGATCAGCCTCCTTCTCTTCAGAGTCAGTTTGTTCATCACTCTTGTTGACATTTCTGTGCCCTTGCAAGTCAATAACCCTTGTCTTTTGATGTGACTGATGGGTTCTAGCAATCTCTAGATGAACACGAGTTGTGTCGATCTTGAAGTGACGAAGAAGTTGAGGAAGAGAAGAAAACAAAAACAACAATGTGAATAAGGGTTGAAATCCACAAGTTCAGCCTCGTCCTAGGAGACGCTAAACGATATTGGGAAAGGTCGCTAACTATCTACCGCTTGGCTATGAAAAGCTGTCCAGGTTGACTCTTATTAGCGCCGGGGTTTAGCCGGCTGATCCCGAAGCCGGTGGTGGACTATTGGCGGGCGGGATTGAAGAGAGAAAGGCGAGAGCGCCGAGCACGTGCAGGCCCATGACGTTGAGCAGCGTTGTGGGTGCAGCTTCCGAGGGCAGCAAGGACAATTGGAACAAGGTCATGGACCTGTCATCGCGAAGATAAAGGCCTGCGTCGTGGAAAGCAGCAGTCATGTTGGTGCCTACAGTCGGGCGCTGTGCGCCAGGGTTCTGGAAGAAGACTGGCCAGGAACTGGGAAGAGCAACCAAATTCGGTATGTGGTTTTCTAAATGGGCGATTGGGGAGCTACAGACCTTTTCTGAGTTTCAGGATGCAATTGAATTGCTTTTGGAGATGCCGTGGAAGACAACATCAGTGATCTTGTTGAAAGAACGGGCTGACTTCTCCCCATAAACAGCTCTCAATCTCGAAGGCCTGCATCTACCTCTTGCCCCATACCCTATCTTCGACTTTGCAGATCGGGAAACCATTACAACCCTGAAGACGATGACCGACCAGTCAGTTGGCGGATTCTCAACGGCGCAACTTACACAGAAGCCTCGCGACGTATCTACGCACCCTCCTACCCCTGCGCACATCCTGTTCCATGGAAACATTTCCACGAAGCTGCCCGCCAATCGACCAGACATCCAAAGGACAGGCTACGCGGCGTGGAGAAATGAAGACCGAGGGAGGACATTATTCGGAGAGCTGTTTTGGAACGTCGATACCTACATGTACCTTGCGCTGCGGGTAAAGAGTGACGGCAGGAAATATTTTGTCAACATACAGACGGACTCGATCGTAGAGTCGGACATACACCAGCATCGATTGTACACTAAATATCACAAGGGCGCAGAGGGACCAGATGATCCCGGGCAATGGGAGACCGTCTGGATCAAACTGCACGAGTTTGTGCGAACGAATCACGGAATTGTCACGGAGCCACAATCAGAGATGTTGCGGCAGAAGGTGAAAAGCTTTGGAATTGGCTTGATTGACAGGCAGCCAGGGCCGTTTGAACTTGGAATTGCTGCAATGTGGGCGACAAACCTGAACGAAAGAGGTCAAGTTGATGGGCGGACGGGATGGGAAGAGGGCGACCAGGGAAGCGCAAGATTAAGCGAGGTGACACTGGAAAAGTTGGCACAGAAGGCCGAAGAGAAGAAGAGCATACCAGAGCAGAAGAAAAGCTTCCGCGAAAGAGTACCGCATTTTGGAAAAGTTGGTTCAGGAGATACCAAGGCGTTCAGATGAGCAAGACAGCGCAGTGGACAAATGGCATGGGAACGAGGATCGTGTTTGCATTCGGGCATCCATAAAATCTGCACGGTGTCTCTATTTCAGATCTTGTAGAGTCTCCTGTAGAGATCTCCCCGTCAAGATTTTGAATGCATCGAGGTATCTTGCATGGGTGGCTTCAACCACATCCTCAGGCATCTCGACACCCTGTTTGTTTTTCAGACCATTATCTGTCAACCAATCTCGTAGTGGCTGCTTGTCAAAACTCTCCTGGCTCTGACCGAGCTTGTAGGCAGATTTCGACCAAAACCTCGAGCTGTCTGGGGTAAGCACCTCATCTACAAGCACAACCTCGTCCGTTTCTTCGTCCAAGCCAAACTCAAATTTCGTGTCCGCAATGATGATCCCCTTTTCTTTTGCGTAGTCTCTTGCCGCCTTGTAGATACGAAGCGACAATTCCTCTATTCTTTTCGCGTACTTCTCACCCACAATATGAGCAGCTTGTTCTGTTGAGATATTCTCATCATGACGACCCAGCTCAGCCTTGGTGCTGGGAGTGTAGATGGGCTCAGGGAACTCTTGGGACTCTTGTAGGCCCTCGGGCATCTTCTTCCCATTTACCTCACCGGTTTTGTTATAGGAGGACCAGGCGGATCCTGTGATGTAGCCTCGGACTATGGCCTCCAGCGGAAATACTTTGAGCTTGCGAACAAGCATACTTCGGCCTTTCAATTGAGGAGCAACATCTTTCGGGATCGTAGGCGGCAGGTCGAGAGAAATGAAATGGGTTTTGAGGTCGGGGATCTTTTTCTTGAGATATTGGAACCAGTGCACAGTCATCAACGTCAGGACAAGGCCTTTTTCTGGCACACCCTAAGTTTACAACTCCAATCAGTAAATTGTAGTACAGGGCTGGACCAAGAGTAGCATACATTCTTCATGATAACATCGAAGGCAGAGATTCTGTCGGTAGTCACAAAGAGCAGGCACTTTGAGTCGACATCGTACAGCTCTCGGACTTTACCTGACGCCAGCAATGGCAGAACACCTCCTAAATCTGACTTAATGAAAGCCATCTCGAGCACTGCTCCAGGCCTTGTCCGCAGAATGACTCCCGTGCGCAAAGTGGTTTCATGCAAGATCAAGAGGAAAAGTGCATGCAAAGGTGCGAAACGTGCCAAACGTGCCAAACGCGACAAAGTATTCAACAGGGTGCCGACCCCCTGACACGAACATCGCGCCTTTCTCATTTATCTACTATGTTTAATGCACAACATCTCCCATAAGTAGCGATGGTTCTGGGGCAGAGCAATGACCCTAACTGACGCGATCCATTCTGCTGGCTGTTTGCTGCATTACACCAGTCGATCTCACCAATGCTAGCCGCAAGATGAGCCGCTATCTGACACCAGCGAAGATCACGCTGCTGGTGCTCGCTCTACTCTATGCAGAGGATGTAGTCCCAACCAAAGAAGCCACAGCCGTGTTGTCTTTTATTCTCTCCCAGATTGTTCCGTCGAGCAAGCATTCTCCATTGTTCCAGGAAGACACAGAGTTCCAGCATGCTCTCCCGATAGCTGAATTCGAGTCCACATTATCCTCACATCCGTCTGCGAGATCAGGCAGAACTCTATTTGATCTGCTGGTGAAGAGACTGTGGGAAATTGATTGTTCGCATGCTCTTGATGCCTTTATCACGTATCTTCCTTCTCTTCTGACGAAGTCGAGGGAGCAGTTGCTGAGGGAGCGGGAAACTGGGGAAGAATCTGATCAAACTTATGGACGTATTCTCAGAACATCACCCTTAGGCGCTTTCATTCGCCGCTGCCACTTAGAATACACAAGACTGCAGTTTCAAGACAGCATCACTCTCTGGCAGGATTTCATCTCTTACAGACTGCCAACTCGCGAGGCTTATGAGAAGAAGAATCATTCAGCCGGCGGAAATGCCCTTGACGCGAACTTCGCAGAATTGGGCCTTGATTCATCGCACCCTCTGGCCCAGTTGATGTATGGAACACTAGCCGAAGACGAACAAAAGCATCATGGAGCATACAGCATGTACGATGTCGAAAAACTGATGGAATTTCAGGTCTCCGAAATCCAGCGTCTTGGTGGGAGATTACCTGACGGCATGAGATTGAAGCTTCAACAGATGTCCAAAGCCGGCACTGTCATCCCAAAACTGGGAAACTATCTCAATTTCCTTGATTCGTGGCGAGCAGGGGATTACTACTCCGCCTTTGACAATCTGCACAGATACTTTGATTACGCAATGCAGACGAGAGAGAGAGCAATATATCAGTACGCGCTGCTCAACCTCGCCATCCTCCAAGCAGACTTCGGATGTCACGCTGAAGCACTTTCGGCAATGCAGGAAGCCATTGCCACCGCCCGAGAGAACAAAGACACCACATGCCTCAACTTTTGCATGAGCTGGGTATACCATTTTGGGCGGTCATTCCCGGGTGAAATGGACGCCATCCGCGATAGCGGCATTCTCGGCAGCGAAGTCGAGGGACTGGCATTCCTTAAATCCCGGGCTAAGGATGCGGAGATGTGGAGTCTCTTGGGCACGACGCTATTGAGTGAAGCCAAGCTAGGTCTGCAATATGGAGACAGCCTCGCAGGTGTCTTTGAAAACCTTGCAAAAGTTTCGCATCTCAGCGTCGTCCGCTCGACTCAGAGCGCTGTTGGACCGATGTTTCTCATAAAAGGTGCCGCATTTAGCAGGATTGGCCTCGCTCATCTGAGCTGGTGGTGTGGCCAGGCTTTCCTGCAGTGCCATTCCAAGGACGCGCCACTCGAAGACCTGTTCAAAAATTATTGTCGAATAGCCGGGCTCTTGGTTCAACGTGGCAGATATGCCGAGGCTGAGCAGATGCTGAACAATATTCCGCCCTATGTGCAGCGGCGAATGAAGTTCCAGAATTCCATGAACTTCTACTCGGGCTTGTTGAGGGCCCGCAGGCTCATACATCGGGACAATCTCGATGCTGCAGAACATTTGCTCGATCGGCTCGGCGGACAAGGTGCACCGGATGTGAAAATTGCATTTTCACTGTCATTGCTCGGGATTGAGCTGCTCATTCGTCGGGGAGTTCTCGACCAGGCCCTTGAAAAGGTTGAAGATTTGGTACAGGGAGCAAATAAGAGCCATGAAATCAACGACATCGCCGTGCAAACCCGGCTGTTGAACCTCGAAGCACGCATCTTGATCGAGAGCGGGCATTCACTCAAGGCGTTCTCGCTTGTCATGCGCGCAGCACAGATCGCATTTCGAGGAAGAATTCTCCCCTCGTTATGGACATCTATCTATCTCCTTGCCACAATTCTCAACGACCTACGCGAGTTCCTGGCTGCTGCCGACCTTCTCCAATCAATCATGCCTCAAGTGCTGGAATGTCAAGACTGTGACCTCGCCGCCCACTCATACTCCGTGCTCGCAGATGCGAATATGGGTCTCGCTGGCTCGTCGTCGGGAACAGACAAGTTTTCCGCAACGAAGCAAAAGGAACTCATCAATAAGGCAATGGAAAATATTGATCATGCATACACGCAGTATAGGTACGTTGAAGATTTACAGGGCCAACTGGAGATGTTGAAGAAGAAGGCGACGATTATGCACTGGAGGGGGGATTTGGTGTTGGCGAATGATACAGCGACGCAGTATTTGGGGCTGAAGAGGGAGTACGAGGCCCAAAGTGTCTGAAGGTCGTGCAGTCAAGTGTTGGAGTAAACGCTGAGATCCTGGAGTTCTGAACTGTATGATAATGAATTGTGGTCGTGTTATCCCCAAGTTGGGTTCCCACCTTCACTTTCTCTGCACTCCTTATGTACAAGTAAGGTCCACCATGACCGACCCAGTCTTTTGAAACCACCCCAGCGCACTTCAGTTCATGTTTAAGTTTGCTTGTCTTTCTTGTGGTAGTTGACCTTGTCGTTCCAGAAGAGGGTCTTGTCACCGTCTCCCCACCAGAAATTTCTAGTTCGGATGTTCTGGTAAGGGTATTCGACACGCTCTTCCAGGGGAGGCATATGTGACCAGTGCTCCCAATGTTCGTTCCACAGATTCCAGGCGTTGATGCTTGCTAGGACTAGGCAGGGGATGACGACGCTATAGAGATGGTTAGATACCAGTTGTCTTCTTGCCAAGGTGCGTAATATCTCGGGCAAGAGGTGCCTACAAGATCGAGAGTTTACGCCAGAGATCTGCACCACGTTAGCATTCTCTCGTGGACCGACAAGCACCGGAAGAGGAACCAACCACTTGTGGCAGCAGCATGGGCTTTCACCGCAGCTCGTTCTCGGTTGAAGGCATTGTCGGCCGTTCCAACAAGTTTGCTCGCTCCTTGACCTGGTGGGCTCGGAACGCCGCTACTTGCGAGACGTCGCTGGAAGGTCGCTCGGAAGAGGGGTCGAAAGGCAGGAGAACGGAGCTGTTGCTGCGCCAGGCGCAGGCCGACGCGCTGAAAGGACATGTTGAACTGCAAATGAGTGGAGAGGAGGTTGACGGTTACTTGGATAGAACTTGAAGAGTGCAAGTGAGGTCGGGCGCAGGAGCTCTGCGGGAGCTTGGCAGGGCCAATGACGATGGCCTGAGCGCAGCTGTCATTTGAAACCAAGATTACCAGGTGCCAGTGCCACAATCTTACAAAGTATTGGGCACACGTGATTCATTTACGCCGTCATAACAAATGAGCTTTTCCACATCGAGCACCCGATCGTGAGCTCAATCCGAGCTCCTTCGAACTTCAATCCTTTCTTCACCTGAGCACAGTTCGACCATCTCCACTCCTTCCAACTCGCTCTACAGCTCCAGTCCAGCTGGCTCTGGTCGGCCTGTAATACCTATCGCCTTTACAGACCAGCCATTGCCATCATGTCGACAACAATGCTGCGCACCAGCGCTGTCCGATCGATCCCGCGTTCCTTCAACTCCCTCCAAGCGACCACCCCACGAACGAGCTTTCTCAACCATGCCCTGAAAGCCTCTCTGCGGACTTCTGCTCGCCCGGTCCGGACTTCTCGCATCCTCGCAGTCGCCGCCTTCCAGCCAGTCCCAAGGGCCGTGGTGCGCTACGCCCACAATGCCCACGCTTATGACATTGCAAAGGCAGAGAAGTCACTTCATGACAAGATTTTGGAACCAATTCCACAGGCGGTCTCTGCTGATTCGACAACCCGACAAGTCGCTGGCGAAATGAGCAAAGCTGCCGACGAAGATGATGTGGATATGATGGCCGGTATTCGAAGTGACTTTGTGGGTTTCCGGCATGCAAGGAAGAGCACGGTTTCACTCTGCTAATCTCGAGACGAACAGAACACGATCAAGGAGACATTTAGTTTGGCATCTGTGCCTCGTGAAGCTCTCTATGTCGGTCTAGCAGGTGTCATTCCGTACCTGGCTACATCTCTGACCACCGTCTATCTTTCGTTCGACATTCAATACGCGGCCACTCACGGCCAGGGCTTTTTCATGTCGGGCGAGACGGCTGAGACGTTGCTTCACATCATTGAGCCAATTCAGCTCGGTTATGGTGCTTCGGTCAGTTGCCCGGACAATTTTAAAATGTTTTATCATTGACCCAGAATCTCAGATCATCTCGTTCCTTGGTGCCATCCACTGGGGTCTTGAATGGGCCGGCTACGGTGGCTATAAAGGCTATCCGAGATACTCGATGGGTATCATTGCCACCGCTGTAGCGTGGCCAACGCTTCTCCTCCCTGCAGAGGTTGGCTTGATTGCCCAGTTCCTTGCCTTCACCTTCTTGTACTACAACGATGCAAGAGCTTCTGCTCGTGGCTGGGCTCCTCCGTGGTACGGAGTCTACCGATTCGTCCTCACATTCATTGTTGGCGCCAGTATTGTCGCTTCGTTGATTGGACGTGGTCAGATCGCTGATTTGGTCACTCGACCTCCTGGGCCTGCCGACAGAATGAGGGAACTTAGGGCCAGACAGATGGAAGAGATTGGACCTGAACCAGTGGGCGGCGAAGAGGAGGAAGAGGAAGAAGAAGGTGGTGAGGAGGAGGAGTAGACAAGCCAAGGAAGCTGTGCGTTAAATGTGAAGAAACGTTTGCAACACCCGCTGATTGTTTGCAGGGAGCAGTCATTGTACATATCAAGGCCAAGGCAGGCAAATCCAAACATTCCATTTGTCTTTTGAACAAGCACGTCGCCTTGGTGCCGCTCGGTGATCGTGTGCCCCGTCTCGCCAGGACCAGCGAGACCAGCTGCCACATGCCTTTGCGGATCGTCATCTCGGCCTTGCATCATAGCCTCCTCGCCTCGCCCCAGCACATGTCTCCCCGCACTCGAGCTCTCTCCAGGTTGACGCAACAACTACTTCCTTTTCCTGATTACTGCTTCTTTGTTGCAATGTTCTGCTTCTGGTTTGGGTCTTCCTGGACGTCTTTGTGAGAATTTGTCTTTCCATGTTTTCAAGATCGAAGCAATATTTGACCCACCTCTGTTCTCCATCAAGCTCGTCTCTTCTATCTAACATGGTACTTTGTTCTTGGAACTTACCAATGCTTAAGTGCGACCGACAAGGAGTGCTGTACGGTAATAAATCGAACAAGACTTTCGTTGGCGCAATCGACAATGGCACCACCAGTACACGATTCCTTATCTTCGACCAGTTGCCGAGCATCAAATCGAGTTTCAACAGCATTATCCACACTCCGGGTGAGTTTTCGCACGGGCGAACGAGACCTGTATCTCCAAAGCAACGCGAGGTGCCCTTCCAATGACCTTATCCTCTCTTACTCCTGTCCAGCTGGCATGAACACGATCCCCAGGACCTTGTCTCTTCGGTCTGCACTTGCATTGGCTAAGCATGCGCCTCCTTTACCTCTCAAGGGTACTCTCCCTCCGACATAAAAGCCATTGGGGTCACAAACCAACGTGAAAACGACCGTGGTATGGGACATCAAAACGGGGGAGCCACTTCAGAACGCGATTGTATGGACAGACACCCGTAGCGCGCACATTGTGCGCGAACTCAAACAGAAGCCGGGGGCAGATGAGCTCATGGAACTTCGTGGTCTCCCGCTGTCGACATACCCAAGTTCCACGAAAGTATTATGGATGTTAAGTCACGTTGACAAGGTGAAGAAGGCGTACGCGGAAGGAAGACTGGCCTTCGGGACGGTGGATACCTGGCTCGTGTACAAGTTGAACGGCGGCGTTGAAAGAAATGTGTAGGTGACAGACCCCACGAACGCGGGCAGGACCATGTGGATGAACATCCACAAGCTCTCGTACGACGACAAACTAATTTCCTTCTTCGACCTCGACGTCAAAACACCGAAGCTCCACTTGCCGAAAATCGTTCCCTCGTCAGACCCCGAGGCATACGGCACGCTCGCAGAGCAAACTCAAGGGAGTCAAAATCACAGGCTGCTTGGATGACCAGTCGGCCGCGTTGGTGGGACAATGTGGCCTTTCCCCCGGCCGGGCAAAGAACACGTACGGCGCGGGATGTTTCCTTCTATACAACGTGGGCGAAAAGCCCGTGATTTCGACACACGGCTTGCTCGCCACGGTGGCGCATGATTTCTCGCCGCAGGGCATCAAGCCCGTCTACGCGCTTGAGGGATGCATCGTCGTGGATGGCCCGTCGGTCAAGTTCCTCGTCAACAAGCTGGGCTTCGGCAGCGAGTCGTACCAGATCTCCGACCTGGCGGGGACGGTCAAAGACAACGACGGGCGTGTCTTTGTCACGGCATTTTCGGGCCTGTTCGCGCCGTACTGGTACGACGACGTCAAGGGCACCATATTCGGGTTGACGGGATACACGGAGAAAGGGCACATCGCGCGGGCTACGTTGGAGGCGACGTGTTTTCAGACCAAGGCGATCCTGGACGCGATGGAGAAGGACGCCGGTGTCCACCTGAAGGAGCTGGCCGTGGACGGGTGCATGAGCAACAGTGACTTATGCATGCAGGCGAGTTTAGCATATCTATACATAGCCGTTTCTCTTTTCCTCTGCTGTCCACCCCCTCGGCCACCCTACTCCCAGAGGAAATGAATCACGAAGTTGACGAAAAGCATTGGTTGTCCACGCAGACGCAGTCCGACATAATCCAAATCCCCGTCGACCGGCCCCAGATGCGCGAGACCACGGCCGTGGGCGCCGCCATCGCGGCGGGCTTTGCGGCCAAGGTGTGGTCGTCCTTCGACAAGCTGAAGGAGATCAACGCCGAAGGACGACACTTTTTGCAGCCCGGCATCTCCAAGCGCGAGAGTGACAGGCTGTGCAGATGTGTCGAGGGTGGATGGACGAGGACGAGGATGAAGAGGAGTGGGAGAGGAAGACGCGTGGAAAACATAGCGAGTACCTAGGAAGTCAGTAATGGTTTAAAGACAAAAAGGGACATCAAACCGTGGACCGATCAGGGGGCTGAAGGGCTCGGTATCTGGTACTCCCTGCATGTATGTCTGTATATATGTATGGCCTTGGTCTTTTTTTTTTATCTTCAGAAACGATTATTATTATTATTTTATTACATGTCCATTGCTCCCCGTTGCATGGTCCGCTTCATACTTTTCAATCCTCGCCTCCCAGTCTTTCCGCAATGTCTCCATCCTGTTCCACACCTGGGCTCCTTGGGCAACAAAGTTTTCGACGTCGTCTTTCGTCGCGTCGACGAAACCGGTCTTTCTCCCCAGACTTCCACCCCACCATTTATCCTTGAAAGGCTTGCCGCTGCCGTTGAGGCCCCAGCCCTGGACGTCGGTGACGCGAACGTGAGAACGGCCCAGGCGGTCGGTCGACGACCCCCATTTACATGGCCCGCTATTTTCGTCGCCGGTGTCTTGAATCGCTTTGCCTGTAATGGCTGCTAGGGACGCGAGAGCGAGCCAGGAGGCCGACGCGGCTCCTAGGTAGCTGGTCACATTTGCCCAAGGCGAGCCGCACCAGCGGGCCAGATAAATGCCGAGCCGATAGCACTCGTGCACGATCCAACAGAGGCTGATGATTGTGGTGGTGCAGACCCCTGGGTGCGACACGTGGAAGGTCGGCTCGGATTGATCTGGCCGCTCCCGCGCAGATGCCACGGTGTAAGAGGGCGTGGTGTATTCCTTGACTTGTTTGGCGGTCGCCGGCTGATTGACCGCACTGAGCGCCAACAAGTCTCCTATGCGCTTCGTGTGTTCGTATGCCGCGTCTGATTTCAGCCCCTGATGGTCCTCCGGGTTGTAGTGCCGTCCGACCGCCTCAATGGAGGTCGACCAGATGATCTTGCCGCGGGACTCGGGTGCGCATGCGCGGAATAGTGGCATGAGCCAATGGACCAGCATGTAATGTCCAAACACGTTGGCGCAGAAGACCTCTCCCAGTATCGGTCCCTCACCGGCAAAAGTCCCCTGTGGGAACTGTGGTTTTGTCACCAGTCCGACGAGACCAAGTTTGAACGTCGGCCATGTTGTGGCCTGTCTGATGCCCGTCAAGACCGTCCACAACGTCAGGGGCCAATCAAGGCCGGACCATCCTCCTATACCTGCATTGAGGACTATTGCGTTGATATGAGGCAGGTCTGAGGCGAGGAGTTTGCGGCTGAGGGCGCGGATCGAGAGAAGGCTCGTCAACTCGACATTCTCGGGTTGGAAGAAGATCTTGCGACCAGAGGTGGGGGCGCGGCCATGTCTGGCGAGGTGCTTCTCGAGGGTCGAAAGAGTCTCGGCACCCTTTTTGGCGCTCCGAGTCGTGAATATGATGGTCAGAGCGCCATGGTCGCGGGGTTGAGAAGCAAGATACTCGTCGATCAGACGACAGCAGGTACCCAGACCGAGGCCGCTTAAGCGAGGACGTCAGAATCTGGCCGATTGGATGGGGAATCATGGAAGAGTCGCTTGCTTACCTGTTTGCGCCAGTCACCAGGACATATCGATCGTTGCTTGTCATTGATTTGGCTCCTTGAGGTTGGTTCGTGAGGGCAGCCTGAGCAGAGCTAGCGAGCAAGCGTCCATGGCGGAATCTTTTGTTCTGTTGGGACTGAGCAAGGACAATATTGATGCTGGGCGCGCAGATCGTCGTGGCGCGACTCGGCTCCCGGCGTGTTGCTGACATAATCAGGTCATTCAACATCAAGCCCGTCGAGCACCATCGTATTCTCTGTCAGTTACTTCGTATATACACAGCAACTACTCTGTAAAAACTGTCAAGAGGCCGATACGCACATTGCAATCTTGAACCAGAAACCAGACGTCTTGTCTTGTCTTGTGACTACCACTACTACTACTACACACCCGGACCTTATTCTTTTGTTGTACGGAGACCAGCCTCCCAGGTTGCGTTGGGATCTACCCCCCATCCATAAGAGCTGCTGTCTTTGGTGGAGGTCCGACGCATATCGCGTTTATATTTGGTTGTGTACACACCTCCGGGAGTGGCGCGGTGCAGAACTGCAGTGTTGTCCCACATGACCATGTCGCCGTTGTTTTCCCACTCCACCGTCAACAAATATTTCTCCTGAGAGACGTGGTCGAGCAACTCGTTGACCAGCGGTCTGCTCTGTTCAATAGTCTCTCCGTCAAAGTGGTGCGCATATGTTGTGATATACAGATTCATACGGCCTGATTCTTCGTGCATCTGCGCCAGTTTATGCCGTGCCATGGGCAGATCCAAGGGCTCAAAATCCGCAAAAGTGTCTGGGGCTGCCAGTTTTCGGTTGTGGTAGAGGGAATTGTTGCAGACCAAAGAGTCGATGCGTCGTTGCATCTCCTCTGAGAGATCGTCATAGGCTGCTCGAGAATCGAGGTACTGCGTCGCACCCCCGGTACCCTTCGGAGGGAGCTCGACGGCGCGGAGGATCGAATAGTGTGCACGGCGTGGATTGTAGGCCATGTCTGCGTGCCAAAGGCAATTACCTTTGTTCGCCCCGACGCGTGCCGGCTCCAGCTCGGTGAGCACGTTGCCATTTTCATCCAGGTTGGACACGTCGAAGATCTCAGGCTGGTGTGGAAATCGCATCCTGCGGCCAGCCTTCATGTGTGCCTTGACATCATACATCTCGCCGAAGTTGGCGGTGAATTCAATCTGCTGTTCGTTGTTGAGATTCGCACCGCGGAATACGAGGACGCCATACTTGTTGCACGCATCACGTATCTCAGCGACGGTTTCCTTTGACACCGGCTTCGAGAAGTCGACACCGTGGACTTCTGCACCAAAGGTCCGGGCGAGAGGAGTGCAGGTCAGGGTAGACTTGGACTCGCGGGTGATCATCGTGCAGTGATGTGGAAGATCTCCAATCTCGGGAGAAAGGTCGAAGACTCACAACCAGCAAAACTGATGTCCTTTCTGAATGTGTTAGAGACTGCAGGTGCTCCACTTGCCCTGGCCTGTTGAATATGGTACAGGTATCATACCATGCTGTTGCGGTCTATCTTTCAGTTATAGCGACCAGACCTGGTTCAAGCGGGGTTGATATTCTATGGAGACCTCGGCCCGAGCTGTCTAGAGAACCACTATTGGAAGGCCTGCAATTGGGAATTCATTCAAAAATGGTCAGAATAGGCCTCGGAGTCATGAAGCTAGGGGAAGGGGGAGGGGGGGGGGGGGGGGTTAAGGGGATAATGCTCCCCCAGAAGTGATGAGACTCCGCGGGACTCAGTTCCCGCGGGGAGGCCCACACAAATAGCAGTCTTTTCCCTGATGTTTTGATGGTTTAGTCCGGGCCGTCATTTCCGCCAGGTGGGAACGAGAGGGCCATGCAGGTACGTGTTAAAAACCCAGCGGCATAGTAAGACCTTGACCCAAGTTAACAGTTGTCTCAAGTATGTCAGTGGCCAAGTGGAGAACAGCGTACAACAGAAGGTGAAAAGCCACAGCTCCCTCGGGGTGTCCTATTGTGGCATAGCTTGCTTAAGGTCAGGAGTCGCGAGCCTTGCCTCGATTCTGAAATTGACGTCCACATTCTACATTTAGAGGTCACAGCCTCGTCTCGATGTGGGTCAGTGGTCATGCAAGCGCTTTGCTGTTTAGAGAAAGCCATAGCTTTGAGGTGTCCGCCATATACTACTAGTTGTGAGAAGATCTGCGCGGCTATACCTAAATTTCAGGGAATAAAGAAGCGATGAGACAGCGTCCTAGTGCCTTGTCTTGATATTTCGACCGTCCAGCACGAAAGCGACTACCTTGCAGGCCTACCGGACAAGTACATGAAACATTCATCCGTCTCTGGAGAGTATACAGAGTGCCTCTCCCCGTGACTTGGGACTTCTGACGGTCTTCCCCATGCTCGACCTGCTGGTTGTATGTCAAATAATGGTTTGTGCTCTGGAGGACAACCCTTTTTCAATTCCACGATAAGAGAGTCATTTTACCCGCTAAACAAATTCACAAGACACGACATATGAAGGCTCTTGATTAGCCACCGTCAATGTCATCTATCACTAACCCGCGAGACCCCTTCCTTCTCTCCTCCTCTCCCACCCGTTCCAGGTGGGAGCAGCACGTCGGGGAGCTTAATCCCCAAGCTGCCTTTAGAGCCAACCTCCTTATCCTTCTTGGGTTGTGACTTGTTTCCTCGTCCATTATCCCCGTTGTCTGTGTCATCATCCTCACGGAGCTCAACTTCAATCTTTTTCAATTTCTCCCCGCGTAGGATCTTCATAATCTCCTCCCGGTCCAGCGTTTCGTACTCCAGAAGGGCATCTTTTAACGCTTCAAGCTCTTTCCGCTTCTCTTTGACAATTCGGTCGGCGCGTTCTCTGCCGCCTTCCACAATCTGTCGCACCTCGCGTTCGATTTCTTGCTTCGTCTCGCTCGAGAGTTTGTCGTAGTCGGAAGCAAGATCAACATTTCCAAGTTTGGCGGAGTACCCACACTGGGTGACGAGATAGAACGCGGTCCGAGTGGCTTGCTGAACATCATGAGAGATACCGCTTGTGACCTTATGTGGACCGTAGATCAATTCCTCAGCCGCTCGCCCACCCATGGAGACATCGATCGACGCGATGAATTGATCGTAGCCTCTGCTCACCTCGTCCATTTCAGGGAGGAAGTGAGTGACACCGAGCGCTTGACCACGCGGGATGATGGTCACTTTGTACAACTGATTACTAGCTGGAGTAAATAAGTTGACCAAAGTGTGACCAGCCTCATGGTAGGCGGTTTGGATCTTGTCCTTTTCTCGAATCATTCGGGACTTAGCCTCGGCGCCCATCATGATCTTGTCTTTGGCCCACTCAAAGTTCATGGCCGTGATCTTCTTGTACTTCAGCCGCGAAGCATGAACTGCAGCTTGGTTGCAAAGATTCTCCAAGTCGGCGCCAGACATGCCGCTTGTAGCACGTGCGAGGTTGGTCGCATCCACATCGGCAGCGATGGGCATGTTCCTCATGTGATGTTTCAAGATCTGAATCCGGCCGCGGACATCAGGAAGGGGCACGTTGACATGTCGGTCGAATCGTCCCGGTCGAATGAGCGCTTTGTCCAGCGACTCGGGATAGTTGGTCGCAGCGATGAGAATAACGCCGGTGCTGGGGCTGAATCCATCCAACTCTGTCAGGAGCTGATTGAGTGTTTGTTTTGCATAGGCGGGATCACGTGCATTTCTTTTGCCTCCAACAGCGTCGAGTTCGTCGATGAAGATGATGGAAGGGGCCTTGTTTCGTGCTTGAGTAAAGAGATCTCGAACTCGTTTAGCACCGACACCGACATACAGTTCATCGAACTCGGAGCCAGACATGTAGAAAACCGGTACGCCAGCCTCACCAGCAACAGCGCGAGCAAGCATTGTTTTACCAGTACCAGGCGGGCCCACCAGGAGAACACCCTTGGGGGGCTTTCCTCCTAGCTGGTTAAATTTTTCCGGGTTCTTTAAGAATTCGACCAGTTCTTGAAGTTCCTCCTTAGCCTCGTCGCAGCCATGCACGTCGCTGAAGCGGACAGTTTGATGCTGGGGTTGTACTTCGTTGTTTTGTCCGACTCTCGTCCGGAAGCTCCCAGTCATCTCCACGACCATGGTAAGGACCACGAGGAGGAAGTAGCCAGACAAGCCAACCCAGAGGAATGTTCGGACCCATTTCAGAATGGTTGCGCCCCATGACTCTTCCACCACCACATAAAGCGGCGCTTCTTTTGCCCCTGTACCGGATTTATTGCTAGGCATAATCACTTGCCCACCGTAGTTCTGTCCAGCAACCGCCTGACCCACAGCCCGCAATTTGTCAGGACCCAACCCGTTACCTTGTGAACCGGTAACATTTGAGCCGGGTGTGCCTGGAGCAGGAACTGAGCCAGTCATCTGTAGAGCCTTGAGATAGGCCGCATCCGCTGCTGGGTTCGTGGCGTACCGACCAGACTGGTATCTTTCAATAACGAGTTTGGGCATATTTGCACGTAGGAGGGCGGAATAGAAAGCGTTCTGGGCGGTGGCACTTATAGGGTTGTTGTTCGCAGTGCGTTCGGCGTGAGCCAGCATGTTTTGGTTGGCAAGTAGGGGTGTCGTCGAGAATTGTCGATATTGCTTACTCAAGCTTGTAATATCTGGTCGGCGCGGAGGACCAAACGCCAGAGACGTCGCTGGAGGCTGTATCGAAGGCAATCTTGTGGTACTCTTTCCGGTGGCCACCCTCATTGTCGCATTCGGGACGCTGGTCGACCACTCCCGGCGCAGATTGGGTATCGAATTAAGGCGAGACGTAACGGTTGAGGAAAGATTTCTAGACATCCAGGGCAGGGTTGTCCGCGAATTTAGATTGAGCGAATGCGGCCGGAGACTGTCGGGCCGAAGGGAGGTGAGGAAATCTGGGAGAATTACGCTGGACGAGGGCTGCAAGCCGTTAGATATATTCGCGCCTCGAAAGGCAATACTGCGTACCATCGACTGCCTCGATCTCGCGCTGGTTGAGTGTATTTGCCGCACACCGGATGCATCTCCCTCAGTTCGTAGCCGCGCCAGGCGATAACGTCGGAGGGTTTGGAGTGGCGAAGTAAAGAGCGACGGCAGTGTCGTGAAGACATCTGGGGCAATTGCAGACAGGCTCTGAAGTAGCAGAGAAGTCAGTGGGCGATGATTCTGTACCATGGACAAGATACTCACTTGCAACTGCGAGAGGGGAGCCTGTAGAGCCATGGTCGGGATTGAGCGGCGGCGGCAGGCCGCTAATGGAACGTTGGAAAAGAAACTCTCAGTAAGAAGACAATCACTATGGAAAAGAGGGATCAACAGAAAGCAAAAGAGAAGACAATCAAAGAAATATCTTGACTTGCCACGCCTTGGCTCTTGGAGAGGGATGTTTGGCAGGCAGGCTGGCGGGCGATGATGGTCATGGTCATGGTCATGGGAGAAATGGAAGCGCAGAGAGAGGATGAGAAGTACCGGCTGCGCCCGCTCAACTGCAGCTCCGGCTTGCCCCATTCTTCGCCACCCAGCCCAGCTTCCGGTCTGACACGAACGACCAGGACGGGTGAGTGGAATTCAACTGGAGCCAGTTGGTATCTTTCAGTCTGACTAAATTAATTATTTAATCGCCACAAAATAAATCACGTGCTCCCTGTATTTTCTCCCACCCGTCGAGGCATCTGAGAGAGTATTTGTTTTCCACACAAACGACAGACTATCTTTCAACAATCCTAAGGCTGTCATCCCATCAATTCTAATTTCAAATGGTTGGCTCGACATTCCTCGAAATTGCACGGCCAAAACAAATGCTATTGAATGCAATATATTTACAACTTCCTCTCCTGTTAGTTCTTGGGCAATCTCGGAGACCCTAAGGGGGAGACGAATCCTGGACCCTGAGCATCTGAGTGTGTTGTGACGCTAGGCAACACTGGTGACCTCGTCCCAGTTCCTGCCGCAGCGGCCTGCACGGGTGTTCGTGGCGGCGAACCGGGCGTTGCTTCGGTGGGTGTGCTCACCGAACCAGCAGGAGAAAACACCGGATGATGCTCGTGAATATATGTGCTTCCTGGCAGCTCCTGTGGAACCCCAGGCGGCTGCTTGTGGATAGCGAGCCCTCCTTTGCTCTGATCATATGCTGGTGGTGACGATGTCGGAAGCATTGGCCAGCCGTTTACTCCGACAACCCCTGGAGATCCTGCTTGGGCTTCTGGGCTGTCCAATTCGTGTGCGGTCGGCGCTCTCGACATCGACATGTGAGGAAGAGCGGGCTCTTCGGGCGGGAATGTTGTCGTGCGGTTCGCTTCGGCGGCTCGCTTCGCCTTACGCCTCCTTCTGACCCAGAAAAATGTCGTTATGCACACTATACATATCACGACCCAGATGGAAACGGGGATAGCAATCTTTGCTCCAGGAGGGAAGCTGCTTTTCGCCTGCTGTTTTGTCACAAGCGAATACTTCTGCGAGAAGACGTGGTCAGTGATAAGGGTCAGGCCGACCACTGTTGGAGTGGACGCTGGCGCAAACGTCGTGGCAGGGGCCGAATAGCACGGGGTCTCCAGCCCAATTGCAGTATAATATATCTGATATCCACTAATGTTCAATTAGCATCGCAAACGTGGTAAGACTGGGAACAAAGGCACTAACATGGGACAGCAAGCACTCGCGGTTGTAAAATAGTCCTGTGGGCACCTTGTGATGACTGCATTGAGTCCATACTCATATGGACAGCAATCTGGTCGGTTTTCAGAACAGCCGACGTTGGGAAACTCGGTCACCCTGCCGGCGGCGTCCGTTATTATCGCAAAGTACGGCACCGTGCAGCTGCCAGTCATCAACGGGGCTCCAACAAAAGTCGTTGCTGTTGTCGGCTTCCCTGTCATGGGCGCCGCTGTTTCAGACACTGCATCGCCCGATATTGTTGTGAGGCTCGGATTGCCCGATGAAGACGACATTGATGCTGGTGGAGTCGTTGAAGCTGCTGGGGGCTGAGTGAGACTCATACTAGCAAGAGCGCTCGACAATCCTGCTGGTGAGCATCCCACGAAATCTGGGGCGGTCTCGTTGACAGCAGCACATTCCTGCTTGTTGAACTGAATTGCAACTAGGCAAAAGTTAGAATTGTGTCCTTCCAGTGCATCGAATCCCACATACCTGCTTGCTCGTCGGAATTGCACTGGGTATACAGGCAGCAAGACAATGTACTAACATAGGTTGTACTCGAACAAAGACAGGCGATATCGATCACCGAACATGATGTCTGAGCGGAGGTGGAATTCGAGAGACATCCTTGCTGTTCTTCGGTCAACAACCATCCCATCTATCTGCCAGCTTCCACCAACTTACTGCGCACTGAGGGATGTTCTGGACTGAAATGGCATGCACCAGGCGAAGACCAAGGATGTGGAGGCAAACCGTGACGAGCTTCATGGCGAACACGCTCAAGTCTCAGAGAGGAAAGAGCGACGACTCCGTAAGTGCACCATGCAGTCGTACTTGGGGCTGCGAAATTCAAAACTCAAACTCAAGTGGGTTGATGGAAGAAGTTGAGCACCTGATGGCGCTGACTTCTCTGTTTCCGGGGTGGATTTCAAACAAAAGAGACATTCCTTTAGTATCCATGGTCACATTCTTTGAACAATGGGCGGAACGTCGGTGCTTTCCCAACCAATGCGTAATGGTTTCCGGTCTGGAATGTCGGCGGGCATTCCTCAATGCACACACGCAAACCACCACGACGAGGAGAAGCACAAAGAGAGACGAACCATCAACTAGGAAACCAGCCATCTTTGGTAGGCAAAGCAAACTGGCAAGGAGCGTAGCCCCGATACGCAACGTACCAGTCCTTCTACGCTGCGGTGCGCTTGGGCCAATTCCGGGAAACCGACGCAACACCCCTTCTTCGAACATATTTTAGACGTCGCTGTCTGCTGAGATGTGTGTAAGAGGACGAGCCTTTGGTGCGGAAGGGGCTTTTCTCCCACCGGTCGGATGCCATCTGCCTGTCGATGGATTGACAAAGCTGCACTCGACGTGGCGACATTCTAAAGCAACACGCAGTACACAAGTATCTAGACTTCCCTGCTCTTTGCGGTCTCATGCCTTTTGATTTTCACTTACCGATAATCCAGGTTCACAGTATGAATCTCGCTATATTTCTCCGATGAAGACGAGCCTCGGTGTGGTGGATACGCGCCCTATATATACCTCGGCGATTTCTAGTCAACCAATATATACACGCAGTTTGTTTCGAAGGGAGATTGGGAGAAGAGACGTCGCAAAACGGAAATGGGCAGGTCACAATGATTCGAAATACGCCCGTCTCCGCATTGTGCCTTGATTGGCTGATCACAAACGGCATCGTCTGGCTGGGTGGATCTTGATGATGGAAACATTGTAAGATCTAAGCCTCGCTGAGCCCGCTAAGGCTGCCCCAATTTCTCTCAGCAGCATGGGGCCCCAAGAAGTGCAAGAAACCAGCGTCCGAGATGCCAGGAACAGAGGCTTTCAATTTTTTGGCCCAGAACGGAACCATCGGGACACTGTATGGCTTTTTAATAATGTTACATCAGTTGACCCAGGCGATCGTCATGGCGGTCGAGTGCGCCGTCCTTCGTCCCTCATGATCCCTTGGAAAGAGATTTGTGTTCAGGAGCGTCCACTCAACAATCCTGCAAAATCCAAATATCTCAATGGCTGTGCCATAGAGCGCCACTTTTGGTTTCTCACATGAAGATACATATTTGGGGCCTATTCCTGCACTGCCAACACCAGCACACTGTTCTGCTGTCACCTCGAACCATATTGCAAACGCAAACATGTCTTCTTCCAATCCCACAAGTTCAATGAACCCAATGAAATGGTTCTCCTGCTGTTTCCTCGACGATGAAGACGAGCAGCCGCAACACACCCCTCAGACACGGCAAGCTCCAAGGACAAGATGGGACGCTGCACCGCCTGTAGACCCTGACATGGAGGAGGCGCCTCCACCTCCCCCCTACGCGCTCTTCGACCCTCACCCAGAAGACTGCCAGTGCGCGATCCATATTCACAAGCCCCAGCCCAACCGACCCATCGTAGTCGAAGCATTCCAGTCGCAGGGATGCAACTCGTGTCCGCCAACAAACACCCTCCTCCTGTCACTGTTGACTTTGGCCGACCCCAATATCCTCGTGCTCGATTACCATGTTACATACTGGGATCACCTGGGGTGGCCAGACTCCTTTGGTATTCCCGAGGCCGACACGTACCAGCGGGAATATGCGCAAGCAAGCGGCACATCAAGGGTATACACTCCGCAGGTGGTCGTGAACGGCATTTCCGAAGGGGTGGGAAATTCGACCAGGAAGCTGGAGAAGCTGATCAAAGAAGGAGGCCGGCTGGCTAGTCAAGATTGGCCGTGGCTGTTATTCTCGAAGGTCGAGGAAGGTGTCTTGATAAGAGAGGCCAGCGCAGCCGCTGCGGCAACGGGACGAAGAGGCAGAGTGGTTGAGGTCGTATACGATCCAACCTTGCGCGAAGTGGCGATACCGAGGGGCGAGAACGCCGGCAAGACGTTGGCGCACCGCAACGTCGTCAAGAGCGTCAAAGCGCTAGGTGAATGGAGAGGCGGGAGAGACGTCGTCCCACTGCCGCCCCGAGATACTGCAGACGGATTGGAAAGAGTGTTAATTGTACAAGAGGGCGTGGGCGGCCAGATCATTGGAGTTGCTCGGATCCATTTCTAGTATGTCCAACAGGATTAATTAATCTTCTGAACACTTTCGAATCGTGATTTCACCAAAATACTGCCCGAACCGGTAGTAGAAGACATAGCCTTAGTCAACATACGTCTACCACAGCGCTAGAGGTGCACTCACCTGACAAAGTAATTTCTAGTTTCATATGAAGACTCTGTGCTTCGCATTTCCCCTTCTGGCGAAGTGAGTCTTGACCGGCGTATACATAGTATCTGTGCGACTAGACCTGTCTTCACTGGAGGGGAGGAGATTCTTCGTCACAAAGAGTTCGATGCCGGGTCAGCGAAGCCTGTAGAAATGCTGAACTTTGAGCTGCTCCAGGGGAGTGGAGGTATCGACTCCCAAGTTTCCGGTTGACTCGTCCCGCGCAAAATGTCATTAGGCTCTGCACCGCCCGCGAGGTTCCTGGGCGACCACATTCGATAGAGCACCTCCTATCACCGACGGTGGCACACGCTGCTCAGCCGCAAAGATAAATGCAGCCATGGCTCTTGGATCCCTTTGGAGGCTCCTGGGAAACAACATCAAATGATCCACGTATCATCTTGGGACAATTTGGTAGGCAAGGTCGGATTTGTACGGGCAATCTCTGCGGTCTCCCCAGCAGAAGGCTGTCAAAGCATCAAGGGATCAGCGGGTAAAGGGTGTTGCGAGTAGACTGTCTCGCTGGTCAGTGAGTTCACTTGTTGCATCCCTTTCGTCCATGGGCAGAGAGGAAAACCCATCATGGGCAAAGGCCAGTATAGCTGAGGTTTGACCCCAAGCAACAGGCAAGCAATCAAGCCGATGCAGCAGTCATAGACTGTCACCACCACGAACTCGAGCCTTGAAAGCTCTTGAAAGCTGTAAAATTGTGATACAAGTGCGCTTGCGTTGCCACCTTACGAGTCAGATGGAGAAGATCTCATGACCGCTTATGCGTACAGTCAAATGGCGTCGTTGGGTTTCTGCATCGAGTGAAAAGGCATGCCGACAACAGGGTAGCCTAAGTAGGACGAGGTGGTCCAGACTTTACCTTGGAGGCCAGCTGGCAAAAGGTGTCGTACCGAGCGTGTTGCTGTTTGAGACCGAGATGGCTGTTTGAGTTGGAAATGGAGATGAGCACTGATGGTGACATCGACCAGCATCAGACCCAGAAAGGAGAAAGGCGCGTACTTTGTAAAGGGCCGAGTGACTGTTTGTGAGTGTGGCCCGCATCAGCCCCCATAAGCCCCTTACCTTCCATCACTTGGCATTTGAAACTTCTGTTCCGTCTAACCGGGAGCTCTACCATTGGGGAGAGATGGCCGGGATTTTTCCTTGCTTCGAGGGGTCCGCTTACCTCTTTTGGACTCTTGCAGATCCATGCAGAACCCTGGTGGATCTTGTGGATATCGCATGATCCTGAAGGGCTTGCAAAAAGCTTGGAATGGACTCAATCCCATCTTCCCACGCTGGTAGCAGATTTTGAGGGGCGAGAGGGGAAAAATCCACGGTTTTGGCCCTCTGCATGTGGCATTTAGAAAAAACTGAACCCCCTGGGCACGAGGTAGCCTCCTTGGTGTTGCCTGTCTGTCCCCTCAACAACGTCGCTGTAGGCGTCTTGTCTTGAGTGAAATACGGATGCAGCCACGTCGACAGCATGTAGTCAATTCACGCTTCTCAACATCCTCTGCTACTGACGAGACCATTGGCCTGCTGGTGGTTGTTTCTCTGCCTCCGAGACTGGCAGCGATATGTCGCCCGGTCAACCCTCTTCTCCTTCAAATTTGTACGGAAACAGGATCATCGTCACGGTCGCTCTCTTTATCGTAATTGCAATGGTTGTCATTGTTCTCTCGGTTTGGTTGAAAACGTCCAATCCGCCCATGCAGATGTATGATGAGATGCAGCATCAGCGCCGTACGCAAGCAGTTCAAGCAGGCCAAGCCCGCGAACACCAGGGCATCACCAAATCCAGACTTCTGTTACTACCTTTGGTGGAATATCATGTTGGAGGGTTCGAAAGGATCAGCGACATAGAAGAGCAGAGGCTGGGAACAGATGCAGACAAAGAAATATTGAACAGTTCAATGCAAGCAAGAATGAAGGTTATGAGACCAGTCGAGGTATATTTCAGACAGGACAGGCCCAAGATGAATCGACGAGATTCAGTCTCCAGAGCGGAGCCATCAGAATGCCCTATATGTATACAGCCCTTTATCGTGAATAATACTGTACGGATCCTTCCTTGCGATCACAAATATCACCAAAGCTGTGTTGATCCATGGCTCTTGGGCTTCAGCGGAACATGCCCAGTTTGGTAAGTGCGCAACCGAACCTCGAATTTCTATATTGAAATTGATGCTGACGTTTCGCATTGTGGCTTGTAGCAGGATAGACTTAAGGACAGTATCGTGGCCTTGAAATGGGACAGTTTCTCCTTTATTTGTTAAGAGACTGTGTTGCTATTGACCGCCGCTGTCTCTCATGGGCGAGCAAATGAACCTCAATTGGCACGGCTATGAGCTTTACACACACCGTACCAGCGTCACTCTGCTAGAAGCTGAAAGGTCCAAGGACCTCGCTTCTTTCGAGGATGAGGTGCTTCTAAGTAAGGTGCACGGTATGATTGACACGATACACAGCAAAATTTGGATGCTCCAAAGTATTGTGTCCAAACCATGCCTTCAGAGGCATCACACCCACCCTCCGACGTTGGAAGGTGGCGATTTCAATGCTGCTGAACTCTCTACGCTCAACCCACTTGGTGTGTGGCTGGGGAATAAAGGCCCTTGCGGTCCCTAACATGTATGCCTGCCAATTTTTCCGAGAACAAACACGGTCAAGAAAGTCTCCAGATCGAGGGACTGGCCATGGCTGGATCTACTGTAACGCAGTGCTACTCTTATCAAAGATACCACATTGGTAGGATTAGAGAATGGAAACTGCAAAGACTTAGAGACTCGAGCACACGTGGGAGTCCAACTCGCCTTGACCCGCACAGCAGTTTGCATCAACCTTTCCCTGGAACCATCCCACTCCAGATGATGCAGGCCAACAAACAATAGACTTACTAAAAGTGGTATGAGGCATTTTGGGGCTGCATCCCACGAACCCTGTCAGCTCTACTTGTCACTCTATTTTGATCTTCGTTATCTACTCCGGTGCTCGCGCCGCGAACAGTCTCCACCGACAGGGAACGCTTAGATTGGAAGAACATACCACCCCCCTGCTTCCAACACGAGTTCTCGAGTTTCCAGTCACCTTGAGCGGGCCGTGACACATTCCAATCACGCCGGTCATGATACTGCAACTGTACCCAGGCAATCCAGTCAGTTTCTCTGTGATGGAACATCTCCTCATCTTACTCGACCAGAAAACCTTGCACCAAGTATGCCCTTCCCTCGGTGGGGTGGAGTGCGGCAAATCACCACTCGGGCGTGGCAATGCTTCGCTTGTTGCCGCGTAAACATGGCAGAAAACTGTATCGGTTCCTACCCCGTTCGCTTCCCAGGTACCTATATTTTATATGCTTCCCAGGTCTCGTTCTGTCTTTGTATTCCCCTTCTGTCTTTCAATCCTCGTGCTTGCTCGTTCGCTTTGTGAGGCTGTGGTCTGGAGAGCACATCATCGTTTCTGGCCTGTGCCCCCTTCTCAAGACTTCTCTTGTGACATCCTCATCCATCATGGACAACTCCGCAAGCCAACCATCAGAAGCAATACACCCTCCGCGTTCGCAGAGCATCGTTGGCGGCGACGGCGGAGGAGTGTATACTCTAAGGAGTCGGGAGGCTTCGGCGTTTGGAGTGGCTGCTGTCCGCCCTTCTGACAAGACAAAGGAGTTCATCAAAGACGTTGGTGTAGACTCTGAAACGGGGAGCGTAGACTCCCGAGACATAAAGAGAAGACAGGTATGGCGGTCACATTGAGGACTTGATGGGCCAACCGTGATGCTGATTCACATAGGTCTTCCATGGATGGAAGCTCTTGTGGTTAGCCTATCAATCTATCGGGGTGATTTACGGCGACATCGGCACTAGTCCGTTGTACGTGTATTCATCGACTTTCTCGTCTCCTCCAAGCCGTGAAGATCTGCTTGGAGCTTGTTCCTGGATTATCTGGTCTCTTACGATTATGGTCACCATCAAGTACTGTTTCATCGTCCTCCGAGCCGATGACGAAGGAGAGGGTGGGACTTTTGCCCTGTTCTCCCTTTTGACTCGGTATGCCAACATTGTCCGCCGCCATCCGCGTGAAGCGCAGATGGTCAGAATGGAACGACACATGACCGGAGACCTTCGCAAGCCAGCACGGACAGCGCGGAATCTCATGGAGCGCTCCTCCATTGTCCAATGGATCCTCAAAGTTTTGGGTGTTTTCGGTGTCGCGTTGGTTATGTCTGATGGCGTTCTCACTCCGGCACAATCTGTTCTAGGAGCAATCCAAGGAATTGAAGTCGTGTCGTCCAATATCACCCAGTCCACTGTGATCGGATCTTCTTGTGCCATTCTCGTTGTGCTCTTCCTTCTGCAGCCATTCGGAATTACTAAGCTGGCGAGCACCTTTGCTCCGATCGTCATTGTCTGGCTCCTCTTCAACGCGATTTTCGGCATTTACAACTTGGCTAAGCACGACGCCTCTATGCTCAAAGCCTTTTCTCCGTATTTTGCGGGAAACTACCTGGTCAGGAACGGAAGAGAGGGCTGGATCAACCTTGGAGGAATCCTCCTCGCTTTCACAGGTTGCGAGACTCTATACGCCGACCTGGGGGCCTTCAGCGCACCCGCCGTCCGGCTGTCTTGGCTATACTTTGCCTATCCCTGCTTACTATTGAGCTATATTGGACAAGCAGCCTACCTCTCCGACATTCCCGATGCCTACAACAACCCGTTCTTCAAGACTGTACCCCCGGGGTGTGTTTGGCCGTCACTCATCATCGCGATCCTTGCCGCCATTGTTGCGAGCCAAGCGACCATAACTGCCACATTTCAGCTGTTGACTCAGATCATGAAACTGTCCTACTTCCCCCAACTCAAGGTGGTGCACGTCTCCAAGATTTTCTACGGCCAGATCTATATGCCTATCGCAAATTGGCTGCTCATGACAGGCACTATAGTTGTGACAGCGGCATATACAAACACAACTAATCTTGGACATGCTTACGGAGTCTGTGTTATTCTGGTTACGTTCCTTACCACCAACATGGTGGCCGTGGTGGCTCTGATTGTCTGGCGCTATCCTCTCTATGTCGTCGCACCCGTCTGGTTGATATTTGCACTGTGGGATGGTATTTTCCTCTCTTCTGCCCTCACAAAAGTCCCCAGCGGCGCATGGTTTACCTTGGCTCTCGGGGTGATCCTGGTATCCTTCTTCATTCTGTGGAGATTTGGGAAAGAGCAACAGTGGAAAGCTGAGGGATTTGAACGGATCCCCACGTCCGATATACTTCAATCGACCGACAGTAAAAGCGAACACAGCCGGAAGCTCAAACTTGCGCCAGCCTTTGGCAATGAAGAGATTACCCGGATCAACGGCATTGGCGTCTTCTTCGATAAGTCTGGTGCACCGTCCACAACTCCTACGGCTTTTATCCACTTCCTCCAGAAGTTCCACGCAGCACCAGACGTGATCATCTTCTTCCACCTAAGGCCTTTGGAAATCCCTACAGTCCCAGCTGAAGAACGATACCAAATAATCCGGTGCTTCATGGGAAACGGACAGAATGGCAAGAAGCCCATGCCGAACTGCTACCGCGTCATCATCCGGCACGGCTACAACGACGAGGTCGTCAGCCAGAATCTCGGGCTCCTGCTGCATGATCAAGTGCACGCTTTCCTCTCACAGGAAGGACTCGGCCACGAGGTTGCGCACTCGGGGGGTCACATGAACGGCTCGAAGCACGTGGTGCTGGGGGAAAAGGCGGTGAACTCGGAGAACACATCGCTCGAACAGTCCGAGCTGACGGAGCGACTGACGGAACTCCAGCAGGCTTTTTCCAAGCAGGTCGTCTACATCGTGGGCAAGGAACAGCTTCGCGTCAAGGGTCGGACGAACATTGTCAGGAGAGCCGTGCTGGAGGCGTTTCTGTGGGTCAGGGAGAACACACGGACCAAGATCCAGGCGCTGAACATCCCGGTGGACAAGCTTGTGGAAGTTGGTTTCATCAAAGAGATTTGATTTGAGAGTCGGCAAGAGAGGCAGAGCTGGAGAGAGAGAGAGAGAGAGGTGTTCGATTGCGCGTGTGAATGTATGTTTCTATACCCGTCTACCCATTTAGGAGAGGGCGGACATAGAGCCGTAGAGATGGAGGATTATAGAACCGGCCTAACAGCACCTTGAACTCCCCGTCCAATGTTCTACAAACGAATCTTGATTGATATCAGCTACCTTGTCCAAATGCCTTTACTCTTCAAAGCCGCCAATCCAATACCATATGTACATAGAAGCAAATCATTGCCGTTGTGACTGTTCTCACATTCGAACTGTAACATCTGGTATCCTCGCTTACCCGCACGCTTAGTTTGCTAGTTTGCGGATTGTCAACATAATACGATTAGGTATTCCCTACCTAGACAGCCAGCTAGATGGCAGCTCCGTACCCCGACGACGTGGGGCGCGTTAGGGCGAGAAGGGCGCCAAAGGGGGAAAAGGGATGGAGAAGGGCAGCGTTCCGTCTTACCGGAGACGTCTGGGCCGTTACACTTACAGTACCCACTCACTCCCTTGGACAAGCAAGGCGATTTATGCCCCGGTTAGATCGATTGTACATTCCAGGAACTCGGTAGGTGCAACGTATGCACATACAGCGTATCCTTGGCGTTTTGTCAAGAAACCCGCAGAAGGAGTATGGAGTCGAGTCCGAATGCTAAGTAGTGAGAGTACTACTAGTTGCTCCATACCAACATGGGTGAGAATAAGCCCACCCCTGTGCAAGTTCCAAGTCTGTCCACGAACAAGTACAAGGCGAAGGGTCTCCTCTCTCAGCCTCTCTCAGTGGAGTCGAGTCGAACAAGGAAGTCGGACCGCTACAGCGCCTGGTTAACTGTCCTAAAGGCAATACCAATGGAGCACTACTGGTCCGTACCGAGAGTACCGAGTCCTGTGTGCTGAGAACGTGCTTAGCATGTGGCGAGCATGCGTTTCATGATATTCCCGAGAGCGACTTCGACGTGTGCCCTACTATGCGCGGCCACATGAAATCATCCATGTATGCCCACGTAGCAATCCCAAGGGCCAGGAAACGAAGAATCCCGGGGAAACGATCTGTTAAAACCAACTCTATGTATTTTTACTTTCTCAATAACGCAAATACTCGTGCTGAGTGCGTCCGCTCTGGCAAAGAACCAGACTGCACAAAATTGCAAGCACGTAGATGCTTTGGGCATCGTGGTTACCATGTACCTGTACGAATACTCCCCCCCCCGCGCAAGGGAGCTTCTAAATGGCCATTCTAAAATCATGTGTTCTCTTTTGCGGCTAAGTAGCTTCTGGAGCTTCCCCAATCATGTCCCGTGTCGTGAGGGTCCCAGTCCGAGACGAACCGCCCTGACATATGTGTACACTCTCCATTCACAGAATCTGGCTCGCATACGGTATGCATTCGACCACCATGCATCCCATCGTCCACGCCAGAATCGTGTTCAAAGACCCAAAAAATACAATCACCAGCGCCGAGCCGATAGAACTGTGAGATTCAAGCACACGCACCACTTCAATTCCTCCCAACACCCGCGCGTTTATCATGTCAATGCCGGCTTGAACAAGCCTGCTGACAGGTATGTAAAGCAAGAACGCGGCGTAAGCATACTTCCTCAGCAATCTTCTTCCGAGGCCGGGAACAGTCACCCAGAAGTCCTGATCCGTACGTTCCACGAACGTGGCCAAGAGCGTGGGTGCAATGCTCGCGAAACTCAGATTCCTCCAGACGCTGTACATGACGGCATGAAAGGTAAAGCCTCCTCCCATCTTTCGGAGAGCACCTTCGACGCTTTCGGAAAGAACGTCGTTTTTGGCGAGATTAGGGATCGCCGCCGAGAGTAAGTCCAGCAAGGCCAGGTTGCTGAATAGTACTGCGAGTGCCATGGAGATAACTGGTAGCTGCAAAACCGGAGTAATGGCAAGGATGTATATATCCCCTGTTGAAACGGATAGGCGGCCCCAAACGTAGGCAAAGAAGTATTTCGGTACATCTGTCAGTCGGAAAGCTGATATTGATAGAACGTCGATTGGGAACAGTGAGTGAACCAAGAAATCCACCTCGGTAAGGAGTAGCCAATATACCGGGACGAGTTTTATCCGGTCCATTTTGAACTGCTCGAAGTATACCTCTATCCTGGAACGCCCAAGTCGTTCGATGAGAGTCGTCACTGTAAAATCAAACCCCAAAAGCAGGATAGGGAAGAATACGATAGGATTAATGGTCGACTTCTGAAATTGTGAACACTCGACCGTGGATGGTACCGTTAACTGTATCATTTCGAGAAGAAGCTTGGAAGCGATTGCCGGTAGAATTCTTCTAAAGCCTGCTGAAGCCCATGTGCCTGGTTTGGCAGGAGAAGGGAATGTTGTCGGCGGCTTTCGCTGATCCAGTTGACCAAAGGCGAAGAACAATAACGCCACAAGAAAGCTCTCGTTGACCGAGGCAAACAGGAGAAGCCGAAGACGAAGCCGTTTTGGAGTGTCCACGTCAATCACGGAGTCGGTTCGAAGAACATAAGGCACCCCGGTTTCTTCAAATATGAGAAGCGTCGTCAAGAATATCACTAAGTTATCGTAGCCTCGCTGGCTCAGCTGACGTTTGGGCGGCTTTGTTGGTTCATGTGGACGAATAACCTCTTTTGGCGTTTCAATTTTTGTTTGATCTGTCGGGCAATGTGCAGAACCAGGTTTGAAGGACATTCCGCCCACAACAACGCTGGGCTCAATTCCAATGAGCGTCTGAGAATAACGATTAAAACTTTATTCGGTTCGCTCCGTATGTGCTTCCTCGTGATAAACGAGAAGGTGCGATCCAAACTTGTCCAATTCTCCTCGGTATCTTGCTCAGATGCTGACTATGTGAAGAAAATTGAGACCAGGCCCTGAGAATATGTAATAGATATGGAAGTACCTGGCCATGGCTGATACCAAATCGGGATTAGTTTGAGGCTTTTTAGGAGCGGTCATTTGCGATGCTGAGTCTAAGCAGTCTCGGCGCTATATCGAGTCTGCCAGGCGCGGTACGTCGCTCCAGAGGCAATGGACCGTCATTTCAATGGCTACCGCTTATATGTATAGAAGATTCGTGGTTCAAATTTCTGCATTTGCTGGCGTTGCGGTAAGAGAACCATCCAGGATCTGCGCCGATGACAAGCAAGCCAGCAGGGCTAAATTCCAACTTAATTTCATCTGCGAATGGGATCATCAGCAGTGGAGCGACCCCGTACGGATCCTGATGCTCACAGATCATATGGGTGACCCTGCCACATGGGTAGTTCAGTTCATGTAGAAGAATCTACTACCATATGTTCCCTAGCAGGGACTGGGGCACTGATAGGGAGGTAATGAATCGAGACAGAATTCGAGGAAACTGACTGTCTGAGTCTGTCTCAGAGTCGTTATTGCCCAACAAAGGAAGACCATCCCTCAGATGCTCCAGGTTCAATGCCAGGAGCTGCTTGCCTTCCCTTCAACTGCTGACGCTGACATAGACGACAGGTGATTCGCTTGAAAGGATGTCCAGGTTGACAGTGTCGAGCTGTCTGGAGCACGAGTTCCACGTGCCGAACCAAGCTTCGGCAAAGCTTCGAGCGCTATACCTGCTGATTTGGGAGTTTTGAAATTAGTCAAAGATATTGACTCTCAAATCTTACATGAGAAGTCGTAAACATCCGGCAGAGTAGCTCCATGCAGGTATGAGGATTGGGTTGACACTGCGGAAAGGACGGTCAGAACGGGACCGAATGAGCCAGGGTGAGACGCCACCTTCGCTTCGCGCAGGGAAGAGAAATTTTTAGACGAGAGAAGGCGTGGGATAGCAGCAAAACTTTGTTGTCTTGTCGTTCCGTCTTACCGGCATGTTGTGTGTGATTGGTTCAAGAACGACGACCCTCCACAGCACAGCCCCCCGGCAGACATCTCCTAATTCATTCTGGATTTGAAGAGGCCGCAAAAGATGACCAAGGCTTGCTCCATGTGTGGTTTGGTACATAGTAGACCTAACAGGGCAGAGTGAGCAGGATTGTGCTTGCTGTGATTGAACTCGGGTCGCCTTGCTCACTGGTGAGGTCCACATTTAATGGCTTTGTCTAGGGAAGGACTACCAAGCAGAAGACCCGCAAGAAGGATCGCTTATCCAACCAGCCGTTGAGAAAGAAGGAACGAAGTCTGGTGCTACCACAAGCAGCTTTCTTCGACCACACAAATTGAATATGGCATTTCAATGTGTTCAATGCCAGAGGAAGGGATTGATACGAGAACGGAGTACGAGGCAGTAGATCCGTATCAAGAGGCGGCCAGGCTACATAGTACCAAAATGTACTAGCGTGATACGGAGATCTCCACACATATTTAAGGCCCAGAATAGTTTAGCCCGCAGCCTAGGGCTAAAGAATTCAGTTGTCAACCATCTTCGAACAAAGCCTGAGTATCAAGCATTAGGATTTCTCTTGACAAGTTTCTTATTGTCGAAGCCAGAACATTGCAGCGAGGGCTTGCTAGGTCAGTCCAATGGTCAGCAGCTGCTTCATGCTACTGCCATTGCCAAATGATGACTTGGCAACTGCTTTTTGTGAAGCTAGCATGAGATTTATCCCTTTGTCGACATTTCCCAGGTTGACAACCCCCTATGGTCTGCCCACAGTCGACATATCTTTCAGGACTAGTGCGGCTCAATGCGACGCGATCCTTAGACAGACTTTGAACGTCTTCTTCTCTGCAAGCCTTTTTGAGTCTTCAGACCTCTTAATTGTCGAGAGGAAGGTTCATCCTCTCCGATATCCGAATCGAAAATGTCAGAGTCGTCGTATTTGTCGGCAACCTCATGCGAATTCTTTATGTCAAAAACCGCCTGAATATCTCCGTGGGGCGAGAATCCCGAGAAGACCCATTCTGCAAGTTTGCCTCGTTTCGGCGAACCTGGAGGGTTGCCGTTCAGTGCCCGCCAGAGCCGCGGTCGCTCACATGCAGCTATGAGTAACAGAATGGGAGCGTTTAGTAGGCGGATTGCGAATACGTTGACTTTGTGAAAGTGTCGCGGTGACAGGATGAACTTCGTGGGAAGAAGGACGATGAGAGCTAGAACATTGAAAGGCGGGGGATAGGCGAAAATGGCATCGCTTTTCACACCCTCGAACGTGAGAACTGCGCGCCGGAATTGAATTTCTGCGCTCTCATTTGCAACAATCTTTGAAAATGTGTTGGTCAGCATCGCCACCAGAACCGTCAGAAAAAGAGTGTTCCCCAGAAAGGCGAACACAATCATGAGAGACGGTCCGAGGACTTGGTGGAAGTCGACAGATCGCTCGATCCCAGTGCCGTCAAGTCCAAACCAAATCCAAAGCATCCATTTTGAGACTGTGGCAGAATCGAGGATGTCGTGATGTTTGGCCGGTTCGTTGAGATAGGTGAGCCACTTCAGGGAGACGAAGAATCCCGCAAAACACCAAACGGCCAGTAATGTCAAGACAATAAAGTCTCTCATCATGGCGCGGAGACTAATAAACAGCATGTTGTCGGGCATCAAGTTGAAAGCGAGGCGTGGAAGAAGGACAGGGGCGGCAATTGCGAGGATGTTGAGGCCGAGTCCTGGATCGAGCCTACCACTGATCAAGGTGTACATCCGTACAGTGAAATACGCCGCGTAGATGACTATAAAGGTAATGTCCAGAAACGACCAGAGGTTCTGCGTGTGGACCTGCCATCCATGCTCAATAATGGCTGCAAACTCCTCCAAGATCCATCCAGTGGTGTAGACACAGAATATTACCTCATGGACAGTCAATCCCGACAGGTTGTGGAAAGACATCGTAAGGATGTAGAGCGCTAAGAGGACAGCAAACTGACCGACTTCGATTATAATGCGGTTCCGGGGAACGATTAGACGGTATTGATTTAGAACAGGTGCCTTGCGAGGATCATAGATGGATATTGGACGGTGCTTATAATGATCCGGCAATATGTCGACGAACGAGAGTGGCGTGTAAACAATCTGTCCTCGATATACAGCGTCCACCACCTTTTGAGACGCCGGAGAGCTAAGGAATATCTTGCTCGTGGAGACTATGGCAATTTCCAACGCCGTAAGTTTTCGTTCGTAGCCTCCTCGATTTTGCACAGGCCAATGAGCAGGTAGCGGCTTTTCTCGTAAAACATCCTCTGGCGCGTTCTGGAACGGCTCAAATCCCGCAACGAGAATGTTGGCTAATAGCAGAAGTCCTTCGGGGCCATCGTGATCGTGATCAAATCGCCAGAGGAGCTGGGTGGCTACAAGCTCACAGAGATGGGCACGACTGGTGCTGACCGATTGTTCCAAGCCATCTGATGTCTGCTCACGGAGAAATTGCATGCGATTCACTAGCAGGCAATATACTTGTACACATCGTCAATTTCGTTTCATAGAGGAAGCAACCCGACAAGACAGAATCAAAAGGAGCTTTCCCCCATGCCATGCGCTTCAAGTCCTCAAGGGGTTGTGGAGTGGTGTACCCTTACCAATGGAGACGTCATCTGGGTCATAGACCCTACCTACAAATGGCTGCACAATCGATTCATTCATCGATGGCTCCCTCAACTGCTCCAATGTGTATGGGTCGTCTGCATGAGCTTTAGCTTTCCATCCGACAATCTGGCATGGCGGATAGCCTCAACTCACCCACGCTGGAAATCACAAGTCTCCGAATTCTGTCGCCTGTCAGTGCACGCTCATATCAAAGTCATCTCAGGACAAACACCAAGCTCCGTCGTTCGCTCTACGCCACGCCCGAACAGGGATGTGTCCACACTCACCGGTGAATCGTCGCGTAGACAGGCAAAGCGGCGTGGGGATCTGGCGCAATCGCTTGCTTTGGGGGATCGTTGTCTCCATTCTCTTCAGCGTCTCCCACGAGCGCCTCGCTGTCTTCAGTCTCATACATATGTACGCGACACCGGCGCGGGCCAATGGACTCTGTTCGCATGCGAATCGTCTTCGTGGATCAATAGATCGGCCAGTTCTCCGTGCCTGGTGCAAGGGAGATGACAGCCGGGGTCGGTTCTGCAACGAAGACGGAGCGAGCGAAAGGTGCGGGAGTATAGATGTATGTACCTCTCAGCATCCCTCAAAGTGTTTTCAAAACCGGAACGGTGCAAGTGTACGTTTCCTTTCTGCCGAAGTGCCAGGGTGGATTTCAAACATCGTAGCACACGAAACTAGAGCATGGCATCGAAGCCAGAAATGAACTAGGACATTCTTCTCCTCGAGTAAAAATCAGATCCGGCCGTTCGAAGTCTCATGACTCGATACGAATATATATATACTTGGTATATTCGAAGAAGATGACCCGCCAATCGATCCGTAACTAGCGCATGCCAAACGATCCATGGCGCGAGTTCTGGCGTTCCGTCTTGCCGGAGTCTCAGATTCCCTCTCGACTCCCAAGATCGGCTTTGTAACGTCCCTCGAATCGCAAGAAAGGCGTCATTCTGCATGATTAGAGATCCCGTCGTTGGTAGTCTGTCGGTTGCATTCGGCCTCGGCCTCGGTTGGCTTACCTATCAACCGAGACGTTGCCTATCTCGACATCAAATGCCCGGCCACAACGCTGATGATGTTGCCGATACCCAAAACAACAACATGGATAACGCTCGTTGGGGGATGCTGATCATATCTAGCCGCCTGGGCCCGTCAGGCGCCTTCGTCATCTGCATAAGATTAGTGTGGGGGTTCTGATGCTATAATGCTCTTTAACTACGGGTTCCCTGTTGAACGCAGAGGCTGTTGTTTTTATCACCAGAAGGCGAATATTTCTCGATTCTTTGATTCTTTTCCCCTTCGGCCAAGGTTCCAATGACAACATGGACGGCTTGGTCCTCTCCAGTTTCAATGTTGTGTGCGCCGCGTTTGGCGGATTCCTCTTGAGTTTCGGGTTAGTGTCCGATGCGTGGAAGCAACAGTTCCTGCTCTCCGAGGCATGTGAGTTTTCAGTTGTCTTCTCCTTTATCCTGGTGGCTTAAGCTCACGGCGGCAGTGATTTCTTTGATTGCAGGCACCGTGCTCTCACACTTTGTGGGCTTCCTACATCCAGACGAATATGGTTGCGGGGAGGCTAAAAACATAGATGCAATCACGCTTGAATTTTCCCGGCTTGTCCTTGCAGTACAGCTCGTCCTCGCCGGCATCCAGCTCCCTTCACGTTACCTCTCCACAGCATGGCGTTCTCTTTTTTACCTGCTGGGCCCAACTCTGACATTGATGTGGCTTAGCGCAGGCCTCATCATATGGTTGATGCTACCAAGCCTGGGCTTCGTCCACGCCCTTGCGATTGGAGCCTGCGTTGCGCCGACTGATCCAGTCCTGTCCAATGCTGTCATTAAAGGCCGATTTGCAGAGATCAACACTCCAAAACCATTACAGAAACTTATCTCAGCTGAAGCTGGGTTGAACGACGGTCTGGGCTATCCGTTTCTCTTCTTCTCGTTATATTGGATCAAGTATTCCGTTAGTCAAGGGAGTCAGCTACCCATGTTCACGTCCTGGCTCAGCGGTACTTGGGGCTACGTTGTTATTTTCAGTGTGGTGTATGGCGTCGTGGTGGGGTACGGCGCACGCAAGTTGTTCTTTTCTGCTAGAAGGCACGGGTTTGTTGAGGAAGAAAGCTCCTTGACATATGTTATTGCCTTGTCTCTCTTCGTTTTGGGAACCTGCGGGATACTGGGAACCGACGATATCCTTGCCTGCTTTGTCGCCGGGTGTACATTCGCATGGGATGACCAGTAAGTTCGGAGTGGATGTCGACAACTCGAGCGGTAACTTACCTCCCAGATTTGAGCAGGACGCTTGCAGTGAACTCTTCTGGTCATCTGTCGACATGCTGGTCAACATTTCCATCTTCATTTGGTACGGTGCTGTCGCACCATGGGCATCCTTTGCAACAAACAACCTCATCTCCCTTGAGAGGTTATTGATTCTGGGAATTCTGATCCTCTGCCTCCGGCGTTTGCCTGCCATATTAGTCATGAAGCACAAAGTAACCGAGATCGAAAACCTTTTCCAGGCCATGTTTGTCGGATTCTTTGGACCGATTGGCGTCTCGGCTATCTTCTATCTGATGATTGCAACCGAATTCCTTGGGGAGATGATTCAAGATGACCAAGGTATGGCACGAGGAGATATACAATACCTCCAGGAGGCCATGCGGATGGTCGTGTGGTTCCTTGTAGTGAGCAGTGTGGTCGTCCATGGCTTAGCCTTACCGCTCGCCAGAGTGTGTTGCCGGGTTGCTCTCGGGAGCAATCGCGCACGACTCAGCAATAACGAAGATGCAGAAGCTGTGTCCGAATCCCCTAGCAGAAGGTTCAGAGACTATTTTGCCTTCAACTTGTCGAGCAAGGAAAGTCAGGCACGCCTTTGCCCGCATGGGACTGGATACAGGTCTTTGGAAGAAGGTTGAGTGTCGGGTCGGGATTCATGATTAGTCCAGATAAAGAAAGCTATCCTACATGTTTGCTCACGGCGTTTTGAATGTGGAAGTAGAGTTTCTACTAAGCTATCTAGGTCAGGCGCAACTTGGAAGATTTTTGGTGTTGTGGTTGGGTAGTACGAGGTGATAATAGTAGGCAGAGCATTGGATTAGTCGGGGAAGTTCGTTTCAACTCCAATTTGTACACTGTGTACCTCGTACGGCGGAGTATTCTATGTCATTCGCACGGCTCGCTACATCCCCGTACTGCGTACTCCGCCGTACATTAAACCCGAAGTTTGCCTCCAACTTTACCAACCAACTTCTTGACACTCCAAGCCACGTATTGCGTACGCCTCAACCGTCAACAGAGGCTCGTGGGCTCAACAACTCTCGTTCTCGTATTCACAGAAACCCCTCCGCTCTTTTAGAAGATCCCGTAACTGCCTGCCTGCTCTGCCGTACCTAGAATCGCATATTGTGTCCTTGTCAACCTGCGACCTCACCCACCAACCTTCACCGAAGCCCGCAGCGATTCCCAAACCTGCAGTGTCCCATGAACTGAAACCACTTCCGCCTCTACCAACATTCATCCCTCCCTCCATATTGAATACCTCCTACCGCCGCCGCCGCCGCCGCTGCTACCATGGCATACCGTCATATGTCACATCTTCGCCAGTGGCTTCTCTCCTCCCCGCCTGCAGAATGGGCCATCAATCAACTCCGCGAGCTCTTAATCGGTGCCCTCCGCCAGGGCCCTGTGCCAAGACATGTTGCCTTTGTCATGGATGGGAATAGACGATATGCAAAGAACAACCGGATTGAGACCGTCGAGGGGCATAATTTGGGGTTCGAGGCACTGGCAAAAGTATGATATATCTTGGGCTCCCCTTCCTCTCCTTGACATGGGTTTCGTTTGTCGCGGGCATCAAACAGGCACTGACAAGACCATGATGATAGATACTGGAAGTGTGCTATAAATCTGGTGTACACACTGTAACGATATACGCATTCAGCATCGAAAACTTCAAACGCAGTAAATACGAGGTTGACGCTTTGATGTCCATGGCCAAAATCAAGCTAAAACAGCTTGTCCAACACGGTGAGCTTTTGGACCGATATGGTGCGAGGATACGGATACTGGGTCAACGAGAACTGATCAAACCGGATGTCCTTGAGGCTGTCGACAAAGCGGTCGAAATGACGAGCAGGAATGAGGGGAACTGTGTCTTGAATGTATGTTTCCCGTATACCTCAAGAGAAGAAATCACGAGTGCAATTCGGAGCACGGTGGAGGAGTGGACAACGCCTCTACCAGAAGACATCAATGGCAAGGGGAGGAGGAGACCGTTTAAGGAGGAGAGGATCGCCAGTACGATATGGTCCGAACAATTTTCTCAACAAGAAAAATCAAATTCAACAGCGACGACAACCTATTTGTCGCCACCCCTGACGGACATGCAGTCGCCCTCTTCGAGCTCAACGAGCTTGTCATCATATTCACCCGATCAATCTGACCGCGACCACGACGCCTCGTCGGTGTCAACCTCAACAACACTACACCAAGACGACGCCACCACATCTCTCTCACCGCCCCTCCAACCACTAACCACATCACACAAACCCTCGCGACAGAAAGAAAAGTATCCTTCCCCCGAATTAATCACTCCGGCTACCATCACATCCCATACATATACGTCCGAGTGCCCGCCCATTGACCTGCTCATCCGCACCTCAGGAGTGTCGCGGCTCAGCGACTTCATGCTCTGGCAATGCCATGAATCGACGCAGATTGTGTTTCTGGACGTGCTATGGCCTGAGTTTGATTTGTGGTCGTTTTTACCCGTGCTATGGGAGTGGCAGTGGCGCAAACGGCGCGAGCAGAGAGCTGCCCAGGAAAATGAGGGTCGAGAGGGGGAGAAGAGGAGAGGGAAATCCGGGAGCATCAGCAAAGCGAGGAAGGCTGCCGGAATGATCCAGGGACATACTTCCTGACGGCAATGGTATACTTGAAAACCTACAAGCCCAAGCGGAACCAGATACGGAGAGGGAATGAGACGAGAGCGCAAACGGCGACTGAGCATGGACCGGCTCGCTCGAGATCTCAAGATGGAGATGGAGATAGAGATATCTGCTCAACCTCAACCCATATTTGGGACGTGGGGCCCATCCTTTCTCCCAGCCGGTTACTCGATCCTCAATGTTTCGTCAAGGACGTTGATTCGGGTCCGTTCCTCGTCACTGCGTTGCTGCATCGATACAACATTATCATCATAGCCGTCATACCATGGTGCGTTATTCCTCAAGCATCAGGCACCAAGCAGCGGGTACCAAGTTCCAAATTCGCTCCCTCCCTTCCAAGCCAGACACCTCCACACCTCCATATGTATGTATGTTGGTACGAATAGAAATAGACCTCGATACTAACACCAACACACAAGAAAAAGACAGGATGGTGGGACACGACGGGATGGGGCTCGGCAGGATAGGAATCGATAGAGGACGATAAAAAGAATAAAGATAAAAGATAGATACCCTAAGGAAGTAAACAGCGGCAAGCCACTGAGTGAGGCGTTGATTCCAGCTCCAATTCCATTTCTGGGAGCAAGCGATGAAGGTTTCTTATTTCTCACCCATCCATCTCCTCTCATACCTCTATGGAAAAGAAACGAAAGAGACTCAAAAGAAAGAAAAAAAAGGGAAAACAAAGACAAGGCAAGGCAAGACAAAACGAGAAAGAGGCGGAACAGACAAGTTTCATCCCGATACGGACAGAGTACGAGCATTGACATGTACTACTAGAGCGCATAGTCCTCTGCACATCCCAATGATAAAAGCCTGGCTTGCTGTTTGCTAATGGCGCACGCCCCCCAAAATGAATCCCTTTCGCACGCTATGCTTCCGAGCTGTGCTGTATTTAAAGCTCCGACTGGACTGGAATAAGGAGACCGCTTTGATACGGCCCTCCCCCTTTGAATACCTTTCTCTCACTCCTTTGAACGCCTCTCACTTCATCCTTCTCATAACATGTTATCGCCTGAACTCCTCTCTTGACGCTGCCCCAGACGAGACTACACTCTTCACCTTGATCCTCGCCGGGTCCTTCTTTGTCGATTAAGGGCCGACGAAAAATTTACAAGCTTCAATAATATCAGGATCGTCGTTGGCAAAGTCCCACCCGACAATTCTGCTGTCTTGTGAGCAACACACAATTTGGCGGGCGTCGAATTGCAATTTGAACACGCGAGAGACGGGTAATTGGTTTGCAGCGTTCGTGGCATTGGCGTCTGAATTGACGGCGGCAAGTTGGTTATTGCCTGGAGCTTGAGCTTGGTTTGCCTGGGGCTGGGGTTGTTGGGGTTGTTGTTGAGCTAACTGTTGTTGTGCCGCGGCAGCTGCGGGCGACGGTCCTGTTGGAGGATGAGGAGGAGCAGGATGATGTGGAAGTGGGTTTTGTTGCTGTTGTTGCTGTTGTTGCTGTTGTTGCTGTTGTTGCTGTTGTTGCTGTTGTTGCTGTTGTTGCTGTTGTTGCTGTTGTTGCTGTTGTTGCTGCTGAGAATGGGATTGGCCATTTGTCGATGGTCCAACGTTGGCGTTTGACGACTGCTGATTTTGTGCTTGCTGTGACCGTGCTTGCATGATTGCACTCTGCACAATTTGAGAGACAGCCTGCGCCGCTGTAGCTTGTGCCAGTGGTTGCGCACTATTCCCGTTCATCGCAGAGCTAGAGCTGAAGCTGCCAGTGAGGTTTAGACCGTTCCGCGGGGCACCAGGGCCGGCCGATGCATTCAGCACTCTCCCAATGTTCATGACGTTGGAAAGGCCGGCACCCAGGCCAGCGATCGATGTCCCCATTGCTTGCGAGACAATCTGTGATGCCGTAGCGAAAGCAGGATGTGGAGGCTCGGCTTGCAGTATGCTCCTGATAGGCGGCAGTTGGATTGGTTCAGGCGGTAGCGGCGCTGCAGGTTGACCCGTGGCAGGAAGAGCATGCATTGCTGCTGGCGGATGGTTTTGCACAGCAGCTTGACCAGCGGCAGCGTTGTGTCGGGGTCGAGAGTTGGTGTCTTGGTACTGGGACGGCGGCTCTTGACGCAACATTTGTCCAATAACCCAATCGCCCGCAGAATTCTTACGCCATATGATGATCGTCTCATCGTACGAGCCAGAGACGATCCGGCCCCACTTGCTGCCACCTCCACCGGGAGGTAACCTAGAGCCAAGGGCGAGTCGCGACGTTCCAGCAGGACCAACCCTGAGGCGCCGATTGTGTCCTCTATCTTCAACAATAATACCATGGACAACGTCTTCAAGGTATTTTCTCTCAGCCTCTCTGGCTTTGGCCGGATCATCCTCGTCACTTCCCGGTAGATCACCAAACCCCGCTTGCACGGTCCGCACAAGATTAGTGTGCCCTTTAAGCTCTGCAACCTCGGCGCTGGTATAAGGGTCATATATTCTCACAGTGTTGTCACTACTCCCACTCACGATTCGTTTGCTGTCAAACTGGACGCAAGCGATTCCCTTTTGATGTCCCTGTAACGTTCGTAGCAGCCTTCCGTCCTTGGCATTCCAGACTTTAATGAGCCTGTCGCCGGACGCAGACACGATGAGATCACCGTTGATCTGGATCGCGTTAACGGCGGCACTGTGCCCTTCGAGGGTCAGGAGAAGCATGTACGGTTTCAAAGCTCGGATCTGGCCGTTGGCGATCCTGGCTTCTAGCAGAGACGGCTCCATGTCTGCCGTGTTGACGATGTATGACGGCGCCCGTGCTTGACTGTCGCGTCTAATCTCAGGATAGTCTTTATCCGTAGCGACCAAGGTCTTTCTGTTCCAAATTTTAATGCGTCGATCTTTTGAACAGGTGACCAAATACCGATGATCGAATCTCAGGTTGAGAACGGATTCTTCATGCGCGGAGGGGATTTCGTGGATCTTCTGGCCTGTTGAGAATCGCCAGATGATGACGCTGGCGTCGCTGCTGCCTGATATGATGACATCCTCTTTCTCTGTTGGGTCGAATTGGAGACATAGAACAGATTGAGAGTGGCCAGTTAGAGGCTTCCCCTTTAAGCGACGGGTCTCAAGATCCCAGATTCGCAACGTCTTGTCCCGACTGCCACTTACCAACCATTTCCCATAGAATTGGATGGTATAGACACACTCGGTATGTGCTTCCTGAGGATATGACGGATGAGGGAGTTGGAACGTTGTATATCGACCCTTGGTCCAGTTCTGTTCCAATTTCTGGCGCTGCTTATACAGATGAATCCAATTCACTTTCTCCTCCCCGTTGCTATCATAGGTGACAAGTCGCGACTTGATTGGCGGGTCGAGGGAGTGGACGGCTCTGCTCGCCGACCGAGCGTCATCGCCGTTGACCGCGTCCGACGAATAGTCCATCTCATCGCCCGAATCCTGACTATGTCTCTTATTCGGCCGCTGTGGAGAGTTATGAATGCTACTAGGAGCATCCTGCATTTCTTGGTCATCGGTCGACTCGGATTGCATGTCTGTGTCGGCCTCTATCACCCCATGCTGCTCGCGCCACTGAGATACGTCCGCAGAGACTTTCCGACCTCTTGACTCCAACCAGTCAGAGGTTGCTCGCTTCTTCAGCTGGGGTTGGCCTGGCAGCTGCGCTCTTGCCTTTTTAAACTCTTGCCGCATGAGTGCGCTTTCAAATTGCCTAACCTCCTTTGTGTCTATACCCCATCCCTCCTTCTTGTAAAGGTCCTGCCACAACATAGTATCCATGATACGTGCCCTCCATGTCTTTGACGCCAGCGACGCGGTCAACAGGGTCTCGGCATCCAGATAGGAAAATATTTGTGACGTGATCTCCGGGGGCAGTTTCTCCAGCGGGTCAATATGCAGGAGCGGCGTCAGCCTCTCAACCACGGCCACGATGTTAGAGGTCCGTAGTGTTCGTAAAACTTCGTATGCAATCTCGGCACGGGCCTGCTCATTCTGTGCCATGACCCATTCTTGAAAGCGGGCAGCTGTGGCCGCAGACATGCGCCCATGCTCGTCCTGACTCGAAGCATCTTCAGAGAAGCCCTCGTCTAGCCGAAAAGGAGCCATTGTAGAGCGAGGAAAAACAAGAGGAGCGGGCGGTTCGAGGTGTTTCTGGCTAAAGGGATCTATAAAATCGGAATCGCCTGTGATTAGGCGCAGAAGCGTGTCAGTTTCGAGAGGCGACCGCCAGGTTCTATTACAGTTGCAGGGACGGACCAGGAGATGAAGTAATGTCAACAGCTGCAGCGACTCATCAAGCAGTTTGTTCCCCTAGCAGCAGGAAGCAAGGTTCGAGGTCTCGTGGTACAGAGATTAGGCGAGGGGTTGCATGTGTCGGGCGAACGTAACAGGTCAAGGATCGCAGGATTCGATGACTCGAAGGGAAAGGTGATTGGACATGGATGGTGGCAGCATGGCCTATTAAAGCTATATACCGCCCATGTGTAACAGCGATGCAATGCAGGGAGAAGAGGGCAAGGCCAAAGAGAGGGATCGAGGGATGTTGCCTAGCGGTGTCGAATGATGATGTAGTCATGTAAGTTTGCGACGGCCGATCGCATGTGGTTTGTTGTTGGCATGAAGCAAACAAGGCGGCGAGAAGCGAGAAGCGGCTAAAGACCGGGCGAGCAGGTAAATAGACCTTGACCCGACCGCTGCCGCTTTTAAACACCCCCCACCTCCCACTCACCTTTCACTCTTCAACGCTTCGCCTCTTCTCTACTTAATAATGACTTCTGCTTCTACGCTAGACTAGAACATCGCGTTAATAGACGCGTAGGTCTTAGATATAGATGAATTCTTTCGTTTTATTAATTATAAATGCATCCTTAACTTATCTTAAGAATATTAAAGATAATATTAGGATCTAAGCTACGCAGGAGGTAACTACGAGCTGAAGTTGCTGAATGGCAAATGCCTTATTCTGTTCACGTAGTCCTATTGACGACGACTCAACGCTTGAGAAAGGAGAAGAGGAAACTCTTATAGTGTAACAGAGCACTTCAGGGTTCGGCATGCACGTGCACAACGCAAGAGGCCTGTCCAGCAGGTTGGGAATCGAGAACACGTTTCTGGTTGACGCTGACAGGGCAACACCGCCACCAACACCACCCCGATTGAGGCAGCGGCTAGGGCAGTGAGCGCCTAGCACGGCGACGGTATTGAGAAATAGGAAAGGGCCGATGAAACTCAGGAATAGGTAGACGGCATCAAAAACATGGAATACTTTGTTAAACTGTAAAGAATAGCACACTGCCAGCACTGTGAACTCTTCAGCACTCCCCCTTGGCCCATTTTTGGTCCTATATTGCCGAGGAAGAGGCAGGCAATGGTCGCCCATACCCCAAAAGCAATACTGGTATACCGCACGAACTTGAGGGCATAGGCATAACCCCAGCGGGCCCCAATAGCAGCTGCTTCCAACACGGCGGGCGTGACGCCAGGAATTTCGGTAGCGGCAGCGGGGTCCAAGGCGAATGCCTCCGCGAAGGTTCTTGCCGATGCGATGGGTAGGCCGGATTGAATTACTGCCTCGGCGACTTTTATCGGAAGCTGAACGACGAGCTTGTGATAGAAGATGTTGTAATAGATGCTATAGCCGATGGAGCCTCCAACCACACGGATGGACAGCGACAGCGCCACACAGGTGGCAATCAATTCGTCTGGCCTGGGTAGCTGTTAGGGTCAATGTGAATATGCGCCGGATGAGCACTCTCAGGCTCCACTTACACAACAGTGATGGCAATCGTGGCAGCTGGCTCGAGGACACCCCCGATTCCGATGCCAGACAAAACCGCGAACGCATACAGTCTGCCGGGGCCGTCTGGAGTTCCACCTGTCAAAGCTCCGCCAAATGCCGTCATCAGAACACATGAACCGACTAGGAGTTCTCGATTGTATCCTTTCAACCATGACAACGCTGCGTTCACAACGGTAGCGCTGCAAGTCACACCAAGCCCAGCAGCGAGGGCCTTCAATCCGACTTGTACGGGATCCGGTGGAAAGACGGTCGACACCTCCAGCGGAAAGAAGTTGAGGGACGAATAGAAGTTCATCCCGCCGACGAAAGCTACCAGGAAGGAGACTGCGACGATATGCTGGCCTTGTAAAAGCTAGCGTGGGACCATGGCATTTCGAGCAAATTTATACTCCCACACAACGAAGGTGAAGGCGAGCGCGATACCAATTAGAAGGTTGCCAGGAACGTAAGCAGACGACCGGGTATGTGAGTAGCCTCACACCGGGAGAGCCGCGAGGCTGTCAAGTCCGTTAGTTGATAGGCTCGCGGTGGACATTGCGCCACTTACGAAAGGGTCAGCCTGATGTTTGACAAGAGGCTGCCCACGTAGTCAATGCTCTTCAGAATCTGCATTTTGGTAGCTCCATCACCTCTCCTGGTTGCCCGCGGAAAGTAGGTCAGAGCAATACCCATAAAGCAAACGCCATTGTAGATCCTGCTTTGAATGTTAGCTTAGAACGGTATCCGTCTGTTTGTTGTCTGTACTACTGACAGTGAGATCCTCATTCCCCATCTCCAAGTGTAGTAGGTGCCTAGGAGCTAGCTATACATGACGTAGAGCACGAAAGGGGCCACAAAAAAAAAACGTAACGAGACCTAGATAGAGGCCTCGTTGCTTGACAGGAACGAGTTCTGCAGTTCTGAGACACAATACTGTCAGCCAGAACGCCACCCAGTACATGGTAGGCCTTGTGCACCCGCAAGAGCTGTGAGCTCGCCAATAGCACCGCCCGCGCCGGCGAATGAGATGCCAGTCACCGCCTGGCCAAAGGCGTGGGAGGCGCCAACGAGGATAATTCCAATCATAATAGCCACACTTCCAATCAAAGACATGTAGCGACGTCCCGAAATATCCTGCAGGTATCCTAAAAATGGAGCAATTGAGGCAATCGCCAGATCATTGGCCACCGTAAGCCAGGAGGCTTTCTGGAATGATCCAATGTCTCTTGCTATGAACATAACGGAATCCCCGACAAAGCAAAGAGGAATTTGGGCGCCTTTCGGAAGGTTAGCCACTCTCTAATTTCCCTCTTTCTTTCTTTCGACTCCGGGACAGTACATACCAACGTATAACCCAGCGAGGGACAGAGAGGCGATAATATGTTTCCCAGTCCATTCGATTGTCCCATCCGAGTCATCACCTTTCACAGCATGGGCGTTGTCGTCCGTGTCGACGCGCAGAGCCTCGACTTTCGCTTTGGCGGTTTCTACCTGCTCCGAAGACGGAGTTCTGGAATCCAGGTGGGTTGCCGTTGTTTTCTCTATTGATGAACGGTGACCGAAATGTGGATATGACAGGAATAGTGAAGTGCAGAGAGCAGGAAATGTCTGGAATGTCCAAAACATTTGTTATATTCGCTGAACACCGACGAGCAATCTCCCAGTATCTCGAACATACAGAGGCAGGCGCTCCCACATTTTCCCCATATACTCTGGCAACGTCTGGGATCCGGAGACGACGTCCCTGTTTGTTGATTCCGATTGCATGTTTCGAGGCGTATACGGGTCGAGTTAAGCTGTTCTCGAATTGCTGCAAAATCTCACAGAACATCGCGAGATAACGCTCCATGAGAGGGCAAGTACACGTAAGGGATGGACGTCTGACATTAACAACTTGACTCGGCTAACCCGACGGTCCTATCCAAGGTGTGAACATAATCTCCTGAGACATAGGAAACCCCAGCCACTCATATTAGGACGTCTATAGCTTCCTGGTGTTCTCGTCAACTATTTGGGTCCGGTGATGTGTTCCCAAGTCCCACTCCACGTCCGGCTTGCCCAATCCACAATGCGGAACATCATCATGTCTCTTCTCCTCCATCGCTACAATTGGAGTCTGCCTTTCTGTGCGTGTATCCAGGTGACATTGTTAGAATCAAGCACTGGGGTGGCTTCTCGGCATGAGAGGAAAGAACTTGGGTTCCCAGTAGCACAATTGAACAAAACCGTTCTCGGGGATTGTGGATGCTGCTTTGGTCCAATTAGCAGCTGGAAAATGAAATAAATGGCCCATTCACGCCCACTCTAACTACCGAACTCTCTTACGCACTCTGAATCCGACTTGCTGACTCCGCTAGCCTCACCTTATCGGGCTTGACAGGGATGCCGAGTATTTTGACACGTTAAACACAAGCAGCGCCCCTCTTGCATCGAAGGCCTTGCAGATTAAGGGTCTCGGCTCCCACGCGGGGCGATGCTTTGCCGACACGGTTTATGTGAATGAGCCAGACCTAATATAGGCGACGGACTTGAAGAGTATTCGGGATCTGGCGATGTCGTAGACTCGGATGCCTAGGACCTTGCTTGAAACCTGCCTGTACGCAACTAGCTCGCCAGCCGATTCCCCTACATTGAAGTTCGGCCACTGAGGAATAATCATCCTGGAGAGACATAAAGACAGAGAGGTTGACGCGGGCGAGATAGAATACTAGTTATTTCTCTCGAGTCCCAACTTGCCAATACCCACGGCAGACATTTGTGTCCACTGAAAGGTTGACGTTCTCTGATTAGCAGCTGTCGGTCTTAGAAAGCCCGACTCGTCATTTCCCCCATGACGACAACAACTGCGTCGTCTCGGTCTGACCCCAGAATGAGAGAAGCCTGGGGTTACCGTTTCCAGTGGACAGACCATCACCAGGCACCAAATCAATATAATCATCTTAAGTACATGTGTGATACACTTGCAGAAGAATGTGTTACGATCTTGAACGAGGTACCATTCTCCGAATCTCGAAGTGAAGGAGAGGGCGAGGCTCCTCTTCGTCAGTCCCAGAGCAAGAGAGACCTCTACGCGCTCTTCTGCAGCCACCATCATAAAAACGACAAGCTCCAACAGCTCTGGGACCAGGTGAACACCATCCCTGAATGGGTGGACTGGGACCAAATTGCCCGAGGCCAGGATGTGTTCTACAGATACGGGGAGGCGAACCTCACTGGCCTGACCTACCAATCCCTCCTGGGAGGTACAGCAAGCAGCAGGGTGACAGAGGTTCTTGCTCGGACCGGAGGATTTAGCATCAAAAGCGTTTGGCGTCGACTGCTGGAGACGACTCAATTCATTCTAGAATGTACGAACGACCTCGCGTCCATCAAACCGGGCGGCGATGGCTTCGCGAGCTGTCTTCGAGTTCGGTTCTTACACGCTACCGTCCGTCAACGCATCCTACAAATCGCGTCTCGTCACCCTGCCTACTACTCGGTAGAGAAGTGCGGCGTCCCGGTCAACGATTTGGATTGCATCGGCACCATCGCGGTCTTTTCCGCCACTATCATCTGGCAATCGTTGCCTCGTCAGGGCATTTTCCTCCGTCAGCAGGAGATTCTGGACTACTTGGCCCTCTGGCGGCTCGTGGGTTACTACATGGGCACTCCGACAGAGTTTTTTTCCACCCCCGCAAAGGCCAAGGCCATCATGGAATCGCTGTATTGCTATGAATACACACCATCGGCGATGTCCAGGTTGCATGCCAACAATATTATCTGGGCGGTGGAGAACACACCTCCTTCCTACGCGAGCCGCTCGTACCTGGAAGCCAATGCACGCTGGCTAAACGGGGACAAGCTCGCCGACGCTCTGGAACTTGGTCGCCCAGGTATTTACTATCGGATGCTTACTGCTGGTCAGTGCCTTCTGTTGATGATCACCTGTTACACGTGTCGGGCGATCCCACCACTTGACAGACTCCGGATCAAGTCCTTCCGTCGGACTGTCTGGTCAGTACTTAAGTCCCCAGACACCGGCTTGGAGAGCTTGACCATATTCGAATTCAAATACGTTCCCAAGTTCGAGACTGATTCGAAAAATCAGGTCGCTGGTGCTTTGGAAGACAAGAGGCCCAAGGTGTTTTGGACGGCAGAACGTAGAATCTGTACCACGTTGGTTTTCATGGCAGTTACCTCTCTCATTGGGTTGTGGACATTTGGGAAAGCGGTGTCCTGGACATGGAGGATGTTGTATCCAGGCATGGGACTGGGTTTGGGAAGTGGGTGGCCTCGTTTGCGCTTTTGGAATCGAGCATGGACAACTTGATCTTCTAGGAGTGAGCATAGGTAGCCAAGCGCCCTGCGGGCAAAGAAACCTGTCGCGCCGAGAAATATTTCGAGATTCTTCAAGGCCAGACATTTGTGAAAAATTTCAAGTATATTCTTACATAAACCGTCTCCCCTTGTCCTCGTATTCCGTCAGTGAGTCCTTGGTAAGTTTGATGAATTTTCCAGATAATTGCTCTCGAGCAGGACAGAACCAGAACAGGTTTCGTACTCCAAACTGATTCTTCAAAAGGGATCGGTCAAGACTGACAACGGGTACCCGTGCCAACCTAACACTAGAAGGGTTTGCCCAAGTTTGAAAGTCAAATGTTTTTATTAAGCTTTACTTCTCCTATTACATGAGCCAACTATAAATCCCGGGGCCTCTGCAAAATATAAAAACGCATTCCTAGAAACTGAGGGTTCTTTTTTCACAAGCTCCCTCATATTTGACACACAGGCCTCTATAGACGCGCAAATACTTGGCATTCGGTCGAGGGCCAAAACAGGTGATCACAGCCTCGTTGAATTTTAGACTTGGGTCTTGAACTGCTCCCATAGTGCGCTGCCAGACATGGTGACGCCGTTCACAGTGCCTTCGATGTCGCCGATCCACCGTGTATAGAGTCCGATGTCTATCTGGGTGGCTTTTTCTGTCACGACGGCATTCAAGGTGCTGCCGTCACTTAGGGTCATGTTGATGGTTAGCTGAGTGGGATTCGCGGTGAGCAAGGTCGGGGGATACGGCGTTCCGACCGGGCGGACTTTCAAGCCCGTGGTGCAGGTCGAGCCCACGACTTCGCCGTCCTTCAACACGTAGCCGCCGACTTTTTCTTCGTTGTTGGGGTCGAGCATATCGAAGAAGACGATGTTGTAGTCGCCGAATGTTCCATGGCCCCAGTACCAGCTATTCAAGGCAGAGATGAATGGGACATCGCCCCAGTTCTGATATTGGACATCATCTTGTTAGAGCCTCGCAAATCTCGATCAGGACACACTCGAGGGGAATAAAAAAAGCCGTGTCGAACGGGTTGAAAACACACCTTGTCATGATAGCCATTCCCGGAGAATTTCAATGGTTTGCCCAGCACCTTCACGTCCACCTCAGCATCAGCGGCAGGCATGACATTCACCCAGCCGACATGAGGTAGCACTTCCTCTGGCTGGTCTCCCTCCAAGGGACCACATACGTAGTGCCCTGGCCCGCGCTGAGTTTGTCTAAGTTAGCTCACAGCATGTGAGAGCGGTAGGGAAGGGGGTGCAGTACTTACGGTCTTCAAGGTAAAAGTTCCCTCGATGCCCAAGTTGAGTAGCGTCTTGTCGAATGTGAGGGTGTATGTGCTCAAATCAGGGGAACCTTGGAAACTGATTCCACTTCCAACCCAGTCACCGGAAGCGCCATCGCCGACTGTGTCGATCGTCACCGAAGTTGCGGCGACGGGAAACGAGATGGGCGTTCCTGACCCAGTATTGGCAAAAATGTAGACGTTCAACGGGTCGATTGCGTTTAGGAGGTCAAAGCTGAATCCGAGGTAAGAAGACGTGAAGAAGATAACGGTGAGCGCCTGGGTGCCGTCGCCCGAAACCGCGTCAAAGTACCACCAGTCAAATGTAGTCGCGTTGATCGGAAAGACTCGAGGGCCGTCCGCTCCGCTGTCACAAGAGGTGAATTGGACCTCGCTTGGGCCTGGATAGAGGATTGGAGAGAATGAGAGCGACTCCGCCGGGCATTGGGCGCCGCCCCGGCGAGCCAGCGCGAGGAACACGCATGACAGGCTCAGGATGAGATTTTTCATGGTCGAATATGTTTGTCGATTGGTGTGAAGAATGCGTTGGGAAAAAAAATGTGTGTATCAGAAAGCAAGAGCAGAAGTGAACGAGTGAGATTGAAATGAGTGTGGTGATTTGATGTCTGCAATCACTATATCCTTCCTGACGGACCTACCTCTGTTTATATATGAACAATCCAAGGATGCAATGCAAGTGTACGCGATGCTAGCATATGTACCTCAGGACCTCCAGACTTGATGATTGAGAAACAATGCCTCCTTGCGGAGAATGAACCTTGCAAAGTCACCTGTGGCCTTGAAGTCAGGTTTAGAATCTGACACGGATGGATGGAATCCGCAGTTCGTAGAACGGAGGCGCCCAAAGTCTTGGTGAAATTGCATCTCTCCTCGCTCGTCTATTCCTAAGTGTTAGAACGTGAGTGGCAATGTTGTTGATTGTAAGCGAAGTTATCTGGTTCTGCAGGTGCATGTTGTATGAGTAAGGGATTCTGGAGGGCCTAGCCTTCGGGTCCTCCCCCCATGGCACTGCCTAGAATTCTACCGGGTAGCAGGCGGGTAGTTAGCGAGGAAAAAGGGGGGATGACTGGGGGCAAGGCTTAAGGGGTTGATGGCTAGACGCTTTGGCCAACCGTGGTTGGTGGACAGAGAAGTGGTCAATGGTCATTGGCGTTACTCGGTACAGGGTAATTAATGTCGATCGCCGAGTCAGTCTTTCCGAGTCCACTGTGACCAAGGTTCCAGGTACATACAAAACAACGGCTGGCAGCGAACGGAACATTAAGCTTGCCGCTAATTCAGGAACATTCCTGTTATCTTTTATGCAAACAACCTCGGCCTCAACATCAGGAGCAGAATGACTGGAAGAAACACATCGTATGGGAGACTATTCTTGTGCCCATCGTGGCTGGGGCCGCGGGGTAAAATGCTTCATCATGCTGTAAAAGCCCGCACACGGCGGGTTTTGTTGCTCTAGTGTGCATTACTTCAATCTTCCCAAATCCTGTAATTGCCGTGGGATACTCATGAATAGATCTGACGCAAGCATCAGGTAGAATGCTCATGAGATAATTTCCGCGGCTCTCGCTTTCTCCTTCAACGGCCGGAGCCGCATCTCTCACCAAGGTAGACACCGCCCTGAGGTCGGAAATCTGGACCTTGGAACCTCTACAGACCGTTTTATTTATTGCCTCTGCACGCCGGACTGCTCGATTACCGCCTACAACGACCATGGCCCAAACTTGGAGACTGTGGGTCGTCTCACTCTGGAAAGATTGGCAACTGAATCAGAGTGCCAAGTTCAGCCGCAGATGCAGTAGCGGTATTTATGGAGCTTCCACAGCATCAATGACATATGGTCCAAATAGCGAACGAAAGGAGACAGCTCCCCATTCATTCTCCGCACGAGACATGCCGCGTTCATCGTGAGCCCAAGACATAGAATCGCGGACTTCGGCATAGGTGATCGGGCTCACCATGACACAGTTTTGAGCCGCGGGGTGGGGAGGGCGACCAGGTCGAAAATTATAGCCTAGTCCAAATATCGCAAGAACTAGAGGTTCTCTGTCGACGTGATTCCCTCCCAAGCACCATCCCAAGAGACATCTTGTTGAAGAGTCTCGGAAGGAAGGTTGCAAGACAGGGGCAGAGTTCCCAGCCAATTGTCCTCCAAACCCGTTGCGGACTTGTCTGGCGATAGAGGAAGGTGGATTGACATAATGGGCGATTTGAAATACCATGATTCCAGACTTTCGTATGCCTCCGTAAACTCTTTGGAAAATGCGTACACGCCCGTTGATGGCTGATATGTGCATGTGTCTCGGAGGGTGAATGGCCATTTGAAGCCAATGTCGACGGCGAATTGAGCCGCCAAACTCTCGGGTGCGTAGCTGATGCCACTAATGATCAGATAGTCACGAACTTCGGGCCTATTACGCGGTTAGATGAGTGGGAGAGAAGATATCTGACGCCCCTCGAGCGAACCCACCACACGAAATAGTCGATCAGCCTCGGGTGGCTGACCTGCATCTGCAATGGACTGGCTTCCATCAGCGAAAGGGTATGATAAGGGGAGGAAGATATCTACCTGGGATTCATGAAGGAAGGGGGTTTTCTTTCGGGTGGAAGATGGGGATTGATCTTGGTCTATGCCTGGTTCAGCAAGAGTACACCAAGCAGAGCCTTGCGTCAGTACCATCAGCATTGCTCTCATGATCCGCAAAATAGCCATCCGCTCTACCGATCCGCTTCTGAAGAAGAGACCTTCGTCTAGGATTTGAAGTAATTGCCATCCAACATCAAAGGGATTTTTGGCTCTTGCAGCATCCCATCCGTGTAACACGGCCCTAATACTGGTGTCATCGTCAACGTGTGGGCCGGAAAACAGGTGGCGTGCGTGGTTGCTTTCGATCGTCACCAAAGCATGATTGAGCGCCCCGAAATAATCGCGGCCTTCGTTGCTACATTTGAGGTTCATCATGGGGTAGATTTTCTTCAATGACTCCTGGTTGGTATGCGGGACCGGTGGGAATGTCTCCGGAGCAAAACAGCCACAATATCCAGCAGGCACAGATGCCGTTGGGCTCGCAAGTGCAATCCCATGCGAACTGGAGTGGGATATATCTTTCGATGATCGGTTCTGAATGTCGGGACCTGTGCTAGCACAAGTGAAGCCTACCGCCCCATTTGCAATCTTCGCAATCCGTGCAATCACGCCCTTCAATCCCTCAATCTCGTCATACTGTTGTGCCATTTGTTCGGAAACAGCAGCACCGTTGCCAGCGAGCGCCTCTGTTAGTCTTGCCGTTGTGTTCTCGAGGTGCTCAATATATGCCCTGGTCCTCGCCCGGGTCGCTTGTTGAGATATTCGGTCACTCACCCGTTTTCGCTCACGACGAGTAGGGCTGAGAGCGGTTCGGCTGCTGGAGGAACCGTGTTCCGCAGTCGGTGGTCCATCCTTGCTTGCCATCTGGAGTTACAGGCTTCTGATAATCGGGAGAATGAAAACGCAAGAGCGCCCACGAAAATATCAGGTTTAGCAATTTCTCTGACGGTGAAGCCGCTCTGGGCGGTTGCACACGATTCTTTGAGTTAGAAACAGAAAAACGAAGGACGGTGAGGAAAAGAAAGTAGGAGGAGTAGTAGTACCCGACTAGCCTGGGGAATTTCTCAGTAAATTGCAATCAGGGAAACGGACGCGGGCCTAAGGGAGCCGTTGACCAAATAGGTACCACACCGTTCTACGGGGGCAGCTGGGGTGAACTAGCTGGGCTTCCTCGGGCCCCAAAGCCCTGAATCCTAGCCTGCAAGCCGAGGCTGAAGACCCCAGCCCTAACTACGTCATGCCCGGACGTCAGAATACCGAGTAGGCGGGCTAAAGTTAGGGGGGGCGTTGTCGCGTGTCCACGTGATGTGCGAGCGGCTCGCATCGCCCTGGCCATCGCACATGACAATACGGATAACCCTATTCCGAATTGAGAATCCCCGACACATCAAGGATCTTGATGACATGCCCGACCTATCGAAAGCAGATCAAGTCTGGAGACAGAAATGGACTTTGAAGAGGTCAAGATTCCCTGCTGAGGTTTGTGGTATTTCATCCCACCAACCACCACTGGCTGGCTCTTCTTCATAAAGCATGATATGGGCCTAGATAAATAGGATGACGGCACGGCGGTCTAGTCTGAAAGACGAGCTGAAGAGATTATCACAGATACGAGGATATATGAGGAATTGTGGAAGATAAAGATCATAGGTAAAGTGAACCTTGGTGGTGTTCAAAAGGCCTGACATTATTATCATCTTTGTTGTGGATTTAAAATAGCTTTTTATCTTCATGTCAGGACAAAAAAGACTAGCATCAATTTTGGCTGTGGACGAGAGGCTTTGAGGCAGAAGGGGGCTATTGAGCGTTGATCAACAACAGGACGAGAAAAACAACGTTGACAGCAGAGACAGAATGGCTGAGCGAACATGCCATCGCTGCAAGGAGCGCTTGACAGTTTACAGTGCTGGCCGTGTGCCATTCTTTGCAGTTTAAACAGAGTATTCTGTGGGTTTTTTGGTACTGCCGACCTATTGCTGAGTATCCCTTTTGTTCTTTTTCACTCCCCAACGCCGCCGCCGTGTTAGGCGCTCGTTACTCTAACCGCTGCCTCTCTGTGGGTGGTGTTGGTGGTGGTGTTGTTTTGCCAGCGCAGACCAAAAAGGCATTCTCGATTTCCCACCTGCTCGACAGGCCCCTGTGCGTTGTTGCACGTACATGCCAAACCCAGAAGTGCTCCGTTACGGTGGAAAGGAGTTAGCATGTGTAAAGATGAAAGAGGAACAGGAAATTTTCTCTATTAAATAGTTGCTAGTCTTGCCAAATATTACCAGCCGTATATTGCACAAAGTGGTCCTTGAAGTTAGTCTTGGTGGCTGGGTCAAGAGCGGTTGTCAGCACTTTTGGGGCTTTAAGTGGAAGGATGGACGGGCCCTTGACTCAGCAAAATCTTCGAGCAAACGGCCCCGGAGGACGACGAAATGGTAAGAAGCTCTCTGTCTTGGGCACGCAGTAAAGGTACCAGCGGCAACCCAGAATTCCATGCAGGAGCTGTCGCATCAAAGCTCCTAGACAAAGAATTTACCGAATCGCAGGTGAAGAGGTGAAAGGCCTCCAAGTATATCACTGATGAGCTGCGATTCTCTCATGAAATCGATGCCGTATGTGACTCAGCGCAATATTTAGAACCATCCCAGCCGTCCTGCTCGTCGATAAGCTCCATAGCCAGAGTTACCATATGTCATTAGTAATTGTTCAACATCCTACTCATCTCCTCTGCGTCAATCACCCTCCCATCCTCTTCCATCGTGAAGTAGCCCTCACGGGCCCAGTTTATAATTGTGTCTAGAGTGGTCCTGTATGCGGTCACCATATGAACTTCAGTTCACATTTGGCTGACGTCGAGGAGTAGGGCCACACATCCAAGGCGTATGGTGGGAACCCTTCGTGTCCCTCCTGACTTGCTAGAGCCAACTCTTTGCGGTCAGAATTTGTATGGGTTTTCGGTTTGGCCTTCCTAAAGCCCTCGCCAAGTGGATGAGCCCCATCGGCATGCTTGCTTGTGTTCGCAGATAAAATTCGGCTTGCGAGGAGTCCCCGAATTGCGCCATTGGGAAATACAGACAACCTAGGTGAGGACTGAAAGGATCTTGACCCGGCAGGCAATATGAAAGAAGTGTAATAGAACACAGACGGGAAACTGCCAAGTCGCAGAACGACTAATACCCGTTTTGCCAAGATCTTGGAGGGAGTTGTTATGACATCGCATCGATCGTACGGTTCTTATTTTGTACGCGAGTTTTACTCGTATTCACATGTCACTCAACGCTTGTCGTCGAATTTTGTTGTCCATGGAACCCTGCCGATCACATTTACAGATGTATCTGCAGGCTCCTCTCTGGCCAATTTCGGGCAAGGGGGATAGCTTTCCCGCTATGTCGTCCATGGTCTATGACGTCTTGATATCATACCATAACTTAACTATCCGTCTACCCTTGTGTCTTTACAGAAAAGCAACGTACGGCCAGCCATTGGTAAGCACATCTGTGTCCACTATAACAAAATTAGACTGTGTGGAAACTACTGTCTCTTTCTAGTTTACCGGAATTTTCACCGACTACAACATCATATAAGTTGGCCTAGATTTCAGACCCCGAGATAACCTGCTTCCTCATAGTCGCGGTTCAAAAGGCACAGCATTCCTACTAAGCTGCCAATATGCTTGCGCGGCCATGCTAGAGACTCCCTCCATTCTATCTGGTCTTCAATCTGATCCCCAATGTCCTCCAATAATTTCGACCCCCAGCCCCTCAAAAACCAATAGATTCTATCCAATGCATTCACGAAGACGGATATTCTGACCGTCTTTGGCTAGCTGGTCCTGCAAACCATGCCGCACTTCGTTACTCAGCGCAATCTCTATGAAGCCCGCGAGCGCCTCTCCAAGACCTATGATTGGAATTTCTTCATGCTCGCCCAAATCATCGTCGAATTGCCATGGAATAGTTTGATGGCAGTCATTATGTTCGCCTGTTGGTACTGTCCAGCTGGGTTGCAGCGAAATGCTATCGGAGCGGGGCAGCAGACTGAACGTGGAGCGCTCATGTTTCCCCTTCTGTTGGAGTTCATGGTGTTTACCTCTACCTTTACCGACATGATCATTGCAGGGTTTAACACGGCCGATCCTGGTGGTGTAAGGGAAGGCGATTTAGAAATAGACAGATCGATGAAAGTATTTAGCAGTAATATCCTTCGTATACTCAGCGTATCTACAGAGACTCAAAGCCTTAAAGGGGCTTTTGAGCAGAAAAGGGGAGAGGGTGCGGCTCTTATACGTTCCTCACCCGTTTAGCGTCTTGGCTTCTTTGCTGTGTTTGTTATGTAGGGCTCAGGGATAATTATAGGTATCCTAATATATCACCCCCGATGTAAGTATGCGTTGTGACTTCAGCGCAGCCAAAAAAGAAAGGACAAAGTAGCCAAAGCTTCCTAAACCCCTATATCGCTTAACTTAAATCGGTCACGAGACACAGGGATGACTTAATAAGTGGGAGCAGTATCAAGTTGTCACGAACCTAGCGTTGCCCCCAAGTAACATAAAGCCATATATATTGTTTCGACCAAAATATGGGTTTCCTAACTACCAAGTCGTTTCCTATGCAACTATGAAAGGGTATCAAAGTCCGGTGCAGAATATAGAAATAGGAGGCTCAGACGACACGAATATCCCGTCCCGGTGACTTGTTTGCGCACTCTCATATCTGTTCATTCGCCTCATGATCACTGTCGTGGCTCCTGCTCACCCTCAAACATTATCGTTATCATCACCGGTCCTTCTTGGTTTCCTCATCCTCGGTCGTTGGAGTCATCCGTTCGTCATCAGCCATATCCCAGCTACTTTCCGTACCCGTCTCCGCCCCCTCGCTTTCGCGCTTCCGCCCTCGTTCACGCATTGCCCCACGAATTCGCTTGCTAACTTCATCATGGTCCAGCGTGGTGAATTTCAGGTTGGTGGCCGAGGCAAGTGCTCCGCCAGCAGAACTACTCCTGCTGCGACTCTTGGGTGTCGTGGGTCGTGACGCAAAGAAACCAAATCCCCCAATATTATGAAAGGCTTCGTTCGAGGGCAGAAACCCAAATGGTAACATTAATCTCGAACCGGGAGACTCAGCGGTTCGCTCTTCGAAAGCACCAGAAGTCGGTGTCGTTGGCTCGGTTGAGTCCATTCTGGGTTCGTCCGGCATCTTCTTGTATTTGGATTGGTAGGCTCCTTCTCTATACGCATCCGGCACAACCCGAGCAGCGTCGAAGTCGGGGAAGACCTCGGGTCCCAATTCATTAATCACTCTCGTCACCTTTTCGGACAAGGCCTGGCGGCGCTGTTGCAGCTTCGCAAATCGGCTTGAGGAGCGTGGATTCAGCGCAACAAACAGTGGCGGCAACGACTTCACCACATCCATCCCTATCTCCCCAATCCTGAGAGCAGCAAATGTGAGGAGGATACACAAAATCAAAAAAAGAATGGCAAAAAGCCAGACCGGGACAAGGTCAGGCACATAGGTCCGGGCCACCATCCATGATGGGACTTTGTAAGTGTAGTATCCATCTCGTCGGTTGTAGATCAGCCACAGGGACACAATGATGGTATAGTAAGCGTATAGCGCCGGAGCGAACGCCATAGCCACGAGCAATTTCCACGTGGTAATGACATCCCGACCCTGCAGTTTCACCGTGGACGCCGCAAGAGCTTCCTTGGATTTTCGATAGGATATGACTTTGGTGGTAACAAAGACTGGCCAAAACATGGCCAGCCCGGGAAGGGTTCCAATGCCCAGGAAAAAGAGCTCCCCCAGTCGGTAGATCAGCGTCCCAAGGATGTGCCACCAAGGATGTTTGGCAGGGTTACCCCATTCCACTTGATGGTCCCGAACACCAAGTGCCCGAAGTTGGCGATTGTACTGGAGTACGTCTTTTTTGAGTTCGACAACGCGCGGGTCATCCTTGTACGTAGTATAGCCTTTGACTAGACGTCTGTTTAACTCCACCACCAGCGGCAGAGGCAGTTTCTTTCCCAGGGGATTGTATAGTCGGCGAGCCGCTTGCACCAGCATCAAGGTGTCGTAGTCAGGACTTGATTGTGTCACGGCAACCAAGCCCTGGAAGACTGTTTCCAGAAGTGAGCCAACCGCGTTTCTCCGGTCACCGGCTTTGTACGCTTCAACTTGCTCAGGATGAACTTCAATGGGATGACCAAACTCAATGACGGCCCTCGATCGGAACTTGTGCGCATGGAAATAATTCATGCCAATTGGAATGATCTTGACGCCGCAGCCGGGGTGTCGAGCTTCTGCTCCTAAAGCCATGATGGCCACGCCCGCTTTCAGAGGGAGGAGATCGGGCCGGTCATGACTACCACCTTCCGGGAAAATGCCAATACAACCACCGGCGTCGAGCTCGTCAAAGACTGCGTTGTAGACTTTGGTTTGGTCCACGTATGGAGCAACTTTGAATGAGCAGCCGCGAGACTCAATCTGCTGTTCGTTTGTCTCCCCACCAACGGTGCCAGTACTGGTCAAAGACTCCAACGCTTCTGGCGTCTTAAAGGGTTTCTTGAGCCGAATTTCAGTAGGGGAGATGATCTCTGCGATTTCCGTGCTGGGAGTTTGGCCCCTGACTTTGGGTAGGACAATTAAACCCCCTACCTCGAAATCGCCGTTGGTGAAGTCGGTCCCAACACCTTGAATGAGGGTAGGGTCGTTATCTTGGTCTGGGAGGAATATTTTGCCCTTCGCCGGTTTCACTTTGTCCAGGGCTCGGCCCACGGGAATCGCCCCTATCGCCGTGGACAGAGTACCAATGAACTTGCGTTTCGTCGACTTCTCAGCAATCAGATATGAAATCCTTCTCTTGGCCTCGCGCTTGAGGATCCTCATCAGAATTAGTGAATCGACGAACTATAGTATATTGTCAGTACTGCCGCCAATGAGACAAACTGGTTGCTGCATACCTGGTTGGCATGTGGTGCTGCCACGAGAATGACAGGGCCTGTTTTTGGGACCTTCCAGGCTCCCCTAGGATGGACTTCGCGAAAGAAGAGGTCTATCAGGATAGATAATGCCCATAGAACTAGATCATAAAGCCATGGTATTTGCAGCTGGTTGCCCTTCTTCTTGCCTCGCCCTCGTTGAGGAGCCCGGGACAGAGCTTCCCTCGACGATCCTGCCTGAGACGGCATGTCTTTCAGCTATGCGGGTGAAATTTTTCAAGGGAGAACACGGAAGGCAACGAGGAGGGTCACTCGATCGATTCAGCGACAGAATCCGTCGAACGAGGGTGGAGTGAGTCGGCCCATACACGGAAACGGGCTGGTTGGGGGACCTGAGGTCAAGATGGAGGACAAGATGGGAGGGTAGATGCCAAAATGGATGAATCAGATAGTAGTACAGGACGAAAGAAGAAGACTCATTACACAATTGACACCGGGATTGACGGAAAAGAGACTTGGAAGTTGGAAAGGCCAGGTGTTGGTGAGCACCAGGGGTTTTGCTGTTATGGCAATCAAGTGTTGAGAAAAACTGCGTGGGGCGAGAAGCTGCGAGAACAATTGACTGGGGATGGAATGAAGTCACCAGTGATTGTTTTTGGCGGCGATACCCGCGTTCTGGTTGGCGGGTGCCACGCCTAAAGCGCAATCAACCAATAACTTGGGCTTGTGAGTCCTGGTAGCCTAGGCGCGTCCCCCGGGGGGGAGGGTTGGGGAGGGGCACCAAGCATCGGGCATGAAGCGTTAGGCATCAGGCACCAGGCTCTGCTTCATCCCCAGGTGCCCCCACCATCACTGTCTTTCAACCAAGTCAGCCAACACTTGCAGTGAACCAGCGGGGTCGCAGCGGACTGCTGAAGCCTCGCAGCTCGAAGCCTTCCACCCGAATAATGGCTCATCTGGCGAACGTCGGAAGCGAATTGAATTAAGTAGCGACACAGTCCAATAGATACTTCATATTACTCGTATATCATCTCTCCTACCTCATTACTTGCAGTAGCTAGACGTCGCAAGTCATCCATCCTCCTCGCGCCCTGCTCAGACTGTCCTTGACAAATGCGGGCTCTTTCGATCGTCTTCTGGGCTTCTTCCTCTATCCGTCTCATGCGCTCCCGCAGATGAAAGTCGCGGTCTTTCCATCGTGATTCCCACAAGTCCTCCACCTGATGTCGGGCCTTTTCCAGCATTACCTCCACGTTCTCCTCCAGATTGCTCAGCCTTTTCTTTAGATCATCAATGATGAAATCTTTCGCTCGTAATTGCTGTCTCAACACAATATCCTTTTCGTTCAGTTTCTCCCGGAGCTCTGCCACTTGCCTGTCCTTAAAGAGGAGCGCCTTACGATGCGAAGAGTCCAGTTTCCGCATCATTCGCGCGTAATGGAGAGAGATGTCATTCTCATTATCCATGGGGAGAGGTGTGTCGCTCTCCTCCAGCGTCTCGCTCAACTCGAGCGGCTTCCCCCCTCTAGCCGACGACTCGCTGCTTCCTAGAGCACTGGCATTCTGAGTCGTGGCTGCTTTGATAGGAAACGGAAACCTTCCACATGCGTTTCTCCCAATATAATCAGGAGATCGTGGTTCACGATTGTTGGGCACTTCACCTAGAATTGCACCTGCAGATCGAATTTGAAGTGGGTGTCCTGGCGAAGTATTTGATTGCTGTTGCCAATACTGACGTCGTCGGTCTCCCCGTGAAATCTCGCTAGATGTAATAAGACGAGGCAGGCGCACCCTGTACGTCCTTCTCAATAGGGGCGATTCAGGCATCTGATTCGCCCTGGCCAATATGAGATCTTCTGAGACCACTCCCCCTTCGCGGTCGTCTGGACTTGGACCTGGCAAATTTTCGCCCCCCTCCTCATGGGACAGACTTCGGCCAAGTTCGCCGGCAAAACCTACCCCGCCTTCACCGCTGACAAGGGAGGCCGATGATGAGCGGTGGTGGTGCTGATCATATCCCACTGGTGAGGGCATTACAAACTCTGTCGGATCGAGTATATTGGCTCGCACACCAGGGTCATGGTCGATGGCTGTGATTGTAGACCTCGGCGTAACTGCCCCGTCCTCTTGACTGTCATCCTCGACATCTTGGGCATCCGCTTCAATTCGACTGTCTAAGCTCACAACATCGCTTGTTCGGGCCCCTCGAAAACGTATCGTTTCGTCCGGCGCAGTGTACGGCGGTGGAGCATCAGCGGTAATTCGTGAACCATCCCGGCTGATCCGAAAATACTGTCCGCCTACATTGATGTCGATGCTGCGAGCGTCTTCTTGCAAAGTCGTTGTGGTGAACTTAGATTGGGTAGAGACGATCGACGAGGCTCGACTATGCCTAGCGGCTCGTGCGCTGTTCAACTCTCTAACCCAAGGAGGGATATTCTGTATGGGAGTCGTGTCGTGATTGCTTCTTGATGGAGAGAATGTATTTAAGGAGGGGACCTGGTCCTCTGATTCTCCCGAAGGGCTTCCGCGGTTCCCTGCTGGAGCATTCGTCCCTCTAAGAGTTGGAATGGCGCTTGCAAACCGAAACATGGTTCGAGATGGTGTATGAACGCAGGTCTGCAAGACTTAGACCTGACTTCATTTGCTATCCAATTCAATTACTCAGGTTGCCCACTGAGGGGCAGTGAACGCGAAAAGACTGCGCCGCCGTCTTGCTGGGGAGTGCCTGTGCATATCACTGTAAGATGGAAAAAGACACCATTGCACAGTAGTCAGAGAGCGGGACAAGTGTCAATAACCCGTGCCTTGTTCCAGGCAAGAAAGATGGGAACTTGTCGACAAATGATGATGGGCGCTTTAAAGAGCCGAGTGAGGCCAGGCAGCTTTAAAATATGCACAGCCTCACCTCAGCCCTGCCGTGCAACGGTGCCGTATTGCACCTGCGTGCGTTTTGCTGCGCGCTGACGGAATACAGCTTTTCATCATCAGTAGGCTACAGGATTGCATCTTCACCAGGAAAAGTCCCGTTTTCAAGAAACAAACGGAAGGTAAAGCAGTTTCAAGCCTACCAGATTGACGAAAAAATTTTCAGCCTCCTTTAGAAACACGTGATCATTGCTTCGCAGCATCGTTGCCCGTCTTTCCCCGTCTGCATAAACACTGGTGGTTACTGACAACCACTCTCATTCCTAACATACATTGGTGCTGTTGCGTAGTCTATCGTGATCAAAACAGAAGGCCTCCCTCACTTCGGTGCATCTAACATTTATACATGGCGCCGATCCTACAAGTGACAAAACATGATCATAACACTGTTCAAGAATGTCGGAAGTGTTCCAGTTTTCGTGTAAGAAAGCTGGCGTTACCGATAGGAGATCTTGTTCGTACAAGGCCCCTTTCCCCGGTACTCTGGGCCTCACTCAAGGTCGACCCCTGGGAATGCTCTCGACTGTAAACGTCTTATCGCATCTGATCTCGTTCAGCCCAGCTTCATATCGCGTGGAGCTCGTCGAATCGGCATCCCCATGTCCGCTGTCGCCATGGCCGACCCCATGACTGCCGAGATCAGTCTCTGCCGTCGTGATCATGGACTTACTGATCGGATATGTATCCAAGTCAAAATCTAGATCTTTGGCATCGAATTGGCTGCGATTATGTCTGCTTGGCTCATTCCAGTAAGAGGTCTGTTTGTGGTTATCCCCAGTTCGTGAATTGGTAGGTTTCGTAGCGGGTCGGCTCGTGAGTCTTTGGATGATCGGGAACATCTCTTTCAGGAACACCCATATTCCAGGGAGAGTGGTCACGTAGATAGAAACGGAGGCTTCGCGGAAATACCAGTTCATATAAACGTAGGAAATCAACGACGGGACTAAGCAGTAGATCGCCCTCAGAATGGCGGCGACTATGACGAAGCCACCCATCCCGAAGATAATGCCGAGGATAAATTTTTGCTGAAGCGAGAGGCGAGCGGATAAGACTGGAGGGATACCCATGAGCATGATCAGGATGTCCGTAGAAATGTTGAAGACAGCGTTGACGATCTGGTAGTATTGATAGGTAGAGCACTGGGCTTTTTCCTGCGTTAGCGCGCTCGGGTATCGCGAGGAGGACTTTTGACACTCACAATTTTCAGGTGGAACGGCCCAATATTGCGACAGAGGCCGGCATATGGTGAAGAGGGCGAGTTCATCCCCAACGAAAGCGCAGCACACCCATGTCACGACCGCCCAGAGCAGTTTGCGTTGCCGAGTTTTGTCGATCAACTTCGCATATAGAACCAACATGGCTAGATATCGGTCAGCCTGTAGCAATCATAATGGAGTCGATCGCAATGGCCAGTCTACAAAGAAAGGGGGGCCTTGGACTCACCAGCCTTCATGCTCCAAATTGTGAGAAGTTCCGCATGCTCAGAAACGAAGACCCATTTGCTCCCCCGGATGCGCCCTTCTTTGATCTCGGGTGTGAGCGCAGCTTCCTCCTCGGGCGTCATCAAATTGGATCCCGGCCCATCCAGCATTTCATTAAAGGCCACCACAAGTATCGTGTAGGCCACGAAACCGAAGGTTATAAGGGCATCATCGATTTCGAGGTGTCTGATGCCCACCCGTTTGATCCTGCCAACCCTGTTCGAAGTACGTCAGAGACATATTCATGCATGGTGATCGCGGGGTTTTCTGGTACGGACAGTCGCAGGACGACGAGGAACGCGCCGACACTGTACAAACTCCATGATTCTGGCTTGAACCCAGGATTAGGATTCGTCGACATAGTTGCTGTCTTCTAGAGAAGTGCTACGGTAGAGGAATATGAAGGGGGGATGACGATCTTGATTGAAAATGAAGGAACAAGAAGATTTCCCTGAGGAAAGGAGTCCCATGTGCCCTATCATGTTTGGATAACGTAACTTCTTGGGGGCTCTTGATTTTCTAGCGCCGAGTTGACAGCGAGATATCAGTCCACTGAGTCCAGAAGGGATGTTGCAGTGTCGCATCTAGCCCAGACCGCAGGTGGAGCGTTGTTGAACGCGGTGCGGAACCCACGAGCAATGGTGGAAAGTGGGAATAGGGGGATTTTCGGTCCTTCAAAATTGATGCTGGACTTGTATGGCCAAGAAGAATCCCACCGGTATAGTGTTTCGGGAGGGTTGGCGCCGAGAGCCTCAAACCCTGTGATTTGAAGCAAGTCCAGCATGGGAAGGATGGACAGCATGGCATGCGACCAAGGTGGTTGCTGCACTAGCTACATGACTGGAGCTTAGGAGGTGAAACTTTCTCATGAACGAGCTGTTTGCCACTTGCCACATGGTGCTCCATACTTTGACAGTTTTCAGGAACAGAACCTACAATAGTCTAATAGATGGAGACATTGATAACGGTTCTTGGGAGCTGGAGTCTCTCGTGTATGTGAACCATGGCTGGTGGGACGCAATCTAGCGAATCAATTATATCTTGCTGGGGACTTACCACCTGATTGAAGAATCGGAGCAAAAGATTGATTTGGTAACACTCCGATAGCTGGGTCGCAGAATATGATTCTGTCGACACATGGATTGCTCAGAGGAAAGCACCAAAGGCGCCCTGAGGAGTGAGAAAGAAAATTTACACAAATTAGACCGGGAAAGGCCCACTGCGGCTTGGCAAGCCCCGCTCGTCCGGGCGTCCTTACTCGAGCGGGCAGCTTCTCCATGACTTGGCGGGTGGAGCGCGGAGTTATCTGGCCAACAATTTGCCGTGCCTGAGTATCCTCCCTGTCCATCCTGTCAACGGCTCCGCCGGCAAGCAATTGTAAAGAATCCGTCGGTGGCACAACGGCATTCTAGCTTGAGACCCTTGAGACCACAGTCTTGACAGCATTGCGGAGAGACGCTACACCTGTCGCCAATCCGCGTTCATTCGCCGATGGGAGATTTTCCACGCCTTCCACGAGGTAGTCATTCTGACTGTACTTGCTCTCTTCATCATTTCTTTTCTCTTTGTAGATTCTTCTGTCGTTGTTGTTGTCGTTGTCTTGTTCCTGATTTGACTGTTCTGCCACCTGCGCCGGTCTCCGAGATGGCCGACAAGAACGAAGTCCCAGAGGTCGCGACAGAGTCCGAGCCTTCGGAGTCGGGAAATTTCATCAACGCCTCGGGTCATGCTCAAGAGTTGTCGCGAAATTTCAGTCTCGTATCCCTCGCCGGTGTCGGGCTTGTCGTTGGGAACGTCTGGCCAGCCATCGGAGGCTCGATTCTCGTAGCGATCTTCAATGGCGGTCCACCGGGTGTGTGCGCCTCTGGTGAGAGGACATGAGATGTGGCTAACACATTTTCCAGGAGTGCTCTACGAGTTCCTCGTCGTTTCTGTCTTCTATTGGATTGTGGCCGCATGCATCGCCGAGCTTGCTTCTGCCATTCCATCCTCCGCTGGCGTCTATCAATGGGCGTCGATCACTCCGGGGAAGCGATGGGGCCGTCCCGTTGGGTTCTTCGCTGGCTGGTGGAATTGCCTTGCCTGGATTCTGGGCGCCGCGTCGATGACATCTATTTTCGTGAGTGGGCTAAAAGCAAGGAGGAGGCAACCTTTGCTAACCTTCGAGCATGGGGCAGTCTAACACGGTCGTCCAAATGTGAGAACCCTGAGTTGCAGGATTGATAAACGTTCTAACAAGCAGCAGGTATGCCCTGAAGCATCCAGATTTCGTTTCTAAACCATGGCACGTCTTCGTTACCTATATCATCGTCACCTGGATCGCGTGCCCGATTGTGTGTCTATTCAACTCGGCTATGCCTCGTCTAAACAGCGTCGGCATCTTCTTCATTCTTGCGGGATTCCTCATCACCATTATTGTAGTGTAGGTATCATCTATTATGCGACAATATCTCTCGAAAGGCGAACACTAAATTTCCCAGAACGGTTATGCCAGGCCGGGATGGCCGACCTGGACACGCGTCTTCGTCGTTTGTTTGGACCGAGTGGACTGCCGACATTGGGTATCCCAATGGGGTGAGTCTTGCCAGCCGCAAAATAAGAGTGGCGAGACTGCTTCAAATACTGATTTGGACGCGATTTATAGTTTGTCTTTGTTGCAGGCATGCTCAACGGCGCTTTCAGCGTGGGCACTCCGGATACCACAAGGTCAGACTGCCCTGAGGGGGACTCCGTACGACCGAATATTAACGCTAAATTAGTCATCTTGCGGAGGAAATCCCTTATCCTCAACGGAATGTGCCTATCGCCATCGCTTGCCAGATGAGCATCGGCTTCATCACCGGCTTTGCCTACCTGATTGCCATCCTGTACGCGATCAACGACTACGATGCCCTTTTCAACTCGCCCTACCCGATCGCCGAGATCTACCGTCAAGCCACCGGCTCTGCAAGCGGTGCCATTGGTCTCCTGACACTCGTCCTCATCTGCATTGGCATCTGCGTGTGTGGCCTCTACATCACTTGTGGTCGGACGCTATGGGCTCTCTCTCGAGACGGGGCCACACCCTTCCCAAAGACATTGAGCAGAGTATCCGACAGACTCGGCATGCCATTCAACGCAACTATCGTCTCTGCCATCTTAGTCACAATCCTCGGGGCCATCTATGTCGGCAGCACCACCGCGTTCAATGCTTTTGTCGGGTCGTTTGTGCTATTGTCAAGCTCCTGTAAGTCCACTCACCCCAAAACTCCTGCAGTGGCAGTGCGAGAACCCTTGTCTGCGTCAATGGCATTGCCTCCTACAATGTGGTCTTGCAGATGCTAATGCCCGTCACAGCCTATATCGCCGCGATTCTGCCCCATCTCCTGACCAAGCGCCGCAACATCGAAGTCTACGGCCCGTTCCACCTGAAAGGCGCCCTAGGATTTATCTTCAACTTCATCGCTTGCGCGTACATGATCGTTTGGTTCGTCATCTACTGTTTTCCATATTACCTCCCGACGGACGCGCAGACCATGAACTACGCCTGTCTCATCTGGGGCGGATTCACCATCTTCGTCGCCGCGTGGTGGTTCCTGGGGGCGCGGAAGGGCTACCAAGGCCCGCCCATGGTCACGGACGGAGGCAAAGTGAACTTGGCGGACACTTTGAAGAAAGTGGACGTTCAAACTGTGAGGAATAACAGTCTGAAGGGTGTCTAAAAGTGTGTCTAAAAAAGCGTTCATTCTCCGAGCACAACTTGATGGCAAAGAAAAGCTTTTGACATTCCGATTAGATTTCAATATTTTCGCTCTCATCTACAAGATCCTTTCTCAACATGAGACTTTTGAAAATAGATGGATGAATGGACCCAAGTTTGGGCTCTCCAGCAGAATATGGCCTCTGGGACTCGACCCACTCCCAATTTGCTCGTTCTGCCTCCCAAATGTAAAAGGGCCTACAAGCTAGTCAAACAAGGGAGATCAAAGACCTGGGATTTATGTTCCCTGAAACGGCAAAGTGCAAGATATTAATACTGCTCCCTCGCTCGTACAACCTCTGGATATTCCCCCTTCCCCTCCCACTTGGGAGCGATCTTGGCGCCAAGGCATGAATACTGGGCATATTCAGAAGATCTCCATTTACCTGCTGTTTGCTTCCATGCCACATATTTAGACCCGATTAGCCTTGCCCGCTACATCGTCAAGCAGAAGCTCCCAGCATTCGATCATTCGTCCTCGTCCAACAACATTCGATGCCTCAGCTATCAAGCTCAACCACGTTTCGGCCAAGCTTCCTACCTGGCGTGCAGCCATTCCCTTTCAGAAATGGTGCGTGCAAGGAACCGGCCAAGGGACCAACTGGTGCCAACCAACCACAATAAGCCTGTTAATGAATTTCCATCCATTATCAGCCCCTTTTTGTTCTCCGCGTCATTTCTATCAGTTCGTTGTACCTCGAGATCAGTCGCTTTTGACTCGTCTGCTTGTCCTCATCGTCGTCCCCACGCAGAGGGACGTCGCGGATCCACAAACATCCCACGAGACAGAGGCCGATCAGAGGTAAAAAAGTGGCAAAGACTCGATTGATGCCCCTCATCTTGGCGTCCAGCACAGCATTGTTCCACGCGGGTACTCTGCCATCGGCAGTCCAGGTCCCGGCCTTGACCGCCGATGCAATGTCGGGGGGAAGATCAGATGGCAGCGAGCTGATCGTCACGGCGTACTGAATGGCCGTTGACACGGCCACTCCAACTGCAGAGCCCAGTGCTCTCATCCAATTCCGTGTGGAGGTGGTGACGGCGACGTCAGCTTTTGTCGAAAGCGCTTGTAAAGCCACGAGAGCTGTGGCCCCAGATTGTAGCATTAGCGACCGGTCGATGTCATCGGTCACAGGTATGAGAAGAGAGTGAAGCAGAGGTTAGGAAATGCGCTAACTCACAGGGTTGGAAAACGAACCCAACACCTGCCCCTTCGACAAAGGCAGCCACCACGTACACACCGATAGTAGTGGTGCGGGAAAATAGCAACTTCAACCCTGCTCCGACCGTCCAGAGCACGAATCCTAGCCAAAGGACTGGCATGTACCTGAAATGACATGCTACGTTAGATACGCACAGCCCTCCGGGTAGAATGCTTTCTCGTGAAAGTATTGTACAGACCGTGCGGTAAAAGTCATGGCTGGGGCCGAGAGTACTCCGCCGAGACTCTGCGCGAGAAGCAAAGGCAACGACAGATAGGCCGATTTAAGCGGGGCAAACCCTCGAACCTCTTGATAATAGATGGGCAGGAAGTAGAGGTCTGCCTGCCATACGAATCCGAAGAGGAAGTTCTGCGAGAAGAGCGTGCTCCGCGACAGCGACGAGTACAACCGAAGCGGCATCATCGGCAGCCGCGTCAACTTCCATTCGACAAGGCAGAAGAAGGCGGTCAACACCGATCCCACTGTCAGCAATGTAATGACGAGCGAGCCGTGCCATGGGAAAACACTCCCTCCGGAGTTCACGGGAATCTGCGATCAAAATCAAAGGGACATGGGTCAGCTAGCGAGCAATACCAACTGCTCGAATTCGAGCCAGAGGAAGTTTGACAGCAAAAAAAGGCGAAAACATCATACCAAAACGAATAATACCCCTGTCACCGCAGTCAAAAGGCCCATCCAGTCCACCTTGCGCACCTTTTCCTTCCAACTCCCAACCACCGGTTTCTGGGGGAGAAGGACCACCAATGGTGGGATGCACAGCGATGCCAGTATGGCGGGAACCCAGAAGGCCCAAGGCCATCGTCCATCGTGGCCCTGGACCAATGCCCCGGACGTAAAGGGCCCAGCTCCAGCTCCCAGCCCGATGGCTCCGCTTAACATGCCCTGATATTTGCCTCGCTCCTTCAAGGAGACAAGGTCGCTGACAGTGATCTGAACCAGAGAGCTAATCCCTCCGCCTCCAATGCCTCCAATGGCTCGACAGGTGTAGAGCCAGGGACCATTCTTGGCAAATCCGCATAGGATATCGCCAATGATCAAGCTGAGCACGCAGCCGATCAACACGGGCTTCCGTCCAAATATATCTGCCAGCCGGCCGTATAGCACCTGAAAGGCGCACTGAGCCAGAAGATAGGACGTACCGACCCAGGTAATGGTGCTAGAAATTCCCAGTGAACGAGCTATCGCTGGCAATGCAGTCGTCGTCGAGTTGACATCCAGGAAAGAGACAAAGAAGCACATGGCAAGACACAAGTAGACGACGATCAGCCTTCCAAAAGGGAGCCTTTGAGTCTGATCTGTGAGTTCGACCTGTGACGATTTTCCCCCAGGCTTTGCGTCACTCGCGTCTGTTGTCCCATTGCCGGCAACGGTGATGGGTGGGGACTTGATCTCGGAATCGGTGGTGGCTTGAACAGTAGCTTTAAGGTTGTGGTACTCTTTGGAGTCACTCTCAGAGACAGACTCGGTCATATTCGTTATCAACGTCTATGCCTATGGGGATTGCGTCAGTGTGAAGACCAAGCGGGCGACGGATGCGAAGAGGTATTAAGACTGCATAAAGCTGTCAATTCCAGTTTCCGACATCCACAAAGGGCCATCCTTGATCACCCTCGGTGCGTCAAGAACTGATCTGCAAAAAGCCGAGCGAATTATTGCATGGGAGGCTGGGGAAGCGTTGCAGCTGGTGGTCTCCAGCGTCGCGAGTCTAGCAAACTCATGACAGAGAGAAACCACATCCCTTTATCCACTTCTTCCCCGTGGACCACGGTGGAATTGATCGATTGGCTCTGCAGCGCATGCTCCTGGTTGTCATAGCGGCTGCTTTGGTCTTCAAGGATGCTAGCTGACGTCTGAGAAACGCAACTCGCATTTTCCGAAGCGATACTCCGTCCGCATCTGGCATCTTGCGCGGAATCGGCACTGCCGAAATTGACACTAAGCTAGTCCAGCACCTCTACCACATGACAAGCTTCCCGTTCGGCAAATTCCTATTGGTTTTAGGAGATGCCGATGCTTCTTCCAACAATTAGCCGGCAACGGTGTGCTCTCCTATGCATGGAATCCAGCATTGACCGAGGAAGACTCAGCAGTGCACCAGGTCAACGGGATTTGCAGTTGCTTCTACGGGGCAGATCAGGGAGGAAATGCATTACGGGGATCTATGTCCTGGTTGCCAGCAGACAATGTGCTAGGGGAATTGCAGTGATAGAATGTTGAATGGGATGCCTACGACTTCTCAGAAATGTTTGTGACATGTCATCTTCAGGGATCCTGTCAGCATCTCTGCAAGTTGCAGAATGCTTACTCTAAGCGATTTAAATACACATCTATATGCAGCATGAATAGAGCAAGAGTCCCCACCATCGACTCTCTGAAGGGCGTGCTGTGGGCCCAAGTTGTTAAGAGTAGCTACCACCTACAAATAATTTCAGGCCAGCGTAGTGAAAGTCTGCGTCACGTCTTTCTCCTTTGGCGGCGTCTTTTCGCCAAACTCTTCTTTCTGGTGCCCGGGCACGCCGTCGATAACGTCCTCCTCAAAATATCCGCTCGTCTGGCCAAGATACTCCAGTGTCATTGGCATACCGTCCCGGTCTGCAGAGTACTGCTTTATCGGCCAGATGCGGACCAAGATATAGTATACCAAAGCGCCGGTCAAAGATGCCAAGATGAATCCCATCGTGTACATGTCCTTGCTGGCCTGGCTGAAATGGGGATTGTAGGCTCCTGCGAGCCCGTGGATGACGATGACGACTCCAGCCACCCAAGCCGCAAACATACGTAGGTTGAATCCTTTCCAGTAGAAGTAAGGTCCGTCGGAGCCGTCATCGTAAAGAGACGGCACGTGGATGTTGCCCTTGCGAACGACCCAGTAATCGACGCTGTACTCACAGTCAGAAAGGGAAATCGTCTCCGAGATGATTCTCCAAAAGAAAACTTACATCATTATGGCAATCACAGGTGCAATGAAGACGACATAGGATCCCAGAAAGGTCAGGAAGGTCTGTGCCGACGCCTGAAGTTTCCAAGGGACCACGGCCAGGCTGATGACTGCGCAGAAGACTTGGCCACGCGGAATACTGTCACATAGCCGTCAGCAAGACATCTAAGTTATTTATCATGCCAAACTTACTTGAAATACTTGGGAAACAGCCCAGTCAAGTCAGCGCCCACGGGCAGACAGTTTGACGCCAAATTGGTCGCCATAACGGCCAGGGCCTGGATGAGACAGACAAGAAAGACGGCTGTTCGCGCCCCTGTATTCCAATTGTGATCTAAAATAGCTCCCAGGAGGTCCCACATGTTCCAATATGCTGTGCCCCAGAGGTTCAACGAGGCACTTGAACAAGCAATGCCCATGAAGATGACGAAGGTTTTGCTGGTGAAAATACCCACGGCTTGCGCCCAAGCAGCATCCGAGGGCTTGCGAGCGTATCTGGCCAGATCCGCATTTGACATGATCTCGGGAGAGATGCTTCCACAAACAGAGTTGATGCCGTTCATGAATGCCCAACCGAGGGCCGTAGTCGTCGAAGTTCTCGTGATTTGGGACGAACCTGTCAAGCCTCCATTTTTGCCCACCACATATCCAAAAACCGCGATGAGCACGGGAGGAGCGATTGTACTCTTGATTGTGTAGAGCCACTTGGCGCGTTGTGGATGGATTAACATGAAGGGCAGCTGCACCGCCCAGTAGAGGAAAAAGGCAGCTAGGCCCCTGGTCGTGATGCCAGCACTCTCAGGGAGGTGGTTGGGAATGTCTTGCCAGTTGTGACCAAATGCGCATCGAAACATCACGTCAAACAACTTTCCTGCATAAAAGGTCTGAGTTGCAAAGTAAATGATGGCGACGCAGCCGCGGAGGAAAATGAACCACAAAGATCCGAACATGCCAGCACTGGCGCGCACAAAAACTGGATACCCAATGTGGTAAACAGCGGGTCCGCGGGATTGAATGACCAAGACGATGGAACAGAGCAAGTTTCCCACGGCGATGGAGAGAAGTGCTTGCCACCATTTCTTTTTATCGTCAGCTAATTACATGGAGTGGTCATTTGCCGAGGACTCACCAATCCCTGATTGACCAGACTTGAACCCGTGTTCCACTGATTAGGGTTGAATGAAACCGCCCAGAAGAACATGAAGTAATTCCAATGCCTCCATGTTCTTTGCTGAACCCTGTATAACTGGTCAGCAATAACAGTGGTCATAGAGAGGGAGTAAAGTGTACGGGGTTGGGTCAAGATCTTCGTTTCCCCATCTTCTCGTCCCTTCCTTCTTCTGGATTCTGCTCTCCTGAGTCTGGATTCGGCGATCAAGTTGACGAAGGAAAGATTCGACACTCATTCTTGGACAATGTGTCAAGGATTCTTCTTAGACACTCGAGTGGGTGAGATAGGACCGGGTGTCTTCGCAACGAGATAACATGCGGCGATGCGTGAATATAGTTATAGATGCACTTCGAGACAAAGGTAGTGCCTTCTCGACTTGGAAGTAATTTGATATCGATCAACGCCGTCGAGAACTTGGCTGAGACGGGAAATCCGAAGGCTCAATTGTCGGCCCCGGATTGCTTTCAGCAAGGCTGGGCTACTCCCCAGACCAGGAGTTACATCCTCGCGGAGACGGTCTCCTTATCTTGAAAAGCACGCTCGAGATCCACATGGTCAATTCTGTCCTTGCGCTCGATATATCGGCTGACATAGGAAGGCCACAGGTATCAACCAACGTAATTCGGCAAACCCGTGCACATTGACCAACCTTAGCAATAGTATTAGTTGAGACATCATCGGAGCCTTGCGACAGAAATGATAAGGCTAATGGAGCCAGCCAATAGCGCAAGGTTCCTCAGCCATGATTGGTTAGTCTTGAATTGAGCATCAAGAGGCGGATATCGACACGTTGATTGTGGGATCTCCGCCCTGACCATTAGCGAAATAGCGGACTTCTCCTAGGATGCTCGAGGTACCGTCTTGACGGCAGGCAGCACGGTCCGCATAGTGGTCTCTGCGTTGTAAAGTCAACAACGATGTTGGCTCTGGTAGATACTTCAAAAAAAGTCTTATCAAGGTTTGATATGGCGACAGAGAACATGAAAAACACAGCCTAATTAGGCTAAGTGCAAACAAGGAGTGTGGGTCTTTTATTTCTCTGGATACTTACCATAACAGGTCTTCAAGCCACAATCAAAGCCATCTGAAGCTACACCTTTCTCGATACCGCTCTACGTTTTTTTGCTTCGTTCAACTCAGAGTCGCTGTCCGTAGCTCCGGTCCGGAAGAGAGGGAACTGTGTACTTCGCATATTCGCGTGGGCAGGCCGTGCACCCCCCTTAAGGATCAAGAAATTTGGGACAAGGTGAAGCCGCCCGGCGCTTGATCCAGGTTCAATTGTACTCCGTATTACCTACGTGCTCAACCTACGTGCTTATATGCCGACAAATTTTCACATTTTCCCCCTCCCCCAAGACCGCTGATGCTGCTGAACGCGGGCTTTGTTGTCTCGGGAACTGGCTGAAATAAAGTTGAAGTCGCCGTGTCGGTACTGCTCTGCTTTCAACTTCCCATCGATCCTACTGCCAATATGTAGAAATAATGGGCTTACTCTCCAGCCTGCGATCTGACACTACTAAGCCGCCATCTCGTCTCCCCCTGCCCCTTTACCTTCTAGCCTCCCCATGGACCTCCTTTGATCGTAAATTGTATAGCGCTGATCAGGCGGGTGTGGTAAGACAGTCCCCGGCAGCAATGCAGTCACCAAAAAGAGGCAGGCTTGGATATATCTCAATTTACACTCGGCGTCCGGTCAAAAGCCTCAAAGCTATCCTATATAAGAGACGGCAGATGAAGAACCTAGACTTCACTATCGACCAACCTCCGAAACGCTCTCTTGAAACCTCCATTGACACTCTCGGAAAACTGGGTTGGCGCTCTTTTGGTACAATAGCATGGGGCCCCCTCAGCTTCTACAATGCGCTTTTCTAGCGGTGTCTCCTTGCGACAATGGCACTTTGCAGCAGTTGCTGCTCCAATTGAATTGTCGGAGAGAGCGGATGCTAGTTACTATGAACCTGAGCTTCAATTTTGCTACAGTTATTTCGACGACACAGAAACAGCATACAGATTGGCACAACAAAGTGGAGACTATGGAGCACTTGCAGAAGCACAAATAGCTCTAGCAAGGGGATATGGGGAGGCCCAATGTTAGCAAGGGGTAGGGCACCCTTTGATTCGAGAGATCTGTGACCATGCGATGGCAACGGATGGCTAACCTAGTACTGGGCGATAGAATAGCTTATGGACGCAGCAAATGCTGCCGCCGTTGGTGGTGGTGGCACCTGCACTGAAGAGGCTGGTGATGGTGAAGGCGATAATGACCAAGGGCAACTGTAGACAGGACGTCGGCTTATTGTGAAAAGGGCGTTGATTGCAGATTAGGGATGGTGGAATTGTTTAGGGGAGGCAGAGTTTGAAGGATGGCGATACCTTCAGTTGAGATGACTTCTGCTACTTGCTTGGAACTTTGGGGGTTCACTCTTCATAGAAGTCTCGATATTTGCCGCCGGGTTGTCCCAATATCTTTATGCGAATGTAGAGGTTTTAGCCCACATTCGGCTTCGTGAACGATCGACGTTGGACCTGACATGTACCTAGCCGTGCTGTGACCGACAGATGATGTCTGCGAAAACCAGATATTGATCATGATGACTGGCCAATATCCCCTGTTCCAGTGTCGTGGCGGGGATTCTGACGACAGCCACACGAAGACTCGACGGTCTTCGGCATATGCCCTGGGAGAGAAGTCATTCTCAAATGAACAGAAACGCTTACCTTGGCTAGCCTTGCGAACAAGACTTCATATTTCTACGACCATAAAGCTACCGCCTTAGCACTGTCTACGCCGAGTGGCAATTTAATTCAGCACCAGCATCTGATGACACTGGCATAGAAGGAAGCACAGGAGAGAGGGGAGAGTGGAAGATTCAGGAGGGAGAGGGGCTTCTTATCGCGACCCCCCAAAGGGGCGGGCGCGCAGCCTGATGAGCCTACGACCATGCCCGAAGCGGGAGGCGGAATTCCCCGCTGTGACTTGACCAAAGCAGTGACCACACTCAGGAGAGCACATGGTTTTATTATCTTCTCAGCTCCCTGTCAGGCGGTCAAGGATCCAGCCTCAAGACCGTGAATGCACTTTCGAAGCTCCCCTGATCGGACCAGAAGTGAACATTGTCGTATGCGGAATGGTATCGACAACTTGGTGAAATCGGGCAAAGAAGCCGACCCTGATCGTCCTTTGATCTGTGTATCACTGAACAACGACCAGCATGCATACGGTACGACATTCCAGTCCACACAACGATGACGTGCAAGAACGACCAGCCAAGCGACGAGCCCGAAGCGCCGTTGCCTGTCAGAGATGCAAAGGCCGCAAGCAACGCTGTGACAATGAGTTCCCATCTTGTTCCAATTGCCTCTGTGCCGGCGAGGCTTGCTCTTACGGCGTCAAGCAAGTCTACCCGTCAGAATATGTCAGGTCATTGGAGAACCACATCGCTCAACTCGAGCAGTCACTAACCTCGGTCGATCCCAAATTGGCAGCCGATCATCTCGCAAATATGAACGAGGCCGCAGCTCCTCGTTCCTCAAGAGCGTCTGTCGAACGGCGAAGCCATGACGATCGAGAGGAGAATGCGGAACCAAGCCTGGAGTTAGGGGTTGGTTTCGTTGCACTGTCGCCAAATTCGTATCTGGGAACATCCAGTGGATTTCAGCTGGCAAAACTGGTCAAATCCGCAATGAATGTGCCAAACCTGGATGCACACTCGGCTGGAGGATCGCGGCTTGGGATGGATCAAGTCTCCTCCGCGCGTTCTCAGCAGCAGCAGGGGTCCGAAAACTCCGTTTTCGCCGAAATGCCCACCGACGAAATGGGGGAAGAACTCACCAGTACTTATCTCCTGAAAGTCTATCCCAAGCATCCATTCTTGTCCAAGGAGAGGGTTCATGCTCTGAACAAAGACAGAGCAAATCTCATGTCTGCTCATCAATCACAATCGAAGGAAGGCCGGGCGAATCGATTAGATTATGCTATTTTGCATTTGGTTTATGCAATCGGAGCGAGGTATCTGCAATTGGCAGATGATAATTCCTATCCATCACCCGAGGTTTGTAGGCCCTGATACAAGTCCGTGTGAACAACAGATTCTAACCTCGATAGTCTCACTACGCAGCTGCGTTGACAGAGATTGACATAATATCCGACGTGCGAAGCCTCGAGAATTTGGAGGCAATGCTCCTGCTATCCATCTACCAGTTGAGATCACCTACCGGTCCAGGAGTATGGTATGGACAACATCTGTTACATCTCCTAGTCCTTTACTAATTCCCCTCCAGGTGGATGATAGGGACAACGATGCGACATTGTCTCGATGGCGGTCTCCATCGAAAGACAAATAATTTATCCAACTTAGTCGATCAACGGCGCAAACGCATATTCTGGACGGCGTACATGTTAGAGCGGTCTGTTGCCAGGACTGTCGGCCGCCCATACTCTGTATCGGACAGGGATATCGACGTTCCCCTACCAGCAAACATTGAAGACTCGTACGAAACAGAGGAAGAGATCACTGCAGCCATTCTACAATCGTTGGCAAATCCACACCAAATCACCTCCCTAACGGCCGCAATCCATATCATCCGGATCCAGCAGCTAGAGTCTAAAATCTCCCATACTGTATGTCGGGTGGATAAACCCATATCGGAAATCAGTCCGCACAAGATAACCAAACTTCGAAACGCCCTCGAGGAGTGGAAGGCTGCCATCCCATATGTCTCGCATCCCGAAAACGAGGGGAAGCTCCCATACAGCACCACCGACTACCACATGATACAATACCACAAAGCCTTGGTTCTCCTTTTCCTGCCTTTGCTCCCATCACTCTCACCATCGCACCCGGACTTTCGCCTTTTCGCCTACTCGGCTGGACAGATCTGTCAGATGTACAAAAGACTCCACAACAATCAGTCATATATTTCGTTCTCGCTGCTCGCCCTCCACGCAAACTTTGTCGCTGGCCTCGCTCTGGTGTACTGTTTCTGTCTGGACCCAACCCTGTTCGACGCGAATTTCAGCGGCGACATCCGCGCCTGCAGCACCATGCTGTACGCCATCTCTGAACGCTGGCCAGCGGCGCGAAAGGTGCGCAACGCGTTTGAAAGCCTCGTCTCCGCCACGATCGAGGGGAATCACGGCACCACTTCGACATCGTCATCGTCGTCATCATCATCCGGGCGCACTGCCCGGATCTCCGGGAGAAACAGTCATGGACAACACGCACTCGAGGTGCAATCACTCCTGAGCCACCACGAAAATACCGACAGCGACCGATACGCCGAAAACCGAGTCCAAGATAGCGTCTGGGATAGCTTTGAAACGGTACTCGGAGATTACCAGATCAACGACACATGGATGTATGACGGTATCATTCACGCCATGGACACCTTTCCGACAGAAGGCTGGTCTATGTGGGGAGATATTTGACACTTGGTTAGAGGTTCTCAGGGTAACAAATTTGTTACAGGCTGATAGGGAAACCGTTCCCTCCAATGCATCGCAATGTCTGCTCGAGTACACACCCAGACATCCGGTTTCGAGCTGATGTAGTTCAGAAAGCGCTGCAACTGCCTGGCACGGCCGGGTTTGCCCACAATTCTGCCATGGAGGCCGATCGACATCATCTTGCCGCCCTCCTCGTACAGCATGTCGAACGCATCCACGAGATATTCGTAAAACGAGGCGCCGCCGAAGCCGTCGGCAGCGAAGTGGAACTTCATGTCGTTGCAGTCGTACGAGTAAGGGACGTGCAGGAGGCCTTCTTTCGGCTTCTTTTCGCCCTTGTCCTCTTCTTCTTCCACTAGCCGTCGGGCCGCCTGTTCTTCTTGCACAGTCGCCAACCCGGCGGGCAGATGGGTCCAGACGGGGACATCGTCGCCATAAAAGTCGCTCTGCCATTTCAGATGCAACCCCATCTCCTCGAACGCCTCCCACACCACCCCGACACTGTTCGGGCTGATTCTACCCACATACCAGCCCGCAGGGTCCACTCCGGCCGTGTTCTGGATGGCCTTGATGGCCCGCTTCACGAGTTCCTTCTCCTCCTCGGGTGGCAAATCACGACAATCGAGCCAACGGTACCCGTGGCCTGCGATCTCGTGACCGGCTTCGACGCAGGCCTTGGCCACGGCTGGGTTCATTTCTAGGGCTTGCCCCACGGCCAAAAGGGTGAATTTGTACTGATGTTCTGCGAAGATTCGCAGCAGTCGCCAGATTCCCGAACGGGAGCCGTACGAGTATTCGGATTCGACGTTGGGTTGGCGTGCAGCGAGGAAGGGAGGTCCTCCGGCTAGATAGTGACGCGTTGCGTGTAAGTCGTGTGTGACTTGGACATGGAAAAGAACAGGTGTCTTTGTTCGTGGAGGAAGAGAGTTTCAGGACCGCTTCGTACCTTTTTCCCAGTTCAAAGTCTCTGATTGAGCATCTCCGTTTAATACCGTCGACTCTGCGCCCTCTCTTTGGATTGGAATGTTTCAGCATTTTCGAGTCTAGCATACCGAGACGAGACAGTAAAAAGCCATGGCTGTGATGAGCCACTCCTGTATTGGGCGGGAGTTTTGGGGGTAAAATACCCCATCCTTCCTCCTCAATGGACTTTATCGTCTCCTCCCAAAACCGAATAAAAAAGAAGGGAAAACGGAGAAAGAAAATTGCACAGAGAAAACCGACTTACTCATAATTCACACATATACTGACCGCGATGCGCGCTCCCCCGGGCCACTCCGCGTTTCTCCCCTGCTGGCCGTAGCCGACCAGGTCACGGTCGAAGGAGTATTTCTTGTCCTCTATGACCATGCTGTGTTGATGATTTTTGCGAAGATGGGAATCTGATGTACTGAGTCCTCTGCAGTATGTAGGGATCAGCACCGGTGCCAAACAGCGGCTGGAAGCCGATTAACAGAGAAGGCAAGGGCGCTTGTCATCAGAAATCAGAGAGTTGGTTGATGAGGTCCTGTGCGAGGGAGAAGCTGTGCTGATTCTGGAAGATGACCAAGAATGAGCTCTGTCGAAGAGGGCCTTTCGCGAGGAAGTGTGGATAAAAATGAATTGTGAGGCGGCTCTGTTGGCGTAGACCATATTCAACAATGCCCAGAGAAGTCGAGAGCCGAATTTACCGAGACAGGCATGTAACAAGTAGATACTGACAGAGCACAGACCACTCCTCGAAGGGTTCGGAAGATCTCCTACTCGTACACCCGGGCCTGGGTTTGCAGGACGTCAGAGCGCCAATATCTAAAAACATTGAGTACGGAGAACGGCTCCTGCCGACGATAAACGGTCGATGCGGCGGGAAATCCGAAAAATGGCCCCCTGAAGGATTAAGTAATCGACTCGATTGAATTTCGGCGAAAGGGCCTTCCCAGGTTTCAAACACGGGTTGATAGGAATAGTCTCATAAAGAGCGACGCCGATGCGACGAGGAAGAACAAGGAGGTAATCCAAGCCGGAAGTTCTTCAGCATTTCGGGGTGCTCAATACATGCCAGCCAGACCACATACACGTCGATGCAAAGATGATCATGTCTACAGAACCCGCCTATCTCGGAATCAGCCGTCGTAAGTTGGAAGAGAGAGACAGCAAAATCCCTGCGGAGTGGAGGATATCGATGCCGGAGGACGATGACAACCTCCTCGGGTTACCGCGATCTTGCTCCTTGTTATCGCAGCGAGAGCTGGACATCACCGAGCAATATGACTCTGTCGCTCTGTTAGAGAAGATCCGTGCGAGGGAGTATAGCAGTGTCGAAGTGACGAGGGCGTTTTGTAAAGTAAGTATTATGGCGCCGAAAACCACGCGCTTCGCAACTTGGCCAGCAAACCTCTGTTTGGTTCTGGAGCCACGGAAATGCCTATCAAGTCCCTGGAGCATCTGGCTGATGGGCTATGGCATTCGCATCAACAGAGAGCTGCCATCGCGCAACAGGCCTTGAATTGTCTGACCGAAATCTTCTTCGACCAAGCCCTTGAGCGTGCGGCCTACCTTGATGACTATCTCAACCGGACAGGAAAACCCCTTGGTCCTCTGCATGGCATTCCGGTTGCTTTGAAGGACAGCATCAATGTGGCGGGCATTGACTCAACCATTGGCATGGCGGCCTTCGCGTTCAAACCGGTCAAGCAGAACTCGGTCATCGTCGACATGCTCTTATCACTGGGGGCCGTCATGTACGTCAAGACCAATGTCCCACAGTCGATGATGACACCGGATACAGAGAACTTCGTATTCGGGCAATCTCGCAATGCTAGATCCAAGTACCTCACAGCCGCTGGGAGTTCTGGTGGGTTGGGGGCTTTACTTGGTATTCGAGGAGCCTTGATGGGAATAGGGACGGATGTTGGGGGCTCAGTAAGGTAAGTTCACGTGGTCTTTCGTTCCTTTAGTAAAACGACCTCGTCTAATTTGTGTGGCTCGGTGGCAGGATCCCAGCTTATTGCAATGGAGTCTACGCGGTCAAACCATCTTCCGGTCGTCTTCCATACCACAGGCTTCAAGGGTATCTAACGGACGGAGCAGAGACCGTGGGGATTCTGTGTGTTAATGGGGTTTTGGCTATTTCAATGAGAGACTGCGAGCTTCTCCTTCGCTCGATATCGGACGCGGAGCCCTGGCTCTATGACCCTGGATGTAGTTATTTGCCCTGGGACTCGGAACCCTTGCCGGAACGACCCTTGGTGTTTGGTGTCATTTGGGAGGACCACGAAACAACCCCTTTGCCCCCCTTGCTTCGAATCCTCAGAGAAACTTGCGACAAGCTGCGGGCAAATGGTCATGAAGTCATTGATATGGAATTCTACAAATGCGCCGAACTGGCTAAAAACGCGGTGGGGAACTTCAAACTTGAAGGTGGAAAGGTGGGTTTTGCTGCCGATGGATTCACGGGAGAGCAGTACTGATTTGTATAGGCTCTTGATACCGCTCGCAGTCTGACAGGAGAGCCATACACGGAATCAGTCCAACAAGGCGGTTTGTATCCTTGCCCAGAAGGGACACTGTTCGATCTGTTTGCGTTAAGTGCGGAGAGACTGCAACTTCAGGCAGAGTGGCTTCAATACTGGGCGTCAACGGCGAAAAGCAGCCGTTCAGGCCGACCCGTGGATGTGATACTCTGTCCTCCGCAGAGTTGTTTGCCACGGCCACACGACACTTTGATCCGCAGTCACTTCTCGCGGATCTGGAATGTCCTCGACTATCCTGCTGCGATTGTGCAATGTGGAGCTGTGGATCTTAGCAAAGACGATGTCGAATTGCCTCCTCCGCGTGGTGCGATGGATGAAAGGGTTCAGTCCATATGTAAGTGGAATTTTTATCTTTCTCTTTCCCGTTTTCATTGGTTTAGAGGCCGCTTTGGACCTAATTCTAACTTTGATACAGACACAAAGGAAAAGCGGCAACGGTACGAGGGGTTCCCTATCGGTTTGCAGGTGGTTGGACAACGTCAGATGGAGGCGAAATTAGTCAAAGTAGCATTACTTGTCGAGAAAGTGGTCCGATAAAGGGAATGTTTCCGATAGATTATCACTGGGTTCACTCACCAGGGATCTTCGAAGCTTTCGAAGCCCTTCTATATCGAAACCAATGCGTATCAAGGTAGATGAAGGGCCACAACAGACTAGCTTTTGTGTTTCTGCTGAGGTTGGCTCTCTTGGGCAGAGATCTGCCCTCCTCGCCGATATTCTCAGGACTGATGTCAGTAACGAGAATCGACACTGCTCATTTGTCGGGCTTGCCTACCAGAGTATTTGACCCTCCTCACCAGTTTACACGCGAAAGTTCGTGGTGAGTACTTTCCAGTCTCAGTGATCGTATCTGCCCTGCGCAAACTCGAACGGGAGTCCCTTCGCAATGAACATACCTGCTCTGATAAATGGCTTTCTTGTTCCTTGAACTACTGCTCTTCCAACTATCCCGACCACACCGCGTCAATTGCCGTAGGCATCCCTAAGTTCTCAATTGAGACCTCCACTCTTACTCTAGTGTACTCAGTCCATTTTTTTTGTTGCTGCACTCCATCCCTGCATCGACCTCCCGTTCCGTGGTCTCGCTGGCTTCTCCTGCTGCAGCATAAGCCTGTACTTCCGATCAAAGCTCACCAAGGTAAGGGCTTTCGTATCAAACGGCACGGTACACATTTCATATGCTGACGGGATTCGCGCTTCAGCAGTGTGCCTCGCCCGCGAACCGAACTGCTGCATTGTTTCCCTCAAGAGCCCGCTTATGCCTCGAAGTCAGAATTTAAGCCAGTGCAACACAAATTATCATTCCTCGAACCGAATCTTCGCCCGTGGTGTGCTCGAAGACTCACCGCCTTCAAGTCGCCGTCGATCTCTGCATATCATGAGGATCCAGCGCAATCATGCTAGAACATGGGATCTGAAAGAGTAGCCGCTTGCTCTGAGAACAGAAGTCTAGCCATGTAGATGGACGCAGGGGAACCATGACATGTCATAGAAATGAGGGTGATTGAAATTCTAGTAGCGTTCGGACTTTATCGGGATCTCGTTGCGGCCCTGGTTGATAGTGAACCACAATATCGTGCTCTTTGCAGAGGAAGATGGATGACAAGGCAATGATGCTTACTTGTAAAGGGGCTTCTTATTTTCATCTATCGGCCGGATCTTCAACAGGACCTACACCTCCCCTTTCCTTCTTTCCCGGTTAACCCCATATCCACGAAATGAATGACAGTCGCTCAGAAGAAATTGGCCTTGAAAGTATCGTCTTGTGAAAGTATATGGACTAGCCAGGGCCAGACCACGCCTCTATTTAGTCCTCCCTTGATAGATGTTCTAGTATGGAGGAGGATCGCACCCAGCAGCTGCCGGATCGGGGCCAGGATGCAAGCAGTTGTCCCTTTGCGCAGAGGGGACGACCACGCTGAGGAAGACCTGTGTCAGCAGCTCTGGCCAGTTCCGATAAAGTACATTGGGCATGTCGTTCGGTGCGAATCCGTGACATGGGATGCCTGTTGCATTTTCGCCAGTGGCGTTCTGGTTCACTATGTTGGCACAAACGTTGACTTCAGGCAGGCTCGGTTTGCCTAGTGAGGCGTTGACGGTAGTGATGTTCACGTCGATGAACTTCATACCGGGGCACGGCACTAGGGGCGAGCAGTGGATGACGGAGGCGACGTCGAAATGCGATGTACCCGTTATGTTCTCCCAGGTGACATCGGAGATTTGCAGCTGTCCATGGGGAAAAATAGACCCGCCGTTAGTCATACATGCGCGCATGTTTGACATCTACAGAGCAGGAAGAGACCTTTTTTGGGGGGCCCTGGGGGGGGGGGGAGAGGGGGGAACAAGAATGACCAACATACCTCGCTCGTGTCGCATACGCTGGGATCATGCCCGTACACGCACTGTGTCACACTGATGGGCTGGCCGACATTTTCGAGCACGAAGTTCCGGAACGTGACGTTCTTGATGTATCCACCGCCGCCGCCGCCGCTCCCGCCATTGTTCGTCACGGACTGCGAGCGACCTTGCCACGCCTTGATCCAAGCGCCATTTGTCGAGTTGATGAGATGCACGTCCTCGTAGACAATGTCCTGCACGAAGTCCGGATGTCCTGGCTGTTGGCCGACGGAACCGATTGGCATGCCGTGAGTGCGGTAGCAGGTGATATTCTTGGAGACGACGTTGGTGCTGTTTCCTTTGATGGCGATGCAGTCGTCGCCTGGTGCGGTTCAAGTTAGTCGGTCAGTCAGTTAGGACAAGGACCTTTTATCGACGAAGGAGCTGGATCCAATTACGCGCCTTTCTAGACGGTTGGTAATGGATGGTTATGGGCTTGGGTACATACCTCCGAGAACAGTCCAGTTGGTGTAGAACACATCCCTGGAGTTCCACGTGTCGGAACCGTCCGTGTTGACGGTAAACCAGGTGTCGTTGCTGGTCGAGTTCATGTAGATGTTCGACATGCTGACGTTCTGCGAGTGGGAGATGAACGAATGCCAGAATTGCGCCTGACTCCACGAAACGCCGTCCATCCAAAGATTCTTTGCGTTGAGTATGGTGAACGCAATAGGTCGTCCTGGCTGATTGCTGTTGTTGCGGTTCTCATCATACCAAGCCTGGCCTGTGGAATGGTACACTTAGCTCTCTGAAAAAGTGTCTCTACCAGCCCCTCTTTGTAGACACAACCTCTCTTAAGGGCCACGGCCGACCGACTTACCGTTTCCATTGAACCGCCCCTTCCCAAAGCCTTTGAATGTCACATTTTCTCCGCCGAAGAACCACGCTGTGGAAAGGTTAGCGTAGACCACCGAATAGCTGTGGCTCAGCCAGTAGGGAATGTTGTCGCTCCAGATCATTTCGCCGTGCAACTCGACGTCGCAGTTGACTAGGCCAGTCGTGTTCATGACCTGGTTGATGTGGAAGGTATTTTCCGTGAGAATGACGGATCCGTTGGTGCCGCAGAGCTCAAAGGCCCGGAGAATCGAGGGCGTGTCATCCACAGGCTGGCCAAAATGGGTCAAGGATTCCGGGTAGACGTAACACGAGGTCCCATTGTTCACCACGTAGGCTGCGGCGGTCGAAACCACACCGAGCACGGAGCTCAATGGCCTCAATAGCATACTGTTTTGGGGGGGTGGGGAGGGGTTGGAATGCGGGCGTTTCGATATCTCTTAGGAAGAACCACTGGCAACAGCCGGTCTCGGATTAAGAAAAAGATGGCGGTTCAACGTACCTTTCTGTTCTCTTTATGCTCATACATGGATTTGAGCAGAAGCGTGTACACGGTACAAGGCAAATGGACTGGAATCCTGTTCATTGGTTCGGCGAACTTCCGAGCTGCCTCTCCAACGAAGCAACCCTCGACATGAGCCTAAAGGGCTTTGATGATCTGCATTTTAGCTCCCAGAAGTTTCCTTAATGTGGATCTGGCCAGGTACAGAGGCTACAGCACCAACCACTAACGGTAATCCATACTATTACATAGCAAGCAATGGAAAGTCAGTGAACAGGGAATCTTGTGAGGGGAATGAATGCGGGGGATACACAATATGTATCTCGGTATGTATGTACCACTGGAGCTTATTTGAGGGGGGGGTTCGGGGTATTGAACCATTTGGGGTCCTGAACAAGGTTAATAATAGGTAGTCAAGTTTGGTTCATTGAGAAGAGAGTTAAATAGTCAGGTGATAGGTTGCGGCGGTGCTAAGACCAAATGGCTCAGGCCCAATTAGGCTAGTGCATCATGAGAGGACCGGGGTGGGAATCCGGAGCACGGAGAAATGGCGGGGAGTGCGCGGGCCTAAATGGATGTCAATGTCCCCCGCGTCAAGATCAACGGCACAGCGACTATCAACTAACTCAGCTAACTATAAGTACAGCCTAGGGATCGTGCTTTAGCAAAATAGACCAGCGAGCTAGCTACCTACTCAAAGTCTTTACTATTAGCCTAATTGACATTTGAGGCTACGTAGGTACCTCCCCCTCCGCCTCCATGACCACGGCAGATCTGGGCAGGATCAATTACCGGAGACACATATCCCAAATGCGCACTCATACGGTGTTCCCTCCAGTCAATTAAGCACCGTCGGTGCAGCAAGCCGCTGGCCAAGATCAGAGTTTCCCCAAAGTTGTTCCCTCTATTTTGTAGCCTTGCCAGCCCCTCATTCCCTCTTGAAGTTCAGAGCGAGAGCATATCCCCGACCAATAGAGACAGAAAAATCCGGTCGGTGCATCAGATTCGATCTCACGCCTTTCAGGCTGTGGTGATGGATGTATCGAACATATTGAAATTCTGCTGGTCGGCGATTGACAGGCGGTCTGAGATGGTAGCAAGGCTGGCCAGCTCTGACCGAGCCAGAACATGCAAAGCTCGAGACCCGCGCAGACTCGACCGGGCCCTCGTCTCCCCTTTTGTCTCTCAACTCATATTGAGCACGTCGTGGGTCTGCTTGAGGTCCTGGTCCAGTAACGCTGACCGTCTAGCTTTGAGCTGACACACAGATATGGGCGGCTTGACACTATCGACTACACTTTTTGCTCAACAGCAGTCTGTACGGACTACCCACAATGATCGGGATTGTCGTTCGTGTCTCAAACAGACTGATTAGAAAGTTCAGCAGCTACGATGGGATGAACAGCTGACGCTCCACAGATGGCGATTACATCGGACTCGCCCAAAAAAACCACAGCCGACATTCCTCAGTTTGACATTCTCTTCTATGGCCGGATATTGATCTCGGTCGGGACATCTGGATCACTGAGCAGTCTGGAACAAAACGACGCAGTCTTTTCGTCCCAAGATCCTGTATCAACAATGTCATCATCTGGCTGGTATTTGCACCGGGTTTCTCCACAAGTTGCCCCGGGCTCGTGAAATTCCCTGTTGATCTGGCCATCTATTCACCATGCGGCAATGAATGTCCGTTTCAGAGGATGTCATGTAACCAAACCCCCTCAAGCTTTTGCAAAATAACCGGATGGGTATTAATGAAGAAGATCCGGAGACGATGAAACCGACCCGTGATTACAATAGCGAGATCGCGACATACCAGCTGGGTCGGAATCAAGTCTTTGCCCGAAATGTTGACGTCCACAAGATACCAGCACTCGATTTATCGACGCATCTCATCTAGAGTCACCAACAGCCCTTCGACCCTGATCAGCTCTTTGCAGTCTCCCGGCAACGAGATGTGAACAGCCTCTAGATACTTGTCGCCTCAGCTCCCATTTCTCGCAACATCAACAGGCAACCCTCGCTTACCCTCGCTACATCGTTTGTTAGGCAGGTTGGGCTCGGGCTTAGAGTTTCCCAGTAATCCAGAACTCCGTTTGTTTCATCAGCCTCGGCGGCAAGCGCCATGGTCCGCTGGGCGCGCGAGTATGAGAGTGAGATTGTTGCATATTTTCTGTGCAGGGAGAGGGCTCAGTTCTCAGCGAGCTAAGGCTGACGAACTTCTCGCACGCCCTTCGCCAGGAAGTTGGCTGGACAATAGCCAGCAAGTTCTCGGTTGGAGTGGTTCTGGCATGCCTTAAAGCTACTAGCTACTATTCGTACTTGATTTAGTATCATTGGTAGATTTATGCTCAGGTGGAAGTTTGCAGATCACTAGACCTCTGCGATTGAGCGAGTAATACAATAGCCTTGAGGGAGAGTGGAGTCAACCCCCTTTACATAGTAGGCATTCGCTATGCGAGGTACCACCGAGTAGTATTGACTCGCAGCTGAGTGATTCAAGATAGGGACGGCAAGGGTTTGATTGGGCCTGGGCAACTAAGCAGTAATCTGCCATCAGCTAGGCACGTACGAATACACCTCGTGAGGCTCACCATTGGGCCCCTACCGTCTCTGGAGGCGCCCAACTGAGAGATATAATGGCAAAGTTATACCAGTACTCGTCAATAGCTCGTTCATAGACTAGAACTTTGTACTAGTGAGTAGAACAGATTAGTGCTCTCCTGCCCTTACACTAGACTGCTTCTGCTACTCGGTCCTGACTTGACTTCGTGGCACCATGGCACCAAGCCGGTCACCCTGTGGCATAACGTAATACTAGTACTTCTATTCTAGGTGTATAGTATATACCCGGATCTTATGGTCACAACTATGGAAAGATATGAGCAGTATGTGATGCATATGTCGCCATGTGTGTTCCCACATCCTCGGCGACCGTCGTGAGATCGAATAACGAAACACAGAATAGAGAATATAGAATAGGACCTGCCCTCGACAAGACTCACCCAGCTACAGAGGATATTTGCGCCATGCGTGTCATCATCATCGGGGCAGGTTTCGGTGGTCTCTGCCTGGCCAACGGCTTGCAGCAGAAGAAAGCTACTAGTATCGAGGTCTAGGTGTTTGAAAGGCACGCAGACCCGACGCACGAACTTACGGGCTATGGGCTCCACGTGGGCTCTGATGGTAAGCGCGCACTCCAGCACTGTCTTGATCGCGAAAGCTGGGACCGTTTTCTTGTTGCAACGACACCCGCAGGGCCACAGTGAGCTTTTCGCGACACGCACTTGTGGCGGCTGGCTCTGCGGGACGATGCGAAAATTTCAGGCAAACCAGAAATGGACGTTGAGAGACGAGCGGCCCATCGTGCCGAATTCCTGGATATTTGAAAGGAGCAATCGTGTATTGGGGTAAATCCTTCACCCACTATGAGCATCTCGACGGCGGACGGGTTCGTGCACGCTTTGCGGACTCGACGAGCGTGGAGAGAGACATCCTCATCGGCGCAGATACCAGCAAATCCAAGGTCCGCGAACAACGGCTGTCGGACCTGAAACAAGAAGAGCTCGGCATCGTTGTTATATGCGGGCGGTACCAGTTGGACAAGGTCCGCACGGAAAACTTGCCGGCACTCCTGACGGACGGCTCGCTGAATAATACTATCGTTCCGTATGGGAAGGTTTGGTTGTTCATAGCCCCATTCCCGTCTTCAGAAGGGGAGCGTGGCCCGGTCGACAACTACACGTTGTGGGCATACGTGGTCCCCAAGCCTGAGACTCCCATAGATGCCAAAGCACTATCACCTTCACAGCTGCGTGACATCGCCCTCGCCGGTATTCAGAATTGGGCTGAATCGCTCGTGACCGTGGTCAGGGAAGCAGACTTCGCCACAGTCGCCCCGATCGTCTTGCGCTCGATGCCCCGTCTGACTCCGTGGAAGACAAACAATACTAGTATATTACTACTACTTCTTGGCGACGCAACCTACAACATGACGCCCATGGCGGGAGTCGGCGCCAACATCGCGTTTCGTGATGCTCACGTCTTGACCGATCTTCTCATTGATGCACACCGCGGCAACACCAGCATCTTGGATGTTATTGCAACGTACGAGGATAAGATGAGGCACTATGCAAATGGGGCAGTGGCACTCTCGCGGCAGATTGCAGAGGGCGCGAGTTCGAGCCAGATATTGCAGAGATTGATGTTCCATGGTGTGCTGCGGCTGGCGGAGGCAAGTTCCACGGTGATGAAAGCAACGATTGGCAGAGGAGTTTCTGGAGACTGATCACTCCATTGTGACGACAACAACCCGAGAGAAGTGTTGGGAGAGCACCCCAGAAGGATTGACATCTAAATATACTAGGATAGAACTAGTACTACTTATAGTCGTGTACCCTTAGTAGTACTTAAGGGATCAATCGATTAGTCGTAGGACCGATCCTATTAACTGTTAGACACTGCTACGAGGAAGACCGATCACGAGTTGTGCGGGCGTGACTCGCTACACTCATTTGACATCTTGACCAGCAGAATTGAAATCACGTAAGATACTAGTACCTTGCTGGATCATTCATTGGCTCTATAGGCTCTACTGAGGAGAGCACTGGAGCGCGTGGAGCTCACAGAGCACTATCATTATATTGTATCGGAGCACTTCAGAGTTCGGCTTGCACGTGTAACAACAACGCACAGAGCCCTGTCCAGCAGATCGGGAGTCGAGAACGCCTTTCCGGTTGAGGCCAAGACAGAATCACCACCACCAACACGGCAGAGGCGGCGACTAGGCCACGCGGCGGCTAGCTGGGTGATGGCGGTAGCATTCAATCATAGAGAGAGACTGTCGAGGACAAAAGGTACAGGATCCTCTACTCAATCTGTAAACGAATGGCTTGAATGCCAGCACTGTAGTACTATCAAATTGTCTAGCACCGTCTGTCGTTGTCTCCGTGATGCATAGGTTGCTTCAACCTCCCATCTGCAGCCAGCATGATGGTAGGCTCTCTGCCTTGCTATGTGACTAACCACAGCACCATCCTACTAGTATTTTCTGCGGCCTTCACATGTTGAAACTTAGTAATCTTGACATTTCCAATGTACCAAACACCCCATGAGCCATTCCCAGGCGCCATTATGCAATGTGTTGAACCCTTGCACTATTCAAAGCATCGTATCCACCTCATCAAAAAACTGACCATGACCCTGTCTATTTCTTGAACGGTCACTTAACCTCTGGCGACTTCAACGCTGGACTAGTAGTAGTACTGGGCACCACAGAGACACTAACCCCTCCCCCCAAAAAAGTCACAACGGCCCACATGGGACTCATTCGTCAGCCACCCTTTTCGTCGGTTGATCCAACGGCGAAGAACACTCCAGCTGCGACCAGAATCAGGGTGATGTTGTAGCTCCCAGTCCAGACAATGTCGAGCCTCACTCTCCGGAAGACGCGTCTCAGTGATGTGCAAAATTGGAATGAAAGATGATGCGTTGATGGCGATATCGCTCCGGGATGAAAGCGACACAGACACGTCCGACGCCGTCAACGCAGGAGTACTATCACTCAGCCCGTCAACAACGAATGCCACGAGTTTCCTACCCCCAACTGAGTGAGACTTCAGCGTTAGAGGTGATGCTGTCTGAGCGTTCCAGCACCTCGAAATCCAGGACGGGCAGTGAAGGATGCATAGATAGAGGAACCTAGGGGGATCCCAGAAGAATCTAACTTAGCATCTTAATATTTCCGATCGTTACTACTCTTCTGGACCTGTCTCTACTCGACACGAACGATGCACAAAGCGCCAGTGACAATGTGACCGGACTACCCCGATCAAGTCTAGCGGTTCTCGGCCGGCAGGGGTTTGCGGCACTTATGCGTAGGAAGCGAAAACCCTATCTGCAGGTTAGGGTGACTAGTACTGTACCTACACGATCGACGGCGGAAAGGTAGTGAGTGCTAAGCGTTGCCCAGAAGTCCCAAGATATGGGTCACGATGAACACTCCGGTGCGGGAATTGTGCGTGATTCGGCAGCCCCTTTAATCCTGCGCTGAATGATTGCCATCATTATAGATACTACAAGGGCCCCATGTAGATGCGGCGCAGCCTGGCTGATTTCCTGGTCTTTGTCCCAATCTTGTCAAACTAGTATTGTCATATTCTGTTATTGATGCCTTCCTGTTGCCCTCCTCCTGCGACGCAACCGAACCAGCTAAACCGGCCTAAGTCAGACCACTTCTGGCTCCCACTGGTCGTCCGCGTGTTGTTTTACCGTTGCTGTTGCTGGTTGCCGGTAGGTGATATGCGCTCTTTCACTGTATGTTCTATCGTCAAGCAACAGACTAACCGCGGCCCTGGGTGTAGGCTTTGCTGGACCTTGCCGCCCTGCCGGTCGCCACTTCATCTTTGGCGCACCCCTTAAGCTCATGGTCTGGAGCCATCACCTTAATCATTATCAGCTACTACGATCTGGTTCGCGGTAACATCAATCGACGATCATTGAGACGGGCTGCGCTGTCGCTCGTGATCCTGCTCATTGCCAAGGCCTTGCGGCGACCCAACAAGGGAACTGGGTGCCATTAAGCCTCGCTTCCTACACCTTAATACTAGTACTCCCCAAGATGCTACCTCTACTCAAACCAAAAGCGATGTCGACTGAGTTCATAACGGCTTCGATCCCCAAGGTAATACTCTCGAGTCCTGTCAGCTCTGCACGTTCCTGCCCTCCACATGGCTATCTTAGTTGGAACCGTGGAATCATGACCGCCAAGAAACCGTGCTGTACTGCACAGGGAAGAACTCCTACAGCCGTCTCGGGTGATGGATTTTGGTCATCCAAGCCGATATGGAAGAGGTCCACCATCAATACCCTGCGTTGCCTCGTTGGATGCACAACGGGCGATTTCTCAACTATGTGGTACCTCCAATCTGCTCATCCAGAACTCGGCACAGTGACGACCATGGGACTGTCGAGTGAGTTCCTCTTCCCCAGCCGCTGCTCGAAATGACACTGACGCTGGACTCAGTGGCAGCAGGGATCATGACCTCGATTCTTCTCGAGACAGCCCTGCTTCACCTTGGTCGTGATCGACTCACTTTGAGAGTCGCTGCCAGGACGGCGACAGGGATGAGCATGATATCTATGTTCGCGATGGAAGTAGCTGAAAATGCCGTCGACTATGGTCTTACGGGTGGTTGCGTCGACTTGGAAAGTCCATATTTTTGGGTGGCTGCTGCAACATCGGCATTGGCAGGCTTCTTGGTCCCGTTGCCGTACAACTACTTCAGACTACGAGCCCACCGTAAGTCTTGCCACTGAAGAGCTCGAACATCTGCGCGGGTCTTGAGAGACAGAGAATCCTCCATAAGTCATTCAAAATTACACCTTGGTATGGGTGACAGCCTCGGCTGCGTCCTTCGCACACGGTAATACTACTTTAGAGTTCTCCCACGAGCCGCCGGGCTGACCGCAGCGATCTTTCAGTCAAGGTCTTAAATTAGAAGTCGAGTAAGATGTGTCAATAATTAATACCAGCCCGCCACACCTCACGGTTAAACAGTACTAGTACTATATCGCCTTCTCTACGGGTGTTAGATTGGTTCGAACTGGTTCGAATCAGCCTGATCAGCGATTTAAGCATCAGACTCTGTTATAGCCCGGTCTGAGACCGATTCTAGATCGATTCGAACTAATTCGACTTAGTTTACTATTACTAGTAAAATAATAAAATAGAATTGTTTAATCCCAGTCGGCAGCACTTTTTCTCAAAGTTTTAATTTTTATCTCTTAAGTGCTAGTCTTATGTTAAATATTAGTATGATCGTACATCAAGTAGAAATCTTTAATTTCATAACATTTTGTAGTAACTAAAAAAATATATAATAATTATACAAAAATATATAAAATGATTAAATCGATTTTAAATCGATCCGGCTTAGTTCGAACCAATCTCCCAGTCTCGCTCACCTATATACCCCTTAAATCGAGCCCAGCCCGGGCTAGAACTTGGCTGGAACTGGGCTGGACTCGGTTTAACACGAGGCGGGCACTATAGTAGATAACCGCGAGGTGAAGTATTGCCTTTTTAGGTGTCATAATAATGACTGAATAGCTAGTAAGGCTATCTTAGTATTCATCGCCATCGAATTTTTTTTTTTTTTTTAGCTTTTTGAAGAGTATTATTGATATAGCAATATTATACTCTACACGATCGTATTAAAGAGGGATTAGAGAATGATCAGGGAAGGATCAATATTACCAATATAATTGCTCGATTTGAAGACGTCTAAATTATTGAAGTTTAAACTTATTGATAAATAGTAGTAGTATAGAAAGTCCGTAGCAGATCAATTTTAGGATCGGGGTTCTCATGGATTGGTGACCGCGATTGCGATACTAGCAGTTTCGAAATTCAGGGAACTAAAGTGTTCGCTGAAGGCAAGCACGTCACGAAAATCTCCTAAAGTTGCCTAGCCTATACCCACCCCTACGTCAGCTCTTTCTCGTTTAGGACTCACGTCCAAGTAGGTAGGCACCACCAGCAAACCCATGAGCACTGAAACTAATCTATTACTTTAGATAGTATGTAATGTGACTTTCTCCAAGAAAGCTCAGGCCCCAGGTTTGATTCAACGCGGATCTACAACTTGTGAAGCCGTCCGCCGCGTCCAACGAAAGTAAGGTGGTCAGGTGTGATCTCACTAATTCTGCAACATCTGCCGCCGTATCGGTTTTTGGTTAGTGAGTGTACAGACGCCGTACTAAACAGGCAAATGCGTATGCATACCCTGCAAGTGCCATTGTCGTTCGGAACTCCTCCAAGAGAAGCCTCACACCCAGCTCGACTCCCTGTTGTCCACCATCCTTCAACGAATAGCACCGATTTAATTAGCAAAACATGGATTTCAGGACTGGCCCATTGGCGCGTCACATGAGAAAACAACCACTTCAAGTTACTGCAAGGCCCCAGATTGCTATCCAGCCAGCAAAACAGTGTTGTGCCCCGAGGGCGATGGCCTTGAAGATGTCTGAACCACATCGGATTCCCCCATCAACTGCGATCTGAATTCGACCCCAACCTACTCGTTCTCACTCCCTTAAACAGTCAAGGGTGGCGGGCACCGTGGTTGGATACTAGTAGTAGTACTAATTATCACACCATCCACTCCGTGGTCAATGGCGAGTTGAACGTCCGCTGGATTAAGGACTTAGTAGTAGGTGCAAGATGTTTCAGTTGTTAGCTTCAAGTTTTTTGTAGATTGATTGCATGGGCTTGCCGGTTGGTTGCTGGTGCTGTGGTCTGTCTACTTACCGCCTTTCAACCAAATCTGCATCTTGGTCGCCTTTCTCATCTAGGGGATAATTTCGGCCCACTCCAGACTTGCATCTACATAGACAAGAACTACCAGTATTGATAAATAGTACTTAGTAGTCCTAGTACTGTTAAACAGCAAAAGGGCGGGACGACTTCTTCAGTTCTCGATTTTGGAGCTTACCGTAGTCCTGCGATCTTGCAGCGCCCTTTGCAAACTCGTCATGGCCAGTGGAGAGGATATTGGGAAAGCTAGGATCCTCGGGGAACGTGAAGTCGTTGCGGAACTCGTTGAGACGACGTCCCAGGGACAGGCACGTCAACGGAGAGAAACCAGGGCCTTGTGGCCAGCACCTTTGGGAACATTCCACCCTTGCCAGCAGCGCCGCGGATAGTGGTAGTATTTGAAAATGGGACGGAGTCGTCGACTACCGACCTTCAGCCCTCTCTAGAAGCTGTTTGGTTCTGCTCCGGTCTTTCACAACGCACATCTACATCATATGTGGATTGCCTCGCCCTTGATTGGCCACGTCTTCCAGGGACGTGGTGGCGTAGGACGAAAGACACATACTCACGTTCACGCTCGCGGCTGCTCATGAAGTTGCCAGTTCACCATCGGGGTGCGCCAACTTGTGCATGGCTGATGGGCCGATGCCGGACGGGAATGTGACCTATAGTACTAAGTCGAGAAGTTGGCACTGAATTGTCTCGGATTCGTTTTAAGGGTCTTCCGTTGTAAATAGAAGTAGCAACGAATTCTCGCCTAGTACTAGTGTAATGGGAGAAGTTGGAAGTGGTGGATAGCGTTATGATTGGCTGGGGCGCCGACCCTAGACTATGGTTCTTCTTATATAGTTCTGGGGGACTATCTTTCATAGAAGACAAGCAACCAAGTTACCAACAGAGAGGACTTCCCCTAGTTGAGTGTGCGCGTCAAGAAGAGGCTATACCCACCGCCGTACGAGTTGATGCCCATGGCTAGTAGCCTCGCCCCAGTTCACTAGTACCTTCTGACCAAAGAATACTAGGACTAAGTACTACTAAGTATTGTGGAAGTATCAATACTAGTATATTAAACGTTCCGCAAAGCTCGTGGCAGAATTCGATACCTGTCATAAGCCGCGATGTTGTCACGAAATCTGATGGCTGTCAGAGTACGAGGTACTAAGTATGTGTTACATGATGGAGGCTTGTTATGAGTTTTACGATATCATGTCCATAGCACCTTCGTTGAAGTATTCGTCGTGGAACAGTCAGCCTTGAGTTTCCCAGCAGAGGGCCGATTGTTCAGATCAGGTTCTACACTTTCGGTAGCTTTTTGGCACCCAAAGCCTCCAGATCTTCAATGACAAACACATTGGAATCATGTGGTGGAGGTCGATTAGCCACCTTAACGATACTAGTACTAGTATTGTATTCCGCTGAAACTGTAGAGTGTAGAGAAATGTGCAGCCTTAATTGTAACGACTCAAAGGTACTACTACTTCTAGCATGTTTGTTCGGTCTGAGGCACCCATCCGCTAGCCTAGTCACTGCAATACTAGTATATACCCAAGAGTGTGGTGATGAGAGACATCGCCTGACCAGAACACAAGTCCGAACTCGCAGAAGTCTTCGCCAAATAGGACACGGTACATGTTATTGTAGACCCTTGGATGATCTGGCACGACAGGTAATAGTAGTAGTGCCGGAAACTCCCGCTACTTTGGATGAAGGTCTCGAATTTCGGGTGGAAAACCAAGCGGAGATTGTCACGTGATCGGCCAACCTACTATTTATAGTTAAGACAAACATTAAACGGAAAGACCTGCCTGGCCGGGACGGTCGCTTAAGTCTGACCACCAAGTTTTGCACCAACCCCGTTTTACACCACCTAATCGAATCGCGACCGTAACAGAACAAGTCTCAATTACTCAACTAACACTATCGTTGATGTGGAACACGTGTGTGAACGCCTCGATTGGGTCATTAGACGTGCCATTCCCGTTGTTTATAGACTGCCTAGTCCTCCGCGTCGTTGTCGTTGTCGCTCTCAATGTCGCCCATGCCTCTTTGGCCTGCTGTATAGTCTCGATGCTAGCAAAGGTCTCGTTGGCATTAATTGCCTTGCCTTTTTGTTTCCTGGCCTTCGATCGCTCTAGTTGAGACTCAAGCCTAGCGATTTGTTTATCCTTCTATATATTCTCCCACTGTAAACGATCGAGTCGTTTAGCCGTTTTTCCTAGGAAGGTTCTCAGTGGCCTTGAGATCCCTTCCTGATGTGTTGCTCTGTGAACTGAATCGCTGAAATTTCGTCTATTACTAGGCGATAGATAGACATCGCTATCGAGGACTTTGCGCTTGCGAGAAGGTGGTGTTTGTGGCGTAATCTTGTTGGTTACGGCGCTAGTAAGAACGAGATTCGATCGAATTGCCTTCCGTGGATTCCATGGATAGATACCACTGGCGTTCCAGCCAGACTTGATATTGGCGACACTGAGACCTTCCTGGCTAGCTTTCTGATAGATCTGTAGAAACCTCGTTTTCTTTACTAGGCTTGCATCGTCGAACCTAGCTAGATCAGCGATCTGCGCTCGATAACGAGACTTAACTGGCGAAAAACAAGCAAGATCAAGTGGCTGAAGAATGTGACTCAAATGGGGTAGTAAGTAGTACACCACGATGTTATTTTGGTGACATTTCCACATAAACTCGTGCGTAACATGACTCTTATGGCCATCCAGTAGTAAAAGTCGATACTCGCCGCGAGTAGTCCCTTCTGTAGTTGTTTGAGGTAGAAAGATCTGATCTAGCCAGCTTAGTCCGATTTCGTTTGATGTCCAGCCGTTCGGAGAGGTTGTATATCGATAATCTGGACTAGACTCGTCGAACCAAGTAGTTTGAAGCGATTGACCTTTGAAGATGACTAGCGTCTGTAGACGTTGACCAAGGGCCGAGATTGTCTCAACGAGCGTTACCCATTCGCGTGTCTCGGGCGATTTTTGCAATGAACTGGTGGTTGTAGATGTTCCCACAACGATTTAATTGCTGCAAACGCCTAGGGCTAATCCAGATTCATCCATATTCCAGGTATGTCGAGGTTGAATTGAATATCGCTCTTTGATCGTCTGTAGATCCTGAAACCATTGTTCCAGAAGCTCAGGAAGTGTGCAATTAACGCGCTTAACACAGATCTTCCTGCCTACCTTTGAACGGATATCAGGATGTCGCTGAATAAACCGTGGTAGCCAATTAATTCCAACGCGTTCAGGGCCGCCATTTGCCTTACTAATTACACCAGCGAGATCTCGCACAGTGGAATAGCTAGGAGGATGTCCTTGTGCCTCAAGGTCGAGTATCCATCTCTTTAATAGTTCCTCCTGTATATTTGATAATATCTGCTGTGGTTCGTGGGATAACGCGGCCGATTGAGTGCCCTGTAGTCGGCGGACGAGCGTGGAGTGGTGGACATCGTTCGCGGCCGCGGCTGCGCGAATGCTAGGATATCGACGTGATTGATAGTCAGAGATTGCTTGCTGGATCCTAGCCTCTCGATTCGAGGCCATTTACGCGTGATTAAAGGCGAATTGGTTGAGTGGTAGTTGGTTGATTGAGTTGGTAGAGAGGTGGTGGGGTGGTAGAACGCGTGGTGTAAAACAGGGTTGGTGCAAAACTTGGTGGTCAGACTTACAAAAAGGAAAGTGCCAAAAACGAAAGTCGTGATGGTTAAGATCAGTGTGGGCCGCATTAACTATGATAACATACCTCGTACATCCGAAAGAGGTATCAACAAACCTATAAATTGCGATTGGGTAGGCTGGGAGCGTCCAGACACCATGCTCCCTTCTTGTCTTTAGCTTGAGCGTCTTGCACGTTGAGAAGGTGATTCCTTGAGGTTACCAGTAATGTGAAGACATACCGCAACATCAAAAGCCTTCAGTTACCACATAGAGTCGAGTTTGAATCGACTTTGTTTTCCTTTCCTGATACGATCGTGTTCCACAACAGTTTCCCACATAGTCGAAAGATTGATTCATTGTCTAGCTCACGAACACTTTTCAAAGACACTATCGTCAAAATGTCTTCCGCAGTCAAAGCCTTGACAGACATTCTCGTGGCATTGATCACGCCGTTCACCGACGATGGCACCGCTATCGACGAGAAACGTCTCAAATCGCATATTGATCATATGGTGGATGCGGGCTGTCACGGCCTGGTGCCTGGTGGTACGGCGGGCGAGCTCACAGGCATGACCCTGGGCGGAAGAAAACAGAATCTCGAGCTCTGTATTGAATATGCCGCCAGAAGGGTACCTGTCGTCGGCGGAATTGGCACCACTACGACCAAGGACTGCATCGAGCTGGCCCAGCGTGCTGCAAAGGCCGGCTGCTTTAATGGTTGTCCTGCCGTTTCATGATCCAGTCAACTATGAACAGCTCCAGCAGCGCCTGTCGGAAATCCATGAGGCCTCGAATCTGGATACGGTCTACTACAATACTCCCTCAGCATCGAGACTGACCCCGACACTCCCGGGTCGGCGTGAAATACCTCAAGGACACATCAGGCAACGCCCCTGCATTCACCGAGTTGGTCTTGTCTCTGGGCGACACAGGTCACTGCCTTCAATGGATGGGACACTCTAACGTTTTATGGGCTGGCAGCTGGGTGCAAAGGCTTGATTTGGGGTGCCTCAAATATTATTCCCGAGATTTCGGCCCATTTATGGATTACCTTGGCTGTCAAGGGCGATCTTAAAGCTGGTCGAGAGTTATGGTCGAAGATATACCCAGTTTGCTAGTTCCTAGAGGAGTATAATAACCCCTCTGCTGTTAAGACGGGGATGGAAATGCTCGGCTATCCGACTGGAGGAGTAAGGATGCCCTTCAAGTTGCTTACAGGTGAACCGCGAGCAGAGTTGGCAAAACTTTTGCAGAGTGCTGGGTTGAAGGTTATTAATTCATAAACACGGTTCCAGATCGTCAAAGCTGGCAATGGGACAGATGGTGACGTTCATGACAGCAGGAAATGCAAGTTCCGTTCTTTCGAAATTTGTTCCCATGTCCGAGCCCGATCCCAAGTTTTCCTACCTCCTGTAATGATAGGTTAGTTGTGACGCCTCCATACTTCCTCTAGGCAAACTTTCGCTGCTTTGAGCCTTGCAAATCCTGTTACAGCAAAAGTTCTATCGAACCGATCGCTCAAGTACTCTGTGAGAATTGGAGCGCTTCGCACCCGGCCATGGAAAGCAGGCCAGGGAGATCCGGTTCCTTGAATATTAGCGTCCCCGCACGAGGAATCATAGTCTTTCAAGGCCTGAATGACATTCTTCACATGTTCTTGTAAAATCCCCGGGTGGGCCCTTCTAATCCTCCGATAGAAGGATATCACCGGGGCAGAATTTAATGCGCGGACCATGCAATTACGGGCGATCTCCATTCTTAGTTTTGACAAGCTAAAAGGCGCTTGGTCAACAACATCCTGACGGTCTCTCGCCGCGAACGAACAGACCATATTTCCCAATCGCTGCTTTCGTCTCTCGAGGAGCTCCGTGAATCTGATATCGTGTCCTTCCTTGTCGACCTCCAAACTCTCAATGACGTTTGCTAATCTCTTGGTTTGAGACACTAGGCTCAACCAAGTCTCCCGAATTCCGTAGAGCTCGGCATACCATGCTGTCCGGTTTCGTTATCCTTTTCCGCAACAGCTTCGATATCGCTGTCCGAAGTTGGCGTTTCGAGTCGAGGAAAGTCGTCCAGGCGAGGATAGGGCCCTGTTTGATGCTGAGCGTGCGATCGGGTCCCTCGAGCTTGATCCATTTGCAAGTCTTTGACCGATTGTCTCATAGATTCAACAGTCACTTTCGACCTGGTCGTATCATACTTGCGCAGCACGAAAGTACTTTCTTCCACTATCCCGGTCCATGTATAATATGATACGATTCCATTGCCTTTCGTGAAATGGTTCGTTTTGCCAATCTGCGAACGCGAAGTAACCGTTCAGCATCAATCACGAACGCACAGGCATCTTGTTGATTATCGTGCAGAGTCTATCGCGGCGTTAGCAAAAAGAGCGGTCTAGTGTGAGCACTTACGGCATATGTCAGCATGGCGAGAGTTGCCATACGTCGGTCTTTATATTTGGCGGCATTGGCACCTCTGGTCTCGCGCCGCAACGAGTATTGCAAGTTTTCCTTCGCTTTTTCAATGATCCTTACTGCGAAACTCTGCCAGTATCTTGCAGAAACTTCATCATAATTCGCATTCTGAGCTGCCATGTGTCTTGCAGAGAGGAGCAATAGTGCCTGCAGATTGGCTAGGGCAGCGTGCGATACTAGTTGTGAAGTCGTGTAAGTCAGTCTCGCCAAAGTCAGATAGCAGCATTCAAATTGTTGGCTTCCCATGGCGACTTCTTGTCGATGGGCATAATCTGGATTTGAGAAATGACATAATCCTTGAAGTGAGTGAGAAATAGTTGCGCTTCTGGGGGCGTCTATTTCGGTGATAAGTCGGTCTTTTCTCACGGTATATAGAAGTGAAAGAGTTAGAGACAACATCGTGATGGCTGTCGCCGCTTTCAATTTCGTGATTACTGCCCTGGCTGATCTGCATCACCGCAGGAGCATCGCCAAGGAAAGCCTCTTTGAAAATAACTGTCCGAGGTCTGCGGAAATATCTCGCAGCTTGTTAAGTCAAGATTGAAAAGATCGGGCCAGTCCAGAAAAATTGTGCATGTCACTTAAGCTGCCAACAGATTCAACAGATGGTAAGGCATTCTCTCCTTGGAAGGCATCAATGGCTTGTCGCTCAGCCCTCGGCTGAGGCGAGTCGCGGCGAGGTAAGCTTTCATGAGGTAGGTGACCAAGACTGAAAACCCTAAAAGGCCCGATTGCCAGACCATTACCAGTGTTTAAGGGGCCATCTTGGTATCTGGCGTCGAGCTCCGAAAGAGATTCGTCAATTGGCTTTTCAGCTAAGTCCGAACGTAAAGTTGTGCTCATCGACTCCCGACTTGCTTCTGAAGGAACGTCATTAGTATGGCTCTGCCGAAATCTCACTCGCCAGACAATTACCTGTATATAGGTACTGCGTCACTAAGTACCCTGTCGAATCGGCGTTGGCCTCGTTACCACCATATCTGCAGGGCTTTCAACCCATTTCAATTGCTGGCTGAACCCCTTACAAGTTGTGCCAACAGCCCTACAAGTGAGACACGTAGGCCGGACCTTGTCTCACTTCACGTGGCGCCTCCGGCAGGTTTTGCAACCACCGAACGTGTGACTCCGGGTACGCTTGTTGTCGCCACCTGTTTTCATGCTGTGACGCCCTCGGGCTCTGGGTATTGGGTCGGTTTTGGTGGAATCTCATCAGCTGGAGAGTTTCGAGCGATAAAGACGAGGTCCGGCTCTGCCCCAGCGGAGAATGCTTTGTTCTGTGACGTTGTTGCGCTGTTTGGGAGCCATTCGTTGACCGAGTGGTTGTTGGGAGAAAGTTGCCACGACAATTATTCTCGTCCGGATTTGGATTCTCGCTCGGGATTGCTTGCTTCTTTTGATAATGCAACCGCTGATTGGCGGAAGCAGGTTTTAATAGTCAAGAGATTTGCAATGGTTGACGGAGTTGTCCTTCATCTGTCCAAGGCGCAAACAGAGGAATTATATCCACTATTATTCCAGAGGTTGGACTGTCTTTCCAGCCACCCTTTGACAGATTCCAGCTTATAGAGTGGTCTGAAATGCTTGACCATATTGCAAGATAGTTGTGCATACACAGCCTCCCGTCACGATTATCGAGTCTGACACGCTACATCCCAAAAGGAACAAAGGCACAAAAGCAACGATGGTGAGAATATTCTTGTAGGTGCAAATCGAGTCAGTCGAGTAGTATTGATGAAAGGCTAATCGAGCAAGGACTGGGGCCACGGGCTATATCGGTGGCCAAGCGTTGCATTCAATTGCGTCGTCGTTTCCGGAATCGCGAGCAGTGATTTCCTGCCTAGTGCGAGACAATCAGAAGGCGCGGTGTGTCCGAGATAGGTATCCAGATCATGTTCAGACAGTGCTTGGCGATCTAGACGATGTCGGGCTGCTCGAGGAAGAAAGCCGCCAGGCGGACATAGTCTTGCGTGAGTCTTTTGCATCTCGAGTTGTGTCAATATTGTTGACCTTCCCATCAGATCTGGCAAGTACAAATCATACTAGAAGCGCACAAGCCATCGCTAAAGGCCTTGCCAGTAAAGGCCCCGGCTCAAAATGTAAGTTTCAATCAGGAAGGTGGACGGATCCTGGCTGAGAATGAGGCAGCATACTGGATCCAGATGTCAGGAGCTTCACTCTTTGCAATCCCTGAGATCAAGGAAGGTCGATATGGCGAGCCATCAGACGAAGTGTATGATGATGTGAAAGACTCTCAAAAGATCCTCGCCTTCATTCGAAACAATCCATCACGACAGGTGGACAACCTCATTGTGGCTCAAGATCCGTCCGTTATACGAACTGCTTTGATTGTTGGTCCCTTGATCTACGGCCAGGGAGCTGGACCTGGGAATCAAAGGAGCGTCCAGGTACCAGAAATTGCCCGAGCAACGTTGAAATACGGCCAGGGATTCCGTTTGTTGAATGGTCTCAATCAATGGAGCAATATCCACATTCGCGATCTTGGTGACCTGTTCTTGTTATTGGCGCAAGCTGCTGTCGAGGGCAAGTCCCAATTTTGGAACGAACAGGGAATCTATCTCCCAGGTCCCGGTGCCATGGCATGTAAACCTTCCGCATGTATCCGAAGCAATGTGCTGACTGTGGCTCAGACTTTCGGCGAAGTGTGCCAACGCGTTGCTTCAGCAGCGCATGAACAACGCTTGCTCAAAAGCCCGAAGGTAGAACTTACGATCGACGTTGACGAGGCCAACAAAGTGACGTCTCACGGAGCTGTTCTGTGGGGTACCAATGCCGTGTTTAGATCAGGCAGAGCACAGCAGACTCTGAGTTGGAAGCCTTCCGCCCCAACATTGGCAGAAGTAATACCAGAAACTGTAGCATCCGAGGCAAAGACATGGCAAGTGAAAGCATAAAGGTGGAAGAACGCGATGTACCAATATACATATGCTTGCCCTTTTGGGTTATCATGAGACCTTGGCTGGTCTTGCCAACGACGGCTGTTTCTTTTGTTCAATATTGATCATGCCCGAATCCCAATCAACGGACTGACGCCCCATGCAGGAAACGGAAAAGAGCAAATACCCAAAATCAAAATCGGGGGCATCTTCGAACGAGAAAATCTCGCGCAGAGACACAAGGTTGCCATATCAGATCTATTGAATGATCCGAAGTTTGTCGTCCACATCATGAGGGGAAATTTTCCTTACCGCTACCAGATCCCGCGGTGGATCTTGTGACCCAATGCTTTCTGCAACACCACTGTCCCTAGGTTGTATTTCACTCTGCCATAGTGACCCATGCTCCTAATCCAGGCGGGATCTGGAGACTCTGTCGTGACTCCCATACGGTGAAAGGTGTATTATTCTGATATACTTGGGCGCTGTGACCCCAGAATGACCTGCGACTGCGAGCCTCGAGACGTTTGAGACGTGTTATTGGGTCAGCCGCATTATGTTCTGAAGGTCTCTCATTTTGATTGGGGCCGTCACAATATTTCTTGGAAATTGCGTGTGATTGACAAGGTCTTCTTTGATGGAGATACAACCATTTTGTTGAACGAAGGTTGAGTGGTGGATCTGTCTGGTTGATTGTGTCCTGTCCCCCTGGCTATTCAGAGAAACTCTGCCTGTTTATATATACATTGGCCTGTAACCATAAGAGCATTCCTGAAACCTCCTATTCCGTCGCCATCCTATCACAGGTCTGCAGGAACAACGAGGTTGAGGCAGTTTGCGCAGTTGGTGAAGCACCTAGCGTCTCAGATGGTTTGCCCCAGTGACGCTCTCGCGACCCTGTCAACACATTTCATCTGGGTTGGGCTTCCGAAGGAGACGTTCCGCTGCGGATGGAAGGGTGCCAGGTGGATAGTGCTGCCGATTGCATGAGAATTTACAGGTAATAATCTCCCTGATATGTTGTTCATATGTGAAATCCCATCCTCAATGTGTGATGTTAAGGGAGGCCATTGCGGCGAGGATGGCGCAGGCAACATATGGGCGGCAGTCCAAGTGCGCTTGTTAGGGCGGCGTCGCCCTTGTCCTGATACGGAGGTGACGTATGAGCATTTTTTCCAGAATTTGGCGCTGCTTGATGTGCCACCTCCCACTGTCCCGCACTTCACAATGAGAAGCTGCCCTCGCTGCCTCTTGGTGTTCACACATGATCACTCACTCTTCACGCGGCCTTTATTGTCACCACTATCACTCGTATTACTTGAAGAGCTGACACATGATTGTCTCAGCCTGCTGTTGTTCACCATGAATGCAACTTGATCTTCCCCGGCCATACGGTCGTCCTTGTCGTCGTGTTTGAAGCAGACGTATCCTCCGGCAGAAAAGGCACATTTGATACACATCTCTCGTTATAGAAGAATCCTCGATACACAAAACAAACCATGTCCATCAAGTATGCCCCCACGTACGTTGCTCACTATAATGTCTGAGCTAATGATGTCAAGTTGGGTTATGCTAGATGGCAAAGGAGGCTTTGTCCCGTTGCCATCAGAAAGGATCATCCACAGGTCAACACCAAGAATTAGTCTCGCTATCACCACACCATCGACATATCCGGGAAACAATCCTTTGGCAATCCATTGCAGCTCTGGCACCGTCTATCTGACCAATCAGAGGGTAACACATAGAACGAATATCTTTCCGGACGAAGTCGTTTCTGACGCCACGCATAGATAGTGTATCTACCGGAGAAATCTACCCCGGAGTTCAAGTCCTTCTCCGCACCGCTTCTCAATCTGCACGACACGCACCTTACCGTTCCATGGTTTGGTCCGAATGCATGGCAGGCGATCCTCCAGCCGGTTCCCGGCGGCAACATCCCGGCAACGCAAGCTGCCGTTGAACTTAAGTTGACATTCAAGGAAGGCGGAGCACCCGATTTTCATTCAACTTTTGAGCAGATTAAAGAACGACTTCAGCAAGTCGTGTCCGCGGCGAGAGAGAGCAACGTCACGGGCTCGCGCCAAGATAACTTCTTGGGCAACGTGAACCTGGACAATGTCCATCTTGACCAGTTGCCCTCATATCACGAATCTGGGCAAGATCGAATAGCTCCGAACGAATCCAGTGCGACCGGTGAGGATGTGGGTTCCCCTGCTGTGGTGAGTCGTCGCGCGGCTCCCGAACTGAGGAGAGAGGGACCACCGGCACACGAATCCCAGGCCCCGAGCGATGCCCCCCCTGGATACGAAGAGACACAGCAGCAGAGCATCCAGGCTGAGTTGGATCGGAGGTTATCACTGACTCGGGACTAAAATCCAATGGCAGGCAGATCTGGCAAACCACTTGATTGTTGAGGGGCATGTAGCAGAGCGTTCTAGCTAGAAGCAAAAGCGGTCCTTCTTGCATCTGGAGATCTGAGACCAGACTCACACGAACCTAAGGTTGCTTTTGTGTATGTTAGCTTCCAACATCATACACTTTCAACTTCGGAGGGCTTCTGAGTAATAATAGTGCGTGAATGAGACTTGGAGTTGGGCGGCGTAGGCAGGGATGGCTTGGCGTCTGAGAGCTAGCTGGCCAATCAGGGGCCTTGTAATTTTCCGCCCAAGCTCGAGCTTCCTCAGGAACATTGAATATTGAGACTCTTTCCACAACGTTGCGGTTTTTCGACACTCTGCGAGACAACCACTACATCCCCACGTCTCTAGGGTGGCCTCCATCCCGTCTGGTACTCTCACCAGTGTAATATATCTATTCCACCGAATCCCTAACTCCACTCCGAAATCTCACGATGGGAATCACCGATTTCATTTCCGACCTTCTGAGCTCCGTCTCCTTCGTACAGGAGGTTCAAGCCGAAGCTCCCGCAGACGACCACGAAGAGTCAAGTGAGGGCAGCGAGGGAAGCAACGAAGAAGAAGAAGAAGGTACTGAGGACACAAAGGAAGGTGAGGAGGAAGGAGGCGAAGACGGAGGTGAGGAAGAGGAAGAAGAAGAGGAAGAGGAGGAAGAGGAACCTGTAGATCCTAAGCCAAAGCTGGAAGAAGGTACGTCTACACCTACTTTTGCGACGTGAAGAGCAGAACTAGAGCCGCCTCACTATAATCTGCCTTATGCATGTCTGGGAAGATTAACAAAACGCAGACTGTGCCCGATCCGCTCAATGTGTGGGATACAAGCACCACTTCGACGAATGCGTTGAGCGTGTCACGCAACAGGAGGAGGATCCCGACCACAAGGGCCCCAAGGAAAACTGTGTTGAAGAGTGTACGTCTTCCTCTGCTTACTCCTTGGGCTATCCCCACGAGACTGGCAATGGTTACGGCGAGACAACAAAGCAACTGACCCGCAGCAATAGTTTTCCATCTCCAACACTGCGCAACGCAGTGCGCTGCACCCAAACTCTTCAAGCAGCTGAAATAGACCATTTTCTCGCCGGCGGCCATCGAGATCGAATGAATTTTGAACTCGACCAACGACTTCAAAGCAAGGGACAAACCTTTCTCACAAGCAAGGCTCCCATGAAATGCTTCGGGTGGACAGAGAAAGACTTCCCCAGCTCCTGGGCATACAACCCTTGAGACCTTGTGTGGGGATTCTGGTCACCTCCTGCATCGACCTGTGCTCATACATAGTCAACACGCCTTGTATATACCTATCATTGCATCAAAAGACCGAAGAGTTCTCATCTCACGGACTAGTCAAAGAGCTGTTCCTGTTCATGCCTCTCATTTCTCCATCCTTCTCTTTCTCCCTACGGATCGGCAAATTGAGAGAGACTTTCAGCTATCCTCTGTTTGGCTTGGGTGTTTCGTTTTGTCGACGCCGCCATCTTTTGGTGCATGTTCCGTAGGCAGGGAGAACTTTGGCTGGCTGAGTGTCCCCCTTCAGTTCTCAAGCCAAGCCACCCAATGCGCTCCACCGGCTGTGCCGTCCCGTGTCAACACTTTCCTATTCCAGAACGCTTCCTTCATTCAGCCAGCCTCATGTGAAGGCCCGGTTGCAAGATTGACTTTTGTGACCAATGAAGCGAGGGGCTCGCTTAAAAGCTGTAATCCAGTACATATTGAGGTATGTAGAAGGCCCTTTAATGGACCGCCTCCCTGAGGGGCCAAGGCTTGTGGCTCTGAATATTAATATTGTTTCTGAAGTAATCGCTTTCTAGCTATTCACTATGAAACCGGCTGTCATTGTAAAATACGTCCCGGTAGTATAAACGCCATCGGCTCCCCTAAATTCCGTTTTCTTCTGCATTTCCTCCATCGACATATATATGTTTCTCGACGAACTCGCTCGGTTCTCAGGACTTCTCAGGCAAATCTGGCATCCGGCGCATTTAGAATCTGTTCGTCATCTTCCACTCTGTCCACATAGCGCTGCACCACCTCGTCTGGCGTACTGCGATCTGCTTCCCACCTCTTCCTTCTCACTCGTCCCTGGCGACCGAATAACCCGAGACACATCGGAGTTGGCATCACCAACACGGCCAATACAGCTTGGAAGATCAAGGCCCCTTTCATATTCTTCGGCGGATCCGCATCCGGACCGTCCTTCAACGCGTTCATGATGACAATGAATATCCCGCCCAAAAGCTGTCCGCCGCACCAGCAGAGACTGCTTCCCAATTCGGGGCCCAAAGGATAGTGAATCTCGACGAGGAACTCCAACGCCACGGGGACGAGGCCGAAGCTCGCAGCCCCGAGAAGGGCACAGACGACGAAGACGTACGCCAGAGAACGGGACTGCGGCGCCCAGATGACGATCAAGTAGCCGATTGCCAGCACCGGCACGGCGACCTTGACGTAAGCGAGGTAAAATTTGTACTTGTCGATGATTGGGCTCGAGATGGCCGCGCAAACGAGCCCGACCACGATCAAGATTGCACCGGCGATGCCGGCGTTGGTTTCGCTGAAGCCGTAAGGCTCAAGGATCTGATTGAGCAGCGCCGAGAAGGCGTTGAAGAATCCCACGTAGAAGATGAAGGGGAGGAAGAGGAGGTAGAATTCCGGCGAGTGGGAGAGCGTGTGGAAATCCTTGCGCAGAGAGGTGCGGTCCATGTGGTCCGGCACTGAACCGGCCGAAGGTGGCGAGGGCGGTCTCGACGGGATGAAGAAAGCCGGTACGCTCGCCACCGAGGAGATGATGGAGATGTAGAGGATCATGTTGGGGATCTCGCGCGGTTCGTCCGCCCAGAAGGGTGAGATGAGTTGACCCAGTGCTGCGCCGAAGGGGTTGGATAAGGAGGCCAAGGCTGTGGCGGTGGTGCGGCCGGCTGGACTGAACCAGAGGTTGGAGTAGCTCGTGGGAGAAGACAGGACGAAGGGTTGCGCGAAGCCGATGATCAGTTGGCCGACCATGACGCCGCCTAAGTTGTTTGCCCGTGTCGCGCCATATTTGACCCAGTTTCCGACCAGCACCAAGGAGGCGGCTATGATAATGGCAGTCTTCGTGCCATACTTGTGGAGGACATAGAAGGTAGGTGGTGTTGTTACGCAGAAGGCAAAGAGAAACGCTGTCGAGAACCAGTTGATGTTGGTCTCCGAGGTGTCGAAGTACTTGGCCGAAGTTTTGGACACGGGGGCAAATGCGATCCAGTCCCAAGAGACTACAATGTTCAGCAGGACTAATTGGGCCAGGCCGAAGAAGCGTCGATTATATACTTTATATTCGACGGTGGAGGTCGTTGAGATTCGTGATAATGTCCGGGTTGATGGACCAGGGGCCTGACGGCGGTCTTCAAGTGACGGACCTGGAGAGTCGAGAGACGAGCTGCCTTCGCCGCTGATAGCCTCTCGGTGCGAGATGCTCGACTGCTCGAGTTTGCCCATGCTGATCGTTTTAGATCTGCTACAACGCTGAGCTCCCGACCTCGATAGCCGACACTCAAGGTCACGCGCCAACGTCGGGATAGGAGAGAACCCCTTAAGGCTGTTGACGCATCAGCTATGGAAGATTGAAGACAAGACCCTCACGGGCGGCTGTCGGGGCCTTCAGGTATCAGGATGTCCAGACAAGACGGCAGATTCCATGGATGTTAATCGCTATCGAGAAGAGACGGTGGAAGTTCTTGCTTATTCATTGACCATTCGCTGCCGATGGATTCACAATGCAATCTTGCGATACGACTCTGTCGCAATATGGCTAGCCCCGGGGCCGAACCGGATATTTGCCGGGCTGCATATTAAGGAGTTCGGGTGGCTTACACGGGAGGCAAGGCTGGCGCCGCGAGGCTGCAGGATACTTGACCTCTCTATCGAGTGTGGAAGGATCTCACAGATCGAGTCAGGGGGATGTTGGACGATCTCGGGTATGCCAGGGTGTATTGTTTGCTTGGGGAGTACTAAGGACTACCGGATTGCGGTGATTGATGGGCGCATTGAGGAAATTGACCCCGACCAGCAAGGACCAGCATGCTGAGTTAGTTGCCAATTTCTCAAGCGCGTCCGAAGAATATTCCTTGAACACATGTACCTGAGTTGCGAGTACGGGATCCGGAGTACTCTGTGCCGAATGCTCCCATAGTGGAGGAAGATCGCTCTTCGAGCAGTACTCCGTCATGGTCTGTTATACAGATACTCGGTCCACAAAGAGATTTTCAGGTACGCGGTACATTAATTCCCTGCGCTAATTGTAGCTCCCTCAATTCGCCTGCTAGTTAACCTTCTCGAATCTCTAGCTACTGTACATACTTAACTAAGGAAGCTTCCAGCAGCCCCTGGGGAACCCCCCAAACAGCATTCCAAGTCACCGCCAAGATCAACAAACAAGTGGCCCTGGTGGGCCCCCAGCCCCTACCGGCATTGCTTGTCCGCGTGGCTCCAGCCCTGGTACGATTGGCTCCGTTAGGCGACCTTTTTACGTGGTGGCCTCGCCTCGTTGAGTTGGCCTTACCAGGGCTCCTACTGTACCCAGTAGGGCTCCCTGCCTAGTGACTGGGTCGCTACCCGCCTTACCAGACCTAAACAAGCCTCGAGGCATCTGCGATGGCTCAGGCTTTATGCGCGTCTCTGACCCATTTCAGCTTTCCCCCCATCGCATGCACGCACCCCTGCTCCCCTGAGTTTCTGGCTCTCCCTGAGAAGATATCAAAAGACTGGGCGCGTGTTCTGTCCTGGCTGTGCACGACCGTTTTCACGTTCCTGAAAGCCGCCTCCCTCAGGCCTCTGCTGCTCTTGCCGTTGTTCTTCTTCCTGCCCTTCTTCCTCACAACTAGCACCCAAGATCCTTCGGCACCGAATATAGTCATACAACATGCTCAGCTCTAAGCAGCGTTTCTCAGCGACGTCTATCATCTCTCTTCCGTAGCATTGGGCGTTTGGAAGGTATTGGATATCTGCACCTAGCAAAGAGGAGGGATTCTACGAGTCGTCGCAACAAAAACACGACGCAGAATGCAGGCTTTCAAGTATGGTGTGAGGGAATCCTCAGCCGACAGCGTCGACGGTGGCCGCAGCCGCTATGTCCCCAGCTCTGTTTACAGCGGTGCAGGGCCCGTCGACGACTCGCCGGCAATTGGCAGCGGCCAGGGGCACAACTTCATGTCGGCGGCACTGCGAGGCCCTTTTGAAGAGCAGGAGATACCCCCAGCCCGTTTTGCGCAGGTATGTGAATTCGATTGTTTCTCCCGAGCTGAGTGGAGGTGCTGAGACAGAATAGAAAACCCAGAGCGCCCCTCGAAACTCAACACTTCTGAACATCAATGACCCTGTGGCGATGCATCTGTTGACCGAGACAGCAATTAGTGACAGCAGAGAATTCGAGGTGCTGTCATTTGAGGAGGTGGAGCAGCTGAAGAAAGAGAGGGCCTTCTTGAGAGGGAAGATTGAAACAACGAGAAGGAAGCTGGCGCTGGAAAGCAAACTGCGAGATGCCGCCCAGTCCCTCAATCGTCTATATTCGGTCCGCGAATCCCCAGACGCGGCAGCTTCACCTAAAAAATCGCGACGCAGTATCCTTGGGAGCAGACGAAGTGGGGACGAGGCGGTCCACCGTGCAGACGATGAATACGCTGCAAGTATGAAAAAGGTGGACGAACTCTCGCGCGAGCTATCCCAGCTGGAAAATCGGCTTCAACATATCGATAGACGCATTTTGCAGCACACAGCTGGTATTCTGCAGATGACACACAGAGGTCTGAAGAAGAATATTCGCAGGAATGAGCTGCCCCGAAGTCCAGAAAGTATGACTAGTCAGCCGAACGGGCGAGGTTCTGCACTGGATGCCAGGGATGATTTTGATGAACGGAGTCTCTATCAGGTCCCAGACTATGTCACCGAATTTGGACAGATTCCACACAGCTTGAACAAGAGCAGAGCTGGATCCCGGGCTATTGACAGTGTTGTGAGCCGCCTGCAAGAACTGAATCGCCGCCTGCATCTGATGATCACCCAAGCCAGTTTGCAAGAACATTTCGATCCACCTCCTCAGCCTACCGACGACCACATGACAGGGGGCGTTGATGCACAAATCCAAGCATACCTTGGATACATGTCGCAGGGCTTGGACGCGATGGAAGCTGCCCAAGCTCGATCTAATGCAGCTGTTCAGCAGTCAATTTTTGATACCGAAGAACAACTTGAGGATGTCAATCTCCGACTACATGACATGCTAGAAAGAACAAACTCTGTCGGCCATAGCCCTGTGCTGCTACAGGATGAACCCCGAGGGAAGGATCTTCAATCGCAGTTGGCCTTCTCTTCTTCTGTCATCGAGCGATTGAACAAACGTGTGGAGACCCTCGTCGAACAGAAGGATATCTTGACGCGCCAAATTCAACAGCAACGAGAACTCAACAGCAAGTCCGATGCTCAGCGTGATGCCAAAATCCACGAACTGGTGGCAGAGCTAGAAGAGTCCAAACGCTCTCAAACAATTGGCGAACAAGAAGCTCAGCATTCGCGTGACCAAATCAATTTGCTCATGGAGGAACTGGATCTTGCGAAGCAACAAAGCGTTCTCTTGGAACACGAACGAGGTGCTGATGAGAGCAAAGCCATTGAGCTTGAACGCACCGCCCGTAAAGAGATGGAAGAAAAGTTTCTGGCCGAGCTACAGGTCAAACAAGAGGAGCATAGCCGGCTGCTGTCGGAGATGCAGCAAACACGGAGGGACCTGGAATCTCAGTCCATGGAAGCAGCAAACCTTGCGACAAGTCATGCTCAGGCTCAGGCGGCGCACGAGGAAGTGACCAACGATCTCCGCAGGCAAATGGAGGCGCTGAGCGGTGCAAAGGCCGAAGCAGAGTCAGAACTCTCGAAACTCCGTGCGGAAATGCAAGAGCTCGAATCTGAAGTGGTCCGAGCGCAGACTGAGCTGACCGTGGTGAAAGCTGAACTTGATGGCGCTTATGGAACGCGGGCTCAGCGGGCGGCCGATGTGTCCATGAATCCGGCCATCCAGAAGGAAATTGACGGTCTGAATGTGCGAAACAACGAGCTTGAAAGTCAAGTGAACGCCCTGAGAAGGGAGCATGAGGCGAAAGACACAGTGAGTGCCGAGCTGCAGAACAAGGTCGCCGCTCTCCAGAGGGAGCTGAAAGAGACCATTGAAGAGTACGAAGTCATGACGAGGCAAAGCATTGATGATGAAAAAGAGCGGGAGCGGCTTGAAGAGAAGGTCGACGCATTGCAACAGCACTGCGAAGCGCTCGAATCACAACTCAACGAAGAGAAAGTTAAAGGGCTTGGTGCTAAGGTTTCGTCGCCCACTGAAACGACGTCTACAATGGTTTTGAAGAATGAATTCAAGAAAATGATGCGCGAGACTCGAGCAGAGAACCTCAAAGTCCTCAAGGTAAGATGAAGCAGTGACTGCGGTCGCGCATGAGAATAGTGTCTAACAGTGTCCTAGGCCGAGCAAGAAGAAAGACGCCGCCTAGAAGGCATCATCAAGAGCCTGAAGAAAGATCTTCAGCAACGTCTCTCTCAGAAGGATATGCCCTCAACGCCGATGGAAACGGCGGATTCCCGCTGATGCTTTTTTAACGACCGTTATGACATATCAACGACCACTATCAATGGTCTACACCCCACAACATTTTGGAACGTTTCTCTCTTACCCCGGCACTTAGGCTCGTGCTATGCATATTGAATTTTGGAACTTGTATCAATAGAGGAAACGAGCATTGGGAAGGGCTATGTTATGCATTTCTTTGGCAATACTTTGCAATTGGACAATCGGCGTCTGGTATACCTAAGCAATAAGGCTTCAGGAACAACTCTACATGGTAATGACAGGCCTGCATCATCAACGACTGCCGTCTCGGCCCTCTCCAAACAGTTCCGTCGCAGCTGCCTCCTTCAGCATGTCGCCTTCCGACGTCCTTTTCTTGAGCTCTCCGCGACCCGGCAATCGTTACCTATGTATGTTCTATCTCTACCTTTTTCAGACTGCCAAAAATCATCAATCGCTTACGATACACATTCTTTTGGCATTTCCTGCCGGCTCGGGTCCAACTACATACACTGCCCTCGTTGGCACGGCGGCCTCACTCGCATGGATGCCCTACAAGGTCGGCTGCGGTATTGAACTAGATTTCAACACAAAGTCATGGTTGAGATATCCACTTTGAAATGCCCCCCGGCCACGGTTCCAAAGGTTGTTCACAGGATACGATCGGTACCGTCGTTGAGACCTGAACAAGCTTCATCGGATGAGTCGATCCCAGAGGATTCGATATATAATGCTGAACCTGTCCATTCAGGTGAAAGTCTACCTTGGACAGCAGAAATAGTTCCGGATGACGCGCCTGATCTTTCTTCAGCCTTGAGATTTCCTTCCTCTTCTCGGAGTCCTCTCAGTAGGCATTCCACATCGCACAGCAGATGGCCAGCGCCGAGGCTTATTCCTATAATTGAACACAGAGTGTCCTTCAATCCGATCCGTCTTGACAGGTCCAACTCAGCTCGCGAAAGCTTGCAGTCTTCAGTCAGGATGTACCGTCATCGCTCAGTTTCAGTCAACGATCTAGACTCCGTCCTGAGACAGGATGTCATATTACGCAATTCTACCAATTCCACCGGTTCTGAAGAGAGCCTCCATAGAGGTGACTGGCGTCCCTCTTTTCCAATCGAACCTCCCAAATCACCACCAGTTAGGGTTTCAACACCGCCTGGCTTGCCGCCATTCGGCACCGAGCAGGCGACACTCCTCCGGCTGGTACAGCGGCAGCCGACAAACAGACTGTCATTCTGGGGCCGCATTTGGAGGCGTACCTTTGACGGAAGCGATGAGCAAGCTACAGCTAGCCCTAACTCCGAGGGTTCCCCTAGGGCGTCAGCGCTGAACCAATCTATTGGTCCTTCAAATTCAGTCGACCTCTTTGAGCGAACATTGGCTGCGATAGGCATGTCGGCGATTGTCGAAACCCCACGGGCAACCTCTACAAATCCTCGGGCATCTCTACCTCGTGGAGTTTACAGGGCTAATATCCCTGGCCCACTTGCTCGAGCTGATGATGGTACATTAGTGAGAGGGAGGTTCGGCCCTCGCGCCAGCGGTCATGGCATCGGTTCCCGTGATCTTGAGTTGCACCCCATGGGTCGATTGAGAGAGTCCGGCGCGATTGAGCGGGCCATGAGGGAAATAGACAAGGCCTGTGAGAGGACAAACCTTGAAAATTCCATTCTCCAGAGCGGCGGCTCTGGAGTATCACCTACGATGCGAAGGAATGGTCGGACCAACAATGAAACATCGACTTCGCCAGCTCAGCTCCATCCAAGAAGTGAAACGGAATTTTCTCCTGCCTTCACTTCCCCGATCCTGAGAGTCATTCCTACATACCACCCACGAATGCCTCGCACTGCTGCACTCATCGAACCCAACTTGCTTTCTCTCTCCAGCGTGGACAGTGCCACGGGCGGTGCGCCGAGTACAAGTGGTGCTACAGGGGGCGAGGGAGAATGGACAAATGGCAAGAGAAGAAAGCAAGGGAATGCATGGAGGCGTATGTGGGATGCGGTCAGAGACTGCTGGACTCGCATTTGGCGGGCGCTTTGTGTGGATTGATTAGGGGGAATAGGCACCTGTCAGGCAGGGCATCAAGACGTAGGTCGAAGGGAATTTCTATGCGCATAGAAACGAATAGGAGGGGCATTCATATATTTGATGGTTTTGTCTGTTGCTGCCTCCTTACGTCCTTCGTGTGCTTTGCGATGTTACCTACATCCTATCGGTGCCCATCCTCGAGTACTGTGTATGTCTCTCAACACTGCTCGATAACGATCGCTTGAACGCTAGACAGAAGACATCCTTGTACATGATGAATCGCAGGGATGGCTCCCTGGATGCGGCATAGGTAAGTAGGCAGGCAGGCAGGCAAGCAGGCAGGCAGGGTCCAGAGCTGTCTGTCCCTCGCCTCCTAGTCAGGTACCTAGGTTTCTAGGCAGAGAAAAGCGGAGCTTCCTGGCACTCTCTGCACTCTGTACAGTAGTGCCATATAATAAATGACTCGGTACATCATGACGCTTGCAGACGATGGTTGGATGGATCAATTTGAGAATGTCGCGCGTGTCAACCGACCGAGCGACGGACCGAATGACCCATTCCTTCTTTTCTTCCAGCCCTTGTGTACTTGCATTGGTGGCCATCACTTCCGCTCGTTTCATTTCATTTCATTTCAACTCAATCAACTCGTCCTTGCCCAGCAATTTGGCCATGGGATCGTCGGCGGCCATGCGATTGCGCTTGTACGACTCGAGTTCCTCCTCTGAGATGCCAGACTGGAGTTCTTGCAGCGTGCGCTTTTTGGTACTTGTAGCGTGCGTCGACGTTTGCGTCGCCTTCGCCTTCGCCTTCTCTCTGGTGCTGGTGGCCGTATCGGTTTCGGCTTCGTCGACTTCCTTCTGGCGCTCTCGGACGTCTCGGCCGTCTTGTTCGGGACGTGGTCTTCCTTGCCCTTCGTCGTCTTGAACGGCTTCTGTTCTGTCGGTTGCAGATGTGTTGGATGCAGTAGCGTTTGCATTTGTATTCCTTTCAATCACGGATCTTCTCTGTCCCGTGGTCGTCTCGCTGTCGCCGTTGTCTTTCTCTTCGATCTGCAATAGTGACTGGCCCGTCCTCATCCCCTCGCTTGCCTCCCATGCCCGTCGTCCCTCTTCGCCCGTGCAATAGCTATTCTTCACCGTGGAATGACAGCACGCGTAGCCCCACTTGAAGTCCTTCCACCATGAGCCCCATACTGACGTGTGGTTGTTCTGGAAGATATCTTCGGGGTATTTGGAGCGCGCGACCGTGCGTTCAGCTCCCTTGATGTGTCCTGATTCGTCGTACTCCACGTACCGCTCGCTGGCAATGACATTGTGGTGCTTGACTCTTTTGGTCGGGTGTTGTTGGTCGCCGCTTTCTGTCAAGAGATATTCGTCCCCGCCGTATTTCTCCAGCAGAGCTTTCCGAGCAGCCGCCTTCTTCTCCGCTGCTTCTTGCGTTTGCTTCTTGCGGAGGATTTCGCCCTCGGTTGGATTTGCCTGTAAATGTAACTTCTTTATTTGGGACGGGTTCGGATTGTTCTCCTGCGTTTCCCATGCGTAACGTTGCGCCCGCTCGAATTCGGCGGCGTCGTCGTTCGTAGCCGCTGGGCGGACGAAGCCTTCATCTGCATCGGCACCGTCTGCAATATCTGCGGCTGACTTGTCCATGGAGCGCGTCTTTGGATCGTAGCGGGCGGAATCAAGATCGAGGTTTTTCAGGTAGTTTGCTGTATCTTCACGCAGGCGGAGTTGACGCGTCGAAGTTGGTTGAGAACGGCCCATGTCTGTTTCTTCACCGTACCGGGCGTCAGATGAATCCGGAGTAGCGGTGCCGTTGCCATCTTCCTTTTGGCCTACCGCCGCGCGCTTGATGGCTTCGAGCTCTTCGTATTCTTTGACAACGGCACTGTACTCTCGACTGTCGTACCCGTTCCAGCGGTCTCTTTTGGCATCCCATCCTAATTGCACGTCCTCAACAACCTCGTCAGCTTGAATATCCTTGCCCGTCCACCTCGCGCCCTGTTTCCTCGGCCGGCTTAGACATTCTTTTGTCTTGTGCGTCATGGCGCCGCAGTTTTCACATGCGCCTTTGCGGAATTTCGTGGCCGCGGGCCCTTGTTTCTTGCCTCGGTCGTACCATTTTGCTTTATCGAGAGTATCTTTGGGAGCGGATTGTAACCGTTGGTGTTCGAGGTAGTCGGCGTCGGAATGTGTGGTTTCGGCCCAGAAGGGACGCTTTGAGATGAAGGAGGGGATGTATTCGTTGCGGGACTGGTCTGGACCGGGGGGTTTTCTGTTTTGCTGCGCCATTTTTGGGTAGCTGATTCGATAATCAAAGGAGGTGTAGCTGACGGAAACAAGGAATTGATGTTATTTGGGTTGCGATGTGAAAGTGCAATTGCAAGTTGAAGATGGTCAGTCAAGAGGCGAAAAATCGATTGACAAGGCTGCATCGCAGCCTCACGCAGCCTCGGCGATTTGCGCCGCATGTCAATATCCCCCCACTTTGTAAACAGTTACTTCTTCCTTGCCATGCCATGACCCTCAGTGAGCCCTTTTGGATGTGCAAATTCTTCTTCATAATGTCTAGGAACTTTGTCCCCTTCGATAATTTACACGAAATAAACCCGCCAATATGAGAAAGACGCGTCGATTACCTCCCTGCGCTCATGGACATCTTCCGAATCCGCCTCAACTGCGTGGATCACTACCAAGCTGTCCCAGCTGACGGGTTGGATCCTCCTCTACCTCTCGGCACTGGCAGTGTGAATCGCAATGACAGACCTCGAGTTTCAGTCATTCGCGTCTTTGGCGCAACCCCGACCGGGCAAAAGGTGTTGATGCACGTCCATGGCGCGCTCCAATATACCTATATCGAGTACAGCGGCAGTCTAGCTCCAGAGGATGTTAATGTCGCCATTCGTACCCTGCACCTCGCCATCGATCACGCTTTGGCGGTGAGCTACCGCAAGAACATTTACGAAGGAAAGCATCGATATGTTGCCCACATCTCTTTGGTCAAGGGCATTCCGTTCTATGGCTTTCATGTCGGATACAAGTTCTACCTCAAGATTTATCTGCTGAACCCGCTGCATATGACGAAGTTGGCCGATTTGTTGCGGGAGGGAGCAATCATGAAAAGAGTGTTGCAGCCATACGAAAGTCACATGCAATATGTGGCGCAATGGATGTGCGACTACAATCTTTACGGGTGTGGCTATATCGACTGCCGAAAAGTCAAGTTTCGTGCACCCGTTCCAAAATATACCGATTTGACAAATCCAATGCATCAATGGCACGATCTTTCAATTCCTTTCTTGGACATTTCCGATGATACCCAACTACCTAAGCAGAGCCACTGTACGCTCGAGGTGGATGTGCACGTCAAGGATATTTTGAACCGCAGAGACGTCCACGCTCGAACCTTACACCATGATTTTATCGAGCGCATTCATCCTATCCCGGCAGATGCCAAACTGGTGCAGAGCATGGCTGGGCTTTGGAAGGATGAAACTCGACGCAGAAAGATTAGAATGGGACTCAAGGACCCGAATAGCAGCCCCTTCCCTCCTGAGGTTCTAATATCCATGTCAGCGGATCCAAGGAACACAGCTGCTGGGGGCTGGATCCACGAACATGAATATCGTCAGAAGGTGGCCCAGCTCGCAGCCGAGGAGTTTGAAAAGGGCGATAAGCGAGAAGTCTCTTTCGACACCTTTGTAAAACCCGGATCTCTCGAAGGCACTGTTCGCACAGCACTGGAGAGCATTGACGACTTGTATCCAGACAGAATCTGCAATCTCCAGTCAAAAATTCCGAGTGACGGTCTCAATGGCAACAACGCTGCGCAAGACAGGCATAGCCAGGTTGTTATTGATCAGTCTCGATCGGCAAAGTTTGGGGATGGCTCGGGCCTAAGCTTGGATGGAGACGACTCACAGGAAGGATCATCTGACCGGTCACAACAAACAAACAGCTACAGCGACGGTAATGCCAAAGCTGCCGACAGGCCAGTCTCATCTCCTATCAGCTCCTCCGAGTACGAGAAATTCGGCATTCGTCCTGCAGGTGACAAGGAACACTTTGATGAGGATGTATTTGAAGTACCAGAACAATATTTAAATGGTCATGCTGAAGTCACAAATCGCACCAAGAGAGCACGATTTGGAGAGGCGCCAACATTCAAACCCAGGAAAAGACAGAAGCATTTGATTGATTGCGAGAATATTCTACCCGACGTTGACTTCTGGGCCTCGGATGAGGACTCTGATTTATCTAATGAAAATGACGAGCTCGGATCGGGTGCGGAACCAACAGAGGAAGAGATGCGTAGTATCCTATTACCTCAGCCTACCGTCGATCGTCTTTCAGTTATGGACCGGCAGAAAACATCAAAGGCCACATCTGTGGATGTACCAATATCTCCAATTCTCTCACAACAATCAACGTTATCCTTCCCCACGGTAAAGGATCCCACTGATCCTGCTACCGTGCTCCGACTAAGCCAGAAAAGTGGTGCTTCGCAGAGCGTGCCAAAGGGCTCGACTGTTGAGCCTCCAATTTCTCCTGCGATGCTCAAGACCCCTGCAAAGTCTGTATCTACTGCGTCCGGACATATCCAAATGCCTCTTACCATAGGTCTGTGCACTAGGTCATCCAATTTTCTCGATTTCAGCCTCAAGGGTCTCCCAACAATGCAAGAAAAGAGAAGTTTGCAATTATATCAGCCTCGTCCACCAACTTTCAAACAGGTCGAATCGACCATGTACCAGAACGGTCTACCGGACGTGATCTACCAAGAAGCATATTACAGCAATGAGGAAGATGTTCCTAACCAGGCTAGAGCATACGCCGGTCGCGAGTTCAAGCTTGAAAGTGCAACGGTGCCCTATTTACCTGACTTTGATGCCTCCGGAACGTCCTTAGCAACGTTCGGCCGAAAGCCGCCCTCACTACTAGATTTTACAGCCGAGCAGGTTCGCGATAACCAAAGACGCAAACGTTGTACTATTTCTGAGTGGGTCATAGCTGCCGCTCCTCCTCGGAAAGTTGATGTGCTCTCCTGGTTGCAAGAAGAAAACGAGGCAAAAGTTGAGGTGAAGGAGCCTGGTAAAGTCGGCAAAATCGGGGCGCGAGGCAGGGCCCTTTCGCAGATTGATGGCCCGACGCAGAAGAATGAGTACGGCTTCAAATACTCTCAAAAGCAGCCCTGCACCAGCGTACAACATGAAACGCAGTATATGAATGTGATGAGCTTGGAAGTCCATGTTAACACTCGAGGTTCTCTTGCTCCAAACCCTGATGAAGATGCCATTGCGTGCATATTCTGGTGTGCACAGACCGACGATGAGGGTGATGACACCAGTGTAAGCAAGAACGGGTTGCATGTGGGAATTCTTGCTGTTGCCGGTGATCAGCAGACAGCCAAAAGGATTGCTCGTAATGTCCCGTATCACGTTGAAGAAGAAGCTACCGAACTTGACGTTCTCACGAGATTTGTCGACATTGTGAGGTACTATGATCCTGATATTCTGACCGGCTACGAAGTGCACAATAGCTCGTGGGGTTACCTCATTGAAAGAGCACGGATCAAGTATGACCTGAACTATTGTGATGAGCTATCCAGAATGAAGTCTCAATCTCACGGGAGATTTGGAAAGGAAGATGACCGCTGGGGCTTCAACCACACCTCAACAGTTCGCGTCACAGGTCGGCATACCATCAATATCTGGAGGGCCATGCGTGGCGAACTGAACCTGCTTGGCTACACTATGGAAAACGTTGTCTATCACTTGCTACATCAAAGAATACCTCATTACAGCTTTGCTGACCTGACGAGATGGTATCAAAGCAGGAATCCTCGCGATCAGGCAAAAGTCATCGAGTATTTCACTTCGAGGGCACAGATCGACATTGAAATTCTCGAAGCTAATGAGCTGATCTCACGAACCAGTGAACAAGCCCGGTTGTTGGGTGTTGACTGGTTCTCGGTCATATCACGAGGTTCACAATTCAAGGTAGAGTCTTTGATGTTTCGCATCGCAAAGCCGGAGAACTTTATGCTGGTATCGCCCAGTCGCAGACAAGTCGGGGGTCAAAATGCGTTAGAATGCTTGCCACTGGTAATGGAGCCCCAAAGCGACTTCTATACTAGCCCATTACTGGTGCTCGACTTTCAGTCCCTTTATCCCAGCGTCATGATAGCCTACAACTATTGCTACTCAACTTTCCTTGGACGAGTCGTCAGCTGGCGAGGCGCCAACAAAATGGGCTTCACAAACTATCATCGGGAACCCAGATTGTTAGAGCTGCTCAAGGATTACATCAACATTGCGCCGAATGGGATCATGTACGCCAAGCCTGAGATCCGAAAGTCCCTGCTGGCAAAAATGCTGAGCGAGATCCTCGAGACAAGGGTCATGGTCAAGAGTGGCATGAAGGTCGATACGGACGACAAGATGTTGCAGAGGCTGTTGAATAACAGACAACTTGCCCTCAAGCTTATAGCTAATGTCACATACGGCTATACATCAGCGTCATTCTCAGGAAGAATGCCATGCTCTGAGATCGCGGACAGCATCGTACAGACGGGTCGTGAAACGCTCGAAAAGGCCATTGCCCTGATTCACTCGGTTGAGCGATGGGGTGCGGAAGTAGTCTATGGCGATACCGACAGCCTCTTTGTCTACCTCAAAGGCCGGACAAGAGAGCAAGCATTCGACATAGGTGAAGAGATTGCCGACACAATTACGAAGATGAATCCTAGACCGGTCAAGTTGAAGTTCGAGAAGGTCTATCATCCATGCGTTTTGCTTGCGAAGAAAAGATACGTTGGGTTCAAGTACGAAAGCCGAAAGCAGACTGTACCGGACTTTGATGCCAAGGGAATCGAGACTGTCCGCCGAGACGGCACGCCAGCCGAACAGAAGATTGAGGAGACCGCATTGAAACTGCTATTCCGTACCTCTGACCTAAGTCAAGTCAAGGCCTTCTTCCAGGCTCAATGTGCCAAAATCATGCAAGGGAGGGTCTCGATCCAGGATTTCTGCTTTGCTAGAGAAGTCAGGCTCGGGACTTACAGTGATAAAAAACCCCCACCTCCTGGTGCACTTATTAGCGCTCGAAAAATGATGGAAGATCCAAGACTTGAGCCTCAATACGGGGAACGAGTACCTTATGTGGTTGTCACCGGCGGACCAGGTGCGCGGTTGATCGACCGTTGCGTGGCGCCAGATGTCTTGCTCAATGACGCGCACTCGGAGCTCGATGCGGAATACTACATTTCAAAGAACATCATCCCACCTCTTGAACGTATCTTCAACCTGGTGGGAGCCAATGTCCGTCAATGGTACGACGAAATGCCGAAATATCAACGTATCAGGAGAGTGGACGCCGGGCTTGGTACAGACGGAAAGAACGGAGGGAGGTCTCAAAAGACTCTGGAGTCATACATGAAATCATCGACTTGTCTTGTCTGTCGCGAACGATTAGACGCCCCGGCCCCGTTATGCGATACTTGCTCTCAGCAACCTTCGCAGAGTATGCTAGAACTACGGTCGAGGCTCATGAAAGCAGAGAGAAAAGCGGCGCAACTCGCAAAGGTCTGTCGCTCTTGCTCGGGATTCGGGTGGAATGAAGAAATACGGTGTGATAGCAAGGATTGCCCTGTTTTCTACTCACGAACGAGACAGAGGGCTGCTCTTGCGAATGACGAGGCCCAGATTCTGCCAGTTTTGGAAACATTGGAGAATGTCAAGGATGAAGGGATAGAATGGTGAAATGTTGTATTATGGATGGAGTGATGCATTGGTCGGTCTTGGAGGGCATGGGTACAGCATTCATTGGGATAGGGAACGGGGACGGGGACCGCTAGGACTGAGACAGCTGGGACAGGGATCGGTGCATGAGATACCCCATTGGTTTATGAGACAGCAACGCAGGATATGAGGATGTCAGGATGTACATTATAGGCCATCAGATGAGCATGGATTGTATGAGAACGGAGCATTGTACTTCTCTTGAGGCATCTTCCAAGAGCCTCCCCTGATGTGCTGACAAGGCTGAGTTTGCATTGAAAATGAGTCTAGCCTAATCCGGAAGGCCCCTTTGCTTGCTAGCGCCTTGGCATATGCTGGGTGGCTTCGGGGTCGTCGCCATGGTCGAGAAATCCACCTTTGATCTCCTTCGGACGCGAATCATGAATTATCGACCATTGTGACAAAGTGGAGTGCTATCAACGTTGGAATGCGTCGAAATGGAGTTCCCACTTTCCATCAACCGTCGGTCGATAATCCCGTACGAAATTCCCGTCCTCTTTGGAAACTATGCTCCCAAATTCCGAACACCTTCATCTGACTAAAGCTTCCTAAGGGCAATATCACCAGCTGAAGCCTGCGACCCCGGTCCGGTCCCTTGATGATGGTCTTCCCATTTCACATTCCTCAGGGAAGCCTTCTGTTGACGAAGTCGACGCTTCTGCTGGCTGCGACGCCACATGAAAAAGATCACACCAAGGAAAGCAGCAACGCCTACCACAACCCCGACGACAACACCGGCAATCGCGCCTCCTGACAAACCTGAAGACGATGATTCCGTGTCTTCCATATCTCCCGTGACTTCAGATGTTGCGGTTGCTCCCGCTGCCGAATCCGAAGAAGTTGATTCAGGATCAGAATCAGTAATGTTGAAATCATCAACAGTGGCATTGAAGCATGGCACTTGGTAGGTGAATTGGCTGGTCGGAACGTAAGTAATATCAGCGCACGCATAGTACGTCTCATTTCTGTCGTCTTCAAAGTCCGAAGTATATCGAATTTGCAATGTCGCGTTGGAGAGAGCTTCGACGTCAGCCGATGGATTGGGAATCGGGTAGCACTGGTGCCCCTCATTGAGTTCTGGGATTCTCGTGGCCGCAATCACCGTCTCAAAATCACCGTTCGACGTCGGATCTAGCCGGTTTGTAAGTTACGACCCAAGAAGTCTTGGTGAGTCGCTACTTCACCCACCGTTTTTGTGAGAAACGGCTACTTGGATGGACCAGGACTCGTCTTGAGCGACGAGCGCGATTTGGCCGTTGACTTGTACAAATGAGCATGCATACTCTGGACTTTGACATTGACTTACGCAGAGGAAATTCGGTTCTGTTCACCACCGATGCAGCCGAACCACACGGGGCTGTATTATCTTGAGCAGCGCCCCATTCCCGATCAGGCGGCCACAGGAAGGCGACTGGGCCCATCGTTTTCTCATATTCTTCTCCGTGATCTTGAGCAAGGGCGTAATTCGCCGCGAGAGCCCAGCAGAAGATCCGAAGAGACGTGAGGAGGGCCATTTTGTCAACCCCCAAACGCTGCGAAGTGTGAAAATTCGCTGACCTGCAAGGACCGAGTTATTTGTCGATTTTCCTTTGGACCGAAACCGGATTCTGAAGACAAGAGAATCGAGTGAACCGCGCCTCAATCACACCACCATCAACGAGAGGAGGGAAGATATAGAGCGAGCCAATTCATCCAAGCCACAAGGAAAACCTACGAATGCCTAGCCAGGCATTTCCCCGAGCGCTCCAACCTACGACTGGACTTGGCTTGCTGGAGGAAGAGACAGAAAGAGGGACCCCCCACCCGACAGTGTCTCTGCTTGCAAACCGCAATGGCCATACCCAGTACCGGAGCACATCGCCCACGTCCAAGCGAAGCCGCTGCCAATCTAATCGGATAAGATAGCTGCCGACATCGGGCGTCGCCAGACAAAATATTGACCTCCGTTTATGCTTGGAAAGACAAATCGTCGATTGTCAGGCTCGAAATTACGCAATCAGATAAGATAAGTGGCGCCGGCGTGCTTGGCCGTTGCTGGGCGTTCGGCTTTTGCGGGCTACTTGTCTCACTCAGCATAACCAACGGTGCGGCCAAGCGTTGACTCGGGGCCAACTGTTCAACTGTTCGCCTCTGAACCTGTCAGGGCCGGATGATTGTGTTTCTCGCAAAAAACCCGCGTTGATTGTTGAGGGTTCCCCAATTCATGGAGGGACGGTGCTTCGCTTGGAGCGCCCGAGCGTGGTCCGGAAATGAGACGAATGGAGGCAATATCGCTCTATGTTTATAAGGGAGGGTCGTCTCCCCCTCTCTATGGCCTTCTCGCCCAGGCCTGTGCTTCCCAGTTCCAGACTTTGCATCTTCAGTCTGGTCTGTCACACTTCGATCAGCACAATGCGTTACTCTCTCCTGTCCGCGATGGCACTGGCCGTTGCTTCAGTCTCAGCTTCACTTGTGTATCCAGTCTCTTTCCCCGTTTACCGGCGGCAAGAACCTGGAACGCCTGAATACGACTGTCATGCAAACTGGTGGGTCGTGCATCAAATCTACGTTGTGGCTCAATTGACACAGGATACAGTGGCGCTGTCATTGTCGCTGGTAGAACGGAAGGATATTGCGACACAGGAAATTTTACCACTGCCCTCAAAGCTTGCCTCGATTGTGCTCTCGAATTTGATATCTGGCAGTACTATGGTGACAGTGTCGCCGAGGCCGCAACAGCGTGTGGGCTCGATGCAACGCCCGTCCCTGCCAATGCGACTTCCGCAACGAACAGCAGCTCTATTCCCGAGTCCACTTTGGTTAGTTCACCTCAAAGCACCGAGGCAACATCTTCAACGTCAACCACAGCTTCTTCGGTCGAGACAGCTTCAGCCACGGCCGGACAGACCTTCAGTGAGGTGAGTGCTTCACTGGGGATGGTGGGGCACATAGAGGCGATTGAATTGACGAATCTGATTCAAACCAGACTCCAAGCGAAACCGCTTCTACAGCAACGGCCACTGAGACTGGGAACTTTGGCAACAGAATCGCATTTGGTGGTGGACATGTAGCATTACCTTTGGTAGCGTTACTTCCTGGATTCGTCTAAATCAAAGGCCAAAGCTGCAGGTTGACCTAGCTATTCCGCCACTTCAAGGACCTCAACGAGAGATTTCCCACCCCTTGCCGCCATGGGTAAAATTTATGTCTCCTACGTCTTTCCTCGCAGCGTTCTTTGTTTGGATCCTAGATACATATTCAGTTGCTGAATCGCTCGACCAAGACTACCAACTCGTTAGCACAATGAACACCACTTTTCGGTGGAGGGAAATTGTATGGCCTTCGCTTCCATGGTGACTGAACACTGGAAAGGCGCAGCTCCTCCTCATTTGCATTGTCGGCCCTTTCCTAACGCGGTTGGTCGTTGCCTATTGTATCACGCATCCAATCGTGATTCGCCTGGGCCTCGAGCTATAACGAACGGGGCCTGGCGCAGCAAGGCCACCACCATGGTTATGAACATCTGTGCGAGAGCCGCACTCTGTGCTGTTGGTGGTTAAAACCCGTTATTCGACCCAGAGAGATGCTACTCGTCCTTGCAGGGTTCGATCTTTTCACTCAGACGTTCTATGACCACCCATTTCTGACCCCCAGAGAAGAGCAGTCAGAATATCAACCTAAGCTCGCAGATAACGCTTTCGCGTCAGGGAGAGCCCCATCGTTCCTCAACTTGTCCGATAACCCTCAGACTCGAGATTGGCATTCGCCCCGGGACATAATGGACTCGGGCTACAACTCTCGAACTATCTCTCGGTCTCCCAGTGAAGAGGCTTCTTGTTTCATAGCCTCTCAATTCGAGACAGATGCACCATTCCCCTCAGACTCTGCCTATTATTTCGAGGATAAGAGCATTGACGCCTTCTCCCGCGTCAAAATTTCGAACCTTGATGAAGATGCGGCGCACAAGGCTACGATACAAAAATCATTTCACCAACAGCCGCCACGCAGAACACTACCCTGTCCGCTGTGTCATGATCCCCCGCAAGGATACCACGATGAACACGAACTCCGTCGGCACATTGACCAGCACCACGCGCAGTCGAGAAGGGTGTGGATTTGCAAAGAAGCACAACCTGGTGGAACATTCCTCGCGGGCTGCATAGCCTGCAAAAATGAGAAACCATACTGGGCAACCTACGATGCAACTGGACACCTTCTGCGGGCCCACTTCCTCCCCAGAATTAACAAACGTAATAGCTGGGATAAGAAGAGTGAGGTTACAGGAGGTCCGGGAATCGAGGACTGGTCGTTGGTCGGAATTGATTTCAAAGATTGGATGTACGAAGCGGTGGAGGTACGTGACGGCGACAAATTAGTCTTCGTGTCGCTCTATCCGTCCCCCGTCATTGTCCAGAGCGATTCCGAGGTAGGAAGACCAGTTACAATTTCTGGCAGGGAAAATGACCTAAAACACAACTTGTTCGAAGCTCCTAGTGGCGCAAACGAACAGTCAAAAGTCTCAGATGATACTCTGGGCATAATTTCTCACAGAAACTTTGCGGAGACTTACGCTTCGGAGTCTACCATAGACTTTCCTCAGCCAAATGCTGACGATGTGCGGTCTGGTACGGCCAGTGCTCGTCAAGAGTCATATTCGCCGGTGATTCAGCCCATTGCGTTGCCAGCGGACGCAACAGGTTCAGAAGTGAGCTATGTCCCAAGCACGCCACAGAGTTCTTTGAGCAGGGCAGTCGACAGCTCGAGAAGCCTTGTAAGCATCTCTGAAGGCGAGCTCTCATTTATGGGCATGGAGAACAGCCGGGCTACTGAGATACCTCCGCCTCGCTTCAATTCCAACACTGCTACTTTCCTCAATGGTCTGGCTCAGCGGATTGTAGATCGATGCATCCACGGGTCTTATCAGCACAGGCCGAGAATGCGAGTCGGGTCGGAACACACATCTTCTTCAGAATCCGCGTCCTCCTCGCAGCCAGCTACAAGGACGACTTCGGCAACAAGTCAGTCGAGCAACCTGCTAGGGTTGCACCCACGTGGTATCGGCCCCGACGAGCCGGATGATGACGATTCTTCGAAGCGCTCCCCGGTCTTGAAGAGAAAAGTGGACGAAGAAGAGCCACCATCGAAATTATTTGCTTGTCCTTACGCCAAATTCAATCCGTCCAAATACTCCCGGGAGAATCTGGCTGAACCTGCCTATTGGAACTGCAGTAGTTGCTGCCTGCGCGACATCTCTAGATTAAAGCAGCATCTGTATCGCATCCATAAGAGACCGGACTACTATTGTGGAAGCTGTTTCAAGTCATACAAGTCGCGCGAACAGCTCGATGAGCACACCAGGCAGCGACCACCATGCGAACTGCAGGGCCCTAGATACGAAGACAAGATGACCGACGACCAGTTTCAAGCCATCAAGCGTCGCATCATACGAGGAGATCCATGTGAGCTTTGGTTCAACATCTATAGTGTACTGTTCCCGGGAGCGCCGAGGCCATCATCACCCTTTGTTACCACCGCGGACGCAACTATGATCAATCACTTCGTGAATTTGTTTCGGTGGGTTGGCCCCCAGGAATTGATGAGCATGATGCTTGATCGACGCCAGCAGCCTGGGCAATACCCGCCCTTGGATCTTTCCACTCAAGTGATCGTGGATGAGGCTTTCGAGATTGCCCTGCCGAGCTATTTGAGACAGACACAGTCCCAGTCGTCCCAACCATCTATGAACCCGGCAGTTGAAGATTCAGAAGAAGATGTCTTCACAATGGCTCCAATACGGAACGCGACACAGAGCGCGGCACCATCTAACCGTCATGAAAACGCCCCAATTGAGCCGAGGGCTCCAGAAATTACAGGATCCATCGACCAGCTCACAGATTCGAATATTCAATTTCTGAACACGGAAGACTGGCCCATGCACGCCTTTGACCCATCTCAAGTAAACGCAGCTTTCGGCAGCTATGCTGCCAGTGATTTTCCTGGTATGAATCAGGAAGATCTCTACGCCATGTCGGGTCTTCATAGCACGACTATTCCTACTCAACGGGGACTGCCCAATTGGAGCAATGAAATCCCTTGGAACGGAAATCAGTAGCTACCCGGGTAGGGGGCGCGTGATCTACGTGCGGATAGATAATCAAATTCATCGGGATTCGCGACCAGCGGACAAACTTGTGAGTTGTAGGTGTGAAAAGACCGTGACTACGTATGCAGCACAGCGCAGATTGCGCTCGTCCAGAGTTCCGGTTGCTTTTACTGTTCGGCTGCTGTCTTCTATGCTACTAGCACTAGTGACCATGGGCTAAACCGCCGACTATTGGTGCCATAGCTGATATCGTCATATTTCCATATATATGACCACCCGCTCAAGCCATCAGTGCTGCAGATGCCCGCCGAGAAGACAGAGCGGCCACCCAGCATCAAGAAGTATGGCGAAAGCGAAACGTGCTTGTTAGCGGCCCAAATGTGCACAAAGAGACCCGGAGCCATCACGCTCTAAACTCCTTGCAAGCTCAACAAAGTACATATTCTCGCAAAGCTGCAGACTCCTTTCCGCCTCACCATCCGTGAAGCCATGCAAATAGCACCCACCGATCACGCCATGTCGTTCATCTCCGTCATCCGCAGATGACCTCGAGACAAGTGGCACATTCACCCCAGGTAGAACACAACCGTGTTTGCTCAGGGCCGAGCCTCAGGTATCCACTTTAGGTAGCGAACAATAAATAGCCTGCTAACCATGAGTTTTTGGACTTTTTTTTTTTTTTTTTTAAATATCTCTTGCCCGGACGGGAGCGCCAGGAATGCTCAAGGTCCCTATGACCGTGGAATGATAGGCGTTCGAGGCTATCTGTCCATGTAGACATGGAGGGGTGATTTGGGGAGGGGGGGCCGTGGCCCCTTCGTAGTGCAGTCCTTGCCGCAAATACAAGTTTGATCGCGGCGACGACCCCGCTCGTTATCTGCCTTAGGGCGGTATATAGTATTAACAGTGGTCATTGGCGCGGACGAAAATGAACTTGGCGTCCTCGTCTTCATCGCGAAGTCGGCTGTCAAGGTACGAAACAAGGTTCCGTGATGCGATTCGCGAATTTGCAAATACGGTATTATCTGGGTTTCCCCAAGCTATGGAGCACCGCCCCGACAAAGCCCTGGAAAGCAGCAGAGACCGCCAAGGTTGCATCCTTTTCTGGCTTGTACGTTGTTCAATATCGGCAGATACAAACAGTTGCAATACGGTCAGCATGCTCCGGTCTCTCTGCAATACATGGAGCAAGCATTTCCACATGAGCCGCCACTCTCAAGGCAAAAATCGAAGTTTGTATTCGTACCTTCAATCTCAAGGCTTATTTAAACTATTAGTAGTTTGGTGGAGGTGTGGCCTAAAAGTTCCTTACCGAGACGAAGGCTTGCTCGAGCAACCCCTTACCAGTGGCCTACGAGTTCTAACTTGACACCATTCCCGGTTGATCCAAATACCGCCATAGAGCACGTTCGGCATTCAAATCATCATCATCATATCTTTGTATAGCTCGCTCAAATGCGACATATCAGTCAGGCATGCGGGGAAGTCCAAAAATGGGCCTTTGTGTCCTCCCAATTTCGGATACCATGCAGCGAGTTGCCAATCAATGGTGGCAACGATCTTGTAATTGCGAAGGATGACATTGTGTAGACAGAGGTCGCCGTGGGAGACATAGGTCCTTTATTGATGGGTATAGCACCACCTGACGGCTTCGTCGTAGCCTCGTATATAATCTTCTGATGGGATAGATCCACAGAGAACTGAATGGAATTTCTGATCGCTAATGAAAGGGCCGAAGAGATTGTATTCCCTTCAGTGGTTAAGACCTTATCCAAGTTCTAATTACCGAAGTAACAACTCCTTTTTATGAGGGCTCTAGTACCCGAAGTTCACGAATATAATCAGCAATCTATTTAGTAATAACTTATTTATCACTAGTCGATAAAATATCGCCAGACATGTAGCTTAGAAAGTGTCCCATCGAACGTATTCTATCTCGATGTAGAGTTGTTCGTTGGTTCGATGAATTCGATTGAGTCTTCGTATAGCTATTGTACTTGTGAGAGTTTCCTAATTAGGAAATGTAGAATAGTATATTAGCCTGTTAGTCTATTGACTACACCCCCACATCAGCATACCAATATACTTATCTTCTTCCTATCCTGGATGTTATGTCACCTTCCCAGCCTTGCTCTATGGAGGACATAATAGATTCTAACACAGCCATGAGGACCTATCTAACTCCATACTATTAGGTAATTACTTTGTGAGTATCGACACTAGTCCGAGGAACTCGACCGATTACTGGTGTCGACCGTCTTTATATCACTTGGCGATCCTGCCAGTCACAACCTCCAAGGCTGCCCAGCTGCCTTGTTCGGTCGACCTTCCTTTCCTTAAGCTCCCTACGTGCTCCCGTGGCCGCATGAAAGGCTGTGTCTAACAACGGATGTGTTTCGCTGTGCTGTCTTGACTATGGCGGCTCGATTCCTGGGCAGATGGCCGATCCCTCTGGACGTCCTTACTGCCATCGAAAGGGGCGACATTGGACGCCACAAACACTGATACAGCGGGCGAGCCTCTATTGTTGCCATGATTCCGAGTTGGCTTTCGTGCACACCATAACTCGTGCACAAAAGCCACATTACTGCTGAGCACCACCCGTCGTGACACCGTGCTGTGGACCGCACCCAACTTACCTTCCCGTCAAAGCCTGGTTGATACCCACACGCTCGGACGACGATAAATGTTCTCCCGCCGCTCCGAAATTACCATTCCTTTCTCTTTGTACATCAGAGTGCGCTGGAAGCTTTCTCTGGGTGTTTTGTTCTTCTTTCGAGACTAATTTTATATTGATCATAAATCTCACGTGTTTAGTTCTCGAAGATCGCTGCGGCAGCAGTCCGCTGTGCTTCATGCGTACCGTCCGTTTTGCGCAAGCCACGTCCTCCACGGTTCAATTTCAATCGGCGACTTCCAACGTGTACCACCTCAACAGGGCAACCGTAAGTAACCATGATCCTGACGGAAAAGACGACGACGAGATTGAAGCCTATCATTCAAAACCGCATTCCCTTCTGCCGCATGGTCTGGGACCAGGGCAGATTGACGCCGGAAGTAGCCTCGTATCCGTACGCAGGCTCAGATCCAGACACGAACCCATGTGTTGCCTGACGAATCCCCAACGACCCTCGCAACCCTATGCTATTTAGCAGTATCATGAAATGGTCAATCATAGTGGAGGTGGCTATTGCCACTCTGGCTGTCGCCCTGATTTCCCCCGCATACACCGGAGGCATTAAAGTTCGCCGCTGAGTCCGAGGCTTTCATGAACAAGTTGCAGCAGCGGATTGGGTGGCCCCCGAAACCAGGGAGACTCAACAGTTGGAAGAGGAAAAGAAGCCCACTGCGAAGATCGGGCTGGGACGACGCGCTCTAGCTCGGCCAGTACAAGTGAGGGATCATCCATTCGTGGCTGGTCCCACCAAGGCTCGGGTGAAAAGCGAGCGAGCTTTCAACAGTCTTAATGCACGGCAACACCTGAATCGGAGGCCTCCTTTATTAGGACCAGCACAGCTGCTCCTGCAACTATTCCTCTTTTCCCTTCGCACCACATCCTTCATCGTCATCACCATCATCATGGCATCCGGAGGTGAACTCGACGTCGAATGGGTGCTCTCACAACTCGGTCTGGAAGAGAAGGTTGGTCTGCTTTCGGGTGTGGGGCGATGCAAAACAGCGGGCATTGAGAGGCTCAATGTCCCCAGTATCAATGTAGGTCATACCGTGCCTCCCTGGGAAATCGCCACGTCTCGCTAAAGAAATTCGTACAGATGTCCGATGGTCCGCTTGGCCTGAGAGGATATCAGTTCTGGAATGGGGCAAGTTGCCCCCCCCCTTTTTTTTTCTGGCTGGGACTCCTATCCTGACGCGTTGTTGTCTAGCCTCGTACGTGCATGCTGCCATGTGGCACTGCCCTGGGTGCCACGTTCGACTCGGGCTTGTTACGTGGCGTTGGGGAACTTCTCGGCGATGAAGCGCGAGGGAAGAACATACAGGTGGTGCTGGGGCCGGTCTCCTGCCTACAACGCTCCCCATTGATTGGCCGTGGATTTGAGGCCTTTGGCGAGGATCCGTGGTTAAGTGGAGCGCTTGCCGCTGCCTATATAGACGGAGTACAGAGCCGTAAAGTGGCTGCTTGTCTCAAGCACTACGCGGCTCATGACCAGTCGTGGAACTCGATCGAAGACAACTGTGTCATGACGGAAAGGACTCTTCGAGAGATGCACACCCTGCCATTTCAGATTGCGGTCAGACAGGCGAATCCATGGTCGATCATGTCATCTTACAACAAGATCAACGGCACCCACGTGAGCGAGCACAAACACCTGCTCGACGAAATCCTTCGCGACGATCTCAAATGGGACGGAATCGTGATCAGCGACTGGTGGGGTACGTACAGCACGACAGGATCGATCGAGGCCGGCATGGACCTTGAAATGCCCGGTCCCTCTCTCTGGCGCGGCAAGCTCTTGACCTGGGCCGTCGAGGCTGGTAAGGTGCCTCGGGCAACCATTGATCGCCGCGTCAGAGCGGTCCTGAATTTCATCAGAAAGGTCCAACGGCCTCCACCAACCGACATCAAACCCTACAACGACACGCCCGCGTCTCGAGCATTCATTCGCCAAGTTGCAGCTCAGTCAGTCGTCCTCTTGAAAAACAACGATAACAGACTTCCACTTTCGAAGAGTGCTCCCAGGACCTACGGCCTGATTGGCTATCATTTTCAGAATCCGGCTGTCTGTGGAGGTGGTAGCTCCGAGGTCGACGCTTACTACCTGAACACCCCTTATGATGCTTTTGTAGAAGCCGTTGGCGAAAACGCCGTCGAATATCAGCTGGGCTGTTACTGTAAGGGGCAACCTTTCTATTGCACACAATGTTTTGGCACCTGAACTGAGGTTTTTGCTCAGCGCATAGGTTCACCCCCTTGATCGCGTCCGGTCACACGGTGCCTGGGTCGTCGGAGCCCGGGTTCCTTGTGCAATTTTACGGAGAGAATCCACACGACAAGCCTGACGCTCGTTGCCTGTACGCTACAGTGTCCTTGAAATCTTCGATGCCCTTCAACGACAGCATACCGCTATTCTTACCGAATGTACTGTTCGTCAGCGCCAAGGCAACATATGCTCCACCCAACTCGGGCCGGTTTCGATTTGGGTTGTCTATTTCTGGCAAGGCAAGGCTCTTTGTCAACGGCCGGGAATCGATCGATCTCTGGTCCGAGGTGCCGGAGAAGACTGCCGCCACCCCAATGCTGAACTCCTTTACCATGGAGAAGTGTGTTGACCTCGATCTGAACAAGGGCGAATCGATCGAGCTCGAAGTGCTCTTGACAAACGAAGGCATCCACTCATTCGTCGTCGGAGCGGCTCCTGCACCAGGACTCCGGCTCGGTGCCTACGAAGTGCTCGACGAGGACAAAACAATCGCCAATGCGGTTGCCTTGGCTCGGCGGGTGGACGTGCCGGTTGTCCTCGCTGGCCTTAGCTCCGACCACGAATTCGAAAACTTTGATCGCCGCCACTTGAGACTCCCTGGTCGACAAGACGAACTGATTAAGAAAGTTCTCGATGCCAATCCGAATACGGTGAGCAAGGACGCCCACGCACTCAACAAAAGGTTGTGCAATTCTATTGACTTGTATCGTACAGATCGTCGTGACGCAGTCGGGCCTACCCATAGGGATGCCATGGCTGTCAAAAGCCAACTCCCTTCTTCACGCTTGGTTTGGGGGCCAGGAGACGGGCCACGGCATCACGGATGTCGTCTTTGGCGACGTAAATCCTTCAGCTAGGTTGTCGGTGACGTTTCCCAAGAGAGTGGAGGATACTCCGACCTATCTCATGTACGGCAAATCCGACAAAAACATCCTGTACGGCGAAGGCGTCTTTATCGGTCACCGATACTATGAACAGGTTGATCGGGAGCCCCTGTTCTATTTCGGCTACGGGCTGAGCTACTCTCGCTTCGAATACTCGAATCTCCAAGTACCCAGTGAGTTCGAAGCCCGCGAAGATCATGTTATGCGCCTTTCCGTCCGCGTCAGCAACGTGGGCACGGTCGACGGATCAGAGATCGTGCAAGTATATGTTGGTGATGCAGACTGCACGGTCTTGCGACCAAAGAAAGAGCTGAAGGCCTTCGCCAAAGCCAATATTGCATCGGGCCAGAGCAAGGAGATCAAAGTCGAGCTTGACAAGTATGCGGTGTCATATTGGTCAGAGGTTCACGGAAAATGGATGGCCGAGGCTGGTGTATTCACGGTCATTATCTCTCGGAGTGCCGACCCTCTGGACCATGTTCTGTCCGCCGATTTCACGCTTCCTCAAACGTTTCTCTGGGCAGGGCAGTAAAAATAGACAGAGAGCAAGGGGGTCGGGACTCGCTAGATGGTAGATTACTAGATGGTCCAAATCTCCTCGTGGTATTCACTTTTTTGCATACATTTGGACTTTGATCCTCGTCCCTGACCAAATTTTCAACATTTTGGACTGCTTTGTGGCTCCTATAAGAGTGGTCCAATCTTGCTGACCTGCCCCGGTCAAGGGGACTACGTTATGCTACAGCGGCTCCTACAACCAACTAGCCTTCTGCCCAAGGCATCTTCGAAATTGGTGTCACCGGCCAAGCACGGTCGGGTCGATGACGACCAGAAAAGGTCCACTTTCCGGCCTTGACGAGCTCGGTCCGCCCACCACTCTCGGCCGGCAGGACTACTTCCATGGTGGTCGTTGGAGGGACTTCGACAGTCAAGGTAAACTGCTCGCCTTCAATGCTCCATGAGCAGCCCACTTTCCCGTAGGGAGTGTTGTAGCTGACTTCCGCACCGGTGATGCCGCCTGAGATTACCGGAGCGGCGCGACTCTTCTTCCAGCCTGGCTCCACACACCGGAGGCCGGCCAGTCGTTCGTGCAGGAAGGAGATGACCGCCCCGTGGGAGTAATGGTTGAACGAGGTCATCTCGCCGGGATTGATGGAGCCGTCGGGAAGCATGCTATCCCAACGCTCCCACGTCGTCGTCGCGCCCATTGTGACCGGGTACAACCACGAGGGACACTCTCGATTGAGCAACATGGCATATGCTACAGCAGCGTGTCCGACTCGTACCAGGGCCTCGCAGATGAACGGAGAGCCCGCGAAGCCGGTGTTGATCTTGAAGTGCTCCTGGCGGACGAGCTTTGCCAGCCGTTCGCCTGCATTCGCTCGCTGTGCGGCCGTGGGGAGGAGATCAAAGCAGATGGTTAGTGCGTAGGCCGTTTGCGAATCGGAGACTACGCGACCGCTGGCGCTGATGTACTCGTGGACGAATTGCTGGCGCGTGGCGTGTGCTTCGGCTTCGAACACCCTGGCTCCCTCCGTGTCACCCAGGACCTCTGCGATTTGACAGACAAGGTCCATACTATGCACCAAGAAGGCATCTGCCACTAGCGTCGCGTCTGTTTGGCTGGTTGCAGGTTTGTCTGGCGGCGCAGACGGATCCAACCAGTCCTATGTCGCTCAACGTCAATCGTCATATGCTCATAAACGGCAGGCGCGCGGCTGCTCGAAACTGGGGGCCCACTTACGCCTAGTTGGAAGCACTCTCTGTCCCAGAGACGATTGGCTGTTGTCGTCTTCATATCCCGTGGGATCTGCGTGAGCCAAGTCTTCATGCTCCCGTAGTTTCTGGCCAGGATGTCCTGGTCTCCCGAGGCGACATACAATGCCCAGGGCACGCGGATGGTGACGTCGTGCCAAATTGAACACGGCCATGGGTCGCCCCAAAACTCGAGTCCTTGAAACGCGTTTGGTGGAACGAGAGGGGGGATTCCACCGCGAAGGTCCTGTTCGTAGACAACATCGACCAGCCAATTTTGCAAGAAGCTGTAACAGTCGTACAGCTTGGCCGCAGATGGTGCAAACAATGCAATGTCCCCAGTCCAGCCCAGACGCTCGTCGCGTTGGGGGCAGTCTGTAGGGATGGAGAGGAAGTTGCCTTTCATGCTCCACACGGTGTTTTCGTGCAGCTTGTTCAGCATCTTGTCCGAGCAACGAAAGTGGCCGATAGGCTCCATCTCGCTGTGGCACACGACGGCAACCAGCGAGTCTTGCAGCTCAGGCGCCTCGACTGGCCAGCCGTCCACCTGGCAGTAACGGAAGCCATGGAAGGTGAACCTAGGCTCCCACTGTTCCCCAGACTCGGTGCCTTTCAAAGTATACTGATCCAGGGCTTGACAGATCCGGAGTGGTCGTCGCCCCAGCTCGTTGTTTTCCATCACCTCTGCATGTTCAAGAGAGATCCGGTCTCCTCTTTTCCCCTTTACAGCCTTGATCCGTACGTAGCCCACCAGATTCTGACCAAAGTCGAGGACCACTTTCCCGCAGGGCGTGATGATTTTCTGAACAGGCGCGATCGTTTGCTTACGAGTACCCGGTGCTCCAAAGTCCGGGACGATCTGAATAGTGTCCGAGAGCGGTGGTTTCTCGCCCACTTCACGCCAGAGGGCGGGATCGAACTCGTGGGTGGGATTGCCTGGCTGTGACCATCCGTCGATTTCGGCGGTGCCGTCGTACTTCTCTCCGTCGTAGATTTCCGCGGCCGTGGCTGGACCTGCCGTGGTGAGCCATGTTTTGTCCGTGCAGATCCGCTCTGAGCTCTGATCGTCGTAGACAATCTCCAGCTAGGCCATGATGGTCGGATGGGGTCCCCAAAGGTGACGACGGCCGCCCAGGAACCCGACTCTTCCAGAGAACCATCCTTCCGCGAGCCGTAGGCCAATGCAGTTCTCTTCCGGCGATCGTGTCAGCAGGTGGGTCACATCATAAGTTTGATGGAGGATTCGATGGTTGTAGTTTGTCCATCCGGGTGCGAGGAAGTCTCCAATCTGCTGTCCATTGATTTCTGCTTGATACAAGCCTTGGGCTGTAACGTACAGCCTTGCCCGGCGAACACGGGACCGGAGCCAGAATGCTTTGCGGAAGAGTTGCTCCGCGAAATGCCCTGCAGTTGGCGCTATGCCAGGTGCAGCAATCCGTTGACAGTGCCAATCTGCCCGTGTCAGAAGTCCAGTCTCGAATGTTGCTGGCTGACTCCATGGAGAAGAAGAACCGTCACATGACCAAATTCTGACGCGCACAGAAACTTCCTGTCTTGATATCAATGCTTCGTCGTGAGGCCAAGGGACCAGCTGCGACTGGCTCGAGTTGACTTTGCGGCAACATAACAGCGTCATTCCCGTGCCTGTACTCGGAGCGCAGACTTCGACCTCGTAGGCTGCCTGCTGGAAGGCCGAGTCAACATTGTAAAATTTCCAGGATAGACGGGGTCGATCGTACGGAAGTCCCAGAGTGTGACCTGGTTGACAGTGCTCGAATCGCACGTCCGACACGATGGGACCACCTCGTTCCATGCCAGGCTGTCCAAGATTTTGACTTCTGCTCAATGCGTATACCGCACTATCGGGCTTGCAAATGACTCTTGTAGACCAAGTGACGACTGGCCAGGCCAGCACGCAGAATGCATGGGTATCACGTTTTGGGAAGCCCAGCCCAATCCTCCGATCTCAGTCGGCTGTAGATGTGCCGATCGGACACAGTACCCAGTGTACGGAGTATTGAGCGCCGCTAAAGTTCTTGACCATGAATTCGATTATGGCTAAATATCCTGGATAAATGTATTGTTTACGCTTGAGGCAGCAACCTCAGCCTGGGATAGCCGAGAGTGACGCCCCACATTGTATATAGATCAACTCCTATCATTGGCTGTCGGTAATTTTCGGCTGCAACATCCAAGCACTTACCTGCTATGACTACGTACTTGGAACCTCAGGGTGCCCTTGGACTAGATCCCAGCCAGCCGGGGACTCGACCAGAAGTTCACAAGGGCGCACCACCGTCTCAAAGAGGGGTGATGCCATCTTTCACTGCCTTAAGCACTCACAGAAGCTGGGTCAAGCCGGTCACCCTGGCACAACCTACCCAATAAACTTAGAACAACCTTATCCTCCAAAACAGACAATTGCAGACTGGCTTCTTCTCTCTTGTTTGTCGGTGCATCATTCAACCGAACGCGGGTGGCGAATTTGATCATTGTAGCGAAAGGAGGACATGGCCCGAACTTCAGGGGACGCTGGTGGCCTGCCCGCACCAATTCTAACCTGTTCCGTGCGAAAGATCTAGACTAGGTAGATGAACGGAAGCAAGACAATATAGAGCACTCGCTCAGTCGCAGGTGAGAGAAGTTCAGTCCTGTGTCTTCCTCAACACCATTCCAAAGAAGATATCGGCCACTGACCAAGGGGTCCTGTCCACACGCCGGTGATTGCATTTTCGAGGTCGAGAGATTCTCGTATTTCACAGCCCATGGCATCTGCTGATGGCATATTCGAAGGCCGCCTTCGGGAGCTCTGCAAGCAATGCCCACCGTGGTACAAATCTCCCAGCCTGGTCCGGCTCTACCTCCTCCTGATCGCCCCAATGATCACCACCGCCGCTTGGGGTTTCGACAACGCGTTGACAAATGGGCTTCAATCCATCGACACCTTCATGAACAATTTTGGCAACCCCAGGGATCAACGTTGGGATTTTTTGGTGCGTCCATGTCTGTCGGAGGCATCATTGGGTGCATTGTCGGCGGCCCGTTGAATGACCGCTTCGGACGCCGACCTCTGATCTCCGGTGGCGCCTTACTGATTGTCGGCATGGTGATTATGCAAACATTCTCTTCCAATTTCCGCATGTTCACTGGCGGAAAGCTGCTGCTCGGCTTTGGAGCTTTCATTCAGCAGTGTGCAGCTTCCGTGCTCGTCGTGGAGCTGGTTCACCCGAAGCAGCGTGAAGCCTTGTCATCCTTTTTCAACACAAACATCTACATCGGTTTCATCATTGGCGCCTGGATCACTTTTGGAACATTCCGCATGATGTCTCAGTGGTCCTGGAAGCTGCCTTGTATCCTTCAGTTGGCCCTGCCTGCATACCAAGTCGTCATGGTGTGGTTTTGCCCCGAGAGCCCGCGGTGGCTGATCAGCAAAGGTCGCATCGAAGAGGCACGGCAAATCCTGATCAAGTATCACGGCAACGGTGTCGAGAATGAAATTATCCGTGTCGAAATGGAGGAGATTATGGGCGGTATCGAGGCCGACAAGACCATGATCAAGGCCAACTGGCAAGGCCTAAAGACCATTCTGGGTACCAAGGGCAACCGCCACAGACTCTGGATTTGTATTGTCACTGCGGTTGGCTCACAGGCGCTTGGGGGATCTTTTGTGACGGCCTACCTTCCACAGATCCTGGACCAGGTCGGTCTCACCTCTTCCAAGGATAAGACACTGATCAACGGCATCATGACCATCGTCAATTGGCTCACGGCAATCATCGCCGCTTTCGTCATTCCAAAGGTCAAACGCCGGACAATGTTTCTGTTTGCCACTACAGGGATGACGGCCTCGTTTATCATCTGGACAGCGCTGACTGCCGAGTATGTCAAGCACGGACACAAAGGCTTGGGTATCGGCGTCGTTGTCATCATCTTCATCTACAATTTCTTTACCTCCATGTGTTGGGTCCCTCTGGTTATCGCGTATCCTCTCGAGAATGTTACGACCAAGCAGCGAGCGATCTTTTTTGCCATCACGCTCTTTTCCATCAATGTCTCGGCCTTCTGCTCCAGCTATTTGAACCCTGTGGGTCTCGCGGCTATTGGCTGGCGATACTATCTTCCACAGTGCTGTTTCAACGCTCTTATGATCGCCATAATATACTTCACTTTCGTCGAGACGAAGGGACTCACGTTGGAGGAGATCGCCATAATCTACGACGGCAAGGAGAGCTTCGAAGAAGCCGTCCACTATGTGAGCATGGAGCTGAACGCAAAGCACAGCGAGGCAGTGAACCACGTCGAGGGACTCACTGAGGTGAAAGCTTAAGCGGAGGACTGGACAGATCCGACGCCGGCAATATTCGTTCGGAGCCACTGCTTGTCACATTCCTCCTGTAACGACGTCTGATTGGGTCTGGACATCTTTTCCCCTTGGCCAGGGTGGAATACAGAAACTATTCGGGAGCAGGATGGCGTCGGGAATCCTGCTTCAGGGCGTGTTCAAATGTGCGTTTTGGTGGAAAGGCCACGACCGTCTTTCTCTCGGATTTCTGTCTCTTGAAAAGCTCTGGTGACCTTTTGTAAGACGCAGGACTGTTGAGTTAGTGCCTTGAATCAGCAGCTGTGACTTTTACTGGCATCTCTCTAGGAAAATCAATGATTCTTCTGAGCGTCTCATCCCATTCTCCGTGACTAGAATGTAAGACCTCGAATAACCCTTCTGCCCCGGGTCTACATGCTTTCGGAAAATGCGTCAGCAAAGGGAACCATCTTCGTTCCCATTTTGACCCGTACCCAGAGGCAGCAGTCCGTGCGACTTAACTGATCATTTTCAAGGACTATGCAGAACGAAATTCACCACGATGTACATACCAGGAAGGTGACAATAATGCGTTGTGATGGATTACCTTAGGCGGCTGGAAAGTATCCTTCGGAACGACTATCCATTTTTCTCTATCAACCCAAATAAGATGTGACGAAGTGGTTTGTCGTATTATATGTCCACCAAGAGGTCCTTCAGCGACCAGAACTCCGAAGAAAGGGCTTTCGAGAGGTAAATTGACAAAAGATGACCCGACAAGATCATGCCATCATACTCTCACTTTCTCGCCACGCAATCCAAACCCTAAAAAAGAGCCTCTCTCCATAAGACGTCTGATTATGTCCTTGATGCATCAGTTTTTCAATGTGTACTTCTTCAGTATCGAATATAGCTCCTCTCGTTGGACACACTGATCAAAGGCGAAGCTTTTGGCCAATTCTTCCAGTGCGTTCCTGCTCAAGCCTTGGAATTTTTGGGCATACTCTTCACAGAACGTGTTCGCCACGAAGCTGTGAATGACGTTCCGAACGACATGGGTGCGAGTGTTCCAGATGGTTGGGTACGTGTGACTGGCGTTGGGTGCATGTTTGTTAATCCAGTCAATGAGAGGAGTGATGGCATCTTCGATTTCTTGATTGGGATACATCAACGCGCTATCGAGGTGCAGTTGCTTCTTTGTCTCCCCAAGCTGCTCGACAAGCTTGCTGAGAGGGGATTGACGCGAAGCGTTCAGTATTCCCATTACACCGATGTCTTTGTACGACCAGATTGCCCAGGCAGCAATATCGGCCCTTTCGTAGATCTCCAGTTGCGCATCGATCATGGCGTACTTTTTACGGTCGAGGGCTTCAATGTCGGGATCCCAGTTGGGTTGTGCCCAAGGGCAGCCGAACTCACTGTTCCAGATAGGGAGACTATGCTTGTTCAGAAAGTTGCATTTTCTCCTAAACTGCCTTTCGAGCTTCTCCTTCTGCTCTTGGTGACCCTCGTATGGACCCGGTGCGGAAGGGAAACCCATGGTTGCGTAGTCATGGATCGAGTATACACAGTTGGGCGTGTCGATGATAGCCTCAAAGCCACGCCACTCCATGGCAAATGTGTTGCCTTCGAGGAAAAGGATGTGATCGGGATCAACTTGTCGAATTTCCTTGATGAGGCGGTCGTAAAATAGCGGTAAGCGGAGATGCTGGGGATCGCACGGCTCGTTCATCGGGTCGTATCCGGCAACCCAATGGTTGTCCTTGTAAATAGAGGCAAGTTCCTTCCATAGCCACACAAGGCGGTCCTGATGGTCTTTGAAATCCCAGAATGCTGCATAGCTGGTGTTGTTGTCTGAATGCCAATCGGGATTTTGACAGCCTGGGACGGTATGTAGTTCCAAAACCACGTAGATTCCAGCGTTAGCACAGATGTTGATCACGCGATCAAGGTGTCTGAAGCCCACGCCTTCCCTTACAAAAAATCGAGGGTTCATGTCGTCGTCCAGGTGCTTATGGCTGCAGGGAATTCGGAGACAATTGAATCCAAGAGATTTTAGGAATTGCGCGTCTTTTTCGGTAAAGAAATGGTACAGGAATCGGTCGAAGAAATACTCGTAGTCAGTTTTCCCCAGGACCTGGAGTAGGGCGGACCGCATGGCGGATTCTGTGCCGGGGAATCCAGTCATGAAGTTTTCCATACTGCCGTATAGGGTCAGGTTTGGATCGTAGTGCCCGCCGAACGCACTTACCAGAGCCAACCCCCTAGGGACGTGCCTTTGAGGCTCACTCGCCGCCCGCTACCATCGACAATATGGTCCCCTTGGACTCTGAGAAATCCGTAGTTCGGTGACGAAGACATGGGTACAGATTTGCGGGATCAATCGTACATTCCCTGAACTAGAACACTTCTTCCTCTGATCGCATTATGGTTGGGTGCTCACCTATATAAGCAGGGACACGATCGGACTCTTCACTCACGAGGTCGAGGCTGGCGATCTGGGAGGACCTCTACGCGGCTCAAATAGTCTCTCCGAAACATTCGGCCGTTCCGTTCACTTCGGTCAGTGTTGGTCCGAACATCTGGGTCAGACAAAGCTCTAAAATTTGGGCCTCCGGAACATCTGAGCCCGAAATCCTGATTGAGGTTATAAGAAAGCATCATTGTCACCCGGAGACTTGCAGACCTGACGTCCATTCCTCGGAACCTAGAGACCAAGAACGAAATCATCCGAAGGAGAGGCTAGGTTGAATTAAAACATTGCGAAATTTACCCCTAATTTTTTGGTAATAAATAGTATCCTTGTCTCCCGATCATCCCCGCAACGTGGAGAGTGTGAGCGAGCCGAGATTACATCCACTATTCTTCCAGACCATCTGATAGTATTGTTCTCAACACCCCGTGCCAGCGGCGGCGAGGTCCTCAAGGCCCAGAAGCCCAGGCTGTGGTACGGTAACAGTACCGTGTTCGTTTACTGCAAAGAAGAGCAGATACCGCAGCGAAAGGTAATGCAAGCTGTCGGGGCATTTGAGTGGCTGGACCGCGCATATGACGGGATAAAATCAGGTCCCTCTGCTATGGATGCAAGAAAAGGGTGGTTTAGGTCCGCGAAAAAGTCCTGAGCACGATCGATTTTGCCGACTTGTACATACATCCTGCTTCCAGGAAGTGCAATTAGAGAGGTAACCAGTAGCATTACGGCTCGAAAAGCGTCTGCTAAGATCCTCCAGGCCACCTGCCAGAGCACATAGCTGAAACCTTTCTCACCCCCGAAGAGAGAGATCTCCGTGTCCACAGCCTTGCGTGGTCGCGCCTGACTGTAACAACTTCAAAGAAGGCTGGGGCAGAACGTCCTGAAGCAAACACGGTCTAGCTGCTCTAAGCCAATTGCTGACTCCACTGGTTCCTCCACCTCCTCGTCCGCTTTTCTTTAGACGCAGTCGAAGCTGTCTGAGCTTGTCGGATCCCCTGACCCTTTGTAGACCTGCTTCAGGGGATATAGACACAAGTTTCGATTATACACATTGTTTGTGGTTCCGTTGAAAGTGACGGGGAGAACATCAGGAGCCGTACCGTTTTCGACCCATGCGCGCAATGCGTCGAAGACTGTTGTTGGTTGTCCACCGACACCAGTATAACCGCAATGTCCCGCCCCAGGTGATTCAAAGTAACGGTAGAAATCTTGAACATCTGGGAATAAGTTGGTGACTTCTTGATAATAGCGCTCGGTGGCTTTGGTTTGGATCAACTCGTCGGCCTGGTCATCACGACCCATGATTAGCCGTAGGTATAAAAGGCATGGAAGTACTCCAGGATTTTTGGTAGGGCAGGGTGTTGGGACTAATTACCATTCCATGCCATGTGATCATCTTACCGCCCGCAGCTTTAAAATCGGAGAGGTCGGGGTCACTAGTACCGATAGTATCGTCGTAAATCTTGATGAATTGTTTCCAATATCTGTCAAACATGTCACTTGTAATAGTTGCACTGTCAAAGCTTGCATTCCTTTCGAGATATAACTGCGCAAACCAATTGGGAGTTCGCAGGGCGTTCGCAGTCTGATTGGTTTCGTTAGGCGCATAGCCTAAACCTGTAAGGTTGGCCCCGTAGTTCCATCCGGGCCATATGAACTCCCATTGGCTATTGAAATAGCCATTCCAGCTAGCGTTGGCGACTACGGCCGCTGTTTGGCTCACAGTCATATTGGCTCTAGTTGAGAAACATAGAAAGCTGGAATCGATCTCGCTCATAGGATCGAAATCGCATGACGCAACATCTGAAATGATACCGTCGACCACGCCGTCATTGGCATCACAGTGAGCGACAGCCTGCTCCGTGAGGTAGTCCATCTCGCAGTCCAGAGGGTACGCTTTCATCTCATTCATGATGAGCTGAGGTATGAACTGCGACTGGCCTAGTTGACCGTAGTAAATGGCCGGCGCTGCAGCGGCAATTCCATCATACACTATAGTTGGAGAAGGTCAGTGGTTGTGCCGTGGGCATTAGGGGATGTACGTTCGGGGCTTTCGTCTTCAAAATCCTGGATCAGGAGAGGCAATGGGAGGCATGTCTTACGGGTGGGAAATCGCTGAGCCAGCATTAGACCTTGTCGGCCACCTTGAGAACATCCGCTCCAGTATGAATACGCTGGGTCGCGACCGTAGAAGCTGCGAACAAGGCTTTTGCCGATGAGTGCCTGTTCTTCTAGCGATCTGTACGCAAAGGTGTCCAACACGTAAGAATTGACATTTCCTTGGCTCACAAGCGCCCAGAGTGTAGGGTCTCCGGGCCAGACTGGAGGTAATCCAGCATCGGTACTCGTTGTGGCATATCCCTCGCCGATGGCCCCGGACATGAAACCAGGCGACAAGACATTGCGACCTGCCGTCCACCCTGCACCACCTGTCGCCTGTAGCCGTTCGTTCCAAACACGGGGAAGCCAAGTTTCAACGTGGATGGCATCGTTCTCTCCTGGGTAGGTGTAGGTCACGGTAACGTTGCAGAAGTCCACATCTTTGACCGATATAGCCGGGTGATTGAAATTGTAAGTCTGTGGCACTTCGACACTGTAATTGGTGATGAGAATAGCGGAAACGGAAAGAACCTCCGCCCCGAGCAGAACTGGAGGAGCTATGGCCGATGGTGAGCACACCATTAGCTGGTGAATAGAGCTGCTCATCCTGATGTGGTGCAATGAATTAACGTGAAGGTCTACCCTCTGCTGAGGGCCACGCAAATACCAACACGATGCACAGGCTATAAGTAGTACATCTTTCACCCAAAAGACTCACGCCCGCCAGCTGCAATTAGCAAAAGCACGGACCAAGTTGTTACCGCATCGGTGCCAATGGGCGGGATATAGTTCCAGTCACCAGTCAGGTGGCAATGTACACGCGAGACATACTTTCCGGGGCTGAGGGGGAGTGTCGGGGCATCTCCGCTGCTCCACAAAGCATCTCAAGGTTGCACTGTGCGCGAAGCGAAATACTTAGTTTAATAGCGCTGCCTTCCCCACATGCCGATCGTCCCTACCCCGGACGTTGTGCCCCTGACAAAGAGAAAATGCCGAATCTCCGACTGGGGCCGAGATATGCCGCCACGAAGACCTCAATTGAGTGCACGCAGTCGTCCTGGCTAATGTGGAAGAGTTGAAGATGTGGCAGGGTCAGGACGCTATGTTAAGGGAATTACAGGTATATTTGAGCGCACACTATCCATTTTTAACCGCGGAGGTGTCCCCATATCTTGGATATATCGATCTCCTGGGTTCAACATGAGAACTGGGATCGGATCCCCATCCTGTCCGTATTCGTTGTCTTGTACCTTATCTTGCAATCTCATCTTCAGTCGGCTATAAAGCAGCTGTGTGCCAGAGAAGATCACGGACAATCTTTCTCTACACCGTACTGCCATCCTGTCTTCCGCATATTATGGCTTTGCTTTCGCCAATCCAGGGGTGCACACCAAGCACTTTCTCGAGCGTTTCACTCTTTGGCGCCGAAATTATTTCAGTCGACGCAAGCATCGTCACGAACTACAGCTTTCCCATTCCAGAGGGCTGGCGTTATTCTCAGCCCTCGGTCAGCGTGGAAAACGCGACATTTTGCAATGTGACCGCGACCTATACTCACCCGGATCAAAACGACACAATCTACGCTGAGGTGTGGCTCCCCCCCGACGGCTGGAATGGCAGACTTCAGTCAATTGGAGGTGGCGGTTGGGCAGCGGGCCGGTTTGTGCTATCATATGCCGGAATGGCTGGCGCCATCTATGATGGGTACGCCACGGCGACGACGGACGCTGGTCTTGGCACTTCGTTGACCCCGGCGACTTGGCTCCTGAACAGCCCGGGAAATTTGAATTTTGTAGCCCTGGATGACTTTGGACAAACGTCCTTGGGTGACTTAGTGCGTATGGCGCGGTTCTACGGAATGACGCTAATGGCAACAGGCAGTCATCGCCAAGCAGGTGATTGAAGGCTATTACGGACAAGCGCCCCTCTATTCCTACTGGAATGGCTGTTCAAATGGTGGGAGGCAGGCCAGTATTCTGGCCCAACAGTATCCCGAAGCGTATGATGGCATCATTGCCGCAGCACCAGGGATGTACTGGGCTGAGCTGAGCATCTCCTCCGTTTGGCCGGCTTTCTACATGGACCTGACACAACAATACCCTCCGGCGTGTGAACTGATGCAGCTAACAACACTTGCCATCACCGAGTGCGATGGCCTCGATGGTGTTAATGACGGGCTCATTGCAGACCCTGAAACATGCCGCGCTACATTCAAGCCAGCAGACTACGTCGGGACAACTTTTACGTGTGCCGAAACAGGTCTGAACATGTCAATAAGTGCCGCCGCCGTCGACGTGTCGGAAAACATTTGGAACGGACCTAGATACTCCAACGGTGACTTCATGTGGTATGGATTCGAAATTGGAACCAATTTGTCCGAACTTGCAGCCACAACCTGCACGCAGAACAGCACATGTATTCCCGACAATCGATCCAGCCTAGACTTTTGGCAGCAATACTTCGTTCTGAGGGACCCCTCGGCAAATGTTACAAGCCTGACTCATTCACAATTTGATGATCTGTATCGCACATTGAAAAAGGAGCTGGCCCCAATAGCAGCCACCGAGACTCGGATTGCTGACTTCAAGGAGGCCGGAGGTAAAATGATCACGTATCATGGTCTTGTAAGTTGCCTCAAAGCCCCTTACAGTTGACGTGATGCTAATGTCAAAACAAGGCGGATGCGGCAATTTCGCCAAAGAGCACGCTTCACTACTACCAGGAAGTGTCCACAGTGCTTGACAATGTCATGGACTTCTACCTCTACTACCGTGTTCCGGGCCTTCAACACTGTTGGGGTGGCCCAGGCGGCCAGCCTATCCATCTATTTGACCAGCTGCGTTCATGGGTAGAAAATGGAACTGCACCTGACGCGAGTCCGGTCACGGTCCAGTTGCCCCAAAACGCCACGATGGACGAGGTTCTGTGCCCCTATCCCCAGGAGGCATTTTACGAAAAGTCTTGCGCGAATGGTACCTCGTCGCTTTTGTGTTGGTCGTGCAAGTAAAGGAAAAGTCTGCTCTGTTCAAGGAAAGCAGTCCGAAGATTGGCTCCGGGATTAGAGGTCGACCGTGGTATTACTAGTAAATAGCTTCGACATATTGTTTGTTTTGACTGTATAGTCATCGATAATCTAATATCTTCATTTCTGATATTCTTCCATGCCTACTGATCGTTACCCTGAACTCGGGCCATGCGCCGATAGTCGATGTCGATGTGGTCCTGAAGTTTCTCCCCGGCAGGGACTCGTCTGTGGTTGTTACCAGGGTCGTAAAACAAAATCTCCCGCTGCATGTCTGATGATCTCTACCAGGTCCTTCCCCCCGAAATTTGCTCCGCATAGGTTCAGCAGTCCGCATCGCCTTGTACCGAAGCGACATGGGGGTGGTGTTTTTTTCAGCTGAGAAAGCAGGGACTTGGCCTCGGTGTAAAATCAAGGCGGATGGACCCAGAGGAGCGAACGAGGTGTACCGAGAAACCTGACCACTGTGCAGAGAACCGGTTGAAAAGGGTCCGAATGCCACACCATATTCCGGCTCCAGACTTTGTAAATCCATCACATAACTCCAAGGTCTGTTTCCACAAAGTAGCGCCTCTCGTTGATCTTGTATTCATATATATGTTGCCTTAAAATCGGGGGACCTCGGACCTCTGCTTTGAAGACCAGTTCCTTATTCAGCCCGGGCATTGCTGATTCTTGTGTACCTGGCAACCATGTCCCCCCTTCTATTATTCCTACCGCTCTCTGTTCTTTTGCCAGTCTTAGCTGGAGCCACCCAAAAAGTCCGTCAGATTGTGGTGAACGCAAGCTCTCCATGTGGTCAATTGAGACAAGAGATCCAGGGTGAGTGCGGCTTGAGCTTGTGTATTGAACGTGTCAGTGCTAAAGCCTGAATAGGGTCCCTCAGTGCGGATTCAGGTGCATCGTCCGGGCCATTCAAAGTAAAAGGACCGGGCTGACCTTATAGACTTTATTTTCCAAGCATTTGATGGAGCCTCTGACCTCTTCTGTGACTATCAAGCAGAAATCGGGGCACTATTCCCGGAATGTGGAATCAAACATGTGTTAATCTGTATGCAGCCGTGTATTTTTCAGTCTCGTACACGACATCAGAGACCTGGCTAACTCTTTCTAGACAACTTTCCACAAGTTTTTCTCGGTTGGGGGAAACCTGGAACGGCCGGCGACCCACTCAATAACAGTAACTACAATTGGACAGCAGTAAGTTGTGCTGCTGAAGGTGAATTATCATGCTAGATCTGCTGATTTCTGGCAACAGGCCGATGGCTATGTGAACTATGTCGTGTCAAATGGCGCAAAGGTATGGGGTTTTTCTGAATTGTGATCGCTATTGACGTGCTGATGCAAGGGAAATGGCAGGCAATCATCCAATTTCAAGTAAGGTCCTTCTTAATAATCATTGATATACATTTATCCCTCGAAGCACTGACATGCTAGTTTTTGCAAGCCGGACAATGGCACCAACCCGAACATCACATCACCAGAAGATTTGGGCAAGATTGCGTACATGATCACTGACCGATACCTGTAAGCTTCTAGTCCCGAGAAGGCCCAAGTCTTCTACAGAGCAAGCATCTTAACCTCTGTCAGGAATGGTGCCTACGACTCTGGGTTCTCCGACGCTATCGAGCTCTTTGAATTCTATCCCGAGACTGATCTGGTAAGGACGCTCGTGGAGCCCGTACTTGCAAGCACTTACGAAGTAAGCTCAACTCTCCAACAATCGAGTCACAATACCAGCATATGTTCGCCTATTTCAGCAATTTCAATCACGGGGTGGCCAATGCCAGGTTTGATGCCCATTTGAGGGTTTATCGAAGAGAAGCTGACCGCTCTCAAGTTCTTCTAGAGTTGGGGTGTAAGTCCTATACCGCATCATCTAATCAACGCAAGACCTAAGAATCTAGTGGGGCGTGGGGTTCGAATAGATTTTGTATGTTTGGACGACAGGTCCCATGGATTATGATCATGTCACTGACGCAATATAGATCCGACGAAGCACAACTACTCGGTAAGACGAACGAAAATAACAAAACAAAACACCTTGCATAGTGCTTTCCGCGATAAAAACGGCTTACACCTGCAGACATTTGATCCCTTCATCGTCCAATTCTACAAAGATTGTGTGGACCGAAATGTCCCCATCAAGGCTGCCACTTTTCACTTTGTAAATTTGTGGTTCAGCTTTAATCGTATGTGTCTCGATCGCTCTGCTGGTAGGGTCATCATGTCTTATTTTGAGATCAATAGCCTACGATATCAAGACGATAACGGACAAGTTTCGAAACGATATTCTCATACCAGCTGGACTTCCCGACCTCGAAATTTGGGCTACGCACTCGGGATGGTCAACGTCGGTGTCCCCCAGGTAGGCTGCCCTCTGGAAGCTGGGATTCGGCTTCACCATACGCTTGCCTTTCATCAGTCTCACTACGCTTCGACCCTTCCACTGTCTGATACTTGAGGCCGTTGATCTAATACTGCAGGACTTTCAGCTCGCAAGAGGCTCTCAATTTATACCGAGATCCACAGTTCTTCTCAGCCTTCAACATCGGAGTTGTAAGCAGTCTTTCCAGCCACCTTTGTGCTCCAAGATCCGTCTAAAGTTGATCAGTTGATGTATGCCCAAGATACCTCCGTTGAGCATACCATTCTCTATCCTGGTTTGAGCTACGGTGGCTGGGGTGCTGGTGGCTTCTGGTACCAGGGATTTTTCAATAAGTCCGCAGAAGACCAGCCCATCCCTCGAAATGTCGCCAAAGCTTGGGTGAACTATATCAACTTTCTGAACCGGACGCCTAACCGGCTTGAAGTTAGTGGCGGTAGTTCGGATGGTTTCGCAGTTCTGGCAGGCCGTTCAAATGATACGCACCAGATTCAAGTCTTTTTGAACAACTATCAACTAGACTACACGGTTCCCCAAGAAATCGTGACGACATTGGCAAGTGTCTCTTTACGCCAAGAATATTATGATCACTGACCTGAATGTTAGCTACCCTACCTAAACTCATCTACATTGGCGTATCTTCCTGTAAAGCCCGACGGATGTAAGTGACGACTTCATATATTCCCGCCATTGCCTGTGGGTTTCTGACAATGCTGAATCGTCGCCAGTGATCAATGGTGATCAGGTCTGTTTTGCGGATGGCAATCAACTTTTCCTGTTCCCATGTAGGACATGGGCCTCTGTGTCCAAGCCAGCCTGATCCAGGGACTTACGGTACATCAGCTTGTGTTACGTTCGCTCCGGTCTCCCAGCGCAACAACACCAGCAATACCTACCGACTCCGGGTTAGTGACCTGCCTTGGAACTCCACCACTCGCTACTACATTGATATTCTTCGGGTTGGCGGGAGTAACGCGACGACCCTAGAATTCACGCGTGAGGGCCAGGGAAGTAACCTCGGTATGTGAATTTAGTGACATGAGTATGTGGACCGCGCCTGACGTTTTGTAGACATTACGCTCGACTTCCCAGCAAATGCACAGGACCTGATCACCATCACTAAGGCCTAAATAACAATCCTCAATTCAGGCGGGGGAGCCCCGGGGAGAGGTGGACAGCTGCAGATCGTGCCAGGCAGCAGCTGCGGGCATAATGAATTCGGCATATGTAGTGGATTATGTGAACCAAGTCTACTTAAAAAGCAGTGCTTCAATGCACGACCTTTGTGAGTTAAACACATCTAACACATCCTCTTCTTCATCATACTAGGCTCATCTCATTTACTCTGAGTAGACCTAACCACAACGCGAGCGATGGAATGAACCTACACCTCAGGTGATGCGCCAAACTATGCAAATGCAACGTGGATTATGTAGGGAGATTTAACAAGCAGTACGTCAAAGTGGTTTTTTACTTTTTATATTTTTTTTCCCTGTCACATCCACGCTGCCGAGAAATTTATGAGAGCACTATTGAGTCACGAGCAGCGGGAGTGATGTGGCCAGAAGCCGTAGACAGTATGTGTCATACAACACGTCTTACAGGGCGAAATTTCACGTATTGAGAACTCTGTCCTCTCGCAACCTGACGATACGACGGAATGTGTCACGAACGCTAAGGCCACCGTGGTTTTAGGTTAAAGGAGCTTGAGCCGTACGTCCTCGCATAAGAGTCGACTTTGTCTCCCATGCCTAGAGGCTCGTTAAGATAGCATATCATGGAATAGCTATTCTTGTTGTTGGGCTTCGTTTTCGTGCTCTGCCTATCGTATAGTATAATACGGAAGCTCAGCCGCCTTAATTAAGTGCCTGTTGCTGTCTGCCAAAAGGGGTTCCAAGGCAGACACGTTTAATACACACCTGCGTACACTTTCCTACTCTCACCGGCCCAGCCGCGTATTGAGCCACCGGTGAAACTCTGAACCTTTCCTCGGTGAACACGAGAGAGAAATCTACCATCTCCTCCATCGTTGGACCTAGCGGCTTCATGACAATCGACTTGATCAAGGGGCACGATGCTGTGAGCCTGTGATGATGATGACGACGTTGGTGACGATGTGCTGACAATGGTCGAACGTCTATTGCTGCCCGCAACGTCTGGTGCAAGCAAGCATCCCGCGGTCCAGATCGAAGATTGGCAATTTCAACATAGAAGCCCCCGAATACCGATCTTCAACAGCCCGCACAGTAAGATGGACCATCGGTGAATAATCTTTGTTCTCAGAGATCGTTTGGCACCTCTTTATGATGTAAGGCTCAATCCTCAATGCTGTTGATAGTTTCCCGGCCATGGTCGTCCACGTCCCGGTATAATCTCAGCTGTAAGCAAGTGGTGGTGCCCAAGCTTGAACGGTATGCTATCCTAGCCGCGTATCGAAACGAATAGGACGAAAGAATGGACCAGTTTTGGATGATCTGGGGCCTGGAACTGGTTCGAATCGAAGGTCTCTGGCGTTGCGAAGGTGCATCGAAAGGCAGGATCAAAGCACTGAAGCCATTTAGAAGAGCATGATGTCTCTCAGGCAGGCAGCAAGTAATAGATACAGCGGCAAAAATACACCCTCCAGAGAGTGGAAAATGAGAGTGTTGCATGGAATTGAGTGGTGGACGGACAATTAGGGTCGACACACTTCGCGTAAACCGACGGTGAGCTTTTTTGGGCAGATGGGGCAGCTTCTGCGTAGCAGACCCTCAGGAGGAGAATCATCCTTGTCTCTCTTTTCCCGAAGCCCTTCAGATGTGCACTTGTATGACTTGGATGGGAACAGTGCAGGTACTCCACGGCGTCAAACCACCACTGACGTCTGGCAGCGTGTGAGCACAAGCTATGGATGCAGCAAAAATATGCTGCTCCTGGCGATGATACAAATGTCTTCATATACCATCTAGCGCGCCAGCGAGTCCTCTGCCCATTACGGCGATTTGACCTCCAGTATGCTGCATTCAAGAAAATGACTTCCCCCCTTGATTACTGGAGCGAAGACGGACGCCGAAGAGGAGCGCGACCGCTGGTCAGAACTGGCTTCCCCGTCTGATTTTTCGTGACAAACCGGACATCTTCGAAACCGTTGCCTGCGATCCCCACTCTCCAGGCCTCCGTGACCAGGGTGTCGCCAGGTTTGACAGGTGACGCAAAGCGTGCTGAAAATTCTCGGAGGGCCTTGGGGTCACTGAAGCCAACGTCTCGGAGGATGCCGTGGGCGACGGCGTTCCAGCCATACAGCCGTGCAGAATGGCCCCCCCAAATCCCATCTTTTGGCCCAGAGTGGGAGCGGCGTGGAGAGAGTAATAGTCTCTATTGAGCCTGTCGTACAACATGGTAAACAATCTCATTCCCGCAAAGCAGAATTATTCGGAAAGTTGCAGCTGATTACTCACCTGTACAGATAAGCAGTCTCATTGCTGGTCGCGAGTTCAAATCTCACATGGGCCACTTGATCTTTGGGAAAGTCGTAGTCTTGGGATTTTGGCCTTCGAAAGCGTCCGAAGACAGATTAGCATTTCGTAATGGCCGTGCTGGATTAATGCTCCAGCATCTTGGGGGTATGTAAACCTACCTTTGGGACGACCCCAGTTGCCCTGACCGACGAGAAAAGCGCTTCCAATTACCTGGGAGTACACTTCATCAGAATCTCGGTCCACCCACTGCTCCGTTTCGATTATGGTGCCGGCGGTTCCCTTGTCGTAGACACCGATGACTCGACTGCGAAGCTCGAAAGATCGCCCGGGCCTCGTCGTTGGCAGGGGTTTGGAAACCGTGAGTTTACGCTGACCGTCAACGCCACGCTTCGGATCAAACTTGGGCGTCCCTGGGACAAGCGGAAGCGATTCGCGAGCAAAGTAGTCGGTGACATCTTGATCCTTGAGCTTGAACGCTAATGACGGGGCTTCTAGGTAAGCTCGAAGTGTCCGATTGGAAATCAAATGCCCAAAGGCGGTCCACGTACGTAAGATTGTCGGGCATGTTGGAAAAACGGCAAATTCAGGATGGGACTCCTGACATTGGAGACAGTCAGCGGCCTGACTGGCGGGCTAGGCCCTGGCGACGTGACAAGAGTACTCACATACAGAAATTGCAGTTTCTCGACAGAACATCCGATCCTGGCTGCAAAGAGGAGTACATCGCGCTTCAACCATGCCACCTCCTTGGCTGGGAGTTCCCAAGGGATGCTGAGACCAGCCATGGTTCACAATTATTACCTGCCAGGGTATGATCTAGCAGCGAGAAACACTACCACTAACGGTGCCTGAGTTGGATCTAGACCTGTGTGCATCTTTATGCAAGCCTCATCAAGAAAGAAGTTCACTCTCAGCAGGGCGATGTTCCCCAGGATGCCAAAGTGTCCCGCAAGATGCCCTCGGTCCGCGGACCCACGGGGACTGCTGGCAGGCTCAAGCGTGGAATAGGTAAGTATCGCAAGATCACAGTTTCCCCTTTGCGTGACCGGAACTTATCTCCTGCGCAGTCAGAAATGCAGAGTAATTTCTTGGCACCAAATCCAGTTCCACTTTTTTTTCGAGATTGCTCTCCGCCTCATGGCTATTTCGCCTGAGACCAAGCTAGCTTGGTGGTGGCCTTTTGCAGAAAGTAAAATTTCAAGAGGGACGCCATGGAGGAGGAGTTCCTCAGGCTGAAACTCATCCGGCGAAGGTGGTAATTCATTCGAAATGCTACGGTAGACGAAAACTTAAGCGCTGATGAAGATGTCGGTTGCAAACCAAGGGCTCAGCTCGTTCTCCCTAGATCATCTTGATCATATTTGATTAATGTTTAAGTGAAGAAGATGAGCTTCTTGGCATTGGCATTGCTTATTAAACGTCTAAGACCTACAGTAATAGAAATACTGACAGCTCATCTCATTTAGTAACTAGTTAAGCCGCCGGTTTCCAGGCGGGCCGGAGACTCTGTGGCCCCCAGCAGTTTTAAAAAACGAGAGATCTAAAGGGTTATGACCTAGGAATCGACGTCTCACCTTTCGTCTGACATTCACCCGTTCTCATGTTAACTAAAGGACCATCTGACGCCCAAAAACAACACGACTTCTTAACCGCCCACTTTGTCCAAACATGTCTCGGATTTCGCGCAACCTTTGCCACTAATCTGTCAGATATGGCGGGCGAATCGCCTCACGTCGTATTTGATGCTGACCAGCATCAAGTATGCATGGAATATGCTCTTGAGAAAGCACGCCTCTTACCTCCAGCACCTACGAAGTTTTGTGCAGGAGCAGTCCTCGTGAATCGAGAGAACGATGAAATTCTCTCCACAAGCTACTCATTGGAACTGCATGATGATAGACCGGGAGACCCAGGCTCGACACATCCTGAACACTGCTGCCTCATCGAACTCGCCGAGAAACAGGGATTTCGAGATCGGAATCTCGACACGAGGACATTCCATTTCCATCTCTGGACCTGAGCGTGGCCCTGAGCCTCGCTGCTTCAACCTGAGATGCTCCTGCACGTGACTGAGCATGGTGGTGGTCGGCCTGAGCAACGGATCACTCGCGCCCACAATCTGGGCCAGGGGGCCCCGTTCCCGCACCCGCCTATAGTCGCCAATTTATCGACTCTGCCGTAGCCTACAGTACCCATAACTTGGCACCCGATTCAAGTTAACGTATTGGTCACAAAGTTCCCTTTCTCTAAATTAGTTAGTCTGGCTCAAGCTTCACCATTCATCCTTCTCCCCTTGGCAGTTCCACATCGCCGATCCGAGCATACGTCTCGTTGACTCGAAGATGACACTGGGATTGTTCTTACAATTACAGAGATCTCCCTCCTCACCATTTGCGGCGAAATGCGACTCGTGCGACATGCCAACAGATGATGAGGAAACTAACGGAGTCATCAACCATGTCCCAAATGGGAAGATCGAGAGCTACAGGCACCTGCTCGCTTCCGCCGATGATACCACCTCTCCTCCACTAGGCCGGGATTCTCCTACTGGCTCGGACAGCAATTAGATCCGTCCATCGTCGCAGAGACAATCGTCTCTCTCCCATTCTCGGCTGAACGGTACTCCTCGGACGACCAACCGGGTGCGGTTCGACCTCGACGACCGTGCTGGCAGTCCTCAACCCGAAGAATGGGTGGACGACGATGATTACCTTACCTCCCCAAGCCAGCGTGCTCCATTGCTCACCAACGTAAAACCACCTTCTTCGTCGCCCTTTCTCTCAGAATCCTTTCAGCCCGAGGACTATTTACCCGATGCCAGGCCCAAGAACGGGATGCGAAGTGCTTTCATGAATATGGCCAATTCCATCATTGGTGCTGGGATTATTGGTCAAACATACGCATTTCGGCAAGCTGGAATGACAATGGGAATAATACTGTTGATTACGCTGACCGGCACTGGTGCACCCGGCAGCCACAGTGCTCTCGGACTTACACCCGACGGGAAGAAAAATACTGATACTGCCAAAGGCAGCTCCGCACGAAACCTACTGGCGGCGAGGAGACTGCCACCGGTGGTGGTAAACAATCAGAAGCCGGCGACACCAGCTCGCGAGCACCAGCCGGAAATGAAGAGCTGAGTGATCAACTGCACAAGATTAAGGCCGATCCCAGCCAAAAGGGCGGACAGAGGACGGATCCTGTACCACTGTCGGCAGAGGGAGAAACTAAATCGGCGGCTGGTGCTACCGGCGTTTAGAACGACTCAGAACATGAGCTGTAACGACGACAGAGGATTGTGGCTGGGCTTACCAAGTTGGGGGAAATCCTCGTAAGATATCTTCGGCTCGTCATGAGTACACTGAATAGAGGCAAGTACATAGGTGACAGGCCATGGTTAAGAACCTTGGTGTTCACCTCGTCGACTTGGGACAAGAACAAGACGACGGATCCATTCACTTCATGTTGATATGGAATAAAACCCGTTAGAAACATGTGAGCCATCAGACTGCCAACACAATCCGGCTCGAGCGAGGTTGAGAGGTAAGCTGGGTCATGTTGGAAGGTGCGGTGATGCCGTTTGCGATGAGAGCCGCGGAAGGATCCACGGCTGTGGCAAAAGAATATAAGACGCTGGGTGGAAGCTATGTTGACGGCATCATGTTCGGTGAGGCAGAACAGCACGTCGAAGCTGGGCGTGGGTGGAGTCAAGTGTTGATCATTTGAATGTGGGATTTTTCTTTGCTCTGAGTCACGTAAGATGAGATAGAGCAGCGTGGTTGAATTGCGTGTCCTAAATCAAATGAAGGAGCTTCCAAGAGGCCGTATAAAGCAGCTTAAGGCACGGTCTTGGTCAGGTATTAGGCTCTATCAAAATATAAGTGTACAGCTCAACGAAGGTTGTCGACCCTCACGTGACCATGAGACGACTTTCCTCGCTTACGCCGATGACATCCATCTCCGCTCTACAGCTACCTGCTCAACAACATCGAAGATGGCGCACCGACAGACTGAAATTGTTTCTGGTTGTACATAATTTTATTAAACAACCTAGCTAACTCAAAATATCAACAGGCCGCCAGTAGGAAAGGTTCATTAAGTCATTGCGAAGTACTGTCACACAGCATCGCCTTCCAAAGTTTCCATACCACCCCAGAAGGAGCTAAAGAAGCAAAAATCAGCAAGCAAAGAGCATGCAACAATTAGTAATTCACTCTCCAGTGCGACACGGAATCCTTCAGGCGGTAAATCTCGCGGGTTTCTCCATATGAGGGAACGCATTCCCCGTGAGTCCTTGCTTGAGCTTCGATGCAACATCCGATACTAATGTCTTGAGCTTTTGCCAGATCAAGAAAGCAGCATCCTTGATCTTGTTCCAGACCGATTTCAGTATCTGCATCACGAAGTCCCAGATCTTTCCCCATGGTATGTAATAGACCGCAGCACCAGCTGCAATTGCAGTACCAACACCTACTGCTGCACTACTCAAGCAAGCACCCCCAAAGGCTCCCATGTTGAAGTAACCTCCGGACAAGTACAAACCCAGAGACCCTCTGACAAAAAATCCACCTGCGTTGAACCAGCAGAAGGAGAAGCTGGCAACGGCCGCCTTGACTCCGACTGCGGCGCCGACAACCCCGGCAATAAGCTTTAGCCATCTCTCGAACCAACTGACCTTGTCAGTATGTGTCGGTGCATATGGTCCTCTTGAAGTAGACCCACCCGAAGACTGATCGCCGTCATCTTCTTCGATGAAATCTTGAAAGTTGTTCTGCACTTGTTCGCTCATTTCTGGTGTCATGGCGGAGATAATTGAATTGTTGAAGTCCAAGTCTTGACGGGAGAGGCTACTAAGATCCCAATACATGCCCCCCTGGTGGGTAATAGAGCGATCTCTCCAGTTGTCTCGGTGATCCCACCCCCACGTCTCAATGTCGCAGTAAGTCGACGACTTATTAATGCAGAGGGAGTACCTATCGTTGACATCCTGGGCTGGGTTGCTTTGCATGATTGTAACTTCCTTGATACGATTGGAGATGGAATAAGCGATCTCTTTGATGGACCTGCTCACAACGATGAAAAGTGTCTCAGGGATGATCGATTTTGTCTGGCTCTCCTGGGGATATTTCGACTTCCAAATTCCCCAGCCACTTGGAGCGCTAGTGGATTGCGTTGTTCTATTGATCTTTAGCTTTGATGCAAGCTCCAAGACATGTTGTAGTTCGTCGGGAGTCGCGAGCATCACCGTGGAGGTCGAGTTTCGTTTGAACATATCGGTATCGTCGCCTTCGATTTCAATCTCTATTCCGTGTTCAATCAGCACTTTTCGGGGTCACAATAAGAGGTACCTGTTTTCGGACCAGGAAGATTACTTACTTCTCAGGTCTTGATTTCTTGTAAGGAACTTCTTGAGCGACTTCTTCTCCTGCGTGTCGCTGACAATAAGAATCATTGCATTTGCGTAGTTGATCTTGGGAGCCACCTTCTCCCAGATGGCCAGCTCTGAGGAATTCGGCTCGTTGGCAGAGCTGGGGCTGTATTTTAAAGCCTTGGAGGTCAAGTCAGAAGCATGCTTCTGTCGTGAGTGGCCTGATGAGGAATGATAATCGGTTTGTCTGGAACTTGAAGGCATGTTGCTCAGCTGGAAGGAAATTGGCGGAGCGTCGAGATTAGAAGAGCCTAAATTAAAACGATTGAAGCTCTGGAAAGAAGAGAGGAACTAGGTCTTTTATCTTTCTTTCAGCTATGCGAGCAAATGTTGTTCTCTCTTTTCGAAGTAGACCTGTCTTGGCAGCTTCGCCCGAGTTGTAAGGAGCTCAGGACGAATCTACTGTTTGTATCTACCCCACTCGAAGCGAGACGCCAATCATGTGCAAAGTTCGTCGGGGTCCCACGAGCAGTGTACTGCGGTGTCAGCAGTATCCTTGCGCTTGCATGACCATTTAGTCTTTGGCTCCAGGCATTGGTTTAAACCGTCCAATAATCGCTCGGCGAAGAAACTCCATCTTTTGGTGGGGGCCGTTCGATCTCCTATTGGCATACCTCGTAGAGACCATCAAACCGGTGTGGCAAACAATCCACTAATAAAGTCAGCATCATGTGAGTTTTCACCTGTCCGTTGCTGACTAATATTGGCAAAAGTTACTTAAGCCTGAAGGGCGGCTATCGTCTTCTAACCTTTGTGTAACTCGAACTGGGGCCAACTATCATTTCAAGGAGATACCATGGACCAGCTATTTCCTAACTCTTGGAAAGGTCCTTTTTACGGGGCTGAATCCGCGGCACAGGACCAAAACCTGGAGATGGAAGCACAATATGTCCCAGATGGTCAACTCGCGACCGACTCTAGACACCCAATGGGACTTCCAGGTGTAACGCCATCCTTCCATTCCATAACCAACGTCGAGACAGAGTCCGCTCTGAGTAATGCCGACGTCGAAGGTCCATGGCAACAGGGGTTTTTCCCTTTTCATTCCAGCCCATATCGACAAGAGTGGATTGCTGGTCTCCCCCTAGCTTCGTTGGATCAGGGTGGGTTCACTGGCACCGATATCCCTCAAACAAACACCTTGCTGCCGGCGGAAAAGTCCGGACATAATAACAACTTACAAAACATTGCAAAAATTTCTAAAACATCTGTAACCGACTGGATAAATATTGGCCCAATGTTCAAGGCTTTATACCAGCCTCAGGGATATAGTCTTACATTGGAACAAACAGCATCTTTTTTGGCATGTCTCTTTGGTTTCGAAGCAACGTAAGAAGCTCCAAGGTTTGCAACCTGCCAAATTCCGTTAACAGGTGTCAGGGTGGAAGAATATAGATACAGGGTAAAAAGAGGGTGGCCAAATGAGGGCGGCTGGCCCAACGAAAGTGGAAGTGCGGCCGATAAGATACTCAAAAAGAACAAATCCAACGCGGCAGGGTTTACAACGACGAAGACTACGAAACGAGAACCGAACCCGCATCGCAAAAGATCTTACAGAAGATCTGGCAAATATAACGCTTGTCCTCCTTTTTTCGAACGACGGGTCCATGTGCCTTATACACTTGAGCCTACGATCTATAAGAAGCATATTTTACTCCTTCGCCACACCGACGAATTTGTAACCGGGTTCCTTGACTCTTCTCTTACAATCAACAAAGGAGGCACCGCATCAGAAGAAAGTATTGGAAATATTCTGGTTGCGGTCGAATCAAATTGGCGGAGCTTGTTGAATTGCTGCCAGGGAATGTTCGCTCTGCTGCGTAATTGCAAGCATTTCGTGCTGCCCAAATCCACCGAAGAGTGCCCGCTTTCGAAGAGAGAGAAGAAGAAAGAGACAAATCTATACATCCGGGGGGTCATTGATCGGATCTTCGAAGGTAGGGTACTGAATCGCCTCAAGGAAATGACCAAGGATAGTCGCACGCTTGTCCTAAGTCCGTTTATCTTCAGTGACTTCTGGAGCATTTGTCAGATATTGCTGGCTCTCTCTAGCCAGCTGGGATCCTCCAAAGGTGCCTACGTAGCGAGATTCCTTCGAGCTCTACGTCTTTCGGTCGACGCTCTTTCGGTCGACGCCGATCTCCAGAGCATAAAAACGGTTCTTTTCGATTTTGTCAGGTCTCTTGAACCTTACTTCATTGATGATATTCAACAAGAGAACGGTGAAAACAAGATGCAGACACGGAATGAGGGCCATGAAGAACTTGAGGCAGGTACACAGGCTGCGGATGTAGTCCAGCAAGAATATCAAAACCAGGGCAGTGGAACAGGGAACGAGGACGAAGAAACCCGCAGGCAAGCATACCTCGAGAAAAAGGAAAGTTACCGGAAGATTCGCAAAGAGAATAGGCAACAGGAGATCAAGGAAAGACAAGTCTGTCTTGCCGAAATCAAGCATATCATACGGACGACCTACCAATGCGCCACTAGAGCCTTCTCGTCACGGCGGAGTCCCAACGACCCTAACGTCCTAAGGCTATGGGCTAACTACTATCGCCACGTGGACAGCAGTGGCTTGAAAGTTGAGAAGTTCTTGGACAGTTACCAACTTGCTTTCCGTAAGACAGAGGAGCTTTATGGTCCACATCACGACTACACTGTCAGTGTCTTATCCGATTATGCAACCACAGCATACTACACCTGCCATGCCAAAGACCTTGCTAGCACTCTTGCGAACGATCTGTGGAACAAAACCAACGACGTATGTAACACAAAGCCCATCTGGAACGCCAAGAGTCGAGGAATGGCTGAAGCAGCGAGCATACTTGGACTTTCCACTTGCATTTATCACGAAAACATGTACAAGGACTCAAAGGCAAGACGGAAGATGCGTAGGAGTTTAGGATTGTATAAAAACAAGAAGAACCGTCAAATCTGGAGGGAGACTCTCGGTCCTCCACCTCCGCCTGATCAGGTGAGCAATACCCTTATCTGCCTAGACCGCACAGTCAAATTTCTCGCGCTGGGGGACTGGGACTGCCGCATGATTTCACAAAGCATGGCTATCAACCTTAAGGGATTATTGTTGAACTTTTGTCGGCAAGAAGAACAGTACCAACAGGCTGCTAGAGGACATGCGGAACTAGGTCACCAGTGTCTTTCGAGGACAATCTCGGAAGCAGATCCATCTCGGGCGATCAACATGCCGCTGGTAGTCGCGAGTACTATACATCCAGCACAACTTGACTCTCGGTCATGGCCCCCTATGTAAATAACCATTACGGCCGTGGTTTTCTATAAAGGACCTTGAAGTGAAGGCTTCGGCCACCCGCTCAAGCGACCTTCTGCATAATGGGCTCTCGACTCTTCGTAGATATCCCTCACGTTATTTGTCCAGGACTTGCCTTCGAAGTATCGCTCGTAGAAGCCCCCGACATCGTGGTAGACGCGCACTGCGAGTTCCTTAAGTATTCGCTGGTCAACTTCATCGTGCGGTTGTTCAACTTCCCCCTCTGAGAAGCCGAGCTGGATCGAAGAGGCGCATCGAAGACGGATTTTTCGAGGGCAATCGGAGGCGTGACAGGAATTGTTCGTGAGACTCGCTCCAGATTTTGAGGATGACGATCAAAACGAATTCCCCTAACACGCCACCTCGACTTTCTAATGAAGACGAAAGGGTTGACAAAGGAGTTGTATCTCCGGACGAGTTACCGGACCAAACGACGAGGCTGTGTCAGCGAGGGATCTGAGTCGCGGTGATCTTGAACTGGCCGACAAGTGTTTCTTTCAGGTCCGCGGCAATGATGTCGATCGCACCGAGCCAACCCGGACCCTCGTAACCGGGGATAGTGAGGGTCAAGATCATCCTTCTTTGTGGAAACGACCGACACGTATTCTCCTGGCTGAAGATGACCCAACGTGTTGCCGGATCTATTCGAAGTGGCTCGAAAGCTCCGAATGCATCTTTGACGTTGTGACGGGCGGTCTTGGGGTGATTAATAAGGTACAGGAAGGGATCAAGTACGATGTCATTCTGATGGACATCATCATGCCCAACTTGGATGGCGTTAAGCGCTTCGCATATTATCCGCCAAGTTGACAGGACGCCAATTATCGCCATGACCTCAAAGTACCCGAACAGACGACTTCGCCCTGTATTTCAGCAGCGGTATAAATGATGTCTTGGTAAAGCCGTTTACCTCCAGAGCGTTGTTCGGAACGTTGGCAAGGCACCTCACTTACCTTGACATGACACAGCAACCTGAAAGACGCGCCAGTGACGTCAACAGCGATCAAGCGACCATTGAAAGCAGTATTCCTCGCTCCGAGTCGGCATTCCTTCATACAGCTGCCGGGGTTGACCACGGAAGCACCGCAGCCACAACAGCCGCACTGACCCCTTCACTTGGGAGTATTCGCCAAAGATATGCATCAACTATAGATGCTCCAGCAGCTCCTCCGGAATTAGAAAGTGGCAAGCTCAAACAGTCAAAATCGAACCGAACAGATTTGCAGTGTCGCAACTGTGATTATTCAGCAAAAACTAGATCAGATCTAAGAAAACACTCGCACGATATGCACGCGAGCACAAATGTCCCCTTCCGTCCTGCTCTCGGCGGGAGAGGGGTTTTGCTATAGTCAACAACCTTGACCGACACTTAAGAGTCGTGCATAACGTCAACACTTGAAACTCCAAGATATATAAATGCTTTGGCATTGACTGTACGAAGCCAGACAAGGAATGGTGTCGACTAGACAATTTTAAGCACCACATCAAGATGATGCATGGTAGTGAGAATCTGGGACTTCTGTTGCGATTGTGAGTCCGCATTACTCCCGTATATGAGTGGGATTGACTAAAGTGATATCCTTGGTCGAAAGACTGTGTCATGCCCGCATACCAATAGGTCAGAGACAAGAGGCACGGGACATGCCCGCAGAGGTCACGGGGCCTGGACACGTGCTTCCTGAGGTCGCAAGGAACTGATAGGTGCACCCCGGACAGAACCGGAAGTACTACGGGACACATTGACCACCTCCTGTCAGCATAGGAGGAACGTGTACTTAACGGTGCTGGAGCGCACCCTCTTCACTCAAAGTCCTGAGGACTTTGAGTCTATGTGTGGGAGCATTAGATAGTTAGGCATCGTGGCCAACCATTGACAACTGTTCCACCCCAAGCTCCAATCCTCTTACAGATAGGTAGAGTACAACGAAGGGTTTAATGTCACGACTGGCTATGCGTAGCTGTGGGGCACGGGGTGGTACAGTAGGCACAGGGGTGCTCTCGCTTCTGTTTGAGGTCAGGTATGGCAGGTACTGAACGGTGGTGGTGAAGACTGGTAACACTATGAGCGCAAGTCTCAATGTTATTGACTAGGAAGGACTCCCAACAGTCCTGTGGTAAAGGAGCGTGTCTATATAGCGTGGTGCTCTCACCTGGACCAGCTGGCCCAGCCTGGCCCAGCCTGGTCCATGTGGTCCATGTGGCTCAGTACCCTTGGCCTGGTCTATACTGGTCCACATCACGTGACCTCTGTTTCTACCTGTCTGCCCCGGGCCTGTCGTCGTTGGTGTTTCTTCGCCCGACCTTCCTCCCCTAGATGTGCCCGTGGCCGCCTAGAAGGTCGGCTTATAACATGATGACTAAGTCACTCGATAAAAAAGAGAGGGAAGGTATAGAGAGGAGGGGAGAATCGACGATAAAGGAGGCATAAACCTAGCGAGACAATGGAAGGGGCAGAGGGACTATTCCTAGGAACCTTCCCTCGCGCCGGAGGCACAAGGCAGGTCGTGCGAGGCCCATCACGCCCATGAAGACCAGCTCGTTCTCGCAGGGTCGAGGAGGCAACGTGCCGTGGTGCGTCTCCAGGGGGACCCCTAGAGCCCCGTTTTAGGGCCCTCGTTAAAACTTGACAGTCTGGAGGAAGGGGACGACTTTTGGGCCACTACCTCGACGTGGTTAGTAGGGTGAGCTGGCTAAGCCGAGCCTCAGCCGACGTTGAGCCGGACGCGAGCCAAGCCTGAGTAAAGCGGCGCGAGGTCCCGTGGGCCAGAAGGGAGATGGGTGTCGAGATTCCGGTCGTGAAACATAATGTCCCAGATGATTACCTCGGCTAAGTATTACCCGAAAACACTGTTCTACACACGACTACGGAACTATGCAACGAGCGGTTGAGTGGCAATCGAACATGTGTGGAGAGGATCCTCCGGTCCAAAGACTCGATCAAACTGGTCTAAGTGGGGATCGCAGAGCCTGGAACGTTTATTGGTCTCAACGAAGGCAGGAAGCGACTGGAGGAGGCGGGTGTCGAGGTCAGACAGATCGAGGACAGTGATTTTCGAGACCGGATATTCAAGGCCTCTACTTCTGGACATGATCAATAGGAGCTAGTAATCGCAACTGCAAGAGGAAATCCTCAAGATCAGGTCCCTCTTAGATGGAGAAGAGCTTTCCTTCGGCTTGAGGATCTGTGCCTCTCAGAATCTGGAGGCACGAACTCCGATGTTGATCCAAGTGTCGTTGCGGAACTACTCGAAGGCTGTTGGATCCTCTCGACCGAAGGATATGGCATCAGCTTTTCCACGAACGCTGGCCGTATCGATATCGAATTTGGCGGATGAGCAGACTGAGCAATCCTTTTCATTCAAGGTCCTCTCCAATGACATCGGCAGAAACATGGTACATGGCGAATTCGAGTCAATGAAAGCCATCTATTCCCAGCTATTAGACTTGGTACCAAAGCAAATCGCCTGGGACACATATCAGAGCAACCCAGACACCCAACGCTTCCTGTGCGAATATCGAGAGATGACAGATGATATGCTTGATTCCGAGAAGTTCTCAGCACAACTGGCCCTGCTGCACAAGAACAGCGAGTCTCCCACTGGCAAGTTCGGCTTTCATATCACGACCTACAGCGGCAACTTACCCAATTGAACGACTGGGAAGACCGGTGGGAAACATATTTTGCAAAGAGCATGTGCTGGGCACTGGACCTGGAAATGAAAGCCAGAGGATCCGATCCGGAATTTGATACGCTAATACCGACCCTGTTCGACACGTTGATTCCTCGATTGCCCTGCCTACTCAGGAGTGAGGGCGGATCTGTCAAACATTCACTTGTACACTGGGACCTCTGGTATGTTAATTCGGGAATCGATGCTGATACGGGTTCTCCATGGTATTCGATGCTTGTTGTTTTTACGCCCACAAAGACTGTAAGTCGAGCGAAGGAAGTCAAAAAAGGCAAAAACCTACCTGTCTAGCACAATAGCCTGACGCAAATGAAACATGTCAACAGATGAATTCGGCCAATGGATGCCAGCTTGCAACAAATTCGGCGCCCCGTATTTGACCACCTATCGCTCGTAATGTGTCTAAATACCTCAGCCAGAAGAGGATTATCAAGGACGGCTAGATCTCTACAAATTGTGATCAAGCAGCGAGGTTTTCGAATCGTCCTCTCAACACTTGGGCTAACACTGACGAATAGAAGATTCAACACGCACGTGTCTGCTTTGTTCCCCCAAAATGAAACTTTGAGAGAACAGAAGGCCCAACTTGTCTCCTTTGAGAAGACCACAAGCCGACGTTTTGCTGCAAGGATCCTCGGAGATCTCAGAGATCTCGCTGCTTGATACGGTTAATGCGTTGACGATGAGAGACTCTCTCCTCCCTCCGAGAGACAAGGCTCGTGGTGGTAGTTTCGAACGCGAAATTCCGATAGAGTCAGGCGAATCTATAAAAGGAGCCGGCGGAGAGAGGCGGGAGATATGACGCGGTTCTACAAGGTACATGATTTCGTTCGTGAGGGTTGGAAAGAGCCTCTCTCTCGGGGAAAGTGTGAGAAGATCTATTGAGATCCTCCCTACGCTTCCTTAAGGCGCCATAATCGGGGTAGTGCGATTAAAGGCGCCCGTTCTTCTACGCAGGGATAATTGCCTGGTTGTTTTTGAAGGGAACTTTTACCGAAGGCCCGTGTGGGGGAGACAAGGCTAGTGCTGACTAGGTTAGCGCTCTTGGCATTGAGAGAAAACCACCCATCTGCAAAAGCGGCCGCGGCAAACACGGGAAATTTCTTGGCAACTTTGTCTGAGCCTCTTGAGCGTCTGAGACAGACTCGATGTCTACTTCGCACCATTACGTGCGCCGCACCACACTTGAGCATAACATCGACATCGCCTCAGGAGGCCGGCTCCCCTATTGCACGCGCATATATATATCTCCTGTGCTCTGTTGAGATTGCAATATGAGTTCTGCTCCGAAGCGGACAAATGTGGCATGTAACTACTGCCGCTACAGGTATTCACTCGCACTCGAACCCCAAGCAGCTCCTTCGACGTTGTCATCGCCGCTAACTAATTTGCAGAAAACGGCGATGTGACGGGAACATCCCTATGTGCAAAATGTGCCGAGACAGAGGTTTGGATTGCGTATATCAAGATGGCACCTCTCCAAAGTACGCTCAAGAAGTATCAAATATTGACTTGTACGAGTGTTACAAGATGCTAAGTTCGGACAGAATTGACCGGGGTGAACACCCCGACGCACAACTACGGCGCCTGGATATGATTGAAGATGTATTAAGACAACATTCGATAGTCATCGACTCCTTTCGTCGGAGTCCGCCTCAGCCGTCCAGGACTTCGTCGTCCACGCCAACGTTTGGTTACGAGGATATGCCCTACGAAAATACAGGCCAGGCCCAGCAGCAAGACGCCAGTGTAGCAGGCTCTTCAAGTGCAACGAACGATGTGGTGGACAACCCAGCAGGCCACTTGAACGATCAAGTCCCTCCTCTCACGATCCCTCTCGGACACCAAACTAGCACAAGCAGTCTTCTTACATTGCCACAAATGCGTACGCTGGTGGGTGACTTCCCAGAGGAGTTTCTCTTCTTAGTTGAGGAGAACCGACCTCAATCACTGTGGTTGCAACACAGCGATTCGGCGCAGGGTGAGATAGAGCAGGACTTTCTCCAGATTGATAGGTCATCCGCAGACACATGTCTCCAGCGATACTTGACGGTGGTTCACCCGTATCGACCCCTCTTCGACCAGGAAGATCTGATGTCGCTATACGAAAAGGTAATGAACCAAAGCCTCCGGGACGACCCAGAATCTGCCTTGTTTTTGTCCATCTTTGCATTAGGGGCTACTGTATTGGACCCAGTCGATCCTACCACAGTCAGATACGCGGGTGACGGACTGATCAAAAAAGCTCTTCGGATACTCTTCCCGTCCTGGACTATGACTTTTAGCGGGGATATTGTCCTGTCCCAGGCGCTCGTTCTCTGCGCACTTTACTTCTGCTATGTGGTCGAGCCATTGATGGCCTGGAGGCTTGTACATATGGCATCAACAAGCGTCCAGCAAATGTAAGTTTGGTCATTACCCCAATTGGCCGATGTATGGTAAAAAGCCTGACCAAGTCTTCCAAGGCGCAAAGACCATCTGTCCAAGAACACCAATGAAGGCGTCATCAGAGTCAGTTGGGCATGTTTCTTGATCGAATGGTATGTCTGTCGGCTGAAGTTTGTCATTAATGACCGGTTATTGATAAATGGTCAATTAGCGACATCCTTGCTGAGTTTCATCAGCCTAGGAGTGGCATAGAACCGCTAGTTGATAGGATGCCCTTTCCGACATACAGCAGCGTCACCGCTTCGGAAAGCCTTTACTCATTGGCCGACATATCTGCACGGTCCTTGCTCAACCGAATCCACCATACCGTATACTTCACCGATAGTCTCTCGCTGTACGCAGGTCGTTCGCAGAGTTCATGTCGAATCCTCTCGTCTGACCCTGATGCTTCACTGTTAAGAGTGTGCGAGGAGCTCGATCGTCAACTCGAAACATGGTATGAGTCATTACCAGATGCCATCAAACCGGATCTTTTGGGCAGACCAAGAGGCAGTGACCAAGCTTGTGTTTTACGGCTGAGGTACTGGTCTGCCAAACACAACATCTATCGACCATTTGTGGTCTATGTCACCTCACGAGCTGCAGAAGAAGAGGGAAGTGTACCAGCGGCGGCTCTTGAACGATGCCGACTTTGTCTTTCCGCTTGCCGGATATTTCTCCTGACCGCTGGGTACGTTCTGTCAGAAAGGACACCATACACTTTTAGCACAGCACAGTGGTAAGTTACACACCCATATCTTCTCGATTCTGGATATCGACGACTGATTGGTATATTTCATGCAGCGGTCTCGGTTATGCACTCATCATCGCGCTTGCTGCCCAAAACCCCGCACTAGCTGATTCAGTTGAAGATGTTTCGGAATTACTGGACACTGCAATTGGGCTCCTGAAGCCATGGGCCCTCCCTGGATCGAGTATTCAATGCGGTCTTGAAATTGTAAATTCTATACACAGAAAGCAGCGACTGCGTAGCCGTCGAGACCGATAGACGATCATCGCCGTCAGAAATGAATCACCTAGAAGGTTCGTATGCCTAACTGCCAACAATTCATTCTTTGATATGGAAAATGGTATGATCATGACAGTCTATCGATTGACTGCGCATGAGATATGGAGCTTGCGGGCCTGGAGACACATCACGATAGCAAGCGAGCTGGAACTCAACATGAACGGCTGCATGTAAGAGCTCTAGCTAAAGACAACTGATTGGGCATTATTCTCGGACACAACGCCTCTCAAGTCACTATTTTCCGGCAGCATCCGACTTCATTTTCCATCCTCACAAGCCTTTGGCGGCGATAATTTCTTCGATAGCTAGCTTTGCTGTTTCTTCAACCTCGAGAAAAAACTTGCAAGCATCTCCGAACCTCTTATTCAGCACCAAATTTGTTTTGATGAAGTTGTCAAGCTTTTTGCCGCCGTCGGTCACAAAATCCGTGTCCATTGTGGCCAGTACTCCATTCCACTCCGATCCAGAAAGGGGATCTAGAGCTACCAATGTTCTCAGGCGCTCTGCAATGAAGAACTCTGCATATGGATGTTTAGGCTTCTTGTTGACTACTTGGGGAAGCGTGTCAGGTGTCTCCATAAGCTGCTTGAGGTTGTGAGCTTGAATGGTGACATGTTGACAACCTAACTCCGCCATGGCAAGAATCTCGGCAATGTTGAAGTGGCTATCAAGGAGCATCAGCAGGTGGGCCGTCTTCGGTTCATGACTCACCTCGCTATGACCATAATCGGTTGCTCCTTTCCCGTCTGGACATATGCTTCTGCAAATGTCTTGAGAATGTGTATCACGCGGGCTGACATGGGATGCTGAAGCGATTGTCAGCATGAGACGTCCACACGACAACAAACAATGCAGAAACATACCTCGAGAGCTGGGTCTTTGACCTGTGGACGTAACGATGGGTCCAAATGTGCTGCAATCTCTAGGATGAAGGTAAGGATGACGATGCGTACGATCGCGGAGCTGAACGCATTTTACTGACCATTGTAGTATGGGCTGATGAACAGACAGTTTGACTGGCTGGCTGCGATCGCTTGTTCAAGAGAGAAGACCGTAGTTGCTAGCGTGCGAATGCCTTGGGCATTTAGCTCAAGGGCCGCCGAAGCCGCAGATCCGGAAAATGGCAATTTTATGGCGAAGCGATCTCTTGGAACGCCAGCCTTCTCAAAAGCGTCGGTATACTCAAGGCATTGTTTGATTATGGCGGCTCTGTCGTTCACATAACGGAGGGAAGTTTGAACGAGCACACGACCTGACAAGTAGGAAACATTTCGAGCACAAAAAATGACAGCCTAAGAATTCGAAGTGGTCGTCAGAGCTCGAAATATCCAACAGATTTCCGGGATGACTGGAAGAGACGCACCGCCATGTTATACACTTTCTCCCAGCCTTCCTTGCCATACTTGTCCACAAGCTCGTCTAGAAGCACCTTATGCTCTGCTTTCAGCAACTCTTTCGTGATGACTGCTTGATTCGAAGTCTCTGGTTGATAAAGCTTAGCCACAAGCGACGCTCTCGGGCAAGGTGCCAGATTTGACGTACGGTTATGAGGAGTGAAAGGCAAGCTGTTGATGAGTTCCGTATCAACATCATCGACATCGACGTTGCAGAGTTCTTCGAGTCTCTCGAGAAGTGAGCGGGTTGCCATGGTGTGTCTGTTATTCCGACAAGATACAAAGGACCTTGGCGGCACCGGTTGTATCCAAGACAGCCCTGAAGAATTGGAAGAGAGACTGGTTTGTTGCCGTATAGAATCGCAGACAGGTGCTATCCGACTAGTACAAGCGCAGAAGGAGAAGTGATCATGTGCCGGGTCTCCTCCTGTTCTAACTCTCCTGTTTCAATTCCATTTCTCTTCTTGATCTTTTCCCAGGCCTTTTTGATTCTTGCGACGCCGGTCAGCCATATTTGCATACCTGCCTTCATCTGGTACACTCACCATGCCCACCGGCTATCGCCGGCTGTTAGCTCTTGGAAAGGCAGTGGGCCTGGAGCCGTGGTGGGCGGACCGCCCTCCGCCGCTAACGAACCACCGTATGTGCAGAGTACTCCTACAAGCGAGAACACTATCACGTTGGAACCACTCACCTCAGGTCTCGGTCAGACTTGGCCTGGGCGTATCGGGTAACGTACGTGCTTAAGTGCGGTTTTCATGTGTGGTGTTCTCCTACAGCCGATAGCAGGCAAGTTCCACGTCAGCAACGCATTGGAGAGGGAAAACAATCTGGAGGCCATGAGCCACTGATCGTGTTTTCGCCCTCTGAAACGTGTGTCAGGCATATTGCGTACATATTGCAGGATACATCACTTATTGACTGCTCTTTGGTTGTACCGGAGCTCTATTCACTATCATCCTCGATATATTGACTTCCACGCATCATGATCTCAACAGAACCTTCGGTCAAGTCAGTCGTGAATAGGGAGCTGAATGGACAACAAAATGGACAGCATACCCCACAAGAGAGCAATCCTAGGGACCTCTTTTCCCTCGACCGCAGAACTATTATCGGTATGTGACGGACATCAATGTAGGACAAATGTCTCCCTTGCCAACCCTTGCACATCTATTACAGCAAGACTTACTAAGGTGGTAGTGACTGGTGCAATGGGCGGGATGGGCATCACCGTGGTCAAAGCCATATTGCAGTCAGGAGCTGACGTGGTTGCAATTGATCGCGATGCGGAACCAAGTGCTTCTCACAAAGGTAAGATCCACTCGCCGGAGTACACTATCATGGCGCTGACTGCTTCTGAATAGAAGAACTTCAACGAACTGCAGAGAGGAGTGGGACAATAGTGGACTACTATCAGTGCGACATATCGAAATTAGAATCTGCCTCCGCTGTCTTTGAGGTCGCGGTGTCCTCTGCTCGATATCCCCTACGAGGATTGGTCAATTGTGCCGCTATCGGCTGGGTTGGACCGTCCATTAGTTTTCCTGTGGACGATGCGAAACGGATCATCGAGGTCAACCTCATTGGAACATTGATAGGCGCACAAGCTGCTGCCCAGCTGGTCAAGAAACATAACTTTTCTGCTAGTTTTGTTTTTATTGCGAGCATGAGTGGCTACGTCGTCAACAAGGTAGGTAGTATTTCAGCCGGCGACCCTCTTGTCGCTGCGACCGACAGACGAACTGGGGCTGACCGTCTCTTCTGGTGTTTTCTCTTGCAGGGCACGCCCAATGCAGCATACGCCGCCTCCAAAGCGGGAGTGCACCAGCTCACGCGGAACCTGGCGTCAGAATGGGGACATTCGGAAGATGGGCCCTCGATACGAGTAAACTCGGTCAGCCCTGGCGTCATCCGCACCCCGATGACCGCGAGCGTCCTCTCCAATGGCAACTTCGAACAGCTGTGGACCGAAGAGACCATGCTGAAACGACTCTCCGCGCCTGAAGATTACCGAGGACCCATCGTCTTCCTCCTCTCTGATGCCAGCTCATATGTGACGGGCGCAGATCTGCTTGTCGACGGAGGATATACGGGCTGGTGAAATATCCCAGTCTCGCTCGACAGCAAGTTCGACGGTCAATGACACATAACTTGTGAAGGTCGTTTAGAGGAACTCACTGGTGTCCCTAACTATATTACCAAAGACAAAGCCGGCACAATTTTGCATGTGGAGGAGTTTCATAGGCTGGTTGGTGTACGCTTCTAGACTAGTGAAATTTTCCACGGAAATAGCAGCGCCAGGGAGGCTCGTATCAAAGAGGGTTAAGTAATTCCGCCGTCCCCGTTACCGACGTTCATGTAGTTGACCGTAGGCTCAGGCTCAGCCTACGCAGGGAGAGAAGCGCACCTGGAATTTCATTGGCATTCAGGTGTTGATGTTACTCTTCCGCTTCGTTCATGAAAGCCACGAAACTCTACTTCTTTCCTCACAGTATCGCGATAGCATTGGCCATGCTCCCCACCCCGCCTTGAGTACATATATGTCAGTCAAGATCGCACTAGATAAATTGGGATAAGACCTACCCTTGGCGTTTTTAGGAGCACTCGCAATGAGAAATGTCCACTTGTTGTTTGTCGCACAGCAGGCTGCAAGGGTGTCAAGGTCCCAGAGTTCACTAACGGGGCAGCCCCCAAGAACTAAGAGGTGTTCGTCCAGGTAGAAAACCTTTTTTTTCCCGAATTGCACCTGTCAGTTTGTGGAGGCTCTTTCTTTTTGCGCATATAACAAACGTTTGTTGTGGGATGGGATGACTGAAAAGGATCATGGCGGGCCACGTACCAGCATCCGATGGGATGGCCTCGAACCCCGGCTGGTCTCCAGCCACGGCAGCAAAGTACGAGTTGTGCAGGAAGTCGAGCATTTCCTTGCTCTGTTGGAGGCCTATGTAGCGCTGTCCGTCGTCAGGGGAGAATTCGTGCCTTCGTAGATGCATCTTCGCCTTCTCCTCAGACAACTACGCCTCGTGTTCCAAGAACCCCGTGCGGACAAGGAGTATGTCCCCGATGCCGACGTCTCCGCCCTAGCTCTCGGGTTTCAGGTTGATCCCCTGACTCGCTGCCACCGCGACCAAGGTCGGATATGAAATCTTGTAGTAGTCAAAGTAGCTGACTCGAAGGTCGTGTGCCTTGGCGTACCTGCCGAAGTCGAGCAGGAGGCCGCGGCCTGCGATGCGTAGCTTACGCCAGTGCACCGAGCTTCGGGCCATCTTTGCCAATATCACTAGCGGAGACCTATTCTCATTAATGACATGGTAAAGAATGTTGCGGACATGGCAATCAATCTCCCCCCACACTTCTAACTCCTCGAGTTTCCGGTGGCTCACTTGGTTATAAAAGAATCCGGACGGGACGTGGCAGACGCCCATTATCTGACTGAGCTGGATTTAGAGTGTATCAACTGAGTAAACGTATGTAGGCTTGAGATATCAGCTGGGCTTGGAGGCTCACTTGAAGAAACCCGTCCCGCTGGGAGCTTGACTGCGGATTTACCACGTAGACTTCGCCAAAGGCATGAGGCGCGACCTGCATGAGTTTGTGTTGAAACGCGTCCCGGCCGTACATCGGGGTGGAGGGCTGATCCAAGGGGAGACTGTAGAGTAATCCGGATTGCCACCAGTCAACAAGCGCTTGCAGGAATGGGGCAGATGGAGGTTTCGCTCAGTAGTCGGTGGTAAACCACAAGACGTACCTGAGATTCACGACTCGTCCCTGCGTCGCCTCCTTCATTGCATTCAAGACCCTTTCAGGATTAAGGAGGTGGAGCCGCTCGAGCTAAACTTGCGGAGATCTGAATTAGTACATATGTACTGTACCTCGATTTCGTGCAAGCTGGGGATCTTTTTCCCCTTCACACCTCGTCATCCTCACCCCAGATCCAGGCCGGCCCATGCGGCTGTCCCTTGCTAGGGACGAGATCTTTCCGAAGCGGCAACTCGTGAAACATCTTCGAACGAGCCATTTGGGTAGAAGCAAAACAGTCGCGACGTTTATGCGTTGTGATTTCAATAAGGAGACATCCGGAAATGAAAGAAGCCCCCCAAAAAAGACATTTACGTCTGTTGCTGCTAACTCGTATGTCAGCCAGAGTCCAATATTAGATAAAGAGGTGTGCGAACACGAACATGCATGCCTTGCTTGAATCGGTTCCGCCTTTTGCCTCTACTTCCCAGTTAACCGGCCGGCACAGAAGTTTCCGAGCGTGTTTTGCTAGGCGGAAATTCCGTAGAATCTCCGGAGGTGTTTGGGAGTTGCTTGCTATATCCACTTCACAGAACTGATGTCGGCTTGTCCTCTCTCCCGGACATGACCGGGTTTGCCAACAGACCCGCAACAACAGTTTCGGCACAATGGGATCAAAAGCGGTCTTGGATTTGACGAGGAGTGGATTCAGATATGTTGTCCCAGACACACGAGAACGACTCGTGCGAGCCAGTACCAGGCAATATATCTCTACTTCACCGCTCTATCCTACAGACCACCGCAGAGATCGTGAAGAACTCTAAGTACATCGAAGCTTGTAACTTGTACTGTACGCTTGCGTGATAGCCTCAAACCTACCTGAATCGAGTTTGAGGTTGAGTGACGCGGCAAAGACAGTGTTAGCAGTTAAATAAAGGTCGTTTACTATTATATAGATGGACAGAGATCTTCAATTATGCTGAACATTTCGTTTGCTGATGGAAGTAGCGACGCTCTGTCCGTCGCCTATTTCGGCAGCTATTTAACACTGTGGCAACTTCATTGTTGTCGAGTACTACATGTACTCCCTGGCTACATTGGATGCAGGATGTATTTACCTATTTTTGAACTCGAGTCTGCCCCTCTTCAACGTGGGATTCTGATCCCTGTTGATCGCTGCGCTCAAAGTGATACAACGCTTCCAAGCGCTCCCCACGTCTAAAGAGAAGATATCGCCTCAAGGCCCATGGCAGTACCTAGACCGTATCAGGGTTAGAGCTGCGTGCTCAGCTGGTGGGATGCACACACCTTCCTGAGTTGATAGCTGATGAATCGTCTCGTTGGCACTGCAAAGACGTAGTCGAGTTCTTCCAATGTATAGCCGCTGGTGTCAGGGACGAAGAGGAACATCAAGATGAAGACGAACAAATTCATGGCCCTGGGGATAACCATCTTTAGCACAGTATAGCCGTTGAGGACGTCAGAGAGGTGGAGCTTACGCGTAGAAACCAAATGCACCTGTCGCTGTAAATTTGCTGAGCATCAATGGGAACGTCAATGATAGAGCCGAGGACAACGCGAATGTCCCTGAAACCGCCCAACTGTTGCCGATCTCTCTATGCGAGAGAGGAAAAGCTTCGGCAGAGTACACGAAAGCGACGGGACCTACGGTAATCGCCATTAGAAATTGATTATTGTATGCGGACTGAGACGCCAATGGAGCGGGTAATATTACCTTGACCCACCGAGTACAGAGCGGTGAACACGTAGACGAAGAAGGCAATCATGCCAACGTGTGCCTTGCTGGATTCGGGAATGTAAAAGCAGAAGCCTGCTGCAAGTAGCGTCCAGGCCATGTGTGGGAAGGTCGAGAGAAGCAGAGATCTAGGTCCAGAGTCAATTGAATGTCTCAGTCGCAAAAATTATGGCTCCTACCTCCGACCAAACCTATCAATGAGAAAGATTGCCGGTATAGCGAAAGCGAAATTGATGATACCATATCCCAACGAAGTAAGCAACGCGGTGTGTTCAGAGGCCCCTGCTTGGACAAAGACAGTCGACGAGTAAAAGGCGATGATGTTCATCCCTGTGAAAAAGAAATAGGTAGTCGCGTCAGACACTGAAAATTTTGCAGCTTGAAACGTGAAACTGCAACTTACCGCAGAACTGTTGGCCCATGAATACAACCAAGGCTGCTACAGCGCTTCTGCGAATGCGAGGGATAGTGACGAGTTCGCGAAGTCTAGTAATATAGGTCGATCCGGCTGCTATCTCATGTTCTATGACCAGCTGAGCATGGACATAGTAGAGGTCGCGTGCAGCTTGGATTCTGTGTTTCCGTAAGCGACAGAGAGACTCAAAAGCCTTCTTATAGCGATTCTTTTTCATTAACCACCGTGGGGATTCTGAAGACCGCCGTTAGCAGATAGTGTGGCGGATGAGCGCTCGTTCACCAGGATAGCCATACCTGGGCAAAAGTAGACGAGAAGCGCGAGTGGCACTGCGGGTATAAAAGCAGACCCAACCTGAAGTCTCCACGCGATTCTTCCAACCCGATAGACAACGAGATTAGCGGCGAACCCGAGGAAAATGCCAAATGCCGTCCACATTTGCCAACCCATGACTAGGGCACCTCGAATAACAGCCGGAGAGTTCTCTGCAGCGTACATAGGAATCGTCGCAGCTACCCGAAAAAGAGTCAGTATAACCCATATTTGAGGGCTCAAAGTCCACCAGATATATATACCTTTGAGGCCCATCCCAAAACCCATGAGAAGCCTTGTGACGAGTAGTTGATGCCAGTCTTGAGACACTGCGCCACCGATCGGTGTAAAGATGCAGAAAATTGCGGCCAGGAAAGTCGCCCCACGGCGACCAAGAAGAGCATTGACCGGATCAGACAGCCAGCATCCGCTTCACGTCGTTAGCATGCTCCATTGTACATGAATGCGTCCAACTTACAGGATCGCAGAAGATATATAGGGAGCGGCGTTGACCAGACCGATCAGCCAATTGTCCCTGCTGGAGCCAGAGGCAATGCTGAACTCAACTGGGAACGTCAGGTTGGCGCCGTTTGATCCCGTTTGATCCCAGCCCCTTAGTGCATCAGCGTGTTTGATTTTACCCAACTGACGATTCTGCAAAGACGTACTGTACGGCCGCTCCAATTGAGCAGACAAACACTGTGGCATAGAGAGCAAAGGGATGGGTCCATCTGTGTTTCACTTCGTGTTCGAGAGCGTCGAATTCGCCAGGATCGAGCTCTTCAACTTCTGCCAGCGGCACGGCCGCTTGGGCAACATATGCGCCCTTCCGCAGGAGGGGAAGGATGTCGAGGAGATCCTTATCGGTAGCAAAGCGTTCCACTTGCCGCATCAGATCTTCTTTGCGAATTCCTGCCAGAGGGTTGACAAGTCTATGTATACCGGTCAGCTTAATTTGAGTGCTAGGGTAGCATCACCGCGTCTTTGTACCTGGCCGTGCTGTTCTCCCTGATAGTGTCGGCAGCAATGTGCTTTGCTGTGGTGGTATCTCCGACTTCGTCGTGAGAGGCGTACTCCACCTTTTCAGATGGAACTTTCTCAGCCATGCTTGCGTATGGGTAAAAAAGATGAACTCAAGTCTTCAAGTAGAGTGATGAGGCTCTTGGGGCGATGAGTTGGGAACGAGAATTAAAACACAGTCATGAGCTTCGACGGGATAGAAATTGCATTATATGTATACGATACGAGACGTGTCTGCCTCCAAAGTAAGGTGAAATTGATACCAGGTGCATTTTTCAGACCCCACGGGGTAGAACAGCTTGGGTGTGTGACGCGCCGAGCATGTTCGAGATAGTGCGTATTGAACAGGTGTAACGGGCCGGTCTTAAAAAGTACATTAGTGCAACACTAATCCTCATTGTCCGCTGAGGGTAGTCGAGTCGCATACCTTTGTTCGTGAAGCCCCACATAATTTTCTGGGACGTGTTCAACCATGGCCGAGGATGAAGGAGCCTGGCTGAACCACCAGTTATATGCGCAATCAAAACAACCTTGTGGAGCCACTAGCCTTATCGGTATGCATATTTCCATGTTCGTGTTAGCGGCGGGAGTAGCTGACCGCTAATACCGCCTCTGGTGGGACCACTGGCGGTCCGCCAGTACCGCCATAGGACAATCCCCCGGCCTTCCGACTTGGGAGTTGGGTGCAACAAAACCGCCTGAATTTCACCAGCCAAAGGTTTCTGGAAGGCAGCACTGCTGCTTGAGGTATTGGCGGCGACTATTCCGCCGCCAACAGCGTTAACTTTTGACTCGCGGCCGCGTCGCAGATGGAGTCTTCTCAGCAGAAAAGCATGCAATATGTCGTCAGCATTGTTTCACGCCAGGTCTTCAAGTAAATGGGAGAGCTGACCCCTTAGTTGTTCCGCCCTACATCCGCATTTCCGTGCAGTTCAAACAAAATGACAGTAGGTGGCGGCCAATCTGCGAATGCTAGCCGCTATTAGTCGGTGAGATGGGTCTTCAGTCGTGTTAAACACCGATGATATATTCCTCAGAGCAGTCACTCCATTATGGGGACGTAAAGTTTGACCATACTAGCTTGCGGACTACTTAATTAGAGAAGAGAGAATCTTGCGTTGGATTTGTCGCGTGCTTCATGTCCACATCTCCGGCTAGATTATACCTAAGTCGAAACCAGGATACCAGAAGGCAGCTGGGTACCTATCCAAAGACTCTGACCGTTCGTCGTACGGCCAAGAGTCTTGAATTAAATCTTACGAGGAGGGTCCATTTTGGCGAAATTGTTCGCTGGACTTCTCACTTTCGTCTCGCATTCTCCATGTAAGTTCGTAGGTCTTGCAAGCGTCTTCGTATGATGATAGAATTTTAGCTGGAGTAGGCGAAATTTCCTTCTCCTCTTTTCCCCTGCTATTAACATTTTCCTGGATAGGAGGAGCGCCGAGTGACCCCAATAACCCTGCAAACTCTGAGTAAAAGGACTCGTCCTTAAGAAAGGTGAACGATTCTTCTTGTTCTGACGGAAGGGTCCTAATGAGAAAAACCAGCTAATATGAGTTACTGTGTCGTGTCTCCGGGTCTCGGCCCGAGTCCATGTTTCTGACCTAGAAGGTCCAACCGAAAACCATTGTATTGTAATAGAGCGCTTCAGGGTTCGGCGTGCACGTGCAACAACGCACAGAGGCCTGTCCAGCAGATCGGGAATCGAGAACGCGTTTCTGGTTGATACTGACGAGACAACACCACCACCAACACCACCCAAAGGGGCAGCAGCTAGGGCTACGAACACCTAGCACAGCGGGGGCATCGAGGAACAGGACAAAACTGATAAAACACTCAAGAATAGATTGACGGCACCAAAACCATTGAATTCATGATACTCCTTCAAAACTGTTAAGAATGGCCCTCTGCCAGCACTGTAAACTGTCCTCCTCCCAGCGATCTAATTAGGTTTGACATGTGACCTGATAGACCTCTGCCTTGCCAGTCCACCACCAGCTCAGCACAGTCACTTTGCCTTTTTACAGTATCAAGCCCTGATTTATTGAAGTGTAGGCCTACTGTATAGATTAACGAGAAGAGGCTGGAAACCGTCACCGGCAACGACGATTTCGTTGGAATAGCGGATACCATGCAGTGCAACTATATGCACAAGTGATCCCACCGCTCCACTCTGGTATTTCCTGCTTCTTATTAACCAGATATTGTTCAAGAACCTTGATAACGTCGTGAAAAGACCTCCCGGAATGCCGCTGTTACTCGAGGGATGCGCTCCTCAACCGGCACTTGCGACTCATCCACAGACATGCTCGACAATTTACCGGGAGGTTCATAATGCTCCAAAGCGCAAGCCCTGACTGTGTGAAGGTGAATCTCACCACCAAGGTATCGATAGAGACCGTAGAAATGAGTTGCTTGTTCGACGATGGGTCCGCACTGCTTTGCCTTATTCCACCAGTCCACTTTTCTCACTCCAGAGTATGCTATGCTGTATCGACCGCTCATAGCCAAGACCTTGATGTTATTGTCTTGTATGATAGAACTGGCTTTCTGCACCACTTCTAGATATCGAAGCATATAGCCTACCGCGATTTTGTTGTCTGATTGTTGCTGTAATTTGCAACCGGCCAGACCTTAGTGGGTCTCCCTGTTGAGATGGGCTTTTCACAGAACAGTCCAGGTGAAGGACCAAAAGTGGAAATGAGTTGAACTTCAAGATCGCGGCCGGGTTGCGTGGTTCCTCGATAATGAGGGGAAGCAGCTAACACAATAAGATCTGGATGAACCTTTATGCGTTTTAACCGCTCCTGGGCCTCGTGTGGGGTGAGAAAGTGATTTGTTTTGGAATAGCAGGTCGCTGCCGCCGACGCGCATTTCTGACAGAGCGCTTGCTTGACGCGTTCCACCAAAGGATCAACGATCCCATGACTTCTAATCGCGCACCTAAGTATGTCTCGATCCGAAGCGAATGGCTCCAGAGGACATTGTCATTTCCAAAGGAGATGTTGCCCTATATCGAAGAGTCTCGGTTTCGAAGCCCAATGAAATAAGACTTTGCATACCACTCCAACAAACAGAACACGGAATTTTTTGGTGATACTGGCCATCCTGGCTTTTGCAAGGCAAAACTTCACCCAAGATTCTAAGCTCAATATTACTCTCGCCATATCAGCTTCTATGGACATTGACAGCCACCACAGCTTTAAAGTCGAGGGGGAACCAAAAGTTTGGCGCTGTGTATATAACCACAACCGGAAAAGTTCGGAGCCAGAGCTGTATCTGAAGTTGATGACCGGTGATTCTGGCACCGAACCAACTGGTCAAAGTCACCAGGATCAACAACTTCGCTGCTAACTCAATCACTGTTCGAGGATAATGACTGTACACCAAATCTTCCCCCCTTCCAGTCACATCTCCTTTTCACAATCGCTCTGCTGCTTGCTCCAGACTGACATACGCCGAGAGACAGATCTCCGATTAGTAGATCCATTGGCAACAATTCGCACCCGCCGATGCCTACTTCTCCGCCTCGAAAGAATACAAGGTCTTCGTCGGGATATCTTGTCGGAGTATATATCTTCTAAAATTATTCGGTATTGCGCGGATATGCTATCCTTGCTGTCAACAACGTCGGGTCAAACGTTAAAGGGTGGCATGACTTACGAAGGTCGCGTGGGTCGCCATTGGGACATCGAAAACAACATCTAGTTCTTCGGCAATTAGGTGTTAGTATCATGGTAGAATTGAAAGCGCATTTTTGTTGATTAGAATAGGGTGGTGAGCCTCGAAGTGTACCTAATGATAATGCTTTCGTCTCAGGGAGGAAGAGATAAATCGCCACCCTTAAGGCCGCGTTCCAACCTGCATACCAGAAAAAGGCCCCAGGAGGAGTGAACTTATTCAGGATGGATGGGAAGGTCAATCCACCAATTGAGTTGAAAAGCCAGCAGACGAATACTGCAAAGCTCGTCCCAACATCTAGGGCTAAAGGAATTGCCTCTGCTGAGTAAACGAACGGCACTGGCCCTTCACCCAGACTGTAGGTGATGACGTAGAGATAGATCCCCAGAGTGACGACAGCCAACTTTGCCATTGAATCGGTTGTGTAGAAGGCCCCATCAGCCAGTAAAAGAAAGTCGTCATCAACTGAAAGGTACAGAGAAGGAGTTTTCTGCGTCCAAAGGTGTCAATCGTCCTTCCTGCAGCGAATGCAAAGATGAAGTTGAGCATTCCAAAGCTCCAAGACGCCAGCAGAGCGTGTGATGCACTCCCACCTGCGTGTGAAAAGAGATTGGCCGAATAATAGGACATGATGCTGATTCCACAAAATTGCTGGGCAAACATCACGATTCTGGACCCAATGACAGCGTTGCGGTTCCTCCGTACTGTAAATGGCCGAGTAATGGAGATGCCATTCTAAGCTGCTTGGTATTTGGTGTCACGAACCCACCGTTGTCCCCAAGTACTCTACGCCCTCCACCCGAATCGGGTGGACGGTATAGAAAGAAAAGAAAAGGATAAGGCAAAGAACGGTTGAGGCACAAGGCTATCGGTTAACGCTGCCTTACCCTTTTCACGTGACAGAAAGAGGGGAAGCTATAAGAGTCTCCTCTCACCTGAATCGGCTGAGAGAGAACTCTTCCTTTTTCTTAAGCGTTGAGTCGTTGTTAATAGGGCTACGTGAATAGAATAAGGCATTTAGCTACTCTAATTCCTTTATACCTACTGCGTTACGTAGGTCCCTAATAATTCTTAACGCTTACCTATTACGTAGTGACACTATCGAGCTAGTAGTAGCTACATACGATTCTAGGGAGACCCCCAAAAACCATTCTTACTAGGGTAAGTTCCCACCTAAATCAGGTAAGAATGAACCCCCCATCGCCCCGAGACAATAGGGCGTCCGAGGTCTCGTCGGGGACCGTCGATGAAGACCCTACGACCACTGCGAGCCCTACAGACCCGCGACACCTTATTTTCACGCCTACGGACGTAAGTAACCTCGAAGAAATGAATGATAAATAATTATAGGCCGAACTATCTAGGCTTAAAAGAGAAAGGATACGGCGAGAATAAATAGACCGAATCCATTATCTACGGAGAGAGAATACTCTTAGTATAGAATAGAGATTAATGTAAGAGACTATAGTATATTCTCGAAGTCTCCCATCTAAATCGGGTGGGAATAATAAGCGACTAGCCATAGATGATTTAGCTAGCTACGCGAAAATCTTTAAGGCGGACCCCCCGAAGTATTTTAATGGGGGTAGTTACTAAATCTTAACCGAGTTTATTATGAGCATCGAGATATATTTCGAGTTCTATCACTAGGACCTAATAGACCCTAAGGTGACTAAGCGAGCTATCTAAACGGCGGTAACCTAGCTAGATGGAGAGCCTCGTTAGATATATTATAGACAACGTAATATACCCGCTAGTTAGGAGGAATTCCTTACGTTCCTTCGAGGCACCATTAAAGACCCTTAAACTCGTACTTTTAAGGCCACTTATGCTGCTTAGTTTAGAAAGTAATGGAAAGAATAGAGTATTCGTCAGTACTTATATAAACTAGAGTAAGTAGAGGCCGAGGTAGAGGCATTAAGGCTTACGGAAGTTGAGTAAAAGATATGGCGTTTCCTTCACGGTCTATAGTCTAATATTCGTAACGTAGTTATAGTAGAGCTATAAGAGGTACGTCTCAATAGGGATACTATTCTTACGGCCGCTTATCGCTATAAGACACGTTTCGCGAATAAGTAAAAGAATAAGGCTAAGAAGAAGGATACTTTAGGGAAAAGAAATGAGCTCCTAAAGTAAAAGACATCGATAGCTGTAATAGAAAGTGAGAATAGAACTTCCCACCCGAATCGGGAGGGAAAAAACACATCTAGTTCGCTAAACGTGTTAGCTGAGTCTAAAGCTAAGTAGGGAGAAAAATTAACGTCCTCGTTTGTTCCTAAGTGCTACAATTGCCATAAGGAAGGGTATTTAGTACGGGATTGCCCTGAAAAGGGTATAAAAAAATAGATACTAATGTAGTAAACGTAGCTACCGCATTAGGGCACATTTAGTCTGCGAGACACGGCGCATTGGAGTAACGCTGTGTAAGCATTTAAGTAATAGTCCGAGTAAAGGGCGAGAAGCATCGATTGCGGGCCCTTGTGAACTGTGGGGCACAGAACGACTTCATCTCATAGATAACTATTATTAGGCTTGGTTTAAAAGGCGTTTCACTAGATGTATTTAGAAAGGCTATGGATGGTCGGTAGATCACTATTTACGGCCGTTATAGCCTCGAGGTTTAGGCCATTAATAACCGGGGGAGAACTACTAAGGCCAGACTTAATTTATTGTCTACGAATATCGAGGAATTCGATATAATACTCGGTATGCGCTGGCTCGAAGTAATTAATCCCGACATTAATTTTAGAGATGATATCTAGGTAGTGAGAGATCTAGATCGCTAAACCCGAATTAGTATAATTATAGCGTAAGAGCTTATTTAAGAGAAGAATGAAATCTACATTATATAGTATTAATCTTTAGAGAAATCTTAAAGGGTTTCTTACCCGAATCGGATGGGGCAGTATTTCACCCGCCTCCGAACTCTTATATTAAGTAAAGACGGAGGTATATCTTCTCTTTATGCTAGCTATATGTTAAGGATCCTCACTGATCCTAACTGGGTTAGGGTTCTCAGCAACAATCCTAGTATAGCATGAGCTGGTTGTGGGTCACACGCGGTATGAGCAGGGTCTCCTCCCTGTTACTAAGAACTGTATAGTCCAGTAGATAACATGAGTTGGCTACGAAGAGAGTGCAACTGTATAGGG